>NC_052623.1:7173934-7847744 GCF_016161935.1 Mauremys reevesii
TCATGTTCTCTGTGTATATCTATAGATCTTCCTACTGTATTTTCCACTGCATGCATCCGATGAAGTGGGCTGTAGCCCACAAAAGCTTATGCTCAAATAAATTTGCTAGTCTCTAAAGTGCCACAAGGACTCCTGTTCTTTTTTCACTTTACACAAACCGGCTCAAATACGTTTTAAAAGAAACAAGACCATTGTTTCAGATGTGAATGTGCAATGGCAGGCAAATTTGGTGGATATGCACCGGTTCTCCAAATGCAGCAGCGGTTTGAAGTACATCTTAACAGTGATAGACATTCTATCCAAATATGCCTGGGCCTTAGGCCTAAAAGACAAGACGGGTGTTGAAATATCCAGGGCCTTTCAAGCTATTTTCAGCAAAGGTCGCGTGCTTCAAAAATTACAAACCGATCGGGGGAAAGAATTTTTCAACAAACCTTTAAGCAGATTATTAAAGTGGCATGGAGTTCACCATCTTGTTACTAATAATGAAGTTAAAGCAGGGGTTGTAGAGCGATTTAACAGAACTTTAAAAACTAGGATGTGGAGATATTTTACAGCCCATAACATCTTTTGCTACATATTGATGTGTTACCTGACTTTAAAGAGTTACAACAAGCATTTCACAGAACTATACATACCAGACCCGCTGTTAACCCTTCACATTCTTTGAAGGTATGGAAAATGGTTTAAGGAGATGGTTAAAAATAACACCAGTTGTTGCCCCTAAATAATCCCCCAGAGGGGGATTCCACTCACTCTCCCTTTTCACAAATATCACCAAGACAGTGTCGTGGTACAGGCACCGCTCTTGCAACCTCTCTAGGAGATTGTATAGTTTTAAGCAGGCAAAAGCGGTGCTGAAACAGGCTATGAAGACGTTGGTATTGCCGGAGACAGAGCACCGGTCTTTTGCGTGCTTCCAAGACACACACGCGGTTTCAGCGTCCATAAACTCACAGGATGAAACCTTGTAATTGAGGGAAAACAGGTACTGAAAAAGTGGAGAAATTGGAGAGGGTCCAGAGAAGAGCAACAAGAATGACTGAAGGTCTTGAGAACATGACCTAGGAAGGAAGGCTGAAGGAAATGGGTTTGTTTAGTTTGGAAAAGAGAAGACTGAGAGGGGACATGAGAGCAGTTTTCCGGTATCTAAAAGGGTGTCATAAGGAGGAGGGAAAAAACTTGTCCACCTTAGTTAGCCTCTAAGAATAAACAAGAAGCAATGGGCTTAAACTGCAGCAAGGGAGGTTTAGAGTGGGGAAAAAGTTCCTAACTGTCAAGGTCGTTAAACGCTGGACTAAATTGCCTAGGGAGGTTGTGAAATCTCCATCTCTGGAGATATTTAAGAGTAGGTTAGATAAATGTCTATCAGGGCTGGTCTAGACAGTATTTGCTCCTGCTATGAGGGGAGAGGACTGGACACGATGACCTCTTGAGGTCCCTTCCAGTCCTAGAATCTAGGAATCTATGAATCTATAAAATCTAAAGGTTTATTCATAAAAGGAAAAAGATACAGACGAGAGCTAGAATTGGTTAAATGGAATCAATTACATACAGTAATGGCAAAGTTCTTGGTTCAGGCTTGTAGCAGTGATAGAATAAACTGCAGGTTTAAATTAAGTCTCTGGAGTACATCCCCAGCTGGGATGGGTCATCAGTTCTTTGTTCAGAGCTTCAGTTTGTAGCAAAGGCCCTCCAGAGGTAAGAAGCAGGACTGAAGACAAGATGGAGATGAGGCATCAGCCTTTTATAGTCTTTTCCAGGTGTAAGAACATCTCTTTGTCCTTACTGTGGAAAATTACAAGCAAAATGGAGTTTGGAGTCATATGGACAAGTCCCTGCATACTTTGCTGACTTACAAGGCGCATCTGCCTTCTCTCAATGGGTCAGTTGTGTAACTGATGGTCTTTAATGGGCCATCAAGCAGGCTAAGCAGAGCTCAACACCAACTCGTCTGGGATGTCACCCAGAAGCATAGCATAAGTTAAAATACAGACAGGACAGAGTCAATATTCATAACTTCAACTACAAAATGACACATGCGCCCAGACAGCATAATCATAACCAGCAACCCATAACCTGGTCTTAGACCCCTTATATGACCCCCTTTACATAAGATTTGGTGCCACTACAGGACCTTGGTTGCAACCATGTTCTATACGGTCCCAGTTCAAGTCCATAATGTGACGCAGACATTTTCCGGTTTGGTCATTTTCTTTAAAACACGGTCAGAGTCTGCACTAAATTGCACAGCATTTATCAAGGTCACCCCTTATGCTAAATGTTCTTGGGTTAGGCACAGACATTGCATAGCATAACCTATGGCAAGAACAGTGTTTAATAAGCTTTCCAAATACAGTTCAGCGCACAGGCCCCGGAGCTTGCGGTTTAGATCTACTGAAGTCCAAGTCACACAGTCATGGCGCCGTTGGGCTGGCACATCTATGACACGGCCCTCACAATCTTCAGAAAGCTTTTCCCTAAGGCCGTGATTAAGGACAGCATAAACAGCAACACGTACAATAGTCCGCATGACTTTTTTATGCTCACAACGTGGCACTGGCTCAGTTAGTTCCATGCCAAGCCTCCTAAACTCCTCATAGCTGTCATCCTCGGAGTCCTCTTCAACAATTTGTATCGGCATTGAGCAAAAACAAGGAGAGCCCGGTTCATCTTCGCTGCTTGATGTAACGCTGTCCAGGGCCTCTGGCTCCTCTAGAAAGGCATCATCAAGCTGTCGAGAGATTTTCAGAAAAGAAACAGTGTAAGTTCCCACTGCTTGTTCTTAAACATACACAGCTCCCCCCACCCCCCGGTTCCTAACCTCATTACACCCCATCATCAAGAGTCACTTCTTAATCGTTCATTTACCTGAGCAATGTCTTTTCCATTCACCTCGTTCTCCGATGACTCCCCCGAGCTGTGTTCACCTTCTACCTCTGGGGGGGTGAAAAATGAGAGGCCTTCATGCTCATTGGGGTGCCTCACGAGAATTTGGGTTTCGGGTTCTGGCGTATCCATCGACGGCTGAGTCAAAGAGCCCTCGTGGGAACTGTCGCTGATCTAGCCCTTTCTCCACAAAAGCCCAAAGGCCCTCAGGGCTAAAACAAAATCCAAAGTGCTCACAGGGATGGTGAAGGAGCCCATGTTTCCATGATTGCTAAAGTACGCATCCTTAGTAAAAGATGGCCTCTTCTGCCCCGGAGCTGGGACTTATGGGGTGATAGTGTTGCACTCTGATTGGCAGAGGGCGCTGGGAGAAGTTCTTAGAAGGGTGACACGACCCTCATCTGGGCGGGTCACTCCACCCCGGAACACCACCGATTGGTCAAATCTGCTCTGGGGGTGGTCCTATGCGGCAGAAACCCTTTGCGATTGGTAGAGAGCATTGGGAGGAGTTCTTAGAGGGGTCACACGAGCCACATCCGGATGGGTCACCCCACCCTGGAACACTCCTGATTGGTCAAATCACCTCTTGGGGCAGGCCAATGGGGATGAAACCCCTCCTGATTGGTAGAGAGCAGCGGGAGGAGTTCTTAGAGGGGTCACATGACACACTTTGCTTCCGGCCATGTGTCCACCTTGACCCCGGAAGTAATACCCCCATGGGTGGGACTTCTGGTGATAGGTGGGCGGGGCTTAAGGGGTCGATGGGCGGAGTTTGGGGGTCATGGGGCTGGTTTGGGTTTGATTGATGGTAGGGCCCCAATAGTACTACTGGACACTCTTAGAGACCCTTGCCTTCCAAAAGGGTAGCTTTGTAAATTTAGTATCAGCTCTTCTTGAAGGAAGGATTGATTCTTGAACCGCATGAGGTAAAATAACAAATCCAGTGAGCTAGCCACACCCTCAATCTCATCCAAGCCCCCAGACCCCCCTTCATCTTGGAATCTGGGTTTAAATGTGATACCCCAATAGTACTAGTGGACACCCTTGGAGGCCATTGCCTTCCAAAAGGGTGGCTTTCTAAATTTAGTGTCGGGTGTTCTGGAACAAGAGTCCTTGGACATTCGGGACTTCACTTTGTTTTGAAGCTTGCTGAAGATTTGCTTCAGGTGCATTAACATCTCTTTGAGAACTTTGCTCCTTGAAGGGGATGGTGTCCTAGCTCTGGAGGCCTTTGGTGACTTTGGGGGAGAACCGTCAGGATTCCCAGTTCCTTTCTCCCCAGCTTGCAAAAGCTCTGTTGTACTCGTAGCAATGGACACCATCTTTGGTTGCCTGGTGGGAGCTGTTTTCCCCATTCCATCCTGCGTCTTGCTCTTGTCTGCTGGAAGGAGCCACACCACTGGTATCTTGTGGTTGGATGATGCTGAGGAGTCTCCTGGAGTCCATCGCTGTGGAATTCCATGGGATCTTCTGGGCAAGTCAGCACCTGCAGAGCCAGCTGGTCTCTTCCATCGAAGCTTACTGCACTTCTTGCAGATTTTGATTGGCGGCTGGTCCTGGAGAGCTTTGAATTCACAGTGCCATCGAACCCATGTGAATCCATGATGTCTTGAAGACCATGCAGCTCAGCAGATGTCTCCTTCTGAGTTTTCTTACCCTTCATCTTTCCTGGATGTGCCTTGCGGCACTGCTGGCAAACTGAGACCTGGCCCGCCAAGGGGCGGGAGCTGCTCAACATTTCCGTCAGGTGCTTGATCTGCAGGTCGTGTGCAGCCTGCCCAGCAATGAGAGAGTCAAGGATGGATCTTGTTAGCTGCTCAGAGCCTGGGGCCTCTGGGGCAACCTGGTGGCATTGGGTCCTGGGAAGATCTGCCCTGCCCTCACCTGCCTGTGCCCCTGGCCCCAGGCAGGAGCCTTCTCCCAAGGTAACCTTCCTCTCCATGTGCAGCTCCAGCTTCTCTTCAGTCCCTTTGCTGTCACACACACTGGTAAGGGGCTTTCTCAACTCGCTCCTATAAATCTGGAGTGTCGCTTCGAGTGTCTTCTCTGCTATTGTGGTTCCTGGAGGTGGCGATGTCAGATCCATCCCTGCTGGCAGAGTGCAGCGATCTGGGTTAGTCTGGTTTCCTGCCGCGCTATCATTCCTGCCCTTCTCCATGGTGGTATCTTCCACTGGCGTTGGAGGACGTGTGGAAGAAGAGGAGCTTGTGCTTTGCCTCCCTGTGTGCAGGAAATCAGTCTCCATCTCACTGAACTCCACACTGGCTCCCCTGGCTTGGCCGGCATGAGGCAGCTTTGCCGGGGGCTCTGGATCCAGGGTGAGCAGCCCCCTCTGCATGATGAGATGCTTGCGCCTTATGTGGAGTTCGATGGGGTGGGCAGGCTGTTGTCCCATTGTTGGGAATGCCGCTGTCCTGTGCCTGCCTGGCTCCCTAGGGGGGCGGAGTGGCCCAGGCAGGGCAGTCTCTGTCAGGAGGGGAGCATCTCTGTGCGACTCTCTCACGACCTTAGGAAAAGCCTTCGTTTGGATCTCCAAGCATTTCTGAGCCACGTGATCCTGCAGTTTGACCCACTCCATGGGCACAAGCCTGGCCAGGATGGCATCAGGGGATGCCATAATCCTGTGGGCCTTTTGGGGCAGGGGTCCCCAGGGGCAGACCCATGGCTCCTGGATCTCCTGTGCATGCTGAGGGCTGGTGTCGCATCTCAGGGGCTTTGGGACCTTTGCTGGAAATCCACATTTGGGCCGATCTGTGTTGAATTCCCATTGCTGCTTGGTGTCCTGCTCACCCAGCAATGGCTCTCCCGGGATGGGGGTTTGTGGAGCCCCCAGCTGGCTCTGCAGATGCTTCTGTCGGATGCTGACGTCTGAGCCATGGGCTGAGATCTGGTCCAGACCTATGTTCTGTTCTCGCCGGTCTCGTCTGCTGTGGGCAGGAGGCCTGGGGAGAGGCTGGGCTTGGATGGGATGAGTGGATCCTTCCCAGCTTGTGACAGTCATGATCTCCCTTGTGTGGCAGAGGGGCTCTGACCAAGTCACGGAGGCTTCTCTCAGGGAAAAGGAGCTGGGACTCCGGAGGGCAGAGGTGGTGGATTCCCTAGAGGAGTAGGAGAACTGGCTCATCCCAGATGTCGACACACTTGGCCTGTGGGAGAGAGCAGACAGGGACAGATGGGACATGGCCCTGCTGAGCAAAGGCAGGGCCTGGGCACAGCCTTCCAACTGTAGTGCAATGGGGCAGTGCCTAGGCATGCATTGCACACCACACCCCGACACAAGGACATCAGCTGGGTGACGAAGGACTGAGAGGGGGAGCCGGCACTCATTTTATCTAGAATGATAACCCCTTCGTCACACGCACATGTGCAGCACCTAGCACAATGAGGCCTTGAGCATGATCAGGGATCTACTGCTATTTTAATAGAAAGATTAGCTAACAAGAATTGGCTTGGGGGAGGAAGATGTGAGCATGTGTGTGTAACCCTCGCCAGAGGATGTTGAGAAGGCCAAGACTATAAACTCTAAAAGGAACTAGATCAATTCATCAATGGCTATTAGCTAAGGTGGGCAGGGATGGTGTCCTAGTCTCTGTTTGTCTGTAGCTGGGAATGGGCGACAGGGAACGGATCATTTGATGATTCCCTGTTCTGGCCATTCCCTCTGCTGCACTGGCATTGGCCAGTTTTGGAAGACAGGATACTGGGCTAGATGAACCTTTGGTCTGACCCAGTCTGGCTGTTCTTATGTTCTTACATTCTAACCCACTGGAAAACTGTCCTGTTCTAATGGCTGATACCCTAGAGGCTAACAACTTACTAATGCTCCCAGTTAATGGAGTTTCTCTGGCGGTGGAGGTCTGTGCTATGGTCCCGAAAGTCCTGGTTGATGACTCGTGTTTGGGGTGTATCAGGTGGTGTCCCACTCACTGCTTGTCTGGTGCCTACTCTGGGGATTAGCTCTCGAGGTCAATGCCCCTTCCAATTGTCGCATGTGGTCACTGTCACTCCCACAGTGACCCAGACAGTTCTCCTGTTCACTGCCCCGCCGGTCTGGGCTGTGCCCTCGGGGGCTGGTAGGGAAACCTGGGCCCCCACTTCACAGGCCAGGGACCCTCAACCCATCCGTTCTGGGCTTTCCTCTCCCAGCCTGGACTGCTTCCTACTACTCCTGGTCCCCTCCTAGCTCTGGGTGCACCAGCTCCAAACACTCCCCCCTCTTCCCAGGGAGGGGCTGCCCTTTCCCAGCCGCAGCCCCTGTCTGGTGCCAGCTTCCTGGCTTAATAGGCCCCGTCTGTTCCTGCCAGCTGAGCCTGCTTGGGATCAGTTCCCTGCTCCCCGGCTCTTCCTGCAGGTGCAGCCTGTGGAGTTCATGGGCCTGCCTGGCCACCTGAGCCCCTTCCAGTGCTGTGTGGGGTGGACACCCCCTAGCAGGGTGTCACTGGATTGCTTTTTCCTTCAAACACAGCACGGGCAGGTTCTAGACAGTCGCCTGCTGGCAGATATTGCCCTACAGAAGGATTTGATCCTACTCACAACCCCAACTTGCAGTCTCTGCATTTCATTTCTGATAATCCCTCACCTCACTTTCACTGGTCTCTCACCTTGGAAGCTAAAGCCTCTTAGTGGCTTTTTCCCTGTTATTTTAGGATCCTGGAGTGTCTGGTTGTCCCTGCTCCCTCCTCTCTACATTCACTCTCCCCTCCCACCCAGCCCCCAGTCTGGCGCCCCCTGGTCAGTTCCCTTACGGCATCAGAACTTCCTCCAGGTGTCTGGCCACGTCCTGTAGCCTCCTGTCAACCAGCCTGAGGCGCTGAGCCAAGCGGAGCTTCTCCAGGGGCACAGGGCAGCTGTGGAACAGAGAGAGCAGATAGCTGAGTGCAGGCCCTGCCCTCAGGCCCTCTTTTACCCAGAGGGGCGGCACCCAAAGGCTCCCTGTCCCATTCTCCACTGAGGCAGCCTCCTCCCCTGCAATACCTGGGCCTGCTTTGGGGTTAGCTGGATTGTTAGGTGAGCCCTGTCTAGTGCTGAGGAAGTGAGAGTGTATCCTACTGGCAGCGTGTGTCATGTCCCGCCCACAGAAGCTAATCAACATATAGGATAACAGCCTACTATAGCTGCCAACTAATGCAGCTACCTCTTCAGCTCTAAGGGGTGCTTTATGCTGCAGAGCTGAAGGGCCAGGATTCAAATCCTGCTGGGAACTGCTGCTGGGGGACTGGAGAAGGGGCCGTTACACAAGTGCTGCTGGATCCCTTTCACCCTACTCACTGTACCAGAAAGCCCAGCCTTCCTGCTGATCTCTCTACCTCGCCTGCAGGGCTGCTCCCAAAAACATTTTCTCCCCGTCTTGGGAGGGGAGGATGGTCCAGTCCAGTCCAGTCCAGTCGACACAATCTACCCCTCCACCACCGCTGCCCCAGGTTAAATGAACCGTATGATGCTCGAGGAAGGGAATGACCCACGGTATGATGCGTGGGGGTGGATTAGAGATGGCAACTTCTGCGGGGTGGGAATGAATTGCAGGAGTCTAAAGGAGAAGAGTTCTTTGTGTGGTACATAGGTCGCGGCAGGGGAGGGATTACTCGGCTGGGGATGAATTGCATGGCACTAAAGGAGAGGACTGACCCACTGCAGATTCATGGAGGGGGGCATTGCTTACCATGTCTCTAGGGATGCACCAGCCTCCTCCAGCTCTTCCTCACAGCACCCAAAAGCTGCCAGAAGTGAGACATAAAGGAGACATTGAACTGCTTGGGCACCCTCTGCTTCCTAGCACCCGAGAGCCCCAGAGTTCAGAGGCAGCCTGTGAACGGAGCCCCAGCCAGTGCCTCTGCACGGCTCTGGGCACAACTGCACCTTCGCAGGAAGAGGGGAGGCAGGTGGGGGAATGGACCCTATTTCTCTGCTTTGCATGGGGCCGGGGTCTGCCACCGCAGCTGTGGGGTCAGGGGCTGCTTACCTTTTGGTTTCTGCTTTTTCTTTTTGTGTCTCCTCTTCCTCGGAGAAGCCTGCCACACACAGAGAAAGCAGCAGGGTTAGAAGAGAACTCCTCAATAAACCCGGGAGAACAATGAGCCAGAGGTGATTGCCATGTGGGGCCAGGGGGAAGTTTTTCTTTGTGGAAGAGTATTGCACTATGAGGCCTCATGGGTAGGCATTGTGGTTTCCTGTGATGCAGACAATGTAGGGCACACAGCACGACTCATAACAGGGGTCACTGGAACAATCCAGGGGCTGGAGAAACAGGGATTGCTGGTACCCGGAGCCTGCAGAGTTTATAAGCATTGAAAAACAACACCTTACACAAGAATAAGTTTGTCACATCTATGTTTGACATGGCCCAATTTCCATAAAACATTGTTAACCTGCTTTAAATATATTCCCGTCCTTTAATTCTTTATTGATTGATTCCCATATCAGTTTGTCCATTATTTCAGGCTAACTGGCCTATAAGAAGCCAGGCCAACCTCCCGTAGCTTTTTGAATGTTGACAAAACATTAGCACACTTCCAGCCTTCTGGAATTCCCTCAGGAATCCTAAATTTGTTCAAAAATTAATGTCAGTGGGCCAATAACCTCCTGAGCCAGCTCTTTGAGGACTCTTGGGTGGAGATGATCCGAGCCTGCTGATTGAAAAATACTTATGTTTGGTTTCTGCATTCAGCTGGCATCAATCCAGCCTTTCTATCTCTCTAGGAATCTCACTTACCTCAGATCTGGTGAGCCTCAGCACAGCATAAAAGACAGCAAAGAGCAGATAGAGGAGGAGTGAACTCATTTCCCCGGGCTCAGGCACTAAGACACTCTCAACACAGACACTCTCAAAGCAGCACCAAGTACCCAGGCTACACCTGAGGGCAGGTTGCTGCTCTGGCATCAGGCAGGCGCTGATGTCATCTCTAGGTCACAATGGGGCTGCCCTCCTGCAATCTCCCTCTAGTCTGTGAGGTGTCAATGCTGTCCTTAGATCAGGAAATGGGATGGGGCAACCTCTCAAGTGGGCTGAGCTCAGAATAAGGCAGGAGAGAGGGCATCAGGTTTCCCAGGAAAACCCTGGGTCTTTTCCGAGCTCTAGGACTCTCCAGCCCTTAGGCAAGGGACATTTTTGCCTACTTGTGGGAACTCCTAAAACCCCTGTGACTGAGGCAGGATCTCCCAGCCTGAAGTGAGAAGCAGCCCTAAAGTGATTCTCTAGTGCTACCAGTGCAGAAAAACGTTCATGGTATTGCCAGCCCAAGCATTCCAACACCATGTGCTGGGCCCCACCAAAATCATGAGATCTTCAAAAAACATTCATCTGGGGAACTCTTCATTTGCCTTCTGGTGTCTGAGCCGCTAGGGTGCACTCAATTCATGTTCTCCAGCTTCTCTTTGCAACCACGAGGGCTTAAAATTGGCTAACAAATAAAATAAAATAAAATAAAATAAAGAGCAGAGATTCTCAGATAAATCACTTGACTCCAGCAGTGGGCGCTTTAAGAAAAGCACCCTATATCATAAGATAATAAAGAGCCCTACCTCTTATCTAACATGTTCAATCAGTAGATCTCAAAGCACTTTACAAAGGAGGTCTGTAGCATTAGCTCCCTTTTCGAGATGGGAAATTGAGGCACAGAGAAGAGCAGTGACTTTCCCAAGGGCACCCAGCAAGACAGTAGCAGAGCCAGGACTAGCACTTAAGTCTCCTGAGTTCCATCTAGTGCTCTATCCACTAGGCCACAGTGCATTTGAAGTAAGGGGTCATAGTCAATACATTCCTGTAGCGGTTATTTCGGGCTCTTCCAATACCATTGTAATTGAAGTGACACATTTTGACCTGTGGTCTGTGCTGGTACAGGGGCATCCTTGTTAAAACGAGTTTCTCACAGCAAGTTGCATCTGAGTTCTTGTTAGGCCTGAACACAAGTTAACTGGACCATGTCTCCGATGTCCCCATGGGAAAGTTTAAAAGCCATTGAAGGCCTTGCAGTGCACTGACATACTGGGATTTTCAGAAAGCCTTTGACAAGGTCCCTCAGCAAAGGCTCTTAAGCAAAGTAAGCTGTCATGGGATAAGAGGAAGGGTCCTCTCATGGATCAGTAACTGGCTGAACCATAGGAAACAAAGCGTAGGAATACTGCATGCAGATGTGGTCTCCCCATCTCCAAAAAGATATCTTGGAATTGGAAAAGGTTCAGAAAAGGGCAACAAAAATGATGGGGGGTGTGGAACAGCTTGCGTAGGAGGAGAGATTAATAAGACTGGGACCTTTCATGTTAGAAAAGACAACTACAGGGGATAGGATAGAGGTCTATAAAATCATGATTTCTGTGGAAAAAGTAAAGAACTAGATAATTTCATGAAAGATAGGTCCATCAATGGCTATTAGCCAAGATGGGCAGGGATGCCCCACCATGCTCTGAGTGTCTCTAGGGTCTGTTTACTAGAAACTGGAAATGGATTACAAGGGATGGATCACTTGATGATTCCCTGTTCTGGTCATTCCCTCTGAAACACCTGGCATTGGCCACTGTCAGAAGACCGGATGCTGGGCTAGATGGGCCTTTGGTCTGACCCAGTGTGGCCATTCTTCTGTTACAGCTGTTCAGCCTCCTTGATACCTGTGATGTCATAATCCTGCTCAGTTCTCCAGTCTTCCATGGAGTCTGGATGGAAAGACAGGGTAGATGTCACCTAGTGAGCTGGGCCTGTAAGAGAACCCGTGTTCAGGCAGAGAGGGGCTCCTGGGAGAGCAGAGTCAGGGCTCCGTTAAAGAGCCGGAGACAAGGGCCTGGCCTGAGGGTAACCCACCAAACTTTGATTACACCCGTACCTGTAATAATTCCATTGTACTGCAGGGACAGTAAGCAGGTTCAGTCTGTTCTGACAGCGGAACTCCCACCTGTGGAGAACACCACAAATCTTCACACTGGGACAGCTGGGGATGCCAGGAGCCTGAGTTGCTCCGATGTGGAGGAAAGACACCACGGTGTAGTAAAGCTGCTCAGACTAAACAAAAAAAATCCTTCTGTTAATAAGACGACAATCTGTGGGTTAACTAAGACGCCTCATAAATCGAAACATGCTCTTATCATTACAGCAATACAGCCCATACCAGTCAAAGAAAAATAACAGTATCCAACATACAGATTTCTTCAGTACTGAAAGGTACACGGGCCACTAATCCTATGCATTGAAAGCATGCGCTGCTTATTTGGCATTTATGTCCTCACACCCTCCTGAGCTGACCAAGCAGCAAGCACTCTGCTCTTTGAATAGGCTGGGATCCTTCTCCTGGCAGTTATCTGCTTGCTGCAGGTAGCCAAAGCAGGCCTGCAAACATCAGCCCTTGGGGCAGAGATCTTCAGCGCCCTTCCAATATGTCCGTCTCTCTCTGGGGCTGGCTGAACTGGCGGAACAGGTTGGCACCCTCTTTTTTTTAAAATTTGGGAGTGGAATTGGCCCTCCACCCTTGGTGATGCTCTACTGAGCATATGTGACCCAAAGCACCCACTAGTCACACCCTGCATGTGATGGTAATAATCTTTGTACGAAATATGCCTTGTGAGGTACCCTTTGAAAACTAACAACTCTCTGGTCAATCAGATCATGATGCAACATGACATAGAGAGTTATGAGTTGCCCCTGTATGACATTTCTTGTGAAAACCCGACAGCCCCTCCCAAGCAAACACTGGTAACGAGGTTTGTCCTAAACAAAGGAATGGGGGTTTAGAGAAGCAGCAAACAGGGTCATTAAGACAGCAGGGGAAGGAGATGGTAGTGAACAGAGCAATTTACATTTCAGCCAATGCAAGTGGGGGGAGGGGGCGGGAGAAGAGCACCAATAATGTTGATAGACCTTGGTTGCTGGCAGGCAGGATCCAACCTGGGACTTCTGGAGCTTCCTGCATGAGCCTCTGCTGCATGAACTAAGAGCCAACCAGCTGTTAGCGAGGGCTGTAGAGCAGACTCATTGAACTGTCTCTAAATGGTCTCGCTGCCACTAGATAGGACAGAGCACCACACCCAGGAGGTGTGTGGGTTACAGACTTCCCCTCGCTGAGGAAGCACGTCCCGAGCTCAGAGACTTCCCGGCTGAAATCCCAGACGAGCCCCCACATGTAACATTGACAGACCCCGGTTGGTGGCGAGCGGGACTGAACCTAGGGCCTCTGGAACTTACTGCATGAATCTCTACCGCATGAGCTAAAAGGCTGCAGCGCAGACTCATTTTCTCTCTCTCTCATTAAGTGGTCTTGGTGCCACTTGACAGGACAGGACACCACACCCAGGAGGTGTGTGGGTTACACACGGAGCCTTCACCACCAGACTTCAGGTCGCCTTCCTCACAGCTTGGAGAAACTTTGCTTTGAGGGGGATCCTTTAGAACCGTGGCTCTCAACCTTCTCTGTTGTGTATTTGGTTGTCATGGTTTTTGTTCCTATGGCAACTGAGTTAGGATAGCCCGGCCAGCTTCGGCCGGTTGAGTGAGCTCTGTGTCTGTAAATAAAATGGTGGTTTTGTTAGCTGTCTGCTGTCTGGCCTCAAGTGATTTCTTCCTAAACCGGCTGCCCCCAAGGATATAACCTTTTCAGTCTACTGTGCCCCTTTCAGGCGTCTGATTTGTCTTGTGTAGCCCCAAGTTTCACCTCACTTAGAAACGACTTGTTTACAAAATCAGATCTAAAATACAGATGTGTCACAGCACACTCTTACTGACAAATGGACGACTGTCTCCTTTTGTCTGTATGAAATTTTAACCTGTACTTCTTTCATTAGTGCTTGTTATGTAGCCTGCTGTAAAACTAGGCAAATATCGACAGGAGTTGATGTGCTCCCTAGAAGACCTCTGTGTACCCCGTGCCCCTGGTTGACAACCACTGCTTTAGAAGAATCAGCTTCCAAGACTCAAGGGACTAGAAAAGAAAGGGGCAGACAACCCCACATTCGTTCACCTCAGAAAACCAAACCACCAGCACCTTTGGGCCCCTGGAAGAGAGCCTGAGCAAGGGGAGAGCCAGTCACCATTTTGCTGGGAGACTGTGGCTGAGAGAAACCATCTTGAACAGAGCCTGTGTGAAATAAAGCATACATGGATATTGGTGAGAGTAATTAATCACTGGAGCAATTTACCAAAGGTTGTAGTGGAGTCTCCATCACTGACAACTTTTAAATCAAGACGGGATGTTTTTCTAAAAGAGCTGCTGTAGGAATGATTTTGGGGAAGTTTTCTGGCCTGTGTGATACAGCATTCTGGCCTTGGAATCTGTGAAAGCACCTTTCAAAGGGCAGTCTGGGTTAGTAGACTGTTAAACACATGAGGAAACTGAGGTACAGAGAGGCGACTCATCCAGGCTCATGCAACAGGTCAGTGGCAGAACTGCGACTGCACTGAGGTTTCCTGACTGCCCAGCCAGTGCTCTGCCCATTGGAACACACTGTCTCCTCGATAGTACATTATATTCCCTGAAAATAAATTCTGAAGAAGGAAAAGAGAGCATTCACGTCAGCAATCAGATTTCTTGGAGTTCTGCTCATCCAATCAGGGAACAGAAGTCAAGTCATATGACCCGAGTGGCCAATCCACACACTGTGAGTTTTAACTAGCAAACTGATTCCTGAAGAAGAATTATTCATTGAACTCACCCCGGGATCATTTTTGAAATAGGGATAAATTTGAGTGCCCTGTAAGCTTCTTAAGGAGAATTTTGAAGAGGAAATGGGATGGGTTCACAGCCTAAATTATTCCCAATGAATTATTTGCTTGGCTGTAAAGCTAAGTGCTTCCATACCCACCACATATCGGCAAGTACTGCCGCCCCAATACATTCAGAAATCACAAGTCAGGCCTCCCAAATCATGAGATTTTAAAATTATCTGGGGGATTCTTTTGATTTGCCTTATACTTTCTGAACCATTGCGGGGGGGGGTCACATTTTGAACATGACGGGCTAGACATTTACTATTTTTTAAATGAAAGTGGAGGTTCTTGTGTGCTCGGGGGTGGCCCCACTCCGGGGTACTCTCTCCGCACCGGCCGCTCCCCTGACCCCTGATCAGCACATGAAGTTCAAACCAAATACAATTTATTAAACAGCAACTGTAAGGAAAATAAGGAAAAATGGAAGAGGGTTAAGGGGAACAAGGGACCCGCCCTGTGGGCTCGGGGGCACCACACCCGGCGTCTCTGGGATGTGAGGGCAGGTCACAGCCTGTTCCTCACACTCCCGGCTCCCTCGCAGGTCTCAGGCTCTAGCCAGCCGGGCCCTTCTCCCCAGAATTGCCCACCCCCCAGTCAGGGTCACGTTCCCTCTCCCCCGAGTCCGGCCTGCGCGTCTGGGGGCGTCTCCCTGCGCTGGGCCCCTACCCAGGGCCCCCCTCGCGCTCCCCAGCCACTCCCCGCGCCCGGCTCCAGCGTGACCGGCACCCGCAGTCCTGGCTCTGGCCCCGCAGCTCCCCGCTGCTGCTTGGCCCTGGCTCCCTGACGGCGCGGCTGGTCTGCGCTGCCCGTTCCCAGCTGCTCCAGCTCCCCTGTCTCTGGCTGCTGCTCTCCCCTTAGCTCTGCCCCGCTCGCCTCAGGCAGCTCCCCTCACACGGAGGATGGGATCCTGGGCTCCTGGTTCCCTCATTAGCCGGCCTGCCCTGTCAATCAAGCTCACCTGGAGCGTTGGCATTTCCCCCTTGGCCCTGGGGACTGTCAGTCTCAGGATCCTGATTTCCCTTCCTCCATTCCCCTTTCTCTTGGTACTGGGAGAGGCCAGCCAAAAACCCCACCAAGTGTCAGTGTGGGGCAGCAGCCCCATCCTGCTGGCCTAGAGCCAATCTTCAGAGCAGCCCCCTTGGACTGAACTGGAAATTGGGATTCAAAATGCACACACGTCCAGCTCCTAATGCTTTGAGCTCCAAACAGTTCTCATATCTGGCTGAGGTTCCACCCTCACAAGCTCTTCATCCACCCACCCTCCAGTCCCTCTTCCGAGTGCACGGGCAGCCCGGGGCTGCGCTGACAATACCTTCAGACTCAGACAAAGGTCTATCCGGCCCAGTGTCCTGTCTTCCGACAGTGGCCAGTGGCAGGTGCCCCAAAGGGAATGAACAGAGCAGGTAATCATCAAGTGATCCATCCCCTGTCATCCATTTCCAGCTTCTGCCAAACAGAGGCTAGAGACACCATTCCTGCCCATCCTGCTAATAGCCATTGATGGATCTATCCTCCATGAATCTATCTAGCTCCCTTTTCAACCTCGTTATACTATTGGCCTTCACAACACTCTCTCGCAAGGAGTTCTAGCGGTTGACGGTGCGTTGCGTGAAAAAAATACTTTCTTGTGTTTGCTTTAAACCTGCTGCCTATTCGTTTCATTTGGTGGCCCCTTGTTCTTGTATTATGAGAAGGAGTAAATAACACTTCCTAATTTACTTTCTCTATACCACTCATGATTTTATAGACCTCTGTCATATCCCCCCTTAGTCGCCTCTTTTCCAAGCTGAAAAGTCCCAGTCTTATTAATCTCTCCTCATACAGAAGCTGTTCAATACCCCAGTCATTCTTGTTGCCCTTTTCTAAACCATTTCCAATTCCAATAGATCTTTTTTGAGGTGGGGCAACCACATCTGCACACAGTATTCAAGGACAGGCCCTGGTAGCACATCTCTGATGAACCTGTGCTAGCAGGGAGCTGGAGAGGGTCCTAAAGCAGTTGTGGAGGCACAAGGATTGTGGGTGGGTGGGCTGAGCTCCCAGTGGATCCCTGAGATCTGTGCATAACTCTGGAGATCCCTGGATCCTTGGTCCCCCTTTACATTCAGAGAGAAGAAAGGGACCTCCCCTCCTGGAAAAATCTGAGGGAAATTTCCATATACGGAGCCTTGTGGAATCTCCCTGGCCTGCCCTGAAATCTGGGTTTCTAATGCAGGGAAGGGGGCTGCCTCGGAAAAATCTGGTCCTATATTATAATAATTATTATTTATTATATTTGATTATATTTTATTTCAGCGAGATCACAGCTGTGACAACATCATTGTTACCACTCGGCCACCCCCAAGATTTGCTTGTGACTAACTGGAACCATAAGGAATAGAGCCTGCAGCAGGGCTGCCACTGCAGTCCAGCTGGATAGCATCACCACACATCCCCTGTGATTTGGCCTCCTGCAGTTTGCCCTTGGCTGTCACAGGGGTTACAGCTGGTGCACACTAAGCCAAGCAGCTGAGGTTCCCTGATGGCCCAGTGGCCCCCAAGGGAATGTGCAGACAGGCTTCATAAAGACAGTAGCCTCCCTATGGGAACAGCCGCTGCCTGCTGCCCAGGCAGCCTCTCCGATGACTACATCTGCCCATGCTCCATGGGGAATAATTTACTCTACACAGAAATCTGACATTCAAAGCGAGCTTGCAGTGTTAAAACCCTGATGCCCCAAGTAACGATTTTCTCAAGGAGTCCCATTTTGAGACGTCCGGTGTGCTCTGGGCCCAATCCTGCCAGGGGCTGAGGAAGAAGAGACCCCACGGAATATCAGTGACTCCTTCCCAAATCGTATCAGGTATATTTGCTGCTGGAAATTTAATCAGCAAATGCATTTTCAACAATTTTATTCTTTGACTCGATTGTGGATGCAGGAATTCAGAGCTGTGTTGCTCTGAGGGCATACAAGCAAGTCTCATCTTACGCGAGGGTTCCGTTCCACGGTTAGCGCGTAAAGGGAAAACCACGTCTACTGAAACACTCATTACGTTGAATGGCGGACAGAATCGCCTGCACTGCAGATGCAGTTTTTATATTGTAATTTTTCTTTTTTTCTCCTGTTTTCACCATCTGCACAAAGCTGAATTTGCGCATGTTCAATGCGCCTAAGATGCGACTTGCCTGTATTTCTGTTTCCTGTCTGGCTGAAGGCTCCAGCACTTCTGCCCTGAAGAAACCACTCAGAGTTACAGGGCTCTGTTCATCTCTTTCCCTTCTCTGGTGTCTGAGGGCCAAATGTCAGGCTCCGTAGCCTCCTTTCTCGTGGGGTGAAATCCCGCCATTCTCCCACCCTCAGACTGGGCCCTGGGCTACCGCCCAATGTGGCTGTAGCACTGAGCACTGTGCCTGCTCAATAGGTCCGGCTGGGTTTGTACCTGTGGTTGACATGTGTGTGCCAAAGTACAGCTGTGTAAATGTTATGCCAAAACTTTTCACTGTAATACAAATATTACAAACAAAAATTTCATGACATAGATGCATATTGAAAGCCAGCGGCAGAGTTGTTGGAATTGCTACAGGAAGGAGCAGTGGTAACTTTACTGCTTCACGGCATTTGCTTTAGAAAGTTTTTCAGAAGTACCCCACATACTGTTTGCAATGGGTTTGTTCTATGAACTCTCTGTTCAGTGAACAGCTGTATGGTACTCTCCCCTGCTAGCTGAGCAGAAGCCATTTCTAATGCTTACATTCAGGGTCATGCACACAATAACACTACAATATCCGTACAAGACTTTCCAAAAAGTCCTGAGAGAACAGAACCGCTGGTCTGTGTTTCAGCAAAGAGTAGAGCTGAGGTGCAGGAAAGAGCAGTGTAATAGCTTTTGATGTAATTTACCTCTGTCACCTGTTAAAGAAGCATGGCTGAAGTAACTAGCACACTCAACTGGATATTAGTGCAAACCTAGCATTTGCACTATTCACCCATTTGCGATGACAGCCCTTCCCTCATCCAGCTGAAGTAACTGTCCATGTTAGCGTGTAACTTACCAGATAACTACAATCCCTTGCATGGGGAGCAGATGCGGGTCCTGTGAGGCTGAAGGGGAACCTGTAGGATGATCAAACCCTCTGGATTCAGTCAACATAGGCCAGGCAAAGCACTTCAGCTTCTCTTGGAGGGGTTCTTGGGGGTCAGAGTGTATCACCGGGAGCATTTGGTAAGGGAAAGTTCATAGATCCCGGTTCTGGTCGAATTTATACACGTAAATCTGGAGTGATGCCGTTATTGAATTCAGAACCAGACCCTGAAAATTTATCCCATGTGCTGCAAAGAGGCAGTGGCATAATTTGAACTCACAGGAGCAGAGAAAATAGAAAAAGAATGTATCTAATGAGGCAATGAAACACGTTTATGAATAACTTAAATGCAGGACAGATAAACACAATGACCATGTTCGTCATGCACTTGCCATATGTGTACACACCTGTCATGATACAATGGGCCACACTTTGAAGTTGAGGGCCGGAAAGGGTGTCTGTGTGAATGTCATTATTGCAAACTCACACAGCGCTCCAATAGGCTGTGGAACTCTGATCCACAAGATATCAATGGGGCCAAGGGATTAGCAGGATTCAAAGAGGGACTGGATTTACACCACTAAATATGACTAACTAGTGGGTGCCTGGGGGAAACTTTCCCTTGGAGCAGTTAATCTCATAGCTCCCTATTGCAGGGATTCTTCCATCTTCCCCTGACGCATGTGTAACTGGTTACTGGGCTAGAAGGACTGCAGGTCTGATCCAGTCTGGCAGTGCCTGTCTTCCTATTGGCATATCCTATTGGGGTGTAAATCCAAATCTATGTTTTTTCTGATCTTCCTTGAGCTTCTGGGAATCCTAGATTTGCACTCAGAGCAGAAAGATGTCTCCTTAAATACCATCTACTTTCCTGTTCTTTTTCCTTTCAGGAAGGAAAGTTCAAAACTTCTTGGACCTGCCCAGTACGGTATGTCAGCTGCCAATGACACCAAATTCACACCTGCAGTGTTCCTTCTCACTGGGATACCTGGGCAGGAAGACATCCATCTCTGGGTCTCTGTCCTCTTCAGCTCCATGTATGCTATTTCGATAGTAGGAAATTCAGTCATTCTGTTCATTATAAAAACAGATCCAATCCTCCATGAGCCCATGTACATTTTCCTTTCCATGTTGGCCATCACAGACCTTGGCTTATTGATAGCCACCATACCGACGATACTGGGCCTATTCTTGTTTAACTCTAGAGAGATCAGCCTTGATGCTTGTTTTGCCCAGATGTTCTTCATCCACTCTCTGCAATTCATTGAATCCTCTGTGCTCTTGTTGATGGCATTTGACCGCTTCATCGCAATCTGTAACTCGCTGAGATATGCCTCCATCTTAACCCTGCCAAGAATAGCCAAGATGTGACAGGTGTTTGTGCTAAGAGCAGTGGCAGTAATATTTCCACTCCCCTTTCTCCTGAAATGGTTCCGATTCTTTTGAGCCAATGTCCTCTCCCATTCCTACAGCCTGCACCAGGACGTCATGAAGCTGGTTTGTTCGGACATCACAGTCAACAACATCTATGGCTTGTTTATTACAGTCATAATGGTGGGGTTGGACTCGCTGCTCATTTTCCTCTCTTATGTGATGATCCTCAAAGCAGTGCTGAGCATCACGTCCCCCACAAAATGCCTTAGGGCCCTGAACACCTGCGTCTCCCACCTCTGCGCCGTCCTGCTCTTCTACATGCCAGAGCTCAGCCTGACTGTCATACACAGATTCTGGAAGAGCTCTTCTCCCTTGCTTCAAATTATCCTGGGTTACATCTACCTGCTGGCTCCTCCTTTAATGAATCGAATTGTGTACAGCAGGAAAAGCAACCATCTTCGAGCGAGGATAATCAGGGTACTTGTCAAGTAAAGAGTCAATTCATCATCCAGCTCCAGAGCTGGTGACACAGGTCATGGCCACCTATTCCATCTTGGACCCTTATATACGAGGAAACAAGAGCTACTGATCTCCACTCTGTAGAGAGAGGCTCATACAGGGTCTAAGACCTGAAGCTTAGGGGGGCCATCCCCACCCGCAATTGAGGGAGGACAGCAGTCTGGGGAAAGGAGACCAAGCCAGGCAGCAGCATTTACAAAGTCACTCTGTTCGTGGAGAGCCAGGGGATCGGTGGGATGTTGGCCCCTAAAGAGCCGTATCGGTGGCTGCTCTAACCTCAGAATTCCTATGAGAAGAGATGTGGCTGTTGTTTCTCATTACACCTGGCCTGACACTGTCCCATCCCTGGTTAATCACCCACAGGCCATACTAATCTCCTTCTCCATGGGTTGTTGGCTTTTATTCACACATGTAGCCAAAACATCTGTAAGGATGAGACTTCGGCCATGCATCTTCCAAGGAAGGATTGCTTCTGAGGTAAAATAACAAATCCAGTGAGCTAGTCACACCATCAGTCTCATTGAAGCTCCAGACCCCGCTTTCATCTTGGAATCTGGGGTTAAACGTCATACCGCAAGGAGAGTCTCTTATCATCAGTCTCTGTGTCCCAGGACAACAAGCCATTGTTCTCAGCCACTTTGGCCCATGCTTACAAGGCCTGCTGGTTGCTAGGGAGATGGTGGAATTAGTAGGCCCCTTCTGTTAATGGGCACGCTGGCAGGATGGGATTCAGTAGTATGGAAACCGGAAATAGTATAAGGGACCTACCATCAATCAAACCCTAACCCCTCCCCTTGGCCACTTAAACCCTGCCCCTTGACCCCTTAAGCCCCGACCACCTGTCACTGGAAGTCGCACCCATGGGGAATAGTACTTCTGCGGTCAAGGAGGACACATGACCGGAAGCAAAGTGTGTCATGTGACCCCTCTAAGAACTCCTCCCACTGCCCTCTACCAATCAGGAGGGGTTTCTCCCCCGTAGGCCCACCCTGAGAGGAGATTTGTTCGATCAGGGGTGTTCCGGAGCATGGTGACCCATCCGGAAGTGGTTCGTGTGACCCCTCTAAGAACTCCTCCACTGCCCTCTGCGAATCACGATGGGTTTCAGCCACACAGCACTGCCCTGAGAACAGATCTGACCAATCGGTGATGTTCTGGGGTGGGGTGACCTGCCCAGAAGAGGATCAAGTCACCCCTCTAAGAACTCGTCCCAGCGCCCTCTGCCAATCAGAGTGCAGCACTATCACCCCATAAGTCCCAGCAATCGGGGCAGAAGAGGCCATCTTTTACCAAGAACACGTGCTTTAGAAATCGTGGAAACATGGACTCCTTCACCACCCTGGTGAGAACTTCAGACTTTGTGTTAGCCCCGAGGGCCTTTGGACTTGTGTGGAGAAAGCGCTACACGAGCGACAGTTCCGATGAGGGCCCTTTGACACAGCTGTTGATGGATACGCCAGAACCCGAAACCCAAACCCTCGTGAGGCACCCCGATGAGCAAGAAGGCCTCTCGTTTTCCGCCCCCCTAGAGGTGGAAGATGAAGGCAGATCAGGGGAGTCACCAGAGGACAAGGTGAACAAAAAAGATGTCGCTCAGGTAAATGAATGATTAAGAAGTGACGTTTGATGATGGGGTGTAATGAAGTTAGGAACCAGGAGGTTGTGTAAATCTAAAAACAAGCAGTGGGGTGCTTACACTGTTTCTTTTCTGAAAATCTCTCAACAGCTCGACGGTGCCTTTCTAGAGGTCTTTGAGAACTGACATCGGTAGCCTCGTGGGACGCAGCGATGAGCTGCCAAAATATTAACAACAGGTTCCCTCCTCCTCACCCCACGAGGGGTCCTTGCCCCCCCATGGTGTCATGCCCCATCCAACACCCCATGTTCCTTGAGGCCTCCTGGGACCCCTGCCCCATCCACCCCCCTTTCCTGTCCCCTGACTCTCCCCTGCCGCCCCATCCAACCTCTCCTCTCATTCCTGATGGCCCCCCGGGACTCCTGCCCCATCCAACCACACCTTCTCTCTGTTCCTGCCCCCCACCACGCCATCCAACCCCTGCTCCTTCCTGACTGCCCCCCCCGAACCCTTGCACCCATTCAATCCCCATTTTCTGCCCTCTGACCGCCGCAACCCCTATCCACTCCCCCACAATGCAACAAACTCCCCTGCCCTCTTCCAACACCCCATCTCTACACCCTGCTCCCTTACCGCGCTGCCTGGAGCCACTCGGACATGGCCAGGTCCACTCGGCCGGGACAGAGACCGGCACTGTGGGGACCCGAGCTGAGTTGGCCATAGCCACTCGGCCGGGACCTGGACCAGTGCTGGTGCCGCGAGGGCCGGGCAGGAGCTGCTCGGCCAGGACCGGGACCAGTGCCGTGGAGACCGGGCTGGGCCGGGCCAGGGAAGAGCTGCTCGTCTGGGACCGGGACCTGCACTGCGGGGCCCAAGCTGGGCCGGAGAGTCGGGGCCTGTGCCGGGCTGGAGCCGCTTGGCCATGACTGCACCATAGGCCCGGGGCCCAAGCTGAGCCGGAGCCACTCGGCCAGGACCGGCACCGGTGCTGCGGGGCCCGAGCCGGGCCGGCTCGGAGCTGGTCGGTTGGGACCAGCACCGGCGCCGCGGGACCCCAGCAGGGCCGATGCCACTGGGGCCAGAGCCGGGGGTGCTTGGCCAGGACTGAGCAGGGGTGCTCAGCCACGGCCAGGCCAGGGGCCAGGCCGGAGGGAGCCACTCGGCCTGAGCCGGACTGGGCCGTGCTATGCCTCTCTGGAGCCCTCCTCATGCCTGCCCCCAGCTTACCTGCCTGCTGCTTGTTTCGGGCTTCTCGCGAACCTCTGATTCGCGGGAAGCAGGGGAGGGGGAGGAGGAGCGTTCAGGAGGAGAGGGGGAGCTGAGCAAGGGGCCGGGTGGATAGCTGCCTGAGCTTTAGTTAAATTTAAAAGCTGTTTTAGAACCGGTTGTCCTGGAACAACTGGTTCTAAAAGGGTTTCAAAATTTAACAACCGGTTCCTGCGAACCGGTGGAAACTAGCGCCAGCTCACCACTTTTTGGGAGGAAATATATCATGCATCAGCTGGTTTTGCTCATGTCTGAGACACAGATCGCAAGAGGAAAATCCAGAAAAGGACAAAATGGAAGAATTAACCAGCTCAGACTCCCTTATGGTAGGGGTCGTGGTGTCCATTTTTACAGGCGGCTGTAAAAGGTCGTGTTAAACCAGGCAATTAATAAAACATATTTATTTCAATGTGTCAATATGAATGTGTCCCCCTTCATATTTGTGTTAGTAAAAGATGGTACCAGTAACCGTCATTTCTACACAGGCAGCTCTGTTAAAGAAAATATATTACACCCCCGGGGAGGTTGGGAGCTTCGGCGGGGTGAACCCTCTTTCTCAAGTGGCCAGAAAGCACAGTAAAACTTTAAATAGAAGACAGGTAACAGTTTGGCTTTCAGAGAAGGACACTTACACTTTACACATTTCCATCCCACCATCAACCTCAGCCTGGACCATTCCACACAAGAGATCCACTTCCTAGACACCACAGCACTAGTAAATGATGGCCACCTAAACACCACCCTAGACCGGAAACCTACTGACCACTATACTTACCTACATGCCTCCAGCTTTCATCCAGACCACACCACTCAACCCATTGTCTACAGCCAAGCTCTACGATACAATCGCATTTGCTCCAATCCCTCAGACAGAGACAAACACCTACAAGATCTCTATCAAGCGTTCTTACAACTACAATCCCCACCTGCTGAAGTGAAGAAACAGATTGACAGAGCCAGAAGAGTACCCAGAAGTCACCTACTACAGGACAGGCCCAACAAAGAAAGTAAGAGAACGCCACTAGCCATCACCTTCAGCCCCCAAACAGCAGTGTATTATCGCGTAGGCCAACGAGGCCTAGGCCTAGGGCGGCAAATTTGCTCACCCCCCCACAACTCTGCCCCTTCTCCGAATCCCTGGCCCGCCTCATCCCCCAGGTGCACCGCGCTTCCCTCCTTCCACCTCCCTCCCAGGCTTGCCACGCAAAAGCACTGGGAGGGAGGGAGAAGTGAGTAGCGGCCCACTCAGAGGAGGTGGAGCAGAGGTGAGCTGCGGATCGCGGGTGCGGGGAGTAACCCGGGGGTGGGGGCGGGAACCGCTCCCCGCCCCAGCTCATCTCTGCTCCACCGCTGCCATCCCCCGAGCATGCAACAACTCTCCTTCTTCTCCCCGCCCCCCCCAGGCTTCCCGTGGGGGAGCGGAGGTGAGCTGGTGCGGGTGGGGGGTGCACAGCAATTTTTTGAGGGCCTAGGGGCTGCAAATTTGTTAATCCGCCACTGCCCCCAACTAAAATCTCTCCAGCCCATAATCAAGGATCTACAACCTATCCTGAAGGACAATCCCTCACTCTCACAGATCTTGGGAGACAGGCCAGTCCGCTCTTACAGACAGCCCCCAAACCTACAACAACCACACACCACACAACAAAAACACTAACCCAGGAACCTATCCTTGCAACAAAGCCTGTTGCCAACTCTGTCCACATATCTATTGAGGGGATACCATCATAGGACCTAATCACATCAGCCACACTATCAGAGGCTCATTCACATCTACCAATGTGATATATGCCATCATGTGCCAGCAATGCCCCTCTCCCATGTACTTTGGCCAAACCGGACAGACTCTACGTAAAAGAATAAATGGACACAAATCAGATGTCAAGAATTATAACATTAAAAAACCAGTCGGAGAACAATTCAATCTCCCTGGCCACTTGATTACAGACCTAAAAGTCACAATATTACAAGAAAAAAACTTCAAAAACAGACTCCAACAAGAGACTGCTGAATTGGAATTAATTTGAAAATTGGACACCATTAAATTAGGCTTGAATAAAGACTGGCAGTGGATGGGCCATTACACAAAGTAAAACTATTTCCCCATGCTTATTTTTCCCCCCACTACAGTTCCTCACATCTTGTCAATTGCTGGAAATGGGCCATTTTCATTACCACTACAAACAGTTCTTTTTCTCTCCTGCTGATAATAGCTCACCTTAACTGATCGCTCTCCTGACAGTGTGTATGGTAACACCCATTGTTTCATGTTCTCTGTGTATATCTATAGATCTTCCTACTGTATTTTCCACTGCATGCATCCGATGAAGTGGGCTGTAGCCCACAAAAGCTTATGCTCAAATAAATTTGCTAGTCTCTAAAGTGCCACAAGGACTCCTGTTCTTTTTTCACTTTACACAAACCGGCTCAAATACGTTTTAAAAGAAACAAGACCATTGTTTCAGATGTGGATGTGCAATGGCAGGCAAATTTGGTGGATATGCACCGGTTCTCCAAATGCAGCAGCGGTTTGAAGTACATCTTAACAGTGATAGACATTCTATCCAAATATGCCTGGGCCTTAGGCCTAAAAGACAAGACGGGTGTTGAAGTATCCAGGGCCTTTCAAGCTATTTTCAGCAAAGGTCGCGTGCTTCAAAAATTACAAACCGATCGGGGGAAAGAATTTTTCAACAAACCTTTAAGCAGATTATTAAAGTGGCATGGAGTTCACCATCTTGTTACTAATAATGAAGTTAAAGCAGGGGTTGTAGAGCGATTTAACAGAACTTTAAAAACTAGGATGTGGAGATATTTTACAGCCCATAACATCTTTTGCTACATTGATGTGTTACCTGACTTTAAAGAGTTACAACAAGCATTTCACAGAACTATACATACCAGACCCGCTGTTAACCCTTCACATTCTTTGAAGGTATGGAAAATGGTTTAAGGAGATGGTTAAAAATAACACCGGTTGTTGCCCCTAAATAATCCCCCAGAGGGGGATTCCACTCACTCTCCCTTTTCACAAATATCACCAAGACAGTGTCGTGGTACAGGCACCGCTCTTGCAACCTCTCTAGGAGATTGTATAGTTTTAAGCAGGCAAAAGCGGTGGTGAAACAGGCTATGAAGACGTTGGCATTGCCGGAGACAGAGGACCGGTCTTTTGCGTGCTTCCAAGACACACACGCGGTTTCATCGTCCATAAACTCACAGGATGAAACCTTGTAATTGAGGGAAAACAGGTACTGAAAAAGTGGAGAAATTGGAGAGGGTCCAGAGAAGAGCAACAAGAATGACTGAAGGTCTTGAGAACATGACCTAGGAGGAAGGCTGAAGGAAATGGGTTTGTTTAGTTTGGGAAAGAGAAGACTGAGAGGGGACATGAGAGCAGTTTTCCGGTATCTAAAAGGGTGTCATAAGGAGGAGGGAAAAAACTTGTCCTCCTTAGTTAGCCTCTAAGAATAAACAAGAAGCAATGGGCTTAAACTGCAGCAAGGGAGGTTTAGAGTGGGGAAAAAGTTCCTAACTGTCAAGGTCGTTAAACGCTGGACTAAATTGCCTAGGGAGGTTGTGAAATCTCCATCTCTGGAGATATTTAAGAGTAGGTTAGATAAATGTCTATCAGGGCTGGTCTAGACAGTATTTGCTCCTGCCATGAGGGGAGAGGACTGGACACGATGACCTCTTGAGGTCCCTTCCAGTCCTAGAATCTAGGAATCTAGGAATCTATAAAATCTAAAGGTTTATTCATAAAAGGAAAAAGATACAGACGAGAGCTAGAATTGGTTAAATGGAATCAATTACATACAGTAATGGCAAAGTTCTTGGTTCAGGCTTGTAGCAGTGATAGAATAAACTGCAGGTTTAAATTAAGTCTCTGGAGTACATCCCCAGCTGGGATGGGTCATCAGTTCTTTGTTCAGAGCTTCAGTTTGTAGCAAAGGCCCTCCAGAGGTAAGAAGCAGGACTGAAGACAAGATGGAGATGAGGCATCAGCCTTTTATAACCTTTTCAAGGTGTAAGAACACCTCTTTGTCCTTACTGTGGAAAATTACAAGCAAAATGGAGTTTGGAGTCATATGGACAAGTCCCTGCATACTTTGCTGACTTACAAGGCGCATCTGCCTTCTCTCAATGGGTCAGTTGTGTAACTGATGGTCCTTAATGGGCCATCAAGCAGGCTAGGCAGAGCTCAACACCAACTCGTCTGGGATGTCACCCAGAAGCACAGCATAAGTTTGAAATACAGACAGGATAGAGTCAATATTCATAACTTCAACTACAAAATGACACATGCATACAGACAGCATAATCATAACCAGCAACCCATAACCTGGTCTTAGACCCCTTATATGACCCCCTTTACATAAGATTTGGTGCCACTACAGGACCTTGGTTGCAACCATGTTCTATACGGTCCCAGTTCAAGTCAATAATGTGACGCAGACATTTTCCGGTTTGGTCATTTTCTTTAAAACACGGTCAGAGTCTGCACTAAATTGCACAGCATTTATCAAGGTCACCCCTTATGCTAAATGTTCTTGGGTTAGGCACAGACATTGCATAGCATAACCTATGGCAAGAACAGTGTTTAATAAGCTTTCCAAATACAGCTCAGCACACAGGCCCCGGAGCTTGCAGTTTAGATCTACTGAAGTCCAAGTCACACAGTCATGGCGCCGTTGGGCTGGCACATCTATGACACGGCCCTCACAATCTTCAGAAAGCTTTTCCCTAAGGCCGGGATTAAGGACAGCATAAACAGCAACACGTACAATAGTCCGCATGACTTTTTTATGCTCACGACGTGGCACTGGCTCAGTTAGTTCCATGCCAAGCCTCCTAAACTCCTCATAGCTGTCATCCTCGGAGTCCTCTTCAACAATTTGTATCGGCATTGAGCAAAAACAAGGAGAGCCCGGTTCATCTTCGCTGCTTGATGTAACGCTGTCCAGGGCCTCTGGCTCCTCTAGAAAGGCATCATCAAGCTGTCGAGAGATTTTCAGAAAAGAAACAGTGTAAGTTCCCACTGCTTGTTTTTAAACATACACAGCCCCCCCACCCCCCGGTTCCTAACCTCATTACACCCCATCATCAACAGTCACTTCTTAATCATTCATTTACCTGAGCAATGTCTTTTCCATTCACCTCGTTCTCCGATGACTCCCCCGAGCTGTGTTCGCCTTCCACCTCTAGAGGGGTGAAAAATGAGAGGCCTTCATGCTCATTGGGGTGCCTCACGAGAATTTGGGTTTCGGGTTCTGGCGTATCCATCAACGGCTGAGTCAAAGAGCCGTCGTGGGAACTGTCGCTGATCTAGCCCTTTCTCCACAAAAGCCCAAAGGCCCTCGCGGCTAAAACAAAGTCCAAAGTGCTCACAGGGATGGTGAAGGAGCCCATGTTTCCATGATTTCTAAAGCACGCATCCTTGGTAAAAGATGGCCTCTTCTGCCCCGGCGCTGGGACTTATGGGGTGATAGTGTTGCGCTCTGATTGGCAGAGGGCGCTGGGAGGAGTTCTTAGAAGGGTGACACGACCCTCATCTGGGAGGGTCACTCCACCCCGGAACACCACCGATTGGTCAAATCTGCTCTGGGGGTGGTCCTATGCGGCCAAAACCCATCGCGATTGGTAGAGAGCATTGGCAGGAGTTCTTAGAGGAGTCACACGAGCCACATCCGGATGGGTCACCCCACCCTGGAACACCCCTGATTGGTCAAATCACCTCTTGGGGCAGGCCAATGGGGACGAAACCCCTCCTGATTGGTAGAGAGCAGCGGGAGGAGTTCTTAGAGGGGTCACATGACACACTTTGCTTCCGGCCATGTGTCCACCTTGACCCCGGAAGTAATACCCCCATGGGTGGGGCTTCTGGTGATAGGTGGGCGGGGCTTAAGTGTTCGAGGGGTGAAGTTTGGGGGGTCATGGGGCTGGGTTGGGTTTGATTGACGGTAGGGCCCCAATAGTACTAGCGGACACTCTTAGAGACCCTTGCCTTCCAAAAGGGTAGCTTTGTAAATTTAGTATCAGCTCTTCTTGAAGGAAGGATTGATTCTTGAACCGCATGAGGTAAAGTAACAAAGCCAGTGAGCTAGCCACACCCTCAATCTCATCCAAGCCCCCAGACCCCCCTTCATCTTGGAATCTGAGTTTAAATGTGATACCCCAAGGAGAGTTTCTTATACATCAGTCTCTGTGTCCCAGGACAACAAGCCATTCATCTCAGCCACTTTAGCCCATGCTTACCAGACCCACTGGATAATAGGGAGATGTTGGAATTTGTGGGCCCCTTCTGTTAGTGGGCATGCTGGCAGGGTGGAATTCAGTAGGATGGAAACCGGACACCCTTGGAGGCCCTTGCCTTCCAAAAGGGTGGCTTTGTAAATTTAGTGTCGGGTGTTCTGGAACAAGAGTCCTTGGACATTCGGGACTTCACTTTGTTTTGAAGCTTGCTGAAGATTTGCTTCAGGTGCATTAACATCTCTTTGAGAACTTTGCTCCTTGAAGGGGATGGTGTCCTAGCTCTGGAGGCCTTTGGTGACTTTGGGGGAGAACCGTCAGGATTCCCAGTTCCTTTCTCCCCAGCTTGCAAAAGCTCTGTTGTACTCGTAGCAATGGACACCATCTTTGGTTGCCTGGTGGAAGCTGTTTTCCCCATTCCATCCTGCGTCTTGCTCTTGTCTGCTGGAAGGAGCCACACCACTGGTATCTTGTGGTTGGATGATGCTGAGGAGTCTCCTGGAGTCCATCGCTGTGGAATTCCATGGGATCTTCTGGGCAAGTCAGCACCTGCAGAGCCAGCTGGTCTCTTCCATCGAAGCTTACTGCACTTCTTGCAGACTCTGATTGGCGGCTGGTCCCTGGAGAGCTTTGAATTCACAGTGCCATCGAAACCATGTGAATCCATGATGTCTTGAAGACCATGCAGCTCAGCAGATGTCTCCTTCGGAGTTTTCTTACCCTTCATCTTTCCTGGATGTGCCTTGTGGCACTGCTGGCAAACTGAGACCTGGCCCGCCAAGGGGCGGGAGCTGCTCAACATTTCCGTCAGGTGCTTGATCTGCAGGTCGTGTGCAGCCTGCCCAGCAATGAGAGAGTCAAGGGTGGATCTTGTTAGCTGCTCAGAGCCTGGGGCCTCTGGGGCAACCTGGTGCCATTGGGTCCTGGGAAGATCTGCCCTGCTCTCACCTGCCTGTGCCCCTGGCCCCAGGCAGGAGCCTTCTCCCAAGGTAACCTTCCTCTCCATGTGCAGCTCCAGCTTCTCTTCAGTCCCTTTGGTGCCGCTCACACTCGTAAGGGGCTTTCTCAACTCGCTCCTATAAATCTGGAGTGTCGCTTCGAGTGTCTTCTCTGCTATTGTGGTTCCTGGAGGTGGCGATGTCAGATCCATCCCTGCTGGCAGAGTGCAGCGATCTGGGTTAGTCTGGTTTCCTGCCGCGCTATCATTCCTGCCGGTCTCCATGGTGGTATCTTCCACTGGCGTTGGAGGGTGTGTGGAAGAAGAGGAGCTTGTGCTTTGCCTCCCTGTGTGCAGGAAATCAGTCTCCATCTCACTGAACTCCACACTGGCTCCCCTGGCTTGGCCGGCGTGAGGCAGCTTTGTCGGGGGCTCTGGATCCAGTGTGAGCAGCCTCCTCTGCATGATGAGATGCTCACGCCTTATGTGGAGTTCGATGGGGTTGGCAGGCTGTTGTCCCATTGTTGGGAATGCCGCTGTCCTGTGCCTGCCTGGCTCCCTAGGGGGGCGGAGTGGCCCAGGCAGGGCAGTCTCTGTCAGGAGGGGAGCATCTCTGTGTGACTCTCTCACCACCTTAGGAAAAGCCTTCATTTGGATCTCCAAGCATTTCTGAGCCACGTGATCCTGCAGTTTGACCCACTCCATGGGCACAAGCCTGGCCAGGATGGCATCAGGGGATGCCATAATCCTGTGGGCCTTTTGGGGCAGGGGTCCGCAGGGGCAGACCCATGGCTCCTGGATCTCCTGTGCATGCTGAGGGCTGGTGTCGCATCTCAGGGGCTTTGGGACCTTTGCTGGAAATCCACATTTGGGCCGATCTGTGTTGAATTCCCATTGCTGCTTGGTGTCCTGCTCACCCAGCAATGGCTCCCCCGGGATGGGGGTTTGTGGAGCCCCCAGCTGGCTCTGCAGATGCTTCTGTCGGATGTTGAAGTCTGAGCCATGGGCTGACATCGGGTCCAGACCTATGTTCTGCTCTCGCCGGTCTCGTCTGCTGTGGGCAGGAGGCCTGGGGAGAGGCTGGGCTTGGATGGGATGAGTGGATCCTTCCCAGCTTGTGACAGTCATGATCTCCCTTGTGTGGCAGAGGGGCTCTGACCAAGTCACGGAGGCTTCTCTCAGGGAAAAGGAGCTGGGACTCTGGAGGGGAGAGGTGGTGGATTCCCTGGACGAGTAGGAGAACTGGCTCGTGGCAGATGTCGACACACTCGGCCTGTGGGAGAGAGCAGACAGAGACAGATGGGACACGGCCCTGCTGAGCAAAGGCAGGGCTTGGGCACAGCCTTCCAACTGTAGTGCAATGGGGCAGTGCCTAGGCATGCACTGCACACCACACCCCAACACGAGGACATCAGCTGGGTAAGGAAGGACTGAGAGGGGGAGCTGGCACTCATTTTATCTAGAACGATAACCCCTTCGTCACACGCACATGTGCAGCACCTAGCACAATGGGGCCTTGAGCATGATCGGGGATCTACTGCTATTTTAATAGAAAGATTAGCTAACAACAATTGGTTTGGGGGAGGAAGATGTGAGCATGTGTGTGTAACCCTTGCCAGAGGATGTTGAGAAGGCCAAGACTATAAACTCTAAAAGGAATTAGATCAATTCATCAATGGCTATTAGCTAAGGTGGGCAGGGATGGTGTCCTAGTCTCTGTTTGTCTGCAGCTGGGAATGGGCGACAGGGGACGGATCATTTGATGATTCCCTGTTCTGGCCATTCCCTCTGCTGCACTGGCATTGGCCAGTTTTGGAAGACAGGATACTGGGCTAGATGAACCTTTGGTCTGACCCAGTCTGGCTGTTCTTATGTTCTTACATTCTAACCCACTGGAAAACTGTCCTCTTCTAATGGATGATACCCTAGAGGCTAACAACTTACTATTGCTCCCAGTTAATGGAGTTTCTCCGGTGGTGGAGGTCTGGGCTATGGTCCTGAAAGTCCTGGCTGATGACTCGTGTTTGGGGTGTATCACGTGGTGTCCCACTCACTGCTTGTCTGGTGCCTACTCTGGGGATTAGCTATCGAGGTCAATTCCCCTTCCAATTGTCGCATGTGATCACTCTCACTCCCACAGTGACCCAGACAATTCTCCTGTTCACTGCCCCGCCGGTCCATGCCGTGCCCTCGGTGGCTGGTAGGGAAACCTGGGCCCCCACTTCACACTGGGCTCCAGGCCAGGGACCCTCAACCCAGCAGTTCTGGGCTTTCCTCTCCCAGCCTGGACTGCTTCCTACTACCCCTGGTTCCCTCCTTGCTCTGGGTGCACCAGCTCCAAACACTCCCCCTCTTCCCAGGGAGGAGCTGCCCTTTCCCAGCCACAGCCCCTGTCTGGTGCCAGCTTCCTGGCTTGATAGGCCCCGTCTGTTCCTGCCAGCTGAGCCTGCTTGGGATCAATTCCCTGCTCCCCGGCTCTTCCTGCAGGTGCAGCCTGTGGAGTTCATGGGCCTGCCTGGCCACCTGAGCCCCTTCCAGTGCTGTGTGGGGTGGACACCCCCTTGCAGGGTGTCATTGGATTGCTTTTTCCTTCAAACACAGCACGGGCAGGTTCTAGACAGTCGCCTGCTGGCAGATATTGCCCTACAGAAGGATTTGATCCTACTCACAACCCCAACTTGCAGTCTCTGCATTTCATTTCTGATAATTCCTCACCTCACTTTCACTGGTCTCTCACCTTGGAAGCTAAAGCCTCTTAGGGGCTTTTTCCCTGTTATTTTAGGATCCTGGAGTGTCTGGTTTTTCCCGCTCCCTCCTCTCTACATTCACTCTCCCCTCCCACCCAGCCCCCAGTCTGGTGCCCCCTGGTCAGTTGCCTTACGGCATCAGAACTTCATCCAGGTGTCTGGCCACGTCCTGTAGCCTCCTGTCAACCAGCCTGAGGCGCTGAGCCAAGGGGAGCTTCTCCAGGTGCACAGGGCAGCTGTGGAACAGAGAGAGCAGATAACTGAGTGCAGGCCCTGCCCTCAGGCCCTCTTTTACCCAGAGGGGCGGCACCGAAAGGCTCCCTGTCCCCTTCTCCACTGAGGCAGCCTCCTCCCCTGCAATACCCGGGCCTGGTTTGGGGTTAGCTGGATTGTTAGGTGAGCCCTGTCTAGTGCTGAGGAAGTGAGAGTGTATCCTACTGGCAGCGTGTGTCATGTCCCGCCCACAGAAGCTAATCAACATATAGGATAACAACCTACTATAGCTGCCAACTAATACAGCTACCTCTTCAGCTCTAAGGGGTGCTTTATGCTGCAGAGCTGAAGGGCCAGGATTCAAATCCTGCTGGGAACTGCTGCTGGGGGACTGGAGAAGGGGCCGTTACACAAGTGCTGCTGGATCCCTTTCACCCTACTCACTGTACCAGAAAGCCCAGCCTTCCTGCTGATCTCTCTACCTCGCCTGCATGGGGCTGCTCCCAAAAAACATTTTCTCCCCGTCTTGGGAGGGGAGGATGGTCCAGTCCAGTCCAGTCGACACAATCTACCCCTCCACCACCGCTGCCCCAGGTTAAATGAACTGTGTGATGCTCGAGGAGGGGAATGACCCACTGTACGATGCGTGGGGGTGGATTAGAGATGGCAACTTCTGCTGGGTGGGAATGAATTGCAGGAGTCTAAGGGAGAAGAGTTGCTTGCATGGTACATAGGTCGGGGCAGAGGAGGGATTATTCAGGCTACTGCCCCTGGTTGGGGATGAATTGCATGGCACTAAAGGAGAGGACTGACCCACTGCAGATTCATGGAGGGGGGCACTGCTTACCATGTCTCTAGGGATGCACCAGCCTCCTCCAGCTCTTCCTCACAGCACCCAAAAGCTGCCAGAAGTGAGACATAAAGGAGACATTGAACTGCTTGGGCACCCTCTGCTTCCTAGCAGCCTATTGCCCCAGATTTCAGAGGCAGCCTGTGAATGGAGCCCCAGCCAGTGCCTCTGCATGACTCTGGGCACGACTGCACCTTCGCAGGAAGAGGGGAGGCAGGTGGGGAAATGGACCCTATTTCTCTGCTTTGCATGGGGCTGGGGTCTGCCACCGCAGCTGTGGGGTCAGGGGCTGCTTACCTTTTGGTTTCTGCTTTTTCTTTTTGTGTCTCCTCTTCCTCCGAAGAGCCTGCCACACACAGAGAAAGCACCAGGGTTAGAAGAGAACTCCTCAATAAACCCAGGAGAACAATGAGCCAGAGGTGATTGCCATGTGGGGCCAGGGGCAAGTTTTTCTTTATGGAAGAGTATTGCACTATGATGCTTCATGGGTAGGCATTGTGCTTTCATGTGATGCAGACAATGTAGCGCACACAGCACGACCCATAACAGGGGTCACTGGAACAATCCAGGGGTTGTAGAAACAGGGATTGCTGGTACCCGGAGCCTGCAGAGTTTATAAGCATTGAAGGAGAGAGCCTGCAAAGTTCTCTCTCCTGCAGAGATGACAAAACTCTGCAGGTTTTAGGATTGCAGGGTATGCAACTAACCCCCAATACCATGCATGGAATTCAGACCTTGGGGGAGAAATTCGACCTCTGGAAGTTGAAACTAGACAAATTCAGACTGGAAAGAAGGTGTCCATTTTTAACAGTGAGAGGAATTAACCGTTGGAAGAATTGACCAAGGTCATGGTGGATTGATTCTCCATCACTGGCCATTTTTAAAATCAAGATTGGACATTTTAATAAAAGGTATGCAGTAGGCATTATTGTGTGGAAGTTCTTTGGCTTGCGTTAGACAGGAGGGTCAGACTAGAAGATCCCAATGGGCCCATCTTGCCTTGGAATCTATGAAAAACAACACCTTACACAAGTCTAAGTTTGTCACATCTATGTTTGACATGGCCCAATTTCCATAAAACATTGTTAACCTGCTTTAAATATATTCCCGTCCTTTAATTCTTTATTGATTGATTCCCATATCAGTTTGTCCATTGTTTCAGGCTAACTGGCCTATAAGAAGCCAGGCCAACCTCCCGTAGCTTTTTGAATGTTGACAAAACATTAGCACAGTTCCAGCCTTCTGGAATTCCCTCAGGAATCCTAAATTTGTTCAAAAATTAATGTCAGTGGGCCAATAACTGCCTGAGCCAGCACTTTGAGGACTCTTGGGTGGAGATGATCCGAGCCTGCTGATTGAAAAATACTTATGTTTGGTTTCTGCATTCAGCTGGCATCAATCCAGCCTTTCCATCTCTCTAGGAGTCTCACTTACCTCAGATATGGTGAGCCTGATCACAGCATAAAAGACAGCAAAGAGCAGATAGAGGAGGAGTGAACTCATTTCCTCGGGCTCAGGCACTAAGACACTCTCAACACAGACAATCTCAAAGCAGCACCAAGTACCCAGGCTACACCTGAGGGCAGGTTGCTGCTCTGGCATCAGGCAGGCGCTGATGTCATCTCTAGGTCACAAACACTCCTGCAATCTCCCTCTAGTCTGTGAGTTGTCAATGCTGTCCTTAGATCAGGAAATGGGATGGGGCAACCGCCCAAGTGGGCTGAGCTCAGAATAAGGCAGGAGAGAGGGCATCAGGTTTCCCAGGAAAACCCTGGGTCTTTTCCGAGCTCTAGGACTCTCCAGCCCTTAGGCAAGGGACATTTTTCCCTACTTGTGGGAACTCCTAAAACCCCTGTGACTGAGGCAGGATCTCCCAGCCTGAAGTGAGAAGCAGCCCTAAAGTGATTCTCTAGTGCTACCAGTGCAGAAAAACGTTCATGGTATTGCCAGCCCAAGCATTCCAACACCATGAGCTGGGCCCCACCAAAATCATGAGACTGGCTTCAAAATCATGAGATCTTCAAAAAACATTCATCTGGGGAACTCTTCATTTGCCTTCTGGTGTCTGAGCCGCTAGGGTGCACTCAATTCATGTTCTCCAGCTTCTCTTTGCAACCACGAGGGCTTAAAATTGGCTAACAAATAAAATAAAATAAAATAAAATAAAATAAAGAGCAAAGATTCTCAGATAAATCACTTGACTCCAGCAGTGGGCGCTTTAAGAAAAGCACCCTATCTCATAAGACAATAAAGAGCCCTACCTCTTATCTAACATGTTCAATCAGTAGATCTCAAAGCACTTTACAAAGGAGGTCTGTAGCATTAGCCCCCTTTTCGAGATGGGAAATTGAGGCACAGAGAAGAGCAGTGACTTTCCCAAGGGCACCCAGCAAGACAGTAGCAGAGCCAGGACTAGCACTTAAGTCTCCTGAGTTCCATCTAGTGCTCTATCCACTAGGCCACAGTGCATTTGAAGTAAGGGGTCATAGTCAATACATTCCTGTAGCGGTTATTTCGGGCTCTTCCAATACCATTGTAATTGAAGTTACACATTTTGACCTGTGGCCTGTGCTGGTACAGGGGCATCCTTGTTAAAACGAGTTTCTCACAGCAGGTTGCATCTGAGTTCTTGTTAGGCCTGAACACAAGTTAACTGGACCATGTCTCCGATGTCCCCATGGGAAAGTTTAAAAGCCATTGAAGGCCTTGCAGTGCACTGACATACTGGGATTTTCAGAAAGCCTTTGACAAGGTCCCTCAGCAAAGGCTCTTAAGCAAAGGAAGCTGTCATGGGAGAAGAGGAAGGGCTCTCTCATGGATCAGTAACTGGCTGAACCATAGGAAACAAAGCGTAGGAATACTGCATGCAGATGTGGTCTCCCCATCTCCAAAAAGATATCTTGGAATTGGAAAAGGTTCAGAAAAGGGCAACAAAAATGATTGGGGGTGTGGAACAGCTTGCATAGGAGGAGAGATTAATAAGACTGGGACTTTTCATCTTAGAAAAGACAACTACAGGGGATAGGATAGAGGTCTATAAAATCATGATTTCTGTGGAAAAAGTAAAGAACTAGATAATTTCATGAAAGATAGGTCCATCAATGGCTATCAGCCAAGATGGGCAGGGATGACCCACCATGCTCTGAGTTTCTCTAGGTTCTGTTTACTAGAAACTGGAAATGGATCACAGGGGATGGATCACTTGATGATTCCCTGTTCTGGTCATTCCCTCTGAAACACCTGGCATTGGCCACTGTCGGAAGACCGGATACTGGGCTAAATGGACCTTTGGTCTGACCCAGTGTGGCCATTCTTCTGTTACAGCTGTTCAGCCTCCTTGATACCTGTGATGTCATAATCCTGCTCAGTTCTCCAGTCTTCCATGGAGTCTGGATGGAAAGACAGGGTAGATGTCACCTAGTGAGCTGGGCCTGTAAGAGAACCCGTGTTCAGGCAGAGAGGGGCTCCTGGGAGAGCAGAGTCAGGGCTCCGTTAAAGAGCCGGAGACAAGGGCCTGGCCTGAGTGTAACCCACCAAACTTTGATTACACCCGTACCCGTAATAATTCCATTGTATTGCAGGGACAGTGAGCAGGTTCAGTCTGTTCTGACAGCGGAACTCCCACCTGTGGAGAACACCACAAATCTTCACATTGGGACAGCTGGGGATGCCAGGAGCCTGAGTTGCTCCGATGTGGAGGAAAGACACCACAGTGTAGTAAAGCTGCTCAGACTAAACAAAAAAAAATCCTTCTGTTGATAAGACGACAATCTGTGGGTTAACTAAGACGCCTCATAAATCGAAACATGCTCTGATCATTACAGCAATACAGCCCATACCAGTCAAAGAAAAATAACAGTATCCAACATACAGATTTCTTCAGTACTGAAAGGCACATGGGCCACTAATCCTACGCATTGAAAGCATGCGCTGCTCATTTGGCATTTATGTCCTCACGCCCTCCTGAGCTGACCAAGCAGCAAGCACTCTGCTCTTCCGATATGGCTGTCTCTCTCTGGGGCTGGCTGACCTGGCAGAACATGTTGGCACCCTCTTTTTTTAAAATTTGGGAGTGGAATTGGCCCTCCACCCTTGGTGATGCTCTACTGAGCATATGTGACCCAAAGCACCCTCTAGTCACACCCTACATGTGATGGTAATAATCTTTGTACGAAATATGCCTTGTGAGGTACCATTTGAAAACTAACAACTCTCTGGTCAATAAGATCACGATGCAACATTACATAGAGAGTTATGAGTTGCCCCTGTACGACATTACTTGTGAAAACCCGACAGCCCCTCCCAAGCAAACGCTGGTAAAGAGGTCTGTCCTAAACAAAGGAATGGGGGTTTAGAGAAGCAGCAAACAGGGGCATTAAGACAGCAGGGGAAGGAGATGGTAGTGAACAGAGCAATTTACATTTCAGCCAATGCAAGTGGGGGGAGGGGGAGGGAGAAGAGCACGAATAATGTTGATAGACCTTGGTTGTTGGCAGGCAGGATCCAACCTGGGACTTCTGGAGCTTAGTGCATGAGCCTCAACTGCATGAACTAAGAGCCAACCAGCTGTTAGCGAGGGCTGTAGAGCAGACTCATTGAACTGCCTCTAAATGGTCTCGGTGCCACTAGATAGGACAGAGCACCACACCCAGGAGGTGTGTGGGTTACAGACTTCCCCTCGCTGAGGAAGCACATCCAGAGCTCAGAGCAGGGCCGCCCAGGTGGGGCAAGAGGGCAATTTGCCCCAGGCCCCGGAGTCCCGCAGGGCCCCATGAGTGAGCAGGCCCCTGGGTGGGGTCCTTCACTCACCCAGGGGCCCGGAAACTCTCCTCTCTCGCCGGCGGGGCGGGTCGTTCGCTCCGGGCGGAAGGACTCCCCCGGTGAATTATCATCGGCGCGGGACCGCCGCTGGGTCTTCAGGTGGTAATTCTCCGTTCGGGACCCGCCGCCAAAGTGCCCGAGACCCCGGCGCGGCGCCCGGCGGGTGGGCCGGTGCCCCGCCCCCGGCGCAGCCTCGAGGGCGGTGGGTGGGTGGGGGGGGCCCCGCCCCCGCCGAAATACTGCTGGAAGGGGGCCCCCGCGCCCCCCCCCAGGCCCCCCCTCCTCCTCTGCGGCTCCTTGGCTCAGAGAGCTCCCATGCTAAGTGGTCTTGGTGCCACTTGATAGAACCGGACAACTCACCCAGGAGGTGTGTGGGTTACACACGGAGCCTTCACCACCAGACTTCAGGTCGCCTTCCTCACAGTTTGGATAAACTTTGCTTTGAGGGGGATCCTTTAGAACAGTGGCTCTCAACCTTCTCTGTTGTGTATTTGGTTGTCATGGTTTTTGTTCCTATGGCAACTGAGTTCGATTATTAGGGGATAGCCTGGCCAGCTTCGGCCGGTTGAGTGAGCTCTGTGTCTGTAAATAAAATGGTAGTTTTGTAGCTGTCTGCTGTCTGGCCTCAAGTGATTTCTTCCTAAACCGGCTGCCCCCAAGGATATAACATTTTCAGTCTACTGTGCCCCTTTCAGGGGTCTGACTTGTGTTGTGTAGCCCCAAGTTTCACCTCACTTAGAAACGACTTTTTTACAAAATCAGATCTAAAATACAGATGTGTCACAGCACACTCTTACTGACAAATTGACGACTGTCTCATTTTGTCTGTATGAAATTTTAATCTGTACTTATTTCATTAGTGCTTGTTATGTAGCCTGCTGTAAAACTAGGCAAATACTGACAGGAGTTGATGTGCTCCCTAGAAGACCTCTGTGTACCCCGTGCCCCTGGTTGACAACCACTGCTTTAGAAGAATCAGCTTCCAAGACTCAAGGGACTAGAAAAGAAAGGGGCAGACAACCCCACATTCTTTCACCTAAGAAAACCAAAGCACCAGCACCTTTGGGCCCCTGGAAGAGATCCTGAGCAAGGGGAGAGCCAGTCACCATTTTGCTGGGAGACTGTGGCTGAGAGAAACCATCTTGAACAGAGCTTGTGTGAAATAGGGCATACATGGATATTGGTGAGAGTAATTAATCACTGGAGCAATTTACCAAAGGTTGTAGTGGATTCTCCATCACTGACAACTTTTAAATCAAGACGGGATGTTTTTCTAAAAGATCTGCTGTAGGAATGATTTTGGGGCAGTTTTCTGGCCTGTGTGATACAGCATTCCGGCCTTGGAATCTGTGAAAGCACCTTTCAAAGGGCAGTCTGGGTTAGTAGACTATTAAACACATGAGGAAACTGAGGTACAGAGAGGCGACTCATCCAGGCTCATGCAACAGGTCAGTGGCAGAACTGCGACTGCACTGAGGTTTCCTGACTGCCCAGCCAGTGCTCTGCCCATTGGAACACACTGTCTCCTCAATAGTACATTATAGTCCCTGAAAATAAATTCTGAATAAGAAAAGGAGAGCATTCACGTCAGCAATCAGATTTCTTGGAGTTCTGCTCATCCAATCAGGGAACAGAAGTCAAGTCATATGACCTGAGTGTCCAATCCACACACTGTGAGTTTTAACTAGCAAACTGATTCCTGAAGAAGAATTATTCATTGAACTCACCCCGGGATTATTTTTGAAATAGGGATAAATTTGAGTGCCCTGTAAGCTTCTTAAGGAGAATTTTGAAGAGGAAATGGGATGGGTTCACAGCCTAAATTATTCCCCATGAATTATTTGCTTGGCTGTAAAGCTAAGTGCTTCCATACCCGCTACATATCGGCAAGTACTGCCAACCCAATACATTCAGACATCACAAGTCAGGCCTCCCAAATCATGAGATTTTAAAATTATCTGGGGGATTCTTTTGATTTGCCTTATACTTTTTGAATCATTGGGGGGTCCCATTTTGAACATGACGGGCTAGACATTTACTATTTTTTAAATGAAAGTGGAGATTCTTGTGTGCTCGGGGGTGGCCCCACTCCGGGGTACTCTCTCCACACCGGCCGCTCCTCTCACCCCTGATCAGCACATTAAGTTCAAACCAAATACAATGTATTAAACAGCAACTGTAAGGGAAACAAGGAAAAATGGAAGAGGGTTAAGAGGAACAAGGGACCCACCCTGTGGGCTCGGGGGCACCACACCCGGCGTCTCTGAGACGTGAGGGCAGGTCACAGCCTGTTCCTCACACTCCCGGCTCCCTCGCAGGCCTCAGGCTCTAGCCAGCTGGGGCCTTCGCCCCAGCATTGCCCACCCCCCCGGTCAGGGTCACGGTCCCTCCCCCGGAGTCCAGGCTGTGTGTCTGGGGGTGTCTCCCTGCGCTGGGCCCCTGCCCAGGGCCCCCCTTGCTCTCCCCAGCCACTCCCCGCGCCCAGCTCCAGCGTGACCGGCATCCGCAGTCCCGGCTCTGGTCCCGCAGCTCCCCGCTGCAGCTTGGCCCTGGCTCCCTGACGGCGCGTCTGGTCTGTGCTGCCCGTTCCCAGCTGCTCCAGCTCCCCTATCTCTGGCTGCTGCTCTCCCCTTAGCTCTGCCCCGCTCGCCTCAGGCAGCTCCCCTCACATGGAGGATGGGATCCTGGTTCCCTCATTGGCCGGCCTGCCCTGTCAATCAGGCTCACCTGGAGCATTGGCATTTCCCCCTTGGCCCTGGGGACTGTCAGTCTCAGGATCCTGATTTCTCTTCCTCCATTCCCCTTTCTTTTGGTACTGGGAGAGGCCAGCCAAAAAACCCACTAAGTGTCAGTGGGGGGCAGCAGCCCCATCCTGCTGGCCTAGATCCAATCTTCAGAGCAGCCCCCTTGGACTGAACTGGAAATTGGGATTCAAAACACACACACGTCCAGCTCCTAATGCTTTGAGCTCCAAACAGTTCTTAGATCTGGCTGAGGTTCCACCCTCACAAGCTCTTCATCCACCCACCCTCCAGTCCCTCTTCTGAGTGCACGGGCAGCCCGGGGCTGCACTGACAATACCTTCAGACTCAGACCAAAGGGCTATCCAGCCCAGTATCCTGTCTTCTGACAGTGGCCAGTGGCAGGTGCCCCAAACGGAATGAACAGAGCAGGTAATCATCAAGTGATCCATCCTCTGTCATCCATTCCCAGCTTCTGGCAAACAGAGCCTAGGGACACCATTCCTGCCCATCCTGCTAATAGCCATTGATGGACCTATCCTCCATGAATCACTATAGCTCCTTTTTGAACCTCGTTATACTATTGGCCTTCACAACTCTCTCTGGCAAGGAGTTCCAGGGGTTGACGGTGCGTTGCGTGAAAAAAATACTTTCTTGTGTTTGTTTTAAACCTGCTGCCTATTAGTTTCATTTGGTGGCCCCTTGTTCTTGTATTATGAGGAGGAGTAAATAACACTTCCTAATTTACTTTCTCTATACCACTCATGATTTTATAGACCTCTGTCATATCCCCCTTAGTCGCCTCTTTGCCAAGCTGAAAAATCGCAGTCTTATTAATCTCTCCTCATACAGAAGCTGTTCAATACCCCAATCATTCTTATTGCCCTTTTCTAAACCATTTCCAATTCCAATAGATCTTTTTTGAGGTGGGGCGACCACATCTGCACACAGTATTCAAGGACAGGCCCTGGTAGCACATCTCTGATGAACCTGTGCTAGCAGGGAGCTGGAGAGGGTCCTAAAGCAGTTGTGGAGGCACAAGGATTGTGGGTGGGTGGGCTGAGCTCCCAGTGGATCACTGATATCTGTGCATAACTCTGGAGATCCCTGGATCCTTGGTCCCCCTTTACATTCAGAGAGAAGAAAGGGACCTCCCCTCCTGGAAAAATCTGAGGGAAATTGCCATATACAGAGCCTTGTGGAATCTCCCTGGCCTGCCCTGAAACCTGGGTTTCTAATGCAGGAAAGGGGGCTGCTGGGGAAAAATCGGGTCCTATATTATAATAATTATTATTTATTATATTTTATTTCAGCGAGATCACAGCTGTGACAACATCATTGTTACCACTCGGCCACCCCCAAGGTTTCCTTGTGACTAATTGGAACCATAAGGAATAGAGCCTGCAGCAGGGCTGCCACTGCAGTCCAGCTGGATAGCATCACCACACATCCCCTGTGATTTGGCCTCCTGCAGTTTGCCCTTGGCTGTCACAGGGGTTACAGCTGGTGCACACTGAGCCAAGCAGCTGAGGTTCCCTGATGGCCAAGTGGGCCCCAAGGGAATGTGCAGACAGGCTTCATAAAGACAGTAGCCGCCCTATGTGAACAGATGCTGCCTGCTGCCCAGGCAGCCTCTCCGATGACTACATCTGCCCATGCTCCATGGGGAGTAATTTAATCTACACAGAAATCTGACATTCAAAGCGAGCTTGCAGTGTTAAAACCCTGATGCCCCAAGTAACGATTTTCTCAAGGAGTCCCATTTTTAGACGTCCGGTGTGCTCTGGGCCCAATCCTGCCAGGGGCTGAGGAAGAAGAGACCCCACGGAATATCAGTGACTACTTCCCAAATCGTATCAGGTATATTTGCTGCTGGAAATTTAATCAGCAAATGCATTTTCAACTTCTGCCCTGAAGAAACCCCTCAGAGTTACAGGGCAATGTTCATCTCTTTCCCTTCTCTGGTGTCTGAGGGCCAAACGTCAGGCTCCGTAGCCTCCTTTCTCGTGGGGTGAAATCCCACCATTCCCCCACCCTCAGACTGGGCCCTGGGCTACCGCACAATGTGGCTGTAGCACTGAGCACTGTGCCTGCTCAATAGGTCCGGCTGGGTTTGGTACCTGTCGTTGACGTGTGTGTGCCAAAGTACAGCTGTGAAAATGTTATGCCAAAACTTTTCATTGTAATATAAATATTACAAACAAAAATTTCATGACATAGATGCATATTGAAAGCCAGCGGCAGAGTTGTTGGAATTGCTACAGGAAGGAGCAGTAACTTTAGTGCTTAAAGGCATTTGCTTTAGAAAGTTTTTCAGAAGTACCCCACATACTGTTTGCAATGGGTTTGTGCTATGAACTCTCTGTTCAGTGAACAGCTGTATGGTACTCTCTCCTGCTAGCTGAGCAGAAGCCATTTCTAATACTTACATTCAGGGTCTTGCACACAATAACACTACAATACCCGTACAAGACTTTCCAAAAAGTCCTGAGAGAACAGAACTGCTGGTCTGTGTTTCAGCAAAGAGTAGAGCTGAGGTGCAGGAAAGAGCAGTGTAATAGTTTTTTATGTAATTTACCTCCATCACCTGTTAAAGAAGCATGGCTGAAGTAACTAGCACACTCAACTGGATATTAGTGCAAACCTGGTGTTTGCACTATTCACCCATTTGCGATGCCAACCCCTCCCTCATCCAGCTGAAGTAACTGTCCATGTTAGCGTGTAACTTACCAGATAACTACAATCCCTTGCATGGGGAGCAGATGCGGGTCCTGTGAGGATGAAGGGGAACCTGTAGGATGATCAAACCCTCTGGATTCAGTCAACATTGGCCAGGCAAAGCACTTCAGCTTCTCTTGGAGGGATTCTTGGGGGTCAGAGTGTATCACTGGGAGCATTTGGTAAGGGAAAGTTAATAGATCCCGGTTCTGGTCGAATTGACACACGTAAATCTGGAGTGATGCCGTTATTGAATTCAGAAACAGACCCTGAAAATTTATCCCTTGTGCTGCAAAGAGGCAGTGGCATAATTTGAACTCACAGGAGCAGAGAAAATAAAAAAAGAATGTATATAATGAGGCAATGAAACATGTTTATGAATAACTTAAATGCAGGACAGATAAACACAATGACCATGTTCGTCATGCACTTGCCATATGTGTACACACATATCATGATACAATGGGCCACACTTTGAAGTTGAGGGCCAGAAAGGGTGTCTGTGTGAATGTCATTATTGCAAACTCACACAGCGCTCCAATAGGCTGTGGAACTCTGATCCACAAGATATCAATGGGGCCAAGGGATTAGCAGGATTCAAAGAGGGACTGGATTTACACCACAAAATATGTCTAACTAGTGGGTGCCTGGGGGAAACTTTCCCTTGGAGCAGTCAATCTCATAGCTCCCTATTGCAGGGATTCTTCTGTCTTCCCCTGACGCATGTGTAACGGGTTACTGGGCTAGAAGGACTGCAGGTCAGATCCAGTCTGGCAGTGCCTGTCTTCCTATTGGCATATCCTATTGGGGTGTAAATCCAAATCTATGTTTTTTTCTGATCTTCCTTGAGCTTCTGGGAATCCTAGATTTGCACTCAGAGCAGAAAGATGTCTCATTAAATATCATCTACTTTCCTGTTCTTTTTCCTTTCAGGAAGGAAAGTTCAAAAATTCTTGGACCTGCCCAGTACGGTATGTCAGCTGTCAATGACACCAAATTCACACCTGTAGTGTTCCTTCTCACTGGGATACCTGGGCAGGAAGACATCCATCTCTGGGTCTCTGTCCTCTTCAGCTCCATGTATGCTATTTCGATAGTAGGAAATTCAGTCATTCTGTTCATTATAAAAACAGATCCAATCCTCCATGAGCCCATGTACATTTTCCTTTCCATGTTGGCCACCACAGACCTTGGCTTATTGATAGCCACCATACCGACGATACTGGGCCTATTCTTGTTTAACTCTAGAGATCAGCCTTGATGCTTGTTTTGCCCAGATGTTCTTCATCCACTCTCTGCAATTCATTGAATCCTCTGTGCTCTTGTTGATGGCATTTGACCGCTTCATCGCAATCTGTAACCCGCTGAGATATGCCTCCATCTTAACCCTGCCGAGAATAGCCAAGTTGGGACTGGTGTTTGTGCTAAGAGCCGTGGCAGTAATATTTCCACTCCCCTTTCTCCTGAAATGGTTCCGATTCTTTTGAGCCAATGTCCTCTCCCATTCCTACTGCCTGCACCAGGACGTCATAAAGCTGGTTTGTTCGGACATCACAGTCAACGACATCTATGGCTTGTTTATTACAGTCATAATGGTGGGGTTGGACTCGCTGCTCATTTTCCTCTCTTATGTGATGATCCTCAAAGCAGTGCTGAGCATCACGTCCCCCACAAAATGCCTTAGGGCCCTGAACACCTGCGTCTCCCACCTCTGCGCCGTCCTGCTCTTCTACATGCCAGAGTTCAGCCTGACTGTCATACACAGATTCTGGAAGAGCTCTTCTCCCTTGCTTCAAATTATCCTGGGCTACATCTACCTGCTGGCTCCTCCTTTAATGAATCGAATTGTGTACAGCAGGAAAAGCAACCATCTTCGAGCGAGGATAATCAGGGTACTTGTCAAGTAAAGAGTCAATTCATCATCCAGCTCCAGAGCTGGTGACACAGGTCATGGCCACCTATTCCATCTTGGACCCTTATATACGAGGATACAAGAGCTACTGATCTCCACTCTGTAGAGAGAGGCTCATACAGGGTCTAAGACCTGAAGCTTAAGGGGCCATCCCCACCCGCAGTTGAGGAGGACAGCAGTCTGGGGAAAGGAGACCAAGCCAGGCAGCAGCATTTAAAAAGTCACTCTGTTCGTGGAGAGCCAGGGGACCGGTGGGATGTTGGCCCCCAAAGAGCCATATCGGTGGCTGCTCTAACCTCAGAATTCCTATGAATAAAGTCACTATGAGAAGAGATGTGGCTGTTGTTTCCCATTACACCTGGTCTGTCACTGTCCCGTCCCTGATTAATCACCCACGGGACATGCTAATCTCCTTCTCCAAGGGTTGTTGGCTTTTACTCACACATGTGGCCAAAACATCTGTAAGGACGAGACTTCGGCCATGCAACTGCCAAGGAAGGATTGCTTCTGAGGTAAAAGAACAAATCCAGTGAGCTAGTCACACCATCAGTCTCATTGAAGCTCCAGGCCCCGCTTTCATCTTGGAATCTGGGGTTAAACGTCATACCCCAAGGAGCGTCCCTTAACATCAGTCTCTGTGTCCCAGGACAACAAGCCATTGTTCTCAGTCACTTTGGCCCATGCTTACAAGGCCCGCTGATTGCTAGCGAGATGGTGGAATTGGTGGGCCCCTTCTGTTAATGGGCATGCTGGCAGGGTGGGATTCAGTAGTATGGAACCGGAAATAGTATAAGGGACCTACCATCAATCAAACCCTAACCCCTCCCCTAGGCCGCTTAAACCCTGCCCCTTCACCCCTTAAGCCCCGACCACCTGTCACTGGAAGTCGCACCCATGGGAAATAGTACTTCCGGGGTCAAGAAGGACACATGACTGGAAGCAAAGTGTGTCAAGTGACCCCTCTAAGAACTCCTCCCACTGCCCTCTACCAATCAGGAGGGGTTTCTCCCCCGTAGGCCCACCCTGAGAGGTGATTTGTCCAATCAGGGGTGTTACGGGGCATGGTGCCCCATCTGGAAGTGGTTCGTGTGACCCCTCTAAGAACTCCTCCACTGCCCTCTGCGAATCACGATGGGTTTCAGCCACACAGCACTGCCCTGAGAACAGATCTGACCAATCGGTGATGTTCTGGGGTGGGGTGACCTGCCCAGAAGAGGATCAAGTCACCCCTCTAAGAACTCGTCCCAGTGCCCTCTGCCAATCAGAGAACAGCACTATCACCCCATAAGTCCCAGCAATCGGGGCAGAAGAGGCCATCTTTTACCAAGAACACGTGCTTTAGAAATCGTGGAAACATGGACTCCTTCACCACCCTGGTGAGAACTTCAGACTTTGTGTTAGCCCCGAGGGCCTTTGGACTTGTGTGGAGAAAGCGCTACATGAGCGACAGTTCCGACGAGGGCCCTTTGACTCAGCTGTTGATGGATACGCCAGAACCCGAAACCCAAACCCTCATGAGGCACCCCGATGAGCATGAAGGCCTCTCGTTTTCCGCCCCCCTAGAGGTGGAAGACGAAAGCAGCTCAGGGGAGTCACCAGAGGACAAGGTGAACAAAAAAGATGTCGCTCAGGTAAATGAATGATTAAGAAGTGACGTTTGATAATGGGGTGTAATGAAGTTAGGAACCGGGAGGTTGTGTAAATCTAAAAACAAGCAGTGGGGTGCTTACACTGTTTCTTTTCTGAAAATCTCTCAACAGCTCGATGATGCCTTTCTAGAGGTCTTTGAGAACTGACATCGGTAGCCTCGTGGGACGCAGTGATGAGCTGCCAAAATATTAACAACAGGTTCCCTCCTCCTCACCCCACGAGGGGTTCGTGCCCCCCCATGGTGTCATGCCCCATCCAACACCCCATGTTCCTTGAGGCCTCCCAGGACCCCTGCCCCATCCATCCCCCTTCCCTGTCCCCTGACTCTCCCCTGCCGCCCCATCCAACCTCTCCTCTCATTCCTGATGGCCCCCCGGGACTCCTGCCCCATCCAACCACACCTTCTCTCTGTTCCTGCCCCCCACCACGCCATCCAACCCCTGCTCCTTCCTGACTGCCCCCCCGAACCCTTGCCCCCATTCAATCCCCCTGTTCTCTGCTCTCTGACCGCCGCAACCCCTATCCACTCCCCCACAATGCAACAAACTCCCCTGCCCTCTTCCAACACCCCATCTCTACACCCTGCTCCCTTACCGCGCTGCCTGGAGCCACTCGGCCATGGCCAGGTCCACTCAGCCGGGACCGAGACCGGCACTGTGGGGGCCCGAGCTGAGTTGGCCAGAGCCACTCGGCCGGGACCTGGACCGGGTGGATAGCTGCTCGAGCTTTAGTTAAATTTAAAAGCTGTTTTAGAACCGGTTGTCCTGGAAGAACTGGTTCTAAAAGGGTTTCAAAATTTTACAACCGGTTCCTGCGAACCGGTGGAAACTAGCGCCAGCTCACCACTTTTTGGGAGGAAATATATCAGGCATCAGCTGGTTTTGCTCATGTCTGAGACACAGATCGCAAGAGGAAAATCCAGAAAAGGACAAAATGGAAGAATTAACCAGCTCAGACTCCCTTATGGTAGGGGTCGTGGTGTCCATTTTTACAGGCGGCTGTAAAAGGTCGTGTTAAACCAGGCAATTAATAAAACATATTTATTTCAATGTGTCAATATGAATGTGTCCCCCTTCATATTTGTGTTAGTAAAAGATGGTACCAGTAACCATCATTTCTACACAGGCAGCTCTGTTAAAGAAAATATATTACACCCCCGGGGAAGTTGGGAGCTTCGGCCGGGTGAAGTGGCCAGAAAGCACAGTAAAACTTTAAATAGAAGACAGGTAACAGTTTGGCTTTCAGAGAAGGACACTTACACTTTACACATTTACATCCCACCATCAACCTCAGCCTGGACCATTCCACACAAGAGATCCACTTCCTAGACACCACAGCACTAGTAAATGATGGCCACCTAAACACCACCCTATACCGGAAACCTACTGACCACTATACTGACCTACATGCCTCCAGCTTTCATCCAGACCACACCACTCAACCCATTGTCTACAGCCAAGCTCTACGATACAATCGCATTTGCTCCAACCCCTCAGACAGAGACAAACACCTACGAGATCTCTATCAAGCGTTCTTACAACTACAATCCCCACCTGCTGAAGTGAAGAAACAGATTGACAGAGCCAGAAGAGTACCCAGAAGTCACCTACTACAGGACAGGCCCAACAAAGAAAGTAAGAGAACGCCACTAGCCATCACCTTCAGCCCCCAACCAGCGGTGTATTATCACGTAGGCCAACGAGGCCTAGGCCTAGGGCGGCAAATTTGCTCACCCCCCCCCAACTCTGCCCCTTCTCCGAATCCCTGGCCCGCCTCATCCCCCAGGTGCACCGCGCGTCCCTCCTTCCACCTCCCTCCCAGGCTTGCCACGCAAAAGCACTGGGAGGGAGGGAGAAGTGAGTAGCGGCCCACTCAGAGGAGGTGGAGCAGAGGTGAGCTGCGGATCGCGGGTGCGGGGAGTAACCCGGGGGTGGGGGCGGGAACCGCTCCCCGACCCAGCTCATCTCCGCTCCACCGCTGCCACTCCCCGAGCATGCAACAACTCTCCTTCTTCCCCCTCCCTCCCAGGCTTGCCGTGGGGGAGCGGAGGTGAGCTGTTGCTGGTGGGGGGTGCACAGCAATTTTTTGAGGGCCTAGGGGCTGCAAATTTGTTAATCCGCCACTGCCCCCAACTAAAATCTCTCCAGTCCATAATCAAGGATCTACAACCTATCCTGAAGGACAATCCCTCACTCTCACAGATCTTGGGAGACAGGCCAGTCCGCTCTTACAGACAGCCCCCAAACCTACAACAACCACACACCACACAACAAAAACACTAACCCAGGAACCTATCCTTGCAACAAAGCCTGTTGCCAACTCTGTTCACATATCTATTGAGGGGATACCATCATAGGACCTAATCACATCAGCCACACTATCAGAGGCTCATTCACATCTACCAATGTGATATATGCCATCATGTGCCAGCAATGCCCCTCTCCCATGTACTTTGGCCAAACCGGACAGACTCTACGTAAAAGAATAAATGGACACAAATCAGATGTCAAGAATTATAACATTAAAAAGCAGTCGGAGAACAATTCAGTCTCCCTGGCCACTTGATTACAGACCTAAAAGTCACAATATTACAAGAAAAAAACTTCAAAAACAGACTCCAACAAGAGACTGCTGAATTGGAATTAATTTGAAAATTGGACACCATTAAATTAGGCTTGAATAAAGACTGGCAGTGGATGGGCCATTACACAAAGAAAAACTATTTCCCCATGCTTATTCCCCCCACCCCCTACAGTTCCTCACATCTTGTCAATTGCTGGAAATGGGCCATTTTCATTACCATTACAAACAGTTCTTTTTCTCTCCTGCTGATAATAGCTCACCTTAACTGATCGCTCTCCTGACAGTGTGTATGGTAACACCCATTGTTTCATGTTCTCTGTGTATATCTATAGATCTTCCTACTGTATTTTCCACTGCATGCATCCAATGAAGTGGGCTGTAGCCCACAAAAGCTTATGCTCAAATAAATTTGCTAGTCTCTAAAGTGCCACAAGGACTCCTGTTCTTTTTTCACTTTACACAAACCGGCTCAAATACGTTTTAAAAGCAACAAGACCATTGTTTCAGATGTGGATGTGCAATGGCAGGCAAATTTGGTGGATATGCACCGGTTCTCCAAATGCAGCAGCGGTTTTAAGTACATCTTAACAGTGATAGACATTCTATCCAAATATGCCTGGGCCTTAGGCCTAAAAGACAAGACGGGTGTTGAAGTATCCAGGGCCTTTCAAGCTATTTTCAGCAAAGGTTGCGTGCTTCAAAAATTACAAACCGATCGGGGGAAAGAATCTTTAAACAAACCTTTAAGCAGATTATTAAAGTGGCATGGAGTTCACCATCTTGTTACTAATAATGAAGTTAAAGCAGGGGTTGTAGAGCGATTTAACAGAACTTTAAAAACTAGGATGTGGAGCTATTTTACAGCCCATAACATCTTTTGCTACATTGATGTGTTACCTGACTTTAAAGAGTTACAACAAGAATTTCACAGAACTATACATACCAGACCCGCTGTTAACCCTTCAAATTCTTTGAAGGTATGGAAAATGGTTTAAGGAGATGGTTAAAAATAACACCGGTTGTTGCCCCTAAATAATCCCCCAGAGGGGGATTCCACTCACTCTCCCTTTTCACAAATATCACCAAGACAGTGTCGTGGTACAGGCACCGCTCTTGCAACCTCTCTCGGAGATTGTATAGTTTTAAGCAGGCAAAAGTGGTGGTGAAACAGGCTATGAAGACGTTGGCATTGCCGGAGACAGAGTACCGGTCTTTTGCGTGCTTCCAAGACACACACGCGGTTTCATCGTCCATAAACTCACAGGATGAAACCTTGTAATTGAGGGAAAACAGGTACTGAAAAAGTGGAGAAATTGGAGAGGGTCCAGAGAAGAGCAACAAGAATGATTGAAGGTCTTGAGAACATGACCTATGAAGGAAGGCTGAAGGAAATGGGTTTGTTTAGTTTGGAAAAGAGAAGACTGAGAGGGGACATGATAGCAGTTTTCCGGTATCTAAAAGGGTGTCATAAGGAGGAAGGAAAAAACTTGTCCACCTTAGTTAGCCTCTAAGAATAAACAAGAAGCAATGGGCTTAAACTGCAGCAAGGGAGGTTTAGAGTGGGGAAAAAGTTCCTAACTGTCAAGGTCGTTAAACGCTGGACTAAATTGCCTAGGGAGGTAGTGAAATCTCCATCTCTGGAGATATTTAAGAGCAGGTTAGATAAATGTCTATCAGGGCTGGTCTAGACAGTATTTGCTCCTGCCATGAGGGGAGAGGACTGGACACGATGACCTCTTGAGGTCCCTTCCAGTCCTAGAATCTAGGAATCTATGAATCTATAAAATCTAAAGGTTTATTCATAAAAGGAAAAAGATACAGACGAGAGCCAGAATTGGTTAAATGGAATCAATTACATACAATAATGGCAAAGTTCTTGGTTCAGGCTTGTAGCAGTGATAGAATAAACTGCAGGTTTATATTAAGTCTCTGGAGTACATCCCCAGCTGGGATGGGTCATCAGTTCTTTGTTCAGAGCTTCAGTTTGTAGCAAAGGCCCTCCAGAGGTAAGAAGCAGGACTGAAGACAAGATGGAGATGAGGCATCAGCCTTTTATAGTCTTTTCCAGGTGTAAGAACCTCTTTGTTCTTACTGTGGAAAATTACAAGCAAAATGGAGTTTGGAGTCATATGGACAAGTCCCTGCATACTTTGCTGACTTACAAGGCGCATCTGCCTTCTCTCAATGGGTCAGTTGTGTAACTGATGGTCCTTAACGGGCCATCAAGCAGGCTAGGCAGAGCTCAACACCAACTCATCTGGGATGTCACCCAGAAGCATAGCATAAGTTTGAAATACAGACAGGATAGAGTCAATACTCATAACTTCAACTACTAAATGACACATGCATACAGACAGCATAATCATAACCAGCAACCCATAACCTGGTCTTAGATCCCTTATATGACCCCCTTTACATAAGATTTGGTGCCACTACAGGACCTTGGTTGCAACCATGTTCTATACGGTCCCAGTTCAAGTCAATAATGTGACGCAGACATCTTCTGGTTTGGTCATTTTCTTTAAAACACGGTCAGCGTCTGCACTAAATTGCACAGCATTTATCAAGGTCACCCCTTATGCTAAATGTTCTTGGGTTAGGCACAGACATTGCATAGCATAACCTATGGCAAGAACAGTGTTTAATAAGCTTTCCAAATACAGCTCAGCGCACAGGCCCCGGAGCTTGCAGTTTAGATCTACTGAAGTCCAAGTCACACAGTCATGGCGCCGTTGGGCTGGCACATCTATGACACGGCCCTCACAATCTTCAGAAAGCTTTTCCCTAAGGCCGGGATTAAGGACAGCATAAACAGCAACACGTACAATAGTCCGCATTACTTTTTTATGCTCACGACGTGGCACTGGCTCAGTTAATTCCATGTCAAGCCTCCTAAACTCCTCATAGCTGTCATCCTCGGAGTCCTCTTCAACAATTTGTATCGGCATTGAGCAAAAACAAGGAGAGCCCGGTTCATCTTCGCTGCTTGATGTAACGCTGTCCAGGGCCTCTGGCTTCTCTAGAAAGGCATCATCAAGCTGTCGAGAGATTTTCAGAAAAGAAACAGTGTAAGTTCCCACTGCTTGTTTTTAAACATACACAGCCCCACCCACCCACCCCCCGGTTCCATTACACCCCATCATCAACAGTCACTTCTTAATCATTCATTTACCTGAGTAATGTCTTTTCCATTCACCTCGTTCTCCGATGACTCCCCCGAGCTGTGTTCGCCTTCCACCTCTGGGGGGGGGCGTGAAAAATGAGAGGCCTTCATGCTCATTGGGGTGCCTCACGAGAATTTGGGTTTCGGGTTCCGGCGTATCCATCAACGGCTGATTCAAAGAGCCCTCGTGGGAACTGTCGCTGATCTAGCCCTTTCTCCACAAAAGCCCAAAGGCCCTCGGGGCTAAAACAAAGTCCAAAGTGCTCACAGGGATGGTGAAGGAGCCCATGTTTCCATGATTTCTAAAGTACGCATCCTTGGTAAAAGATGGCCTCTTCTGCCCCGGCGCTGGGACTTATGGGGTGATAGTGTTGCGCTCTGATTGGCAGAGGGCGCTGGGAGGAGTTCTTAGAAGGGTGACACGACCCTCATCTGGGCGGGTCACTCCACCCCGGAACACCACCGATTGGTCAAATCTGCTCTGGGGGTGGTCCTATGCGGCAGAAACCCATCGCGATTGGTAGAGAGCATTGGGAGGAGTTCTTAGAGGGGTCACACGAGCCACATCCGGATGGGTCACCCCACCCTGGAACACCCCTGATTGGTCAAATCACCTCTTGGGGCAGGCCAATGGGGACGAAACCCCTCCTGATTGGTAGAGAGCAGCGGGAGGAGTTCTTAGAGGGGTCACATGACACACTTTGCTTCCGGCCATGTGTCCACCTTGACCCTGAAGTAATACCCCATGGGTGGGACTTCTGGTGATAGGTGGGCGGGGCTTAAGGGGTCGAGGGCCGGGTTTCAGTGGTCATGGGACTGGTTTGGGTTTGATTGACGGTAGGGCCCCAATAGTACTACTGGACACTCTTAGAGACCCTTGCCTTCCAAAAGGGTAGCTTTGTAAATTTAGTATCAGCTCTTCTTGAAGGAAGGATTGATTCTTGAACCGCATGAGGTAAAGTAACAAATCCAGTGAGCTAGCCACACCCTCAATCTCATCCAAGCCCCAGACCCCCCTTCATCTTGGAATCTGAGTTTAAATGTCATACCCCAAGGAGAGTCTCTTATACATCAGTCTCTGTGTCCCAGGACAACAAGCCATTCGTCTCAGCCACTTTAGCCCATGCTTACCAGACCCACTGGATAATAGGGAGATGTTGGAATTTGTGGGCCCCTTCTGTTAGTGGGCATGCTGGCAGGGTGGGATTCAGTAGGATGGAAACCGGCCACCCTTGGAGGCCCTTGCCTTCCAAAAGGGTGGCTTTGTAAATTTAGTGTTGGGTGTTCTGGAACAAGAGTCCTTGGACATTCGGGACTTCACTTTGTTTTGAAGCTTGCTGAAGATTTGCTTCAGGTGCATTAACATCTCTTTGAGAACTTTGCTCCTTGAAGGGGATGGTGTCCTAGCTCTGGAGGCCTTTGGTGACTTTGGGGGAGAACCGTCAGGATTCCCAGTTCCTTTCTCCCCAGCTTGCAAAAGCTCTGTTGTACTCGTAGCAATGGACACCATCTTTGGTTGCCTGGTGGGAGCCGTTTTCCCCATTCCATCCTGCGTCTTGCTCTTGTCTGCTGGAAGGAGCCACACCACTGGTATCTTGTGGTTGGATGATGCTGAGGAGTCTCCTGGAGTCCATCGCTGTGGAATTCCATGGGATCTTCTGGGCAAGTCAGCACCTGCAGAGCCAGCTGGTCTCTTCCATCGAAGCTTACTGCACTTCTTGCAGATTTTGATTGGCGGCTGGTCCCTGGAGAGCTTTGAATTCACAGTGCCATCGAACCCATGTGAATCCATGATGTCTTGAAGACCATGCAGCTCAGCAGATGTCTCCTTCTGAGTTTTCTTACCCTTCATCTTTCCTGGATTTGCCTTGCGGCACTGCTGGCAAACTGAGACCTGGCCCGCCAAGGGGCGGGAGCTGCTCAACATTTCCGTCAGGTGCTTGATCTGCAGGTCGTGTGCAGCCTGCCCAGCAATGAGAGAGTCAAGGATGGATCTTGTTAGCTGCTCAGAGCCTGGGGCCTCTGGGGCAACCTGGTGGCATTGGGTCCTGGGAAGATCTGCCCTGCCCTCACCTGCCTGTGCCCCTGGCCCCAGGCAGGAACCTTCTCCCAAGGTAACCTTCCTCTCCATGTGCAGCTCCAGCTTCTCTTCAGTCCCTTTGCTGTCACGCACACTGGTAAGGGGCTTTCTCAACTCGCTCCTATAAATCTGGAGTGTCGCTTCGAGTGTCTTCTCTGCTATTGTGGTTCCTGGAGGTGGCGATGTCAGATCCATCCCTGCTGGCAGAGTGCAGCGATCTGGGTTAGTCTGGTTTCCTGCCACGCTATCATTCCTGCCGGTCTCTATGGTGGTATCTTCCACTGGCGTTGGAGGACGTGTGGAAGAAGAGGAGCTTGTGCTTTGCCTCCCTGTCTGCAGGAAATCGGTCTCCATCTCACTGAACTCCACACTGGCTCCCCTGGCTTGGCCGGCGTGAGGCAGCTTTGCCGGGGGCTCTGGATCCGGGGTGAGCAGCCCCCTCTGCATGATGAGATGCTCACGCCTTATGTGGAGTTCGATGGGGTGGGCAGGCTGTTGTCCCATTGTTGGGAATGCCGCTGTCCTGTGCCTGCCTGGCTCCCTAGGGGGGCGGAGTGGCCCAGGCAGGGCAGTCTCTGTCAGGAGGGGAGCATCTCTGTGCGACTCTCTCACGACCTTAGGAAAAGCCTTCGTTTGGATCTGCCAGCATTTCTGAGCCACGTGATCCTGCAGTTTGACCCCCGCCATGGGCACAAACCTGGCCAGGATGGCATCAGGGGATGCCATAATCCTGTGGGCCTTTGGGGGCAGGGGTCCCCAGGGGCAGACCCATGGCTCTTGGATCTCCTGTGCATGCTGAGGCCTGCTGTCGGATCTCAGGGGCTTTGGGACCTTTGCTGGAAATCCACATTTGGGCCGATCTGTGTTGAATTCCCATTGCTGCTTGGTGTCCTGCTCACCCAGCAATGGTTCTCCCGGGATGGGGATTTGTGGAGCCCCCAGTTGGCTCTGCAGATGCTTCTGTCGGATGTTGAAGTCTGAGTCATGGGCTGACATCTGGTCCAGACCTATGTTCTGCTCTCGCCAGTCTCGTCTGCTGTGGGCAGGGGGCCTGGGGAGAGGCTGGGCTTGGATGGGATGAGTGGATCCTTCCCAGCTTGTGACAGTCATGATCTCCCTTGTGTGGCAGAGGGGCTCTGACCAAGTCACGGAGGCTTCTCTCAGGGAAAAGGAGCTGGGACTCCAGAGGGCAGAGGTGGTGGATTCCCTAGAGGAGTAGGAGAACTGGCTCATCACAGATGTCGACACACTCGGCCTGTGGGAGAAAGCAGACAGGGACAGATGGGACATGGCCCTGCTGAGCAAAGGCAGGGCTTGGGCACAGCCTTCCAACTGTAGTGCAATGGGGCAGTGCCTAGGCATGCATTGCACACCACACCCTGACACAAGGACATCAGCTGGGTAACGAAGGACTGAGAGGGGGAGCCGGCACTCATTTTATCTAGAACGATAACCCCTTCGTCACACGCACATGTGCAGCACCTAGCACAATGGGGCCTTGAGCATGATCGGGGATCTACTGCTATTTTAATAGAAAGATTAGCTAACAAGAATTGGTTTGGGGGAGGAAGATGTGAGCATGTGTGTGTAACCCTTTCCAGAGGATGTTGAGAAGGCCAAGACTATAAACTCTAAAAGGGATTAGATAAATTAATCAATGGCTATTAGCTAAGGTGGGCAGGGATGGTGGCCCATAGTCTATGTTTGTCTGAAGCTGGGAATGGGCGACAGGGGATGGATCATTTGATGATTCCCTGTTCGGGTCATTCCCTCTGCTGCACTGGCATTGGCCAGTTTTGGAAGACAGGATACTGGGCTAGATGAACCTTTGGTCTGACCCAGTCTGGCTGTTCTTATGTTCTTACATTCTAACCCACTGGAAAACTGTCCTCTTCTAATGGCTGATACACTAGAGGCTAACAACTTACTATTGCTCCCAGTTAATTCAGTTTCTCCGGCGGTGGAGGTCTGTGCTATGGTCCTGAAAGTCCTGGCTGATGACTCATGTTTGGGGTCTATCACGTGGTGTCCCACTCACTGCTTGTCTGGTGCCTACTCTGGGGATTAGCTCTTGAGGTCAATGCCCCTTCCAATTGTCGCATGTGGTCACTGTCACTCCCACAGTGACCCAGACAGTTTTCCTGTTCACTGCCCCGCCGGTCCATGCCGTGCCCTTGGGGGCTGGGAGGGAAACCTGGGTCCCCACTTCACACTGGGCTCCAGGCCAGGGACCCTCAACCCAGCAGTTCTGGGCCTTCCTCTCCCAGCCTGGACTGCTTCCTACTACCCCTGGTTCCCTCCTTGCTCTGGGTGCACCAGCTCCAAACACTCCCCCCTCTTCCCAGGGAGGGGCTGCCCTTTCCCAGCCTCAGCCCCTGTCTGGTGCCAGCTTCCTGGCTTTATAGGCCCCGTCTGTTCCTGCCCGCTGAGCCTGCTTGGATCAATTCCCTGCTCCCCGTCTCTTCCTGCAGGTGCACCCTGTGGAGTTCATGGGCCTGCCTGGCCACCTGAGCCCCTTCCAGTGCTGTGTGGGGTGGACACCCCCTCACAGGGTGTCATTGGATTGCTTTTTCCTTCCAACACAGCACGGGCAGGTTCTAGACAGTCGCCTGCTGGCAGATATTGCCCTACAGAAGGATTTGATCCTACTCACAACCCCAACTTGCAGTCTCTGCTTTTCATTTCTGATAATTCCTCACCTCACTTTCACTGGTCTCTCACCTTGGAAGCTAAAGCCTCTTAGTGGCTTTTTCCCTGTTATTTTAGGATCCTGGAGTGTCTGGTTTTTCCCGCTCCCTCCTCTCTACATTCACTCTCCCCTCCCACCCAGCCCCCAGTCTGGTGCCCCCTGGTTAGTTGCCTTACGGCATCAGAACTTCATCCAGGTGTCTGGCCACGTCCTGTAGCCTCCTGTCAACCAGCCTGAGGCGCTGAGCCAAGGGGAACTTCTCCAGGTGCACAGGGCAGCTGTGGAACAGAGAGAGCAGATAGCTGAGTGCAGGCCCTGCTCTCAGGCCCTCTTTTACCCAGAGGGGCGGCACCGAAAGGCTCCCTGTCCCGTTCTCCGCTGAGGCAGCCTCCTCCCCTGCAATACCCGGGCCTGGTTTGGGGTTAGCTGGATTGTGAGGTGAGACTTGTCTAGTGCTGAGGAAGTCAGAGTGTATCCTACTGGCAGCGTGTGTGCCATGTCCCGCCCACAGAAGCTAATCAACATATAGGATAACAGCCTACTATAGCTGCCAACTAATACAGCTACCTCTTCAGCTCTAAGGGGTGCTTTATGCTGCAGAGCTGAAGGTCCAGGATTCAAATCCTGCTGGGAACTGCTGCTGGGGGACTGGAGAAGGGGCCGTTACACAAGTGCTGCTGGATCCCTTTCACCCTTCTCACTGTACCAGAAAGCCCAGCCTTCCTGCTGATCTCTCTACCTCGCCTGCACGGGGCTGCTCCCAAAAAACATTTTCTCCCCGTCTTGGGAGGGGAGGATGGTCCAGTCCAGTCCAGTCGACACAATATACCCCTCCATCACCGCTGCCCCAGGTTAAATGAACCGTACGATGCTCGAGGAAGGGAATGACCCACGGTATGATGCGTGGGGGTGGAGTAGAGATGGCAACTTCTGCTGGGTGGGAATGAATTGCAGGAGTCTAAAGGAGAAGAGTTGCTTGCGTGGTACATAGGTCGGGGCAGGGGAGGGATTATTCGGGCTACTGCCCCTGGGTGGGGATGAATTGCATGGCACTAAAGGAGAGGACTGACCCACTGCAGATTCATGGAGGGGGGCACTGCTTACCATGTCTCTAGGGATGCACCAGCCTCCTCCAGCTCTTCCTCACAGCACCCAAAAGCTGCCAGAAGTGAGACATAAAGGAGACATTGAGCTGCTTGGGGACCCTCTGCTTCCTAGCAGCCTATTGCCCCAGATTTCAGAGGCAGCCTGTGAACGGAGCCCCAGCCAGTGCCTCTGCATGACTCTGGGCACGACTGCACCTTCGCAGGAAGAGGGGAGGCAGGTGGGGAAATGGACCCTATTTCTCTGCTTTGCATGGGGCTGGGGTCTGCCACCGCAGCTGTGGGGTCAGGGGCTGCTTACCTTTTGGTTTCTGCTTTTTCTTTTTGTGTCTCCTCTTCCTCCGAAGAGCCTGCCACACACAGAGAAAGCACCAAGGTTAGAAGAGAACTCCTCAATAAACCCAGGAGAACAATGAGCCAGAGGTGATTGCCATGTGGGGCCAGGGGGAAGTTTTTCTTTGTGGAAGAGTATTGCACTATGAGGCCTCATGGGTAGGCATTGTGCTTTCATGTGATGCAGACAATGTAGGGCACACAGCACCACCCATAACAGGGGTCACTGGAACAATCCAGGGGTTGGAGAAACAGGGATTGCTGGTACCCGGAGCCTGCAGAGTTTATAAGCATTGAAGGAGAGAGCCTGCAAAGTTCTCTCTCCTGCAGAGATGACAAAACTCTGCAGGTTTTAGGATTGCAGGGTATGCAACTAACCCCCAATACCATGCATGGAATTCAGACCTTGGGGGAGAAATTCGACCTCTGGAAGTTGAAACTAGACAAATTCAGACTGGAAAGAAGGTGTCCATTTTTAACAGTGAGAGGAATTAACCGTTGGAACAATTGACCAAGGTCATGGTGGATTGATTCTCCATCACTGGCCATTTTAAAAATCAAGATTGGACATTTTAATAAAAGGTATGCAGTAGGCATTATTGTGTGGAAGTTCTTTGGCTTGCGTTAGACAGGAGGGTCAGACTAGAAGATTCCAATGGGCCCATCTTGCCTTGGAATCTATGAAAAACAACACCTTACACAAGTCTAAGTTTGTCACATCTATGTTTGACATGGCCCAATTTCCATAAAACATTGTTAACCTGCTTTAAATATATTCCCGTCCTTTAATTCTTTATTGATTGATTCCCATATCAGTTTGTCCATTATTTCAGGCTAACTGGCCTATAAGAAGCTAGGCCAACCTCCCGTAGCTTTTTGAATGTTGACAAAACATTAGCACACTTCCAGCCTTCTGGAATTCCCTCAGGAATCCTAAATTTGTTCAAAAATTAATGTCAGTGGGCCAATAACCTCCTGAGCCAGCTCTTTGAGGACTCTTGGGTGCAGATGATCCGAGCCTGCTGATTGAAAAATACTTATGTTTGGTTTCTGCATTCAGCTGGCATCAATCCAGCCTTTCCATCTCTCTAGGAGTCTCACTTACCTCAGATATGGTGAGCCTGATCACAGCATAAAAGACAGCAAAGAGCAGATAGAGGAGGAGTGAACTCATTTCCTCGGGCTCAGGCACTAAGACACTCTCAACACAGACAATCTCAAAGCAGCACCAAGTACCCAGGCTACACCTGAGGGCAGGTTGCTGCTCTGGCATCAGGCAGGCGCTGATGTCATCTCTAGGTCACAAACACTCCTGCAATCTCCCTCTAGTCTGTGAGGTGTCAATGCTCTCCTTAGATCAGGAAATGGGATGGGGCAACCGCCCAAGTGGGCTGAGCTCAGAATAAGAAAGGAGAGAGGGCATCAGGTTTCCCAGGAAAACCCTGGGTCTTTTCCGAGCTCTAGGACTCTCCAGCCCTTAGGCAAGGGACATTTTTCCCTACTTGTGGGAACTCCTAAAACCCCTGTGACTGAGGCAGGATCTCCCAGCCTGAAGTGAGAAGCAGCCCTAAAGTGATTCTCTAGTGCTACCAGTGCAGAAAAATGTTCATGGTATCGCCAGCCCAAGCATTCCAACACCATGAGCTGGGCCCCACCAAAATCATGAGACTGGCTTCAAAATCATGAGATCTTCAAAAAACATTCATCTGGGGAACTCTTCATTTGCCTTCTGGTGTCTGAGCTTCTAGGGTGCACTCAATTCATGTTCTCCAGCTTCTCTTTGCAACCACAAGGGCTTAAAATTGGCTAACAAATAAAATAAAATAAAATAAAATAAAATAAAGAGCAGAGATTCTCAGATAAATCACTTGACTCCAGCAGAGGGCGCTTTAAGAAAAGCACCCTATCTCATAAGACAATAACGAGCTCTACCTCTTATCTAACATGTTCAATCAGTAGATCTCAAAGCACTTTACAAAGGAGGTCTGTAGCATTAGCCCCCTTTTCGAGATGGGAAATTGAGGCACAGAGAAGAGCAGTGACTTTCCCAAGGGCACCCAGCAAGACAGTAGCAGAGCCAGGACTAGCACTTAAGTCTCCTGAGTTCCATCTAGTGCTCTATCCACTAGGCCACAGTGCATTTGAAGTAAGGGGTCATAGTCAATACATTCCTGTAGCGGTTATTTCGGGCTCTTCCAATACCATTGTAATTGAAGTTACACATTTTGACCTGTGGTCTGTGCTGGTACAGGGGCATTCTTGTTAAAACGAGTTTCTCACAGCAGGTTGCATCTGAGTTCTTGTTAGGCCTGAACACAAGTTAACTGGACCATGTCTCCGATGTCCCCATGGGAAAGTTTAAAAGCCATTGAAGGCCTTGCAGTGCACTGACATACTGGGATTTTCAGAAAGCCTTTGACAAGGTCCCTCAGCAAAGGCTCTTAAGCAAAGTAAGCTGTCATGGGATAAGAGGAAGGGCTCTCTCATGGATCAGTAACTGGCTGAACCATAGGAAACAAAGCGTAGGAATACTGCATGCAGATGTGGTCTCCCCATCTCCAAAAAGATATCTTGGAATTGGAAAAGGTTCAGAAAAGGGCAACAAAAATGATTGGGGGTGTGGAACAGCTTGCATAGGAGGAGAGATTAATAAGACTGGGACTTTTCATCTTAGAAAAGACAACTACAGGGGATAGGATAGAGGTCTATAAAATCATGATTTCTGTGGAAAAAGTAAAGAACTAGATAATTTCATGAAAGATAGGTCCATCAATGGCTATTAGCCAAGATGGGAAGGGATGCCCCACCATGCTCTGAGTGTCTCTAGGTTCTGTTTACTAGAAACTGGAAATGGATGACAGTGGATGGATCACTTGATGATTCCCTGTTCTGGTCATTCCCTCTGAAACACCTGGCATTGGCCACTGTCGGAAGACCGGATACTGGGCTAGATGGACCTTTGGTCTGACCCAGTGTGGCCATTCTTCTGTTACAGCTGTTCAGCCTCCTTGATACCTGTGATGTCATAATCCTGCTCAGTTCTCCAGTCTTCCATGGAGTCTGGATGGAAAGACAGGGTAGATGTCACCTAGTGAGCTGGGCCTGTAAGAGAACCCATGTTCAGGCAGAGAGGGGCTCCTGGGAGAGCAGAGTCAGGGCTCCGTTAAAGAGCCGGAGACAAGGGCCTGGCCTGAGGGTAACCCACCAAACTTTGATTACACCCGTACCCGTAATAATTCCATTGTATTGCAGGGACAGTGGGCAGGTTCAGTCTGTTCTGACAGCGGAACTCCCACCTCTGGAGAACACCACAAATCTTCACATTGGGACAGCTGGGGATGCCAGTACCCTGAGTTGCTCCAATGTGGAGGAAAGACACCACAGTGTAGTAAAGCTGCTCAGACTAAACAAAAAAAAATCCTTCCGTTGATAAGACGACAATCTGTGGGTTAACTAAGACGCCTCATAAATCGAAACATGCTCTTATCATTACAGCAATACAGCCCATACCAGTCAAAGAAAAATAACAGTATCTAACATACAGATTTCTTCAGTACTGAAAGGTACACGGGCCACTAATCCTATGCATTGAAAGCATGCACTGCTTATTTGGCATTTATGTCCTCACACCCGCCTGAGCTGACCAAGCAGCAAGCACTCTGTTCTTTGAATAGGCTGGGATCCTTCTCCTGGCAGTTATCTGCTTGCTGCAGGTAGCCAAAGCAGGCCTGCGAACATCAGCCCTCGGGGCAGAGATCTTCAGCGCCCTTCCGATATGGCTGTCTCTCTCTGGGGCTGGCTGAACTGGCAGAACAGGTTGGCACCCTCTTTTTTTAAAATTTTTGGTGTGGAATTGGCCCTCCACCCTTGCAGATGCCCTACTGAGCATATGTGACCCAAAGCACCCTCTAGTCATACCCTACATGTGATGGTAATAATCTTTGTACGAAATATGCCTTGTGAGGTACCATTTGAAAACTAACAACTCTCTGGTCAATAAGATCACGATGCAACATTACATAGAGAGTTATGAGTTGCCCCTGTACGACATTACTTGTGAAAACCCGACAGCCCCTCCCAAGCAAACGCTGGTAAAGAGGTCTGTCCTAAACAAAGGAATGGGGGTTTAGATAAGCAGCAAACAGGGGCATTAAGACAGCAGGGGAAGGAGATGGTAGTGAACAGAGCAATTTACATTTCAGCAAATGCAAGTGGGGGGAGGGGGAGGGAGAAGAGCACGAATAATGTTGATAGACCTTGGTTGTTGGCAGGCAGGATCCAACCTGGGACTGCTGGAGCTTAGTGCATGAGCCTCAACTGCATGAACTAAGAGCCAACCAGCTGTTAGCGAGGGCTGTAGAGCAGACTCATTGAACTGCCTCTAAATGGTCTCGGTGCCACTAGATAGGACAGAGCACCACACCCAGGAGGTGTGTGGGTTACAGACTTCCCCTCGCTGAGGAAGCACGTCCCGAGCTCAGAGACTTCCCGGTTGAAATCCCAGACGAGCCCTCACATGTAACATTGACAGACCCTGGTTGGTGGCGAGCGGGACTGAACCTAGGGCCTCTTGAACTTACTGCATGAATCTCTACCGAATGAGCTAAAAGGCTGCAGCACAGGCTCATTTTCTCTCTCTCTCATTAAGTGGCCTTGGTGCCACTTGACAGGACAGGACACCACACCCAGGAGGTGTGTGGGTTACACACGGAGCCTTCACCACCAGACTTCAGGTCGCCTTCCTCACAGCTTGGATAAACTTTGCTTTGAGGGGGATCCTTTAGAACAGTGGCTCTCAACCTTTTCTGTTGTGTATTTGGTTGTCATGGTTTTTGTTCCTATGGCAACTGAGTTAGATTATTAGGGGATAGCCCGGCCAGCTTCGGCCGGTTGAGTGAGCTCTGTGTCTGTAAATAAAATGGTAGTTTTGTTAGCTGTCTGCTGTCTGGCCTCAAGTGATTTCTTTCTAAACCGGCTGCCCCCAAGGATATAACCTGTTCAGTCTACTGTGCCCCTTTCAGGAGTCTGATTTGTCTTGTGTAGCCCCAAGTTTCACCTCACTTAGAAACGACTTGTTTACAAAATCAGATCTAAAATACAGATGTCTCACAGCACACTCCTACTGACAAATTGATGACTGTCTCCTTTTGTCTGTATGAAATTTTAACCTGTACTTATTTTATTAGTGCTTGTTATGTAGCCTGCTGTAAAACTAGGCAAATATCGACAGGAGTTGATGTGCTCCCTAGAAGACCTCTGTGTACCCCGTGCCCCTGGTTGACAACCACTGCTTTAGAAGAATCAGCTTCCAAGACTCAATGGACTAGAAAAGAAAGGGGCAGACAACCCCACATTCGTTCACCTAAGAAAACAAAAGCACCAGCACCTTTGTGCCCCTGGAAGAGAGCCTGAGCAAGGGGAGAGCCAGTCACCATTTTGCTGGGAGACTGTGGCTGAGAGAAACCATCTTGAACAGAGCCTGTGTGAAATAAAGCATACATTGATATTGGTGAGAGTAATTAATCACTGGAACAATTTACCAAAGGTTGTAGTGGAGTCTCCATCACTGACAACTTTTAAATCAAGACGGGATGTTTTTCTAAAAGATCTGCTGTAGGAATGATTTTGGGGAAGTTTTCTGGCCTGTGTGATACAGCATTCCGGCCTTGGAATCTGTGAAAGCACCTTTCAAAGGGCAGTACGGGTTAGTAGACTATTAAACACATGAGGAAACTGAGGTACAGAGAGGCGACTCATCCATGCTCATGCAACAGGTCAGTGGCAGAACTGCGACCGGACTGAGGTTTCCTGACTGCCCAGCCAGCGCTCTGCCCATTGGAACACACTGTCTCCTCGATAGTACATTATATTCCCTGAAAATAAATTCTGAATAAGAAAAGGAGAACATTCACGTCAGCAATCAGATTTCTTGGAGTTCTGCTCATCCAATCAGGGAACAGAAGTCAAGTCATATGACCCGAGTGTCCAATCCACACAGTGTCAGTTTTAACTAGCAAACTGATTCCTGAAGAAGAATTATTCATTGAACTCACCCCGGGATCATTTTTGAAATAGGGATAAATTTGAGTGCCCTGTAAGCTTCTTATGGAGAATTTTGAAGAGGAAATGGGATGGGTTCACAGCCTAAATTATTCCCCATGAATTATTTGCTTGGCTGTAAAGCTAAGTGCTTCCATACCTGCTACATATCGGCAAGTACTGCCCACCCAATACATTCAGACATCACAAGTCAGGCCTCCCAAATCATGAGATTTTAAAATTATCTGGGGGATTCTTTTGATTTGCCTTATACTTTCTGAACCATTGTGGGGTCACATTTTGAACATGACGGGCTAGGCATTTACTATTTTTTAAATGAAAGTGGAGATTCTTGTGTGCTCGGGGGTGGCCCCACTCCGGGGTACTCTCTCTGCACCGGCCGCTCCCCTGACCCCTGATCAGCACATTAAGTTCAAACCAAATACAATTTATTAAACAGCAACTGTAAGGAAAACAAGGAAAAGTGGAAGAAGGTTAAGGGGAACAAGGGACGCACCCTGTGGGCTCGGGGGCACCACACCCGGCGTCTCTGGGACGTGAGGGCAGGTCACAGCCTGTTCCTCACACTCCCGGCTCCCTCGCAGGCCTCAGGCTCTAGCCAGCCGGGCCCTTCTCCCCAGCATTGCCCACCCTCCAGTCAGGGTCATGTTCCCTCTCCCCTGAGTCCGGCCTGCGTGTCTGGGGGCGTCTCCCTGCGCTGGGCCCCTGCCCAGGGCCCCCCTCGCTCTCCCCAGCCACTCCCCGTGCCTGGCTCCAGCGTGACCGGCACCCGCTGTCCTGGCTCTGCCCCCGCAGCTCCCTGCTGCTTCTTGGCCCTGGCTCCCTGACGGCGCGGCTGGTCTGCGCTGCCCGTTCCCAGCTGCTCCAGCTCCCCTGTCTCTGGCTGCTGCTCTCCCCTTAGCTCTGCCCTGCTCGCCTCAGGCAGCTCCCCTCACACGGAGGATGGGATCCTGGGCTCCTGGTTCCCTCATTAGCCGGCCTGCCCTGTCAATCAGGCTCACCTGGAGCGTTGGCATTTCCCCCTTGGCCCTGGGGACTGTCAGTCTCAGGATCCTGATTTCCCTTCCTCCATTCCCCTTTCTCTTGGTACTGGGAGAGGCCAGCCAAAAACCCCACCAAGTGTCAGTGCGGGGCAGCAGCCCCATCCTGCTGGCCTAGATCCAATCTTCAGAGCAGGCCCCTTGGACTGAACTGGAAATTAGGATTCAAAATGCACACACATCCGGCTCCTAATGCTTTGAGCTCCAAACAGTTCTCATATCTGGCTGAGGTTCCACCCTCACAAGCTCTTCATCCACCCACCCTCCAGTCCCTCTTCCGAGTGCACGGGCAGCCCGGGGCTGCGCTGACAATACCTTCAGACTCAGACAAATGTCTAGCCAGCCCAGTGTCCTGTCTTCCGACAGTGGCCAGTGGCAGGTGCCCCAAAGGGAATGAACAGAGCAGGTAATCATCAAGTGATCCATCCCTGTCATCCATTTCCAGCTTCTGGCAAACAGAGGCTAGGGACACCATCCCTGCCCATTCTGCTAATAGCCATTGATGGATCTATCCTCCATGAATCTATCTAGCTCCCTTTTGAACCTTTTTATACTATTGGCCTTCACAACACTCTCTGGCAAGGAGTTCCAGGGGTTGACGGTGCGTTGCGTGAAAAAAATACTTTCTTGTGTTTGTTTTAAACCTGCTGCCTATTAGTTTCATTTGGTGGCCCCTTGTTCTTGTATTATGAGAAGGAGTAAATAACACTTCCTAATTTACTTTCTCTATACCGCTCATGATTTTATAGACCTCTGTCATATCCCACCTTAATCGCCTCTTTTCCAAGCTGAAAAGTCCCAGTCTTATTAATCTCTCCTCATACAGAAGCTGTTCAATACCCCAGTCATTCTTGTTGCCCTTTTCTAAACCATTTCCAATTCCAATATATCTTTTTTGAGGTGGGGCAACCACATCTGCACGCAGTATTCAAGGACAGGCCCTGGTAGCACATCTCTGATGAACCTGTGCTAGCAGGGAGCTGGAGAGGGTCCTAAAGCAGTTGTGGAGGCACAGGGATTGTGGGAGGGTGGGCTCAGCTCCCAGTGGATCCCTGAGATCTGTGCATAACTCTGGAGATCCCTGGATCCTTGGTCCCCCTTTACATTCAGAGAGAAGAAAGGGACCTCCCCTCCTGGAAAAATCTGAGGGAAATTTCCAAATACGGAGCCTTGTGGAATCTCCCTGGCCTGCCCTGAAACCTGGGATTCTAATGCACGGAAGGGGGCTGCCTCGGAAAAATCTGGTCCTATATTATAATAATAATTATTTATTATATTTGATTATATTTTATTTCAGCGAGATCACAGCTGTGACAATGTCATTGTTACCACTCGGCCACCCCCAAGATTTGCTTGTGACTGATTGGAACCATAAGGAATAGAGCCTGCAGCAGGGCTGCCACTGCAGTCCATCTGGATAACATCACCACACATCCCCTGTGATTTGGCCTCCTGCAGTTTGCCCTTGGCTGTCACAGGGGTTACAGCTGGTGCACACAAAGCCAAGCAGCTGAGGTTCCCTGATGGCCAAGTGGCCCCCAAGGGAATGTGCAGACAGGCTTCATAAAGACAGTTGCCTCCCTATCTGAACAGATGCTGCCTGCTGCCCAGGCAGCCTCTCCGATGACTCCTTGTCCTTTAAGGTGAAGATCTCTGGTGTCAGCGGCTCCCCTTCTAGCAGGAATTGAATATGTTCGCAAGTTTCACTGTCTTTAAAATACAAAGTAAAAGGTAAAGGCTGCAAACTATTTCCATTTGCAGATGTTCTGTGCAGCAGCTGAGGACTGAGCTGGGCTGTCGGTGTGACTCAGTGACAGGGCTGGAGAGCAGGCAGCGCTAGGTAGCTTGGGAACCCCTCCCCTGCATCTGCCCAATCTCTGCATTGGGCTGTTAAAGTTACACTGAAATCTGACATTCAAAGTGAGCTCGGAGTGTTAAAATCCCAATGCTCCGCGTCAGGATATCTGAATGGGTCCGATTTCTAGAGGTGCCGTGTGTTCTGGGCCCGATCCTGTCAGGGGCTGAGCCAGAGGAGACCCCAAGGCATATCAGTGACTAGTTCCCAAATCACCTCAGGTTTGGATGATGCAGGAAATTTAATCAGCAAATACATTTTCAACTTTTTTATTCTCTGGCTCAATTTTTAAGGCAGGAGAATTCAGAGCTGCGTTGTTCTGTGGTAACAGGTCCGATTGGGCATATTTCTGTTTCCTGAGGGTCTGAAGGCTCCCACATTTCTCCCCTGTAGATACCCCTCAGAGTTCCAGGGCTACCGGCATCTCTGCCCCGCCCCCCCAGTCTCCGAGTGCCAGATGTCAGGCCTCGTACCCTGCCTTTTCATGGGGGGGAAATCTCACAATTTTCCCACCCTTGACTGGGCCCTGAGTTACCGCATACTGTGAAAGCAGCAAAGAATCCTGTGGCACCTTATAGACTAACAGATGTTTTGCAGCATGAGCTTTCGTGGGTGAATACCCCACTTTCGTGGGTGAATACCGGACTTGCATCCGAAGAAGTGGGTATTCACCCACGAAAGCTCATGCTGCAAAACGTCTGTTAGTCTATAAGGTGCCACAGGATTCTTTGCTGCTTTTACAGATCCAGACTAACACGGCTACCCCTCTGATACTTGACGCATACTGTGGATCATCTGTGCTTACCCAGCAGATCTGGCTAGGTTTGGTATCCGTGGTTGACATGTGTGCATGAAAGTTCAGATGTATAAATCTTATGTCAGAATATTTCATTGCAATACAAATATCCCAAACCAACCTTTCATGAAATGAATGCATGCCCAAAGATAGCAGCAGAGTTCTTGGCATTGTTGCAGGAAGGAGCAGTGGTAACTTTCCTGCTTAATGGCTCTTGCTTTAGAAAGTATTTCCGAAGTACTCCACATACTGTGTGCAAAGGTTTTGTGGTACTGACTCTTTGTTCAGTGAACAGTTGTATGATACTGTCTCCTGGTAAAAAACCACTAGCTGTTTCTAACACTTTCCTCTATATTACTTGTGAAAGACTTTTGTAAAAGTCCTGAGAGAACAGAACCGCTAGTCTATGTTTCAGCAAAAAGTAGAGCTGAGGTGCAGGAAAGGGGCGTATTATATTGTCTTTGATGCAATTTACACCCATCACCTTTACAAGAACATGGCTGAAGTAACTTGCACACTCAGCTGGATATTAGTGCTAACCCAGTTTTTCCACTATTCACCCATTTGTGACACCAACCCCTCCCTCCCCCAGCTGAAGTAACTGTCTGTGACATTGACAAGGCAAAGCACATCAGCTTGTCTTGGAATTTTTCAAGGTCAGAATATATCATTGGGAGCATATGGTAAGGGAAAGTTAATAGAGCCTGGTTCTGATCGAATTTACACATGTAAATCTGGAGTGGTGCCACTGAAATCAATATAATTGAACTAAGAATCTGGCCCTAACTATTTGTCCCATGTGCTGCAAAGAGGCAGTGGCATACTTTGGATTCTCAGGACTGAAGAAAAAAGTATATCTATAGAATCATAGAACTGGAAGGGACCTCGAGAGGTCATCTAGTCCAGTCTCCTGCACTTGTAGCAGGACTAAGTGTTATCCAGAACATTCCCGACAGGTGTTTGTCTTACCTGCTCTTAAAAGTCTCCAATGATGGAGATTCCACAACCCCTCTAGGCAGTTTATTCCAGTGCTTAACCACCCTGACAGTTAGGAAGTTTTTCCTAATGTCCAATCTAAACCTCCCTTGCTGCAATTTAAGCCCATTGTCTGTGGTATGTGTTTGTTTGTGTTTGGGGGTTACTTGCTGTGTGCTGAGCTTGTGTTTGTTTGTTTGTTTGTTTGTTTGTTTGTTTGTTTGTTTGAAGGACCATGTGCTGTGGCTGGCAGTTGGAGGCCGTGAGCTTCAAAGGAAGGTTTGAAAGCTCAAAGCTTCTGGTAATTGGCTGAGCCTTAATCAGTGGGCGGGTCATTCACTCTGGCCAGGGCTTTATAAAGCTGCACACAAGCGACCAGGGGCTGCTAACAGGGAGTTTCGCAAGGGAGTTTGGAAGGGGAGTGGGAAGGGAGTGGGAGTCCCTTGTCGGTCCTAACCCTTCCCCTGTAGTCCCCTTAAAACCTATAAACCAAACAACATTTCAAAACCCCGTTCTGTAAACCACCCTTCTGTTAACTAGGAGGCAATGCAGGCAGAAGCCCAGCAGCAGAGTGGGGGCTATGCAGTTTATTTCACTGAGTGTTGCATGTATGATTACCTCCCTGTGGGCGGGTGGCATATGTGTGCAGTCGGTGCAAGGAGCTCCTGGCCCTCAGAGACCATGTACGGTCTTTGGAGGCCAGGGTGGCGGAACTGGAGGAGCTAAGAGAGGCAGAGAGGTATGTTGATGAGGCTTTCCGGGACACTGTAGAATTGTCCCACCTTCGCTCAGACAGCCCCTGCGCTGTTGAGGAGGAAGAACGGCCCAGGGAAGCAGAGCAGTCAATGGGAGCAGAGGGAAACCTTCTCGTAGTTGGGATCCTCCTTCCAGATGGTGCTGGGGTTGCCTCTAGCACTGAGGTTACCTCTCCAGGGGAGGGAACTCCAGTTTCTAGGAAAAGGGAGGTGTTAGCAATGGGAGATTTGATTATTAGAAACGTAGATAGCTGGGTTTGTGATGACCGGGAGAACCGTATGGTGACTTGCCTGCCTGGTGCGAAGGTTGCAGATCTCTCGAGGTATCTAGACAGACTTATGTGTAGTGCTGGGGAGGAGCTGGTGGTCTTGGTACATGTAGGCTTGCTGCCTATTAGTTTCATTTGGTGGCCCCTTGTTCTTGTATTATGACTTTCAAGTCACCGTGCAGGTCAATTCCTGCCCAGATTCTCCCTGACTTGAACCTGGAACTTTTCCTGAGCCCTTAGCACTAATTTTAATGCACAAACAAACAACTTACCAAAACCCTGTTCAACAGTGGGTGCTAATTAGTGTATGAATCTCACATGCCTGACACTCGGTGTGCCAAACAGCGACCTTTATGATTCTACTGAACAGTCCCTGCAGATTCTGTTTGGCCAGGACTCTTGGACAATTCCTTCAGCTCTGTGAGCAGTGGGAAGAGCAGAAAATAGACCCTGGAGAACCTCAGCTTGAGATCCTCACCGGGAGTGGAGAATGATTTGCCGATAATAAGGGCTCAGATTGTTAAGGCAACCTGAGTATTGAAACTGTGCAATGCACTGCCAACTGCACGACGTGTGGCAATGCTGCCAGAAGATACGGGACCAAAACCTATTTTTAATAGATTGTATCAGCGTACACGCTGCATACCCCCCATGCAATTGTAATATCCCATCCATTAGTCTCTGAAAAGTCAGTGCCACTTCGTATAGGTCAAATGATGTGATCCTGGACTGATGAAAGCCAAAGGGTGTGACAAGCTTTCTTCTCCCAGGATTCTGACATCAAAGGTATTTGCCCGTATCCCTATGTGAGGTCTAAAGTGGATTTATATTTAGCAGCTGAAACTCTTCTAAGTCTTCATCTATTGTCCACATCAGGGAGGCATCAAATACTAAAATTGCGTTGATCTTTCAGAACTTGATACAGAAACGGGTTGTGCTTTCCAGGGTCAGAAGTCGTACACTGGGAATTCTGCACTCCTCTAATTACCCAGACCTAATACTGGTCTTTTTTCACACTGTGCACTGTGTACACTATCCCCATGTTGACCCATCAATGTCACATAAAGTATTAACTCGACTTAACACAGCATCTGTTGACCTAAGTTTGTAGTGTAGACCAGCCCTGAGTGGCACAAAGTCCAAAGAAGAAGAGACTGTGAACTAGGGAATAATCAAAGGGTTGTGTCTTCGTCTTTCTCATTTTCATCAGAATATTAAAAGACTTTTTCATGTTTAGAGTACAGTGAGCAGGCAGAGGCTGTTTTCTGTGTTCCTTGCAGACAGTTTTCCAGTGGTTTGAGAGATTCTGCATTCACTGAAAACTAAGAAAGAGACTAGAAAAACATAGGAAAAAAGCTTCAGAAACATATACCATCTGCCATTGAAAAACACTGATCTGAAAGGTGGCATTTTTCAAACAGCCAAAGAAGTGGGTTGTATATTAGCTCAGTTATCAAATTCGCACAAGAGGGTGTTAGATGAAAACAGAGTCTATGCTGCAAGAATCACCAATGTACGGCTTTCCCTGGCTAAGCAAGGAGTAGCACTGCAGGGGCAGGATGAGAGAGAAAAATCAGCAAACTGTGGAAACTTGCTGAAATTATGGATTTTTTTCCACAATATGATGAAGCCATCACAAAAATAAACAAATAAATAAATATATAAAAAATAAAATTCAATTTAAAATTCAATTTAAAGTTGACACATTATATTTGGTTGTAGTGGAGGCCTTCCATATAAACTGGACAGCAGTAGTATTTTTTTTCACTCACCAGACCCTGTTTACCTTCTTTTCACAGCCTGGCACACACCATGCTCGCTTAAAGGGTCAAAAGACCCCTGGAGTTGAAACTGGGATTGTCTAGTTTAAGTGACATGAGATGGTCATACAGATGGGAAAATGCAGCTGCTGTAAAAAACTCCATGAGAGCCCTTCTCAGCAGTTTCTTGGGACTGTCACGACCTCCCTAGTGAAGATTTATTGAAGCGTTTAGTTTGTTGAAGAATGGGCAGAAAATAGCCTTTTGTGTGACTGAGGGGAGGAGAACTCTAATGGTCTTACAATCTACAGATCCCTGTGCAGAGCAAGAGAGTATAATTTGGGGTTTATATTCCAGTGTGGGGTCTGAGTCTGGGGAGCTGGGAAATTGGCTGATCTCTGTTGTTTGTACTTAAAGGACCATTGCCTTCCTGGGCTTTAGATGAATCCAGAATCAACTCTGAGCCAACTTCACTGTTCTCAACCATCAAAGGCTGAAAGGCACCTTCTGTATGCTTCACAGACAAAGGAGAGCTGGAGACACATTCTCCTTTACCAGACTCACAGCTTGGGATAGGTCATACTCAGGAAAACGTCTTATGTGGACTGGAGTCTTCCAAGGTCCATTGTCAGTTAAGTGTTTCTTGACTGGGCACTTAATCTGCACATTCCTTTCTCAAGAAGCTGACCAAGGCTCCTTCAGAATCAAAACACATTGATATACAAGTACAGAGCCAATATTCATAACTTCAACTACAAAATGATGCACCCATACAGATAGCATAATCATCAACAGCAAACCAGACCCTTTCCATAGACGACAACATTTGTACAATATTTGCTGCAAATATAGAACAGTGGTTGCACCTCAATTGGTCACAGGTTATATTAATAACATCACAGGGGTTTGCTCTGCTTTGAGCAAGGGTTGGACTAGATGACCTCCGGAGGTCTCTTACAACCCTGATATTCTATGATTCTATGACTTAGTGAACAACAGCCCAAAGCTCACTTACCGAGGGCAAGGAGGGCCTGTTGCAGGGACAGCCTGAGAAGGAAGCACTCATCTCTCATATGCATGCTGAGCTTCATTGATCCCTCTTATTTGCTGTTTGGACTACCCCAGCAGGGGAGAGCCCTTGGACTGAGCTGCCCTGGGAGGCTGGGACAGACCACAGGAAGAGGCAATTGCTGCACAAAAAAAGAGAGAAAGACCTTGCTGTCCGCAGCCACCAGAAGGTGTCGCTTAGGGTGAGCAGACACCCTTCATGTTACCTTACCACATGTGGAGAGCTTGGGGCATTCTCAGGGAGGTAGTAGGAAGTGGCCTAGGAAGGGCCACCTTACATGAACAGTGGGTATAATAGGCCAAGGGAGGCTAAACCTCCCCTGTGGTGCTGACTCACCCACCACATCTGAAAGTGTGGACACCTGGGCCATGGTGGCCATACTTGCTCTCTGCCCCTGATGCCCCTCCCCTCTTTAATTCCATGGCTCCACCTATGCTCCACCTCTTCCTATCCCTGCTACGCCTGGTCACCATGGCCTTTGCTGCCCCATGACTCCCTCCTGTCCTGCAACCCCTCCTCTGTGAGCCCCCTCTCTGCCACTCACTGAGTCCCTCCTCTGTTCCACTCACCTACCCCATGGTCCCCCACCTGCCACATGCTGACTCCCTCCTCTGATCCACCCCCACTCACCTCTCTTTGAGTGCCTCCTGTCCTCCACCTGAATCCCTCATCCCTCAAAGCTTCTATTCCCTGGGCCATCTCAGTGTAATAGAGACCACATTTCAAAGTGGTTCCTGGCCTCCTGACCTCCCGTGTTCAAGCCCCCTTAGCTGAGTTGCGCAGAATGAGCAGGCACAGCAGCAAGAGGAGTCCTGCAACTGGGAGAAGTGTAGGAGCCAGATGTTAACCAAAGAACATAGCCATGCAAATGCCATAGGTGAGGATGTCCACACTACAAAATTAGGCAGATGTTATTTAAGTCAATCCTCAGCCTCTGATTTAAGTAAGTTGGGTTTGCATGTCCCGAATATGCTCATTGTGTCGGCTGAGTCCATTCTTACTAGCAGAGCTTGCATCGACGCATGGAGCGCTACAGTGTGGGGATCTATCTATCTATCTATTTTTATTGCATTCTCCGGACTCTTTCCAATTTTTCCACATCCTTCTTCTAGTGTGGGACCCAAAACTGGACACAGTACTCCAGATGAGGCCTCCCCAATGCTGAATCGATGGGAATGATCATGTCCCTCAATCTGCTAGCAATGCTCCTACTTATACAGCCCAAAATGCCATTAGCCTTCTTGGCAACAAGGACACACTGCTGACTCATATCCAGCTTCTGGTCCACTGTGACCCCTAGTGTACGGGGAGATTTTGGCAAATAAGTAAAGTGCCTGAAACTGCTGTGGCTTATTGCTAAAATCAGCATAGTCAGCAGGCTGTAAAGTGGCCATATAGCTTGACCAAGGCAGCGGGGGGTGGGGGGTGGGGGTGGGGGGGTGTTGTGTGCCACAGAAAGGGCAGCTTGACGCTACATCCTTCCCGATAAGAATTGTGTTGAAGTTGCTGATACATGCATTTTAGAAGACCAGGATGTGCCCCAGGAATGTCTATTGGGGCCTCAAGTCTGCAGACCCTGGAAAAACCCACACCTTGTTAATCAATAATCAGAAGGAACCTATTGCTTGACCATTGACACTGTTCACTTAACAAGGTTTCTTTAAGGGACATGTCATTCTATTACTAATATATAAATAAGGGGGGAAAGTTTGAGGCAGTTGCACTCATTTGGACTCTTCCTCTGGATACATCTTGCGGTCCCCACCGGCAGACGGAAGATTTGGCCACTGGAAACCTGCCCCTGTGTCACTCGAGAGCCACACTCAACTTATCAAGGGTTGGGGGTGTTTTACTAACCTGTTGCGGATGTGCGTAAGTGCTTGAGACTAAGTAAAGTTTAGCTTTAATTGAAAGCACACTTGTGTGGTCTGTTTGTGCCAACCATTTATCGGTCGGATGACTCTATCTCCCCTGATGTATTTCCTGACACCTCCTCACACAGAGTAAAAGTTACCAAGAGCTTTCCGTTGAAAGAACACCGGGTAACAGTAGGTCCTTTTCTGCAGAACTGCTGCCTAGCCAGTCGGTCCCTAGACTACAGCAGTGAATGGGATTTTTCCATGCTAAGTGCATGTCCTTGTTTAACCTCATCAGATTTATTTTGGCCCAATTCTCTATTTTTTCTTGGCCCCTCTGTATCCTATTCCTACCTTCCAGCATATCAATCACTCCTCCTAGTTTAGTGTCATCTGCAAACTTGCTGAGGGTTGAATCCACACCATTCCTGCTGCCTTGTAGAGGCTACATTAACAACATTAACAACAATGTGTTAACCCTTGAGGGCTCAGCCGAGTGCTTGTTCATCATTTAGCAAACGGGTTCTCAAACTGGGGGTTGGGACATGAGGTTATTACAGGGGGTCATGAGGTTATTATGGGGGGTGGGGAGGGTCATGAACTGTCATTCTCTACCCCAAACCCTGCTTTGCCTCCAGCATTTATAATGGTGTTAAATATATAAAAAAGTATTTTTAACTTATATGGTGGGGGTGTCACACTCAGAGGCTTGCTATGTGAAAGGGATCACCTGTACAAAAGCTGAGAACCACTGATTTAGCAGCAAGGTATTCCCTGGGAATATCCCTCCCTCTTCCACTCTCTAACTTCACCACCTCAGCCAAGCTTCACAATCATCATAGTTGTGAACAGTATTAAATTGTTTCTTTAAAATGTATACTGTGTGTATATATATAATATATATATGTAGTTTTTTGTCTGGTGAAAAAAATTTCCCTGGAACCTAAACACCGCTATTTACATTAATTCTTATGGAGAAATTGGATTCGCTTAACATTGTTTCGCTTAAAGTCACATTTTTCAAGAACAGAACTACAACTTTAAGTGAGGAGTTACTATATCCACGTTAGACCTCACAAAGGAATACCAGCAAATACATTGATGCCAGAATCCTAGGAGAAGAAAGTTTTTCACACCCTTTGGCTTTCCTCAGTTCAAGATCACATCATTTGTCCTGTACAGGATGGCACTGACTTTTCAGAGACTAATGGAAGGGATATTACAATTGCATGGATGGTATGCAGCCTGTACGCTGATATAATCTATTAAAAATAGATTTTGGTCCCATGGCAGCATTGTCAGACATAGTTGGCAGTACATTACACAGTTTCAATACTCAGGTTCCCTTAACAATCTGAGCCCTTATTATCGGTCAATCATTCTCCACTCCCGGGGGAGGCTCTCAAGCTGAAGTTCTCCAGGGTCTATTTTCTGCTCTTCCCGCTGGTCACAGAGCCGAGGGAATTGTCCAGGAGTGCTGGGCAATGGGAGAGTCCGCAGGGACTGTTCATTTGAATCATAAAGGTCGCTGTCTGGCACGCCGAGTGTCAGGCATGTGAGGTTCGTATACTGACTAGCACCCTCCGTTGAACAGGATTTTGGTAAGTTTCCTTGTTTCTGCATTGAAATTAGAGTTAAGGGGTCAGGAAAAGTTCCAAGATCAAGTCAGGGACCATCTGGGCAGGAATTGACCTGCACAGTGACTTGAAATGTTTAGTAGTGTCAGAAATATGAATGGATTTATCTGGTAAAATTGGAACTACAGAAATATTGGAAATAGTTTTGACAAATATTTGTTTTTAAGGACAGTCCTAGTGCCTTAGCGTGTCCTTCTATCTGTCACTATAGTTTCCTTTTTCTTCCTTTCTTTTTAGTTTTTGTGGATTCTTCTATCATTAGCTCAAGATTTCCAATTCAGTAACTTCACTACCCTATTGGGACTGCAGACAAAGTCTCTGCAGGGGGTATCTGTGTTGCTGGAGGGTTCACAACAAGGATGGGCTACACACTGGCCAGATTCTGCTCTAACTTTAAGATTGACACTGGCCTTCTGTTGAACAAAATAGGAACCTAACATCAACCTGGGGGGCTCTTTCAGCACCCTAACAAAATAGCGCTCTCTGGAGAAGGAATCAAAGTTGTGATTTTCACAGCTGGGAGCCGAAAGTTAATCACTAACTGTGGCAAACTTGATTTCATTGTGATCAAAGGCAAAACTCCCAGCATGGCCAGGAGTTCTCCCTAAATCCATCTGTAGGGAATTAAGAAAGTGGCCTGACTTAGACGGGTGAGCTTATTTGGACCAAAGAAGAACTGACAGCAGAGTTCCTGAAATCTCAAACTCTGAAGCATATAGGTTCAAATAAGTCAGGATAACAATTTTATTAGGAGGGAGATGAGTCTGATCTGTGTCCCCGCATCTCTGGTTCAAGAAGCCCCAAAAGGCAGTAAAAATGAAAGCATGTTTCTGCTTTAGAGGAAACCAGGTGGTGTTAGAAATCTACCCTTGGGGACATCCAGGAGAGTGGGGACATGCAGTATCCAGATCACAGTGGCTCTGAGTCCTGAAACCAGGTGAAATCAGGAATGAATATCTTGTCTAATGCACAGACCAAAGAGGCATCACAAGTCCTCCTAGCTCGGTGGTGGGGAGAGGGGAGGGGTGTCTCAGACTGTAACATAACGTAGACCACATTGTACCAGATTGTGTCTGACACCATCCCCCATCTTGACCATCTCTCCTCCTGTGAACAGCCCCACTACAGCCTGGTGGTAACATCAGCAATTGCCAAAACAGAAAAGCAGCCTCAGGAAGGGGTGTCTGGGTTTCTAGCAGGCTGCAATACAATAAAGCCTTGCGTCATTTTGAGGAAGAGTTACTCACAGTGGCTCCATTTAGTTTCCAAGGCCTCTCTCCCTCCCACTGGGTCTGTTCATTTCTCTTTCCCTGCACAGTCTGAGCAGCTTCTGGGGTTCCCTTCACTCCTGGAAGGGCAGTTCAGGCTGATCTCCCCCTTTTCCCGGGTGCAGGCAGACACTGAGTTTAACCTAGTCTGAGGAGATGTTTCTGTGAGCTGCCTCTGTGGGGTCTTGCTCCTGTTTTTGGTTTTGGGTGAGGGGCAGCTCTGTGTGCCAGGGCTGGAAGTTGTGGGGGGTTGGAGACCGACATGGACAAGTAGCCGGCACTGGGGGTTACGGAGGAAGGAAGCGGGGTGCACATGGGCAGGTGGGCAGTGCTGAGGGTAGTGGAGGCAAGCAGGGTGTGTGCACAGAGAATCAGGAAGCACCGAGGGTTGTGGGGACAGGCAGCGGGTACACAGGACAGACAAGCAGAGCTGGGTGTGTTGGGGACAGGCAGCGGGATGTACGTGCCAGGTGGGCAGCGCTGCTGAAATTAAATTTTTCTTTGTAATTCTTGATCCAAGGCCAGTGCTGGGAATGTTCCAGGCCCTGAGTGTATTTGTGCTGGTCTCAGGGTCTCCTTGCCCTGGCAAGCCACAGAGCTGCAGCCCGGGTGTCACAACGTTTACTCAGCTTTATTTTCAGCAGTTGTTCTTATGTAATTTCAGGCATTTCACAGTAGAAAGAGCAATTTATCTTTGTGTGACATGGCACCTCCCTATGTCTCATAGTGATATTATTATGATGTGATTATAGCATATTTATCATACATTTCATGTAAGATATATCTTGTAAGTTTAATTGGAAAAGTTATGGTGTTCTGAATATGATTATCCTATCTGTATGCATGTATCGTTTGTGTACCTGAAGTCGTGAATTTTGACTACATATCTGTTTGTCAATAGTAGTCACACCTGGGTAACACCCACTAGACAAGATGCCTTCAGTCTAGGGAGCTGGTTGGGAAGGGCCTATTCAGGGAAAGGCGCCAATAGGGAAGACAAGAGGCCTTAGGAAGGTTTCTGCGAATGCTCCAGATGGCCTATAAGTAATAGATGCTGTGATTCCACAAGGGCATGTGACCAGGCCACGTAGTTCTGCACTGCATTTTGGGGAGTTGGTTCCCAGAGCAGTTTGTTGGAAGGGTACAGAGCTTTGAAAGAAAGGGTTCCTGCTCTGTGCTAAAGCTAAAATCAGGGAGTGACATCATCTCTGGCTCTTCACTCTCCACACAAGAGGACGGGAAACACCTGAGGAAATAAGCCTGATTGAGGGGAAGTGCTGGACCCCTGCCAAAGCGATTTCTAACCTGTGTGCTATGCTTCTGGGTGACAACCTAGACAAGTTGGTGTCAGCTCTGCCTAGCCTGCTTGATTATTGCCCATTAAGGACCATCAGCTATACAATTAACCCATTGAAAGAAGGCAGACATTCCTTGTGACTCAGAAAAGTATGCAGGGACCTGCCTATGGACAGAAATCTAAGGTTTTTCTATGCCATGTACTGTCCTTAGGACAAAGAAAGCAAAGACCACATGGCACAAATCCTTTCCTTGTCCTTGGATGGTATTACTGCCACCACCAAGTGATTTAGACAAAGATTCAGGAGAAAGACCACTTGGAGTCCCTATTTCCCCAAAATATTCCCCCCAAATCCCTTCACCCCTTTTCCTGGGGAGGCTTGAGAATAATATACTAACCAATAGGTTAACAAAGTGATCACGGACCAAGCACTTTGGTTTTTAGGACACTAAAAATCAATCAGGTTCTTAAAAGAAGAAGTTTATTATACAGAAAAAAATAAAAGAATCACACCTGAAAAATCAGGATGGAAGGTAACTTTACAGGGTAATAAAATATGTAAAACACAGAGGATTCCCCTCTAGGCTCCTTCCTGCAAAGTTACAAAAACAGGAATAAACCTTCCTGCTAGCACAGGGAAAATTCACAAGCTAAAACAAAGATAATCTAGTGCATTTCCTTGTTATGACTTACAATTCCTGTAATTTTAGATGTATCGTTTCAGGTCTTTGTTAGAAACTGGACTTTCAAGAGGATACAATTTCAGCTGTTCTTCCCTTGGTTTTTTCACTTGGAGCTGAAGTCTGGCCGTCTCCTGTTCCATCTTGCAAGTCTCCTGTGACATCTGTTGAGCTTTCTCCTCAGCAGCCAGGAGCTCCAGATGCCCCCTATGTGCTCTTTCGTCTCTTTTAGCAGCTTCTTTTTCCAATTCACCAATCCTTTCCTTTATTTTTTTCTCCAGATAGGCTGTCATAAATATAAAGGGAAGGGTAACAGAGAGAGGTACAGAATCATTTTACCTGTAAGGGGTTAATCAGTTCAATTAACCTAGTTGGCACCTGACTAGAAGGACAAACAGGAAAAAAGGATAATTTCAAATATGGGGGAGGGGGTAGGTTTTGTTTGTGCTCTTTGTTAGTTCCCTCTGGAGACAGACAGAGAGAGACCAAGCAGGTAAATCAGCTCCTAAAAAGACCCGAAACGATACATGTGGTCTTTGCTTTCTTTGTCCTAAGGACAGTACATGGCATAGAAAAACCTTAGATTTCTGTCCATAGGCAGGTCCCTGCATACTTTTCTGAGTCACGAGGAATGTCTGCCTTCTTTCAATGGGTTAATTGTATAGCTGATGGTCCTTAATGGGCAATAATCAAGCAGGCTAGGCAGAGCTAACACCAACTTGTCTAGGTTGTCACCCAGAAGCATAGCATAATTTTGAAATATGGACAGCATAAAGCCAATATTGATAACTTCAACTACAAAAATGATACACACCTATAGACAGCATAATCATAACCAGCAAACCATAATCTTCCCATAGACAACTCACATAAGAACCTTTGTACAGTATTTTCTGCAAATATATAACAGTGGTTGCAACAGAGATTTATACCGCTAGAGATTATGTCGAAAAAGTCACAGGGGTGAGGTGCCTCCTGTCACACCTGCTCCGTTGGCTGCAGGGTAATCAGTGACTGTGTCTCACCGGAAAGATATATCACACATGAGTGGCAAATGCCGAGGCAGGCACCTGTACGGCTTCTCTTGTTACATCCATAGACATCATGTGACAGCCACAGGTGATAGAGAAGAAGGTGTAAGAAGCCAAGCAGTAGACTGATGGAGGGTGGGGAATTACATGACCGCGATGATGCTGTCACCCTAATGCCTAACAGCTAGAGATTGGCTTGTGCCCTGAAACACATGGAGCTACAGACTTTCCAAAATATCTATTTATCTGTAAGAATTATAATTGGATAGTCTCACTATCAATGTCAATGTCCAAATTCTTCCTGATTCTCATGGCATCAACTACTTATCTGCCAGTCAGTATTGTAGAGTTTGAATTTGTCACATTTTAGTGTAATTGGATGCCCTCTTCATCTTGTGTTGTAAGAGAGGGGAGCACATCCTTGATGTAATCTGTACCAGTCAGTATTTTACAGACTTTTCTCATGTCCCCACTAATTCATGACCTTTGTAAGGTAACAATCCCAGTGTTTTCAAACTCTCTCTTTATAAGAGCTTCCCAGGGCCCTTAGACATTCTCCTTGCCCTTGCCTCAATGCCTCTAGCTCTGCAATATCCTGTGTGACAAGGGTGCCCAACACTACACAGAGCAGTCCAGAGGAGCATGTAATATTGACTTGACAGATCTCATGGCACTGTATTTTCTGCACAATTTCCCCATCCTACTTGTCATAAACAGACAGTTAAGGGTTAATTCCTCTTTTACCTGTAAAGGGTTAAGAAGTTCACAGTACTGACACCTGACCAGAAGGACCAACAAAGGAACAAGATACTTTCAAAGTTGGGAGGGGGGAAACAGTCTTGTGTCTGTTCTATGTGTGCTTTTGCCGGAGTCAGAGATCCAGAAAACAACCATCTAACCCTTCTTTAAATTAGTGATAAGATAAGAATGTGGTAGATTTATTTATTTTTCTCTTTGTCATTTATTTTGCAAACATAGAGGGAGAATCAAACTGGGTTTTTGTGTAACTTTAAGGTTTTGACCAGAGGGAAATTGTCTGGATTTTGAAATCTGTTGTCTGTGAAATCATCTTGCTTTCTAATCTCACAGAGGTATTTCTTTCACCTTCTTTCTTTAATTAAAAGTCTTCTTTTAAGAACCTGATTGATTTTTCATTGTTTTAAGATCCAAGGATTTTGGATCTGGGCTCACCAGGAATTGGTGGTTGGAATTTTCTTGAGTCTACCCAGGAAAAAGGGTATAGAGACTTGGGGGAAGGAACTTAGTCAAATCCTGCCAGGAAAGGGGTGATAAGCGAAAATTGGGGGAAGGCAGAGTTCCCAAATGGCTCTCCCTCAAATGTTTGTTTAAAATATTTGGTGGTGGCAGCGACTGTTTCCCTAAAGTTCAGAGTGGGGGGACACCTTGACACCACTCTTCTTGCAACCCAGTGTTTTGCTTAGTTTCTGTCCGCGCTTGCTCTGTGGTTAGGGTTTCCCACAGCTATGTACTATAATGCACAGATCCCTGTCCTGGGCTCATACATTTAAATTAGAATCTTGTTAGGTGCTTGAGGAATTGAAACTTTTCCCTCCAGTTGGTATACACAATGCAGTTAATGACATCAAAGTTCATCTGCCAGCATGCTCCCTATTCACCCGATTTGGTTAGCTCCTGCTAAGGAATTTTCTGGAGTTGACTATGGCCAAAATAATATGGTGCAATTGGTAAATCTTGAAACCTCACTGGTTAACCTCCTTTCTAGATTGTTAATCAGTATAAAATAGTTATCATACTATTTGTTATAAACTGCGTAACCCCCCCCCACCCCCCACTGTGCTTCTCTCCCTTCACAGGAACCTGGAACATTTCTCCGCCTGATCAACGCATCGGCCACCTCATGGCAGATTTCAACTTCACCCCCTATGACTCTTCAATATTCATCCTGACCGGCATCCCTGGCCTGGAAACTGACCACATCTGGATTTCCATCCCTTTCTCTACAGTCTACTTTATGGCTCTGTTGGCAAATTTCACAGTTCTGTTTGTTGTAGGCAAAGAGAAATCCCTGCACAAGCCGATGTACCTGCTGCTCTGCATGCTGGCACTCACAGACATCACCACGTCTACCTCCTTCGTGCCAAAGGCACTGTGTATATTTTGGTTCAATTTGAAAAGCATTACTGTGGGTGGGTGCCTCACCCAGATGTTCTTCTTTCATGCACTTTCTAATGTGCACTCAGCCGTCCTAGTGACAATGGCCTTTGATCGCTACGTTGCCATATGTAAACCTCTGAGATACACCACCATCCTCACCAACGCACGAATAGCTAAGCTAGTGCTGGTGGGTTTGATAAGAGCTGTTCTCTTCCTTCTGCCCCTGCCTCTGCTCCTGAGCAGGCAGCCATTCTGTGCCAACCGCATTATCCCCCACACGTACTGCGACCATAATGCTGTGGCAAAGATGTCATGTGGGGACATCACAGTCAGCAGAGTGTATGGCTTGGTGATAGCATTTATACTCTCTGGGTTAGATGTGACACTCATTGGCCTGTCCTATGGTCTGATCATCAGGGCCGTCCTCAGAATCTCCTCCAAGAAAACCAACCACAAAGCCCTCAACACCTGCTCAGCCCACATATGTGTGATACTGATGGCTTATCCTCTTGGACTGTTCTCCAGTCTGACACACAGGTTTGGTCAGGGCATCCCTCAGCATGTTCTTGTCATCTTGGCGAATGTCACTTACCTAATCCCCCCCATGCTGAACCCTATCATTTATGGGGTCAAAACCAAAGAGCTTCGTGACAAAGTGGTCAAATACATCTGCAGAAGTCACTCACCTCATGCTACTGACTTTAAATGCACCTGAATAGAGAGGGTTTTGGAACTGCACTATGTTACCCTTTATTTGAGGGGTGTTTACCCCAGAATGTGATCAAGCTAATTATAACCATATGATGTGCGCTGGCCACAATGAATTAATAAAATAGAAAACCACACAGTTAAGAGTTGATTAGAAAGCAGGCTTTTAGATGCAAGGTCAAAATCTAACAGGCAGTTTCTGGCAATTGCAATGGGAGAAGTGGACAAACAAGTAAATTACTGAGAATGAGAGAAGATATATGGATGAAAACCTTGAGTCTAGACACCTCTGATGTTGGAAGTTTTTGAAAGTTAGTAATTAAAGTGATGATCCAGTAGGGGTCACTATAACCTCGTTTTTTGTGGAAGTTATAAAAGATCATCTTATATATTGCACATCGCAGACGTCCTCTGAAGCAATCTTGAGAGACCTTTTTTCCTGACACCCTTTACCCCCAGAAGTTGACCAACTGGCCACTCAGTTCCTTTCCAGACGTTAGGTAAATATTTGGGATGTTCTAGACATATTGCTTCTGTGTGTGCTTCAGTCTAATACACTGCAGTGTTAGGCAAGAGCATTCTGACTTGCATTTAATCCTTGATCAGACAGAATTTCTGTGTTCTCATTGATTAATTGCTGCCTGGAATAAAATAGTTATATTGCCACTGCTGGAAGTTCTGAAAACTCTGGGTTACAGACTGCTGTGTTAAACTAAACCATCACCTTGGAGTCAAATAACTCACCACTTTGTGTACTCAATTTTGCAGTGGCTTTCAGTTGGAAATTTCAAAATACACACTAACCATTCCCGTTGGCAAAGACATCAAAAGTAGGTTTCGAGATTTCATCTTGGAATTTGTGAAATACGTGAAACAAAGATTGCCATGAAGTGTCCAGGTGATTAAATTGCTTGCAGTTCTAAATCCTGTAGGACCTAGATTGGCTGATCTCTCATTTTTGCCATTGCTTCGTGGAGACCTTGGACAATTGGATCAGCAGTGGAGAGTTTTGCCTAGGGATCCTGGCCTCACCCTCTGAACAAAAAGTAGAGCACTTTTAGATTGAAGGTCTCAAACACATGGATCTCACAGAGGACAAAGATTTTAGTGAACCTGGTTTTTTTGCTCCTGCATTGCTGTTGCTACCTTTTGGCAATGCTACAGTTAACAGACTGTTTTCTCAGATAAAAACAAAACTGTGCAGCAAGATACAAGAGGAACTTTTAGAATACGTTGTTCCTTTTAGCACGTAGATGCAACAACGCCAAATCTGTGAAGCATTTGCACCAATGTAAGAAATCATTGCATTAGTCATTGATTTGTTTTGTGCTACTTTTCAACAATTGGTAACACCATTATTCACTGCATTTTGTTTGAAACACCTGCCAATCCTGAGTCGGGATACAAATGCCAGAAAGGGGGGGGCGTGATTTTGAATTTGATTGTCATCTCATAGTTTTGTTGTTAACATGTACAAACACCTACTGGGTCTTGTAGCTTTCTTTTTAATTCAAACCTTTACAAGGTATCTAATGAAAGCTTTCATTTGTTCTTTGATGAACAGACTAATGTGTTAATAAAAAGACCCCTTTGTTTCAAGAAGTAGATGGGCTACTTTGGGGCTGCTATATATGCGATTTGGGGCTATTAATTCAGTAGAAGTCTGGCTAATCTGCTCAGCTCAGGCTGAGGCAGTGGCAGAGCAGCAGCAGCCAGCAACACAGGGGCCAGAGAAGTAGCCCAGAAGGCAGAGCAGAGCAACAGTGCTGAGGCAGAGCTAGTGACCTGCAGCTGGAGCAGGGAGGTGGGTCAGCGCAGACCAGCTGCTCCAACGGGAAGAGAGGGCTGAGCGACAGCGGGGAGCTGTGGGTCCAGCTACAGGATAGTGGATACCGGTCATGCCAAAAGTAACATGGCAGCTGAGCACAATGAGCAGCTGGGAAGAGCAAGGTGGGGCCATGGGTAGAGGTCCCAGCACAACGTGACGTCACCAGACAAGAAGGCCTTGAAGACATGAATGGAGGGCAAATGCTGGGGAAAACAGTCCTGCCACCTGGAGCCTGAAGCTGTGTGGCAGCTGTGAGGTATCTGACCCATGCTCTCATCGCAGCATAGCCAGGGTCTGGGCAGGAGGCCTGGGACATATGAGGAACTGACAGTGAGCTTTCCTTACATCCCAGAGACATCTGTTTGTGATGTCCCCATGACCACAGAGCGAGATTCCTTGTTTCCTTGAACCTTTTTCCATTATTGTTCTTACAGTTCCTTTTTAATGAACACTCTCTCCCCTGGTTCTAGTCACGCAGACAGGGAGCAGACCAGAAGTCCGGAATGAAGCCAATACGATGCCTATTGGGGTTAGTTTCCAAGCCAGCATATTTCAAAGCCCTTCACACCAGTCAGGCTTATCTCTATGCACCGATAGAGTCTGTTCTCCATCGTTCCATTCCGAGCTCTGACACCAGAGAGCCTTGACCCTGTATCCCTGTTACCCATTTCTTTCTTCCCATCTCCCAATTCCTATTCCGCAGTCTAATTTCCTATTCCCCATTCCTGCCTCTTTCTCCTTTGCAGGCCCAAATATACATGCACTGTGCATGCCCAGTCACACCCCTTACAACTTATAGTAACGCTCCATTCTGGAGATTCATGATAGGGGGTCTTTGTCCCACCTCTTCTGTACCCCATGGGAGGTGTAAGGAGTGAGGTTGTGTTCTGGCCAAGGCCAAGCTTTTCTTTGGCGTTTAGTGTTTCTTATCCCTCCCCACCCCCGTTCCTCCTTGTTCCTCCTACCTGGTTGCTTGACCTTGCCTGGAGAGTTCAGGGAGACTTTGAGTGTGCGCTTCTATCCGCCATTCCCGCCATTCCCAGTGACACTTTATTTCCCTCTCTTCTGTTCTCTCACCCAGTCTGCTTGTGGGCAGATGTAAAACACAGTCTCTTTCTCCCATGTTTACATCTATTAGAATAAATATAAGAGTATCAAAAAGTCAAACCCACAATTTTATCTCAGGCTGACAAACAGGTTAATGTGCTAACACTTCCTCTCAGGTTAGTTTTATTTTTCAAATTGTGCTCCAAAAAAAATATTCTGGAAACGATAATTTCTGTTTCAAAACTACTACAGCCCAGAGAGAGAAACCTGTACAAAGCAGCAGGATTACTTCCCAAAGCCACTGAACTTGTAGCTACATTTCAAAAATTCAGTAATTAAATTATCAGAAATATGGGGCAGTCTGAAGAGAAGTGCTTAGGAAAGGCAGAGGAACAGCTCCTTTTTGTGGCAGACCAGGGAGGAGAGCAGACTTGTTACAGGCCATTCCAGGAGAGATGAGCTGAGGGAAGACAGAATCTCCCCCTTTGTTACCTAGGGAGAGGGTGGAATTTCCATCCTTACAGGTTTTGTTCCAGACCCTCTTGACAAAGCCCTGGCTGTGATGATTTAGTTGGGGTTGTAATGATGCTGGCTTTGGTGGGACACTTCTGAGAGTGTCAGATCTGTACAAATTGCTTTAAGCAGGGAAATTTCAACCCAAAGCTGGGGTTCCTTTGCACACCAAGGCAAACCAAACCAGCCAAACAGAGAAGACTTTTGTTTTACCCCACTGGCTAACCATAAGTCACACAAGCAATTCCTTTAGACACTCCAGTTTCCCAGTATCACCACCAGGGCCACTCGTTATGGGGACGAATGGTTATGAAAACCAATACCCCAGTAAAAGAAAAAAGTTTCTCTTGATCCCAAAGAATCAAGCCCCAGACCCAGGTCAATATACAAATCAGCTCTTACCCACAAATCACACTGCTGCCAGTCCTTTAGATTCTAAAATCTAAAGGCTTATTTATAAGGGGGAGAGGGATATCTCAGTGGTTTGAGCATTGGCCTCCTAAAACCAGGGTTGTGAGTTCACTCCTCGAGGGGGCCTCTTAGAGATCTGGGGCAAAAATTGGTCTTGCTAGTGAAGGCAGGGGGCAGGACTCCATGACCTTTCAAGGTCCATTCCAGCTTTAGGAGATTGGTATATCTCTTATTATTATAAAAGGAAAAAGATATAGATGAGAGCTAGAATTGGTTAAATGGAATCAATTACATAGAGTAATGGCAAAGTTCTTGGCTCAGACTTGTAGCAGTGATGGAATAAGCTCCTGGTTCAAATCAAGTCTCTGGAACATTCCCCGCTGGGATTGGTCAATCAGTCCTTTGTTCAGAGCTTCAGTTTGTAGCAAAGTCCCTCCAGAGGTAAGCAGCAGGATTGAAGACAAGATGGAGATGAGACAGCTGCCTTTTACTAAGGCTACCTCAGAATCAAAACACATTGATATACAAGTACAGAGCCAATATTCATAACTTCAACTACAAAATGATACACCCATACAGACAGTGTAATCATCAGCAGCAAATCAGACCCTTTCCATAGACGACAACATTTGTACAATATTTGCTGCAAATACATCTCCGTGGTTATATGGTCACAGGTTATATTAATAACATCACAGGAGTTTGTTCTCATTTGAGCAGGGGGTTGGCCTAGATGCCCAAAGCTCACTTACTGAGGGCAGGGAGGGCCTGTAACAGGGACCATAGGCGCTGACTCCGTGGGTGCTCCAGTGCTGGAGCATTCACAGGGAAAAATTGGTGGGTGCTCTACATCCACTGGGAAAATCCTACCGGCCCAAGCTCACCTCCACCTCCTCTACACCCCTGAGCACGCTGGGCTCTGCTTCTCCCCCTTGCTCCCAGTGCTTGTACCACAAAGAGCTGTTTTGCATGGCAAGTGCTGGAACAGGGAGGAGAAGCAGGAACGTGGCTCGCTCGGGGAAGAGGAGGGGCAAGGGTGGGAAAGGGGTAGAGTTGAGGCGAGGCCGGGTGTGGGGGGGGGCAAGCACCCACCAATGCCAGGGAAAGTTGGCGCCTATGCCAGGGACAGCCTAAGAAGGAAGCATTCATCTCTCATATGAAGGCTGGGCTTCATTGATCCCTCTTATTTGCTGTTTGGACTACCCCAGCAGGGGAGAGCCCTTGGACTGAGCTGCCCTGGGAGGCTGGCCCATACCACAGGAAGAGGCAGTTGCTGCACAAAAAGAGAGAAAGACCTTGCTGTCCGCAGCCACCGGAAGGTGTCTCTTAGGGTGAGCAGACACCCTTCACGTTACCTTACTGCAGACGCAGACCTTGGGACATTTGCAGGGAGGTGGTAGGAAGTGGCCAAGGAAGGGCCACCTTACTTAGGCAGTGGGTATAATAGGCCAAGGGAGGCTAAACCTCCCCTGTGGTGCTGATCCACTCACCACATTTGAAAGTGTGGACACCTGGGCCGTGGTGGCAACACTTGTTCTCTGCCCCTGATGCCCCTCCCCTCTTCTCTTCCAAGGCTCCACCTATGCTCCACCTCTTCCTGTCCCTGCTACGCCTGGTCACCATGGCCTTTGCTGATTCCCGACACCCTCCTCTCCTCCATCCCCACCACTGTGAGCCCCCTCTCTGCCACTCACTGAGTCCCTCCTCTGTTCCACTCACCTACCCCATGGCCCTCCACCTGCCACATGCGATCCAACACCCACCCACTGCTCTCTGAGTCCCTCCTCTCCTACACCCGAATCCCTCATCCTCCAAAGCTTCTGTTCCCTGTGGCATCTCTGTTTAATAGAGAACCACCTTTAAAAGTGGCCCCTGGCCTCCCATGCTCAAGCCCCCTTAGCTAAGTTGCTCCAGTATCAGCAGGCACAGCAGCAAGAGGAGTTCCATAACTGGGCCAAGTGTAGGAATTAAACGTTAACCAAGGAGCAGAGGCAAGCAAATGCCATAGGTGACTGAAGGTGTGTCTACACTACAAAATTAGGCTTTAAGTCGATCCTCAGCCTCTGATTTAAGCAAGTCAATTTTGCATGTCCCCACTGTGCTCATTGTGTCGACTGAGCGCCTCCTCACTAGCAGGGCTTGCACGGAGTGCTGCATTGTGGGGCTCAATCCCACAGTGCATGGAGCCGAGTGGAATGTTGGGTTGGGCTTGCAATGCCTCATGTGACCAAAATGTTTGTGCTAGTGGTTATAGGAACATGGCAATAGCCTCCCATATCCCCATATCTACCTCCCTTCTTGAAATCAATGGCAAAACCCCCCAGCCTTTTTCACCTCTTTTTTTCCAAAGCCTGGCTGACCTGTGCAGACGCCATAGCATGGCAAGCATTGAACCGCACTCAGTTGGACACTGTTGTTGTGGGCATTACAAACACCTTTTGTCTTATATTGTAGTATTTGCTCAGATGAAGCAATAGCTTCATGAAGTTAATAGCTTAGCTGAAGTCAGCGTATCTTAGGTCAATTTACCTGGCCGTGAGGATGGCGGCAAGTCGACCGCTGCAGCTCGTCCGACGACTCCGCTTCTGCCTCTCGCTGCAGTGGAGTTCCGGAGTCGATGGCAGAGAGATTGGTGATCAATTCTATTGTGTCTACACTAGACATGATAAATCGATCCCCGATAGCTCAATCACTACCCGCCAATCTGGCGGGTAATATACACGTACCCTAAGACAAGGTTATGGTTTGATGGTTCTGATTATAGTATCTGTATGCATGTATCATTGTGTATTAAAAATTATAAGCCTTGGTTCTCTACTGTCTGTAGTTCAAACTTATTCTATGCTTCTGGGTGACACCCCAGACAAGTTGGTGTCAGCTCTGCCTAGCCTGCTTGATGGCCCATTAAGGACCATCAGCTACAACTGACCCATTGAAAGACGGCAGATATGCCTTAGTATCAGAGGGGTAGCCGTGTTAGTCTGGTTCTGTAGAAGCAGCAAAGAATCCTGTGGCACCTTATAGACTAACAGACGTTTTGCAGCATGAGCTTTCGTGGGTGAATACCCACTTCTTCGGATGCAAGCAGTGGAAATTTCCAGGGGCAGGTGTATATATAAGCAAGCAAGAAGCAAGCTAGAGATAATGAGGTTAGATCAATCAGGGAGGATGAGGCCCTGTTCCAGCAGCTGAGGTGTGAAAACCAAGGGAGGAGAAACTGGTTCTGTAATTGGCAAGCCATTCACAGTCTTTGTTTAGTCCTGAGCTGACAGTGTTAAATTTGCAGATGAACTGGAGCTCAGCAGTTTCTCTTTGAAGTCTGGTCCTAAAGTTTTTTTGCTGTAGGATGGCCACCTTAAAATCTGCTATTGTGTGGCCAGGGAGGTTGAAGTGTTCTCCTACAGGTTTTTGTATATTGCCATTCCTAATGTCTGATTTGTGTCCATTTATCCTTTTCCTTAGAGACTGTCCAGTTTGGCCGATGTACATAGCAGACGGGCATTGCTGGCATATGATGGCATATATTACATTGGTGGACGTGCAGGTGAATGAACCGGTGATGGTGTGGCTGATCTGGTTAGGTCCTGTGATGGTGTTGCTGGTGTAGATATGTGGGCAGAGTTGGCATCGAGGTTTGTTGCATGGGTTGGTTCCTGAGCTAGAGTTACTATGGTGCGGTGTGCAGTTGCTGGTGAGAATATGCTTCAGGTTGGCAGGTTGTCTGTAGGCGAGGACTGGCCTGCCACCCAAGGCCTGTGAAAGTGTGGGATCATTGTCCAGGATGGGTTGTAGATCCCTGATGATGCGTTGGAGGGGTTTGAGCTGGGGACTGTATGTGATGGCCAGTGCCATTATCTCTAGCTTGCTTCTTGCTTGCTTATATATACACCTGCCCCTGGAAATTTCCACTGCTTGCATCCGAAGAAGTGGGTATTCACCCACAAAAGCTCATGCTGCAAAACGTCTGTTAGTCTATAAGGTGCCACAGGATTCTTTGCTGCTTCTACAAATATGCCTTGTGACTCAGCAAGATATGCAGAGACATGCCTATGGACAGAATTCTAAGATTTTTTCTTGCCATGTGTCCCAATGCTTGTCTTTGGAACAAAGAAAAAGAGGCCACATGACAAAAGACTATAAAAAACTGATGCAGCTCCTCCATCTTGTCTTCAGTCCTGCTTCTTACCTCTGCAGGGACTGTGCTACAAATTGAAACTCTAAACAAAGGAATGAGTGATCCATCCCAGCAGGGGATGCAATCCAGAGATTTGATTTGAACTTGCAGCTTATTCCATCACTGCTACAAGCCTGAACCAAGAACTTTGCATTACTATGTGTAATTGATTCCATTTAACCAATTCCAACTCTCATCTGTATCTTTTTCTTTTTATGAATAAATCCGTAGATTTTAGATTCTAAAGGATTGGTAACAGCATGATTTGTGGGTAAGATCTAATTTGTATATTGACCTGAGTCAGGGGCTTGGTCACTTTGGATTGAGAGAACTTTTTTCCTTTATTGGGATATTGGTTTTTATAACTATTCATCCCTATAATGAGTGGCACTGGCGGTGATACTGGGACACTGGAGTATCTGAGGGAATTGTTTGTATGACTTCTGGTTAGCCAGTGTGGTAAAACCTAAGTCCTCTCTGTTTGGCTGGTTTGCTTTGCCTTAGTAGTAAAGGAACCCCAGCCTTGGGCTGTGACTGTCCTGCTCTAAACTATTTGTCCTGAATTGGCACTCTCAGTTGGGTCCCACCAGAACCAGAATTATTACAATCTGGCTGATGTGCAGTGGAATTAGAACTCCTCTCCAGAGCGGTCACAGCAGAGCACTGTGGGACACCCCTTGGAAGCCAATTCATTCGAATCCCACAGTGCAGTGTCTACATTATCCCCACATGTCAACCCATCGATGTAAAATAAAGTATTAACTCAACTTAACACAGCATCTGTTGACCTAACTCTGTATTTTACCCAGCCCTGAGTGGCACAAAGTCCAAATAAGAAGAGAAAGTGATCTAGGGAATAATCAAAGAGTTGTGTCTCAGTCTTTCTCATTTACATCGGAATATTACAAGACCTTTTCCTTTTAGAGTAGAGTGAGGAGTCAAACACTGTTTCTTGCAAACAGTTTTCCAGTAGTTTGACAGACTGCATTCACTGAAAACTAAGAAAGAGACTAGAAAAACATAGGAAAAAAACTTCAGAAACATATGCCACCTGCCATACAAAAACACTGCTCTGAAAGGTGGCATTTTACAAACAGCCAAAGAAGTGTTCTGTATAGTAGCAAAGTTGTCAAATTCGTACAAGAGGGGGTTAGATGAAAACAGAGTCTATGCAGCAAGAATCACCAATGTACGGCTTTTCCTGGCTAAGCAAGGAGTAGCACTGCGGGGGCAGGATGAGAGAGAAGAATTAGCAAACCGTGAAAACTTGCTGGAATTATGGAATTTGTTCTTCAATATGATGATACATTCACACACACACACACACACACACACAAAACCAATTACATTACAATTAAAATGAAATTTAAAGCTGATACATTATATTTGGTTGTAGTTGAGGCCTTCCATATAAACTGGACAGCAACAGTATTTTTTCATACACCAGAGCTTGTTTACCTTCTTTTTACAGCCAGGCTCAAGCCATGCTCACTGAGAGGGTCAGAGGACCCCTGGAGTGAACCTGGAATTGTCTAGTTTAAGTGACACAAGATGGTCATACAGATGGGAAAATGCATCTGCTGTAACAAACTCCATGAGAGCCCTTCTCAGCAGTTTGTTGGGACCGTCACGGCCTCCCTAGTGAAGATTTACTGAAGCGTTTAGTTTGTTGAAGAATGGGCAGAAAATAGATTTGTGTGTGATCGAGGGGAGGGAGAACTCTAATGGGCTTACAATATACAGACCCCTGTGCAGGGCAAGAGAGTATAATTTGGGTTTTATATTTCAGTGTGGGGCTGAGTCTGGGGAGCTGGGAAATTCGCTGATCCCTGTTGTTTGTTGTTGGTGGCTTAGGTAAGCTCTCGCATAGCTCAGCTTGGGTGTCTGGTTCCATCTGGGGTTGTGCTGCGTGATAACGGGTTCTCGAGATGATGAATCCCCAGCAATGCAGTGTGAAAAAAAGGCCAGCCCAGCTGGGTGACTAGAGGGGTGCAGCAGTTCCCATGGCTCCCAGAGTGAACCCTATGGCTGACAACCCATCACACTCAGAGCTTCCGGATCCCAAATTGGGCCCCCAGGCAGCTGTGGCAGAAGCACGGGCGAGGGACTGTACCCTGAACAAAAGATCCAGATGTAGCAGTTGTTTGATTCCAAAAGAACCAAAAGAAGGTTGAGGGGGGGATATGATTGCTCTTTATAAATATATCAGAGGGATAAATATTAGAGAGGGAGAGGAATTATTTAAGCTTAGTACCAATGTGGACACAAGAACAAATGGATATAAACTGGACACTAGGAAGTTTAGACTTGAAATTAGATGAAGGTTTCTAACCATTAGAGGAGTGAAATTCTGGAACAGTCTTCCAAAGAGAGTAGTGGGGGCAAAAGACATATCTGGCTTTAAGACTAAGCTTGATAAGTTTATGGAGAGGATAGTATGATGGGATAGCCTAATTTTGGCAATTAATTTGGCCGTTCATCTTTGATTATCAGCAGGTAAGTATGCCCAGTGGTCTGTGATGGGATGTTAGATGGGGTGGGATGTGAGTTACTACAGAGAATTCTTTCCTGGGTGCTGGCTGGTGAGTCTTGCCCACATGCTCAGGGTTTAACTGATCGCCATATTTGGGGTCGGGAAGGAATTTTCCTCCAGGGCAGATTGGCAGAGGCCCTTGAGGTTTTTCACCTTCCTCTGCAGCATGGTGCACGGGTCACTTGCAGGAGGATTCTCTGCAGCTTGAGGTTTTCAAACCAGAATTTGAGGACTTCAATAACTCAGACATAGGTTAGGGGTTTGTTACAGGAGTGGTTGGGTGAGATTCTGTGGCCTGCATTGTGCAGGAGGTCAGACTAGATGATCATAATGGTCCCTTCTGACCTTAAAGTCTATGAGTCTATTCCTTTACCCCTATGTTCTCACCTCATAGAATGTGGGATACCATGTGAGATGGACTGCAGGTCATTTTGGCCCTCAGTTTGGTGAAGGAATCTCACAATGAGGGGAGAATTCCCAGTGTACTACTTCTGACCCAGGAAGCACAACGTGTTTCTGCATCAATACTGAAAGATCAACACAGTATTGACATTTGATGCCTCCCTGATGCAGAGAATAGACGAAGGGTTTCAGCTGCCAAATATATATCCACTTTAGACCTCACAAAGGGATACGGGCAAATACCATTGAGGCCAGAATCCTGGGAGAAGAAAGTTTTTCACACCCTTTGGCTTTCAACAATTCAGGATCACGTCATTTGGCCTATCTGGAGTGGCATTAACTTTTCAGAGACTAATGGATGGGATATTACAATGGTATGGACGGTATGCAGCCTGTACGTTGATACAATCTATTAAAAATAGGTTTTGGTCCCGCATATTCTGGCAGTATTGCCACACATAGTGCAGTTGTCAGTAAATTACAAAGTTTCAATATTCAGGTTCCCTTAACAGTCTGAGCCCTTATTATCCGCCAATCATTCTACACTCCCAGGGGAGGCTCTCAAGCTGAAGATCTCCAGGGTCTATTTTCTGCTCTTCCCTCTGCTCACAGAGCCAAGGGAATTGTCCAGGAGTCCTGGGCAATGGGAGAGTCCGCAGGGACCGTTCAGTTGAATCATAAAGGTCGCTGTCTGGCACGCCGAGTGTCAGGCATGTGAGAGTCGCATACTGATTAGCATCCTCCGTTGACCAGGATTTTGGTAAGTTGCTTGTTTCTGCATTAAAATTAGTGTTAAGGGCTCAGGAAAAGTTCCAGGTTTAAGTCAGAGACCATCTGGGCAGGAATTCACCTGCACAGTGACTTTTAATGTTTAGTAGTGTCAGAAATATCAGTGGATTCATCTGGTAAAATTGGAACTACACGTGTATTTGACATAGTTTAGACAAATATTTCTTTTAAGGACAGTTCCTTGTGTCTTACTGTGTCCTTCTATCTGTCGCAGTGGCTTCCTTTTTTTTTTTAGTTTCTGTGGCTTATCCTCTGATTCACTAACGTTTTCCAGTTCAGTAACTTCACTGTGGTATTGTGAACTGCAGACAAAGTCTCTGCAGTAGGTTTTTGTGTTACCAGTGGGTTCACAACAAGAATGGGTTGCACACTGGCCAAATTCTGCTCTAACATTCTGCCCTCACTGGGTGACTCCAGATTGACACTGGCCTTTGGAGAAAAAAACATCCTAATAAAATAGTGCTCTCTGGAGCAGGACCCAAAGCTTTGATTTTCACAACTGGGAGCCAAAAGTTAATCACTAACTGTGGTAAATGTGATCTCATTGAGATCAACTGCAAAACTGCCAACATGGCCTGGAGTTCACTCTAAATCCACCTATGGGGATTTAAAAAAATGGCCTGATTTATACTGTCCATGAGCCTCCAGTGACTTCAACTGGAGTCATCCTGTGGCCTCTAAGGATGGGTGAGCTCATTTAGACCAAAGAAGGTCTGAAAGCAAAGTTACTGAAATCTCAAACTCCAAAGTGTATAGGTTCAGATCAATCAAGATAACATTTTTTTTAGGGTGGGAGATGAGTCTTATATCTCTGTGTCCTGCATCTCTGGTAAAAGAGTCCCCAAAAGACAGTAAAAATAAAAACATGTTTGTTAAAGGGTTCAGGAATAGTTCCAGGTTCAAGTGAGGGACCATCTGGGCAGGAATTCACCTGCACAGTGACTTGAAATGTTTATTCGTGTCCTGAAATCTCACTCACAGGTTTAGAGGTTCAGCTCAATCACGATAACAATTTTTTAAAGGCAGGAGAGGTGTCTGCTCTCTCTGTTCCCCTGCATCTCTGGTTCGTGAACCCATAACAAACAATAAAAATAAAAGTATTTTTTCTGCCTTAGAGAAATCTAACCCTTGGGAGGTCCAGGAACACACAGTGTGTGGAGAGGAGTAGGGACGTGCAGTATCCAGAGTGGGAATGAACATCCTGCCTAGTGCACAGACCAAAGAGGCATCACAAGTTCTCGTAGGATCGGTGGGGGAGTCTTAGACTGTAACAAAACGTAGACCACATTCTGCCAGATTGTATCTGACACCATCAGCCATCTCAACCATCCCTCCTCCGGTGAGCAACCCCACTACAGCCTTGTGGTAACATCAGCAATTGCCAAAATGGAAACGCAGCCTCAGGAAGGGTTTTCTAAGGGTCTGCAATATCTTTGTGCTGTTTTGAGGAAGAGTTACTGAGAATGGTTATTTCTAGTATCTACATCTGCTCTCCCTCCAACTGGGTCTGTCCCTCTCTCCTTCCCTGCACAGGCTGAGCTGCTGCTGGGGTTCCCTTCGCTCCCAGAAAGGCAGTTCAGGCCGATCTCCCCCTTTTCCCCAGTGCAGACAGACAGTGAGTTTAACCTTGTCTGAGGAGATATTTCTGTGAGCTGCCTCTGTGGGGTCTTGCTCCTGTTTCTGGTTTTGGGTGAGGGGCAGCTCTGTGTGCCAGGGCTGGAAGTTGTGGGGGGTTGGAGACCAACATGGACAAGTAGCCGGCACTGGGGGTTACGGAGGAAGGAAGTGGGGTGCACATGGGCAGGTGGGCAGTGCTGAGGGTAGTGGAGGCAAGCAGGGTGTGTGCACAGAGAATCGGGAACACTGAAGGTTATGGGGACAGGTAGCGGGTACACAGGACAGACAAGCAGAGCTGGGTGTGTTGGGGACAGGGAGTGGGATGTACATGCCAGGTGGGCAGCGCTGCTGAAATTCAATTTTTCTTTGTAATTGTTAGTCCAAGGCCAGCGCTGGGAACGTTCCGGGCCCTGAGTGCATTTGTGCTGGTCTCAGGGTCTCCTTGCCCTGGCAAGCCACAGAGCTGCAGCCCGGGTGTCACAACTATTTACTCAGCTTTATTTCCAACTCTTGTTGTTGTTATGTAACTTCAGGCATTTCACGGTAGAAAGAACAATTGATCTTTGTGTGACACTGGAGCTCCCTGTGTCTCATAGTGATATTAATGATGTGATTATAGCATATTTATGACACATTTCATGTCAGATGTATCTTGTAAGTTGTCATTGGAAAAGTTATGATGTTCTGAATATGATTATCCTATTTGTATGCGTATGAATATTGGCTACGTATCTGTTTTCATTTGTAGTTACACCTGGGTAACGCCCATGAGGCAAGATGCCTTCAGTCTAGGGAGCTGGTTGGGAAGGGCCTATTCAGGGAAATGTGCCGATAGGGAAGACAAGAGGCCTTAGGAAGGTTTCTGGGAATGCTCCAGACGGCCTGTAAGTAATAGATGCTGTGACTCCACAAGGGCATGTGACCAGGCCACGTAGTTCTGCACTGCATTCTGGGGAGTTGCTTCCCAGAGCAGTTTGTGGGAAGGATACAGAGCTTTGAAAGAAAGGGTTCCCGCTCTGTGCTAAAGCTAAAATCAGGGAGTGACATCATCGCTGGCTCTTCACTCTCCACACAAGAGGACGGGAAACACCTGAGGAAATAAGCCTGATTGAGGGGAAGTGCTGGACCCTGGGCAAAGAGATTTCTAACCTGTGTGTGGCAACCTGAGAAACCCCAGGTGTAATTGATAAAACTCGTTTGGTGTTTTAATCAAAACACAGGATGCCATTAAGTGAAGTGTCTGGTGGGGTAGGGGAGAATCTCAGCTTGGTACAAAAGTGAGCACTGTGCTCCCCACACTGAGGGAGGGGCAAACCAGGAATGAAATTCATACTGGTTGGAGTTTGGACCAGGTCAGGCCGGTACAGCCCTAGGGTCCTAGGCTAAGAAGCTGGGGGTTATTTTGGCTGTAACCATTCTATTGCTGGTTCACGCAGAGGCTGTCACTGCAGCTGGGTGTGCCCCTGCCTCTGGCAACGCTGCTGGAGGTGCAGGACTGGGAGTGGGTCTTTAGTGGGTCACAACAGCACATTGAGAGAGGGAGCTCAGGCGGATGGGTCAGAGGGCTCGGTGGAACCCCAGCTCCAGGTGGCACCCGGGACAAACCCATCACAGTTTGCTCCTCACCTTTTTCATTCTCCCATTATACTCTGACCCCCCTCTCCGCACTCTCCTTCCACATCCCAGACTGCCCTGATTCCAGCAGCACGCTGGTTGCCAGTGTTTGCTCCATGCTCCCCAGTCATCCCTGGATCTGACATTTTCAGAGCTACCCCATGCTCCCCTCAACTCTTCCTCTGCAGAGGGTGTTACGATGCTGTTTCTGACAGGACCCAACTGAGAGTGTCAGTTCAGGACAATGCTTAATGCCTGGCAATTACAGTCCAAGGCTGGCATTTCTATGCACACCAAGGCAAACCAAACCAGCCAAACAGAGAAGACTTTGGTTTTATTCCACTGGTTAACCACTAGTCACACAAGCAATTCCCTTAGACACTCCAGTTTCCCAGTATCACCACCAGTGCCACTCGTTATGGGGATGAATGGTTATGAAATCCAATGCCCCAGTAAAAGAAAAAGGTTCTCTCGATCCCAAAGTACCAAGCCCCAAACCCAGGTCAATATACAAATCAGATCTTACCCACAAATCACGCTGTTGCCAATCCTTTAGAATCTAAAATCTAAAGGTTTATTCATAAAGGGAAAAAGGTAGAGATGAGAGCTAGAATTGGTTAAATGGAATCAATTACATACAGTAATGGCAAAGTTCTTGGTTCGGGCTTGTAGCAGTGATAGAATAAACTGCTTGTTCAAATCAAGTCTCTGGAACATCCCCAGCTAGGATGGCTCATTCAGTGTTATGTTTAGATCTTTCGTTCGTAGCAATGTCCCTCCAGAGGTAAGAAGCAGGAATGAGGACAAGATGGAGATCAGGCATCAGCCTTTTATAGTCTCTTGCCATGTGGTTTTTCTTTGTCCCAAGGACATGCTATCCAGCATATGGCATAGAAAATCCTGGAGGCCTGTCCATAGGCAGGTCCCTGTATACCTTGCTGATGCACAAGATATGTCTGGTATGAGAGGGGTAGCCGTGTTAGTCTGGATCTGTAAAAGCAGCAAAGAGTCCTGTGGCACCTTATAGACTAACAGATGTATTGGAAAATGAGGTTTCGTGGGTGAATACCCACTAAGTCGGATGCATTCATCCACGAAAGCTCATGCTCCAATAAGTCTGTTAGTCTATAAGGTGCCACAGGACTCTTTGCTGCAAGGTATGGCTGCCTTCTCTTAATGGGTCAATTGTATAGCTGATGGTCCTTAATGGGCCATCAATTAGGCTAGGCAGAGCAGATACCAACTTGTCTGGGGTGTCACCCAGAAGCAGAGCTTGAAATACAGTATAGAGCCAGTATTTATAACTTCAACTACAAAAATGATACGCATATACCGATAGCATAATTATATCCAGAAAATCACAATCTTGCCATAGACACCATACACAACAACCTTTGTACAATATTTGCTGCAAATATATAACTGTCTTTGTAACCATGATCTATACAGTTAGAGATTATGTCAATTATCTCACAGGGGGTTAGGTGCCTCCTGTCACACCTGCTTCCTTGGCTGAGGGGTAATCAGTGAATGTGTCTCACCGCTGAGATATATCACACACAAGTTGCAGCTGACAATGCAGGCCCTTGTACGTCTTTCCTTGTTACATTCTTAGACCGTGTGTGACAGCCACAGGTGCTGCAGAAGAAGGTGTAAGAAACCAAGCAGTAGACTGATGGGGGGGGAGAGTGACATGACCGCGATGATGCTGTCACCCTAATGCCTAACAGCTAGAGATTGGGTTGTGCTCTGAAACACAGGGGGGTATAGGCTTTCCAAACTATTTATTTAGCTGTAAGAATTATAACTGGATAGTCTCACAACCCATGTCAATGTCCAAATTCTTCCTGATTCTGTCTTAACTCATGGCCTCAAATACTTATCTCCCAGTCAGTATTTTAAAGTTTGAATTTCCCACATTATAGTGTAATTGAATGACCTTTTGATCTTGTGTTATAACACAGGGGAACACATTCTGATGTAATCTGTGCCAGTCACTATTTTACAGACTTTTCTCATGTCCGCTCTAATTCATGACCTTTCTAAGGTAACAATCCCAATGTTTTCGAACTCTCTCTGTATGAGAGTTTCCCAGGGCCCTTAGACATTCTCCTTGCCCTTCCCTCAATGCCTCTAGCACTGCAATATCCTGGGTGAAATGGGTGCCCAATATTAGACAGAGGAGCATGTAATATTGACTTGACTGATCTCATGGCATTGTAATTTCTACACAATTTCCCACCCCTCTCCTCATGCATCTCAGAGTTTTGCTTAGTTTCTGTCTATGCTTGCACTGTGGTTAGGGTTTTCCAGAGCTGTGTACCATAACACCCAGGTCTCTGTCCTGGCCTCATACATTTAAATTAGAACACTGTTAGCTGTTTGAGGAGTTCAAGCTTTTTCCTCCAGTGGGCATACAGGTTGCAGTTAATTTCATCTGCCAGCATGCTGCCCATTGACCTGATTTGGTTAGCTCTTGCTAAGGAACTTTCTGGAGCTGACTATGGTCTAAATAATATGGTGCCATCTGTAACTCTCTTCACCTCACTGGTTAACCCATTTTCTATATTGTTAATAACTATACAATAGTTACCATTCTATTTATTATAAACTGTGTAACTCCCACACCCCTTTGCTGTGCTTCTCTGCCTTCACAGGAACCTGGAGCATTTCTGAACCTGATCGACGCATCAGCCACCTCATGGCAGATTTCAACCTCACTCCCTCTGAGTCTTCAATGTTCATCCTAACCGGCATCCCTGGCCTGGAATCTGACCACATCTGGATTTCCATCCCTTTCTCCACAGTCTACTTTATTGCCTTGTTGGGAAATTTCACAGTTCTGTTTGTTGTAGGCAAAGAGAAGTCCCTGCACAAGCCGATGTACCTGCTGCTCTGCATGCTGGCGCTCACAGACATCACCACATCTACCTCCTTCATGCCAAAGGCACTGTGTATATTTTGGTTCAATTTGAAAAGCATTACTGTGAAGGGCTGCCTCACCCAGATGTTCTTCTTTCATGCACTTTCTAATGTGCACTCAGCTGTCCTCGTGACAATGGCCTTCGATCGTTACGTTGCCATATGTAACCCTCTGAGATACGCCACCATCCTCACCAATGCACGAATAGCTAAGCTAGGGCTAGTGGGTTTGATAAGAGCCCTAATCTTCATTCTGCCTATGCCCCTGCTCCTGAGCAGGAAGCCATTCTGTGCCAACCTCATTATCCCCCACACGTACTGCGACCATATGGCAGTAGCTAAGATGTCATGTGGGGACGTCACAGTCAGCAGACTATACGGCTTGGGCATGGTGTTTATACTCATTGGGTTAGACGTGACGCTCATTGGCCTCTCCTACGGTCTGATCATCAGGGCCGTCCTCAGAATCTCCTCCAAGAAAGCCAACCACAAAGCCCTCAACACTTGCTCAGCCCACATCTGTGTGATCCTCATTGCTTATCCTCTTGGACTCTTTTCCAGTCTGACACACAGGTTTGGTCAGGGCATCCCTCAGCATGTTCACATCATCTTGTCGAACATCACTTACCTCATTCCCCCCATGCTCAACCCTATCATTTATGGGGTCAAAACCAAAGAGCTTCGTGACAAAGTGGTTAAATACATCTGCAGAATTCACTCACCTCATGCTACTGACTTTAAACCTGCATGACAAGAGAGGGTTTTGGAACTTGATTTGAGGGGTGTTTATCCCAGAATGTGATCAGGTTAATTCCAATCATATGATGTGCACTGGCCACAATGAATTAATAAAATAGAAACCTCATACTTACGAGTTGATTAGAAAGCAGGCTTTTAGATGCAAGGTCAAAATCTAGTAGGCAGTTTCCGGTAATTGCAATGGGACGAGTGGACAGATAAGTAAATTAGTGAGAATGAGAGAAGATAAATGGATGAAAACCTTGAGTCTAGACACCTCTGATATTAGAAGTTTATTGAAAGTTAGTAAATTGATGATCCAGTTGTGGTCACTATGACCTCTGTGTTTTGTAGAGGTTATAAAAAATTAGCTAATATATTGCACTTTGGAGCACTCCTCTGAATCCATCATAAGATACCCTTTTTCTGACACCCTTTCTTCCCAGTGGGTAACTAACTGACCACTGTGAACCTGCTGTTCATTACTCCTACTCGGAGTAAAATAGTTACACTGCCACTGCTGGAAGTTCTGAAACCCCTGGGTTACAGACTGCTCTGTTAAACTGCTCCGTCTCCTTGGAGTCAAATAACTTATCGCTTTCTGCTGGAAGTTTCAAAACACACACTAGCCATTCCCATTGTCAAAAAATATCAAAAGTAGGTGTCGAGATTTCATCTTGGAGTTTGTGAAACACATGAAACAGAGATTGCCATGGAATGTCCAGGTGATTAAATTGCTTGAAGTACTAAATCCTTCACCACCTAGATTGGCTGATAACTCACTATTACCATTGCTTCGTGGAGACCTTGGACATTTGGAGCAGCAGTGGAGAGTTTTGCCTTTGGTTCCTGGCCTCACACTCTGGACAAAAAGTAGATCACTTTTAGGTGGAAGGGCTCAAAAACATGGATGCCACAGTGGAGAAAGATTTTAGTGAACTTGGATTGTTTGCTTTTGCATTGTTGTTGCTACCTTTTCACAATGCTACAGTTGACACTCTGTTTTCTCAGATGAACCTGAGAAAAACAAAACTGTACAGCAAGATGCAAGACGAACTTTTAGAATACACTGTTCCTGTTAGTGCGTAGATGCAACGATTCCAAATCTGTTGTGAAGAGTTGCACCAGTGTAAGAAATGATTGCACTGGTCACTGCTTTGTTTTGGGTGATTCCTGACCTATTTTTAACACCAATATTCACCTTTTTTTTTTAAACGCCTGCCAACCCTCAATCGGGATATAAGTACCTGTACTGGGGTTTTGATTTTGAATTTAATTGTTATCTCATAGCTTTGTTGTGAATGTGGACAAACACCTACTGGGTCTTCCAGCTTTCTTTTTAAATTGACTCTTTACTAGGTATCTAGAGAAAGCTTTCATTTGTTATTTGATTAGCAGACCAATGTGTTAATAAAAAGACCCCTTTGTTTCAAGGAGTAGATGAGCTACTTTGGGGCTGCTATATATGCGATTTGGGGCTATTAATTCAGTAGAAGTCTGGCTGACCTGCCCAGCTCAGACTGAGGTAGCGGCAGAGCAGAAGCAGCCAGAAAAACAAGGGCCAGAGAAGCACCCCGGAAGGCAAAGCAGCAGTGCTGAGGCAGAGCTAGCGACCCGCAGCTGGAGCAGACTAGAACCGGGAGCTGGGTCAGCGCAGACCAGCTGCTCCAACGGGGAGAGAGGGTGAGGGACAGAGGGGAGCTGTGGGGCCAGATACAGGATAGTGGATGCCGGCCGTGCCTACATGGCAGCCGAGCAGAATGGGGGATAGAGTATGAAACAGAAAATATCTGATTGCCCTTTTATAAATCCATGGTACGCCCACATCTTGAATAGTGCGTTGTAGATGTGCGGACTCACCCCTGCGGTGCCTCCTGCTGGTGACTTCCGGGAATTAGCTCATTCCAGCTCCGGAGAGCCCTTGGCAGGGCGGTGAGCCGCTTGTCCTCTGGCCCCCGTGTCCCTCCCGGACCCCAGTGCCCTTTTACCTGGGGTGCTGCCCCCTGGCAGTAACCCCCTCAGTCTTAGGGTCTCCCCTCCCTGGGGAACCCCCACCTCACCTCAGTATAAGGCTGCTGCCAGTCATCATCTAGCCCCCATGCCCTGGGGCAGACTGCAGTATCAGCCACTCACCACTGGCAAGGTTGGGTTTGGACCTGCTGCAATTGATCTACCCCTGGGTTGCCCCCTGCAATCCCCAGTACCTGTTATCCCAATGCTAGGCCGCAGCCTGGGGCTTTCCAGGCTGGAGCTCCCCAGCTCCTCTGCCTTTCCCCAGCCCTGCTCCACTCAGGTACCCTGGGTCTAGCTCCCTGCAGCCAGGCCCTTCTCCCTCTACAGGCAGAGCGGGAGTGAGCTCCTGGCTCCCAGCCTCTTTATAAAGGCCAGCTGTGGCCTGACTGGGGCATGGCCCAGCTGCAGCCACTTCCCAATCAGCCCAGCTTAGCAGCTCCCAGCCACAACCTTCCCCCAGGGCTGTTTCCAGCCCTTCAGGGCAGGAGCAGGGTAACCACTCTGCTACATGCGTACAGATGTGGTCTCCTCATCTCAAAAAAAAATATACTGGCAATAGAAAAGGTTCAGAGAAGGGCAACTAAAATGATTGGGGGGTTGGAACGGGTCCCATATTAGGCGAGATTAACAAGACTGGGACTTTTCAGCTTGGAAAAGAGGAGACTAAGGAGGAATATGATAGAGGTATATAAAATCATGAGTGGTGCGGAGAAAGTGAATAAGGAAAGTTATTTCCTAGTTCCCATAATATAAACAGCAGGGTCCACCAAATGAAATTTATGGGCAGCAGGTTTAAAACTAATAAAAAGAAGTTCTTCTTCACGCAGCGCACAGTCACCTTGTGGAACTCCTGGCCTGAGGAGGTTGTGAAGGCTAGGACTATAACAGGGTTTAAAAGAGAACTGGATAAATTCATGGAGGTGAAGTCCATTAATGGCTGTTAGCCAGGATGGGTAAGGAATGGTGTCCCTAGACTCTGTTTGTCAGAGGGTGGAGATGGATGGCAGGAGAGAGATCACTTGATCATTACCTGTTAGGTTCACTCCCTCTGGGTCACCTGGCATGGGCCACTGTTGGAAAACAGGATACTGGGCTGGATGGACCTTTGGTCTGACCCACTACAGCCATTCTTATGTTCTTATGTACCCAGCCCAGAGTGGCAGAAAGTCCAAAGAAGAACAGAAAGTGAACTAGGGAATAATCAGAGTTGTTTCTTGGTCTTTCTCATTACGAGACATTTTCATTTTTAGAGTACAGTGAGCAGGCAGAGGCTGTTTTCTGTGTTCCTTGCAGACAGATTTCCAGTGTTTTGAGAGACCCTGCATTCACTGAAAACTAAGAAAGAGACTAGAAAAACATACAAAAAAAACCCTTCAGAAACACATACCATCTGCCACACAAACACACTGCTCTGAAAGGCGGCATTTTTCAAACAGCCAAAGAAGTGGGCTGTATAGTAGCACAGTTGTCAAATTCACACAAGAGGGCATTAGTTGAAAACAGAGTCTATGGTGCAAGAATCACCAATGTGCTGTTTTCTCTGGCGAAGCAAGGAGTACCACTGCGGGGGCAGGATGAGAGGGAAGAATCAGCAAACCGTGGAAACTTGCCAGAATTATGGAATTTGTTCCACAGTATGATGATGCATTCACATAGAAAAACAAACAAAAAAACAATTCAATTAAAATTCAAATTAAATTTAAAGCTGATACATTAGATTTGGTTGTAGTTGAGGCCTTCCAAATAAACTGGACAGCAACAGTATTTTTTCACACAATAGAGGGCTTCTATACATTCTTTTCATAGCCTGGCACAAACCATGCTCGCTTATATGTCTACACTACGAAATTAGGTCGATTTTATAGAAGTCGATTTTTAGGAATTGATTTTATACAATCGACTGCGTACATCCACAGTAAGCGCATTAAGTTGGTGGAGTGCATCCTCACTACCGTGGCCAGTGTCCATTTGCAGAGCAGTGTACTGTGGGTAGCTATCCCACAGTTCCCGCAGTCTCTGCCACCCATTGGAATTTTGGGTTAAGCTCCCAATGCCTGATGGGACAACCCCTATAAGCATCGTATTGTCTGCATTCCGGTCTGTCTCTTTCTGTGTGACATGAACCAAGGGAGAGGGTGAAGGGAAAAGCCCTCAAACAGAAAGGAGTAATTCATATGGTGGATGATAAATTGTGTAGTTAACTCCTTGACCATTTATTAAGAAATATGTTCAAAAGGCAAAATAAACAATGTCAGGTTTACTACTCAACAGCCATAATAGAACAGCACTGGAAAAAGGTTTTATAGGATACTAGTCTCTGGGAAGCCGTCTCATGCAGTGCTGTTACATTTGCCTTAGGCAGAAAGGGTGCTACTCAATATTCCGCGTTTCAGCTTTTATCATTTATATGAAGATCTCTCAAGTTACATGTCTGTAGAATTAAACCCATCAGTTTGTCCCAGGTCCCTAATGTAATGGGGAGCTATTGTGGGGAACTTTCCTGGCTTCTGAACTACCCCAGAGGAATTGGCTAGGAAAACCGTCTGTCCCCACTCCCACTCCCTTTACCCACTCCCACTACTGCTCTGCTCTGCCTCCTGCGGCTCTGAACATTGAGTTTCTGGCTGATGCAGCTCTACCTTCACTTCAGCTTGAGCTGGGGAGGTTAGCCAGAGCACTACTGAATTAATAGCCCCAAGCCACTTATATACCACCCCAAAAGTATCCCATCTATTTCGTGAAACAACCGTGCTTTTTTTATTATTATTATTATTAACATATTAGATACCTAGTAAAGGTTTGATTTAAAAAGAAAGCTGCAAGATCCAGTAGGTGTTTGTACTCATAAGCAACAAAGCTATGAGATGACAATCAAATTTGAAAACACCCTCCCAAAACAAAGCAGTGACCAGTGGAATCATTTCTTACATTGGTGCAAACTCTTCACAACAGATTTGGCATCATTGCATCTACGCACTAACAGTGTGAGGGGTTGGATCACAGAAACCCCTTTGCGGCTGCCAACTGATGTGCCAAGACTACTTCTGCCCCTACTTTCCTGCCCTGGCAGCTTAGGACTTCAGTGCCCTGCCTGCTTTGAGCCAGATCCGCTAGCCTGTTGCAAACCCAGACCCAGGTCTGAACCATGTCCCCTAACAGCTGTAGGCTTAACTGAAAGCAGCTCACAGAAGTGTTCTTGTGTTTAACACTCAGATGCCCAACTCCCAATGGGGTCTAAACCCAAAATAAATCCGTTTTACCCTGTATAACGCTTATAGAGGGTAAACTCATAAATTGTTCTCCATCTATAACACTGATAGAGATGCACAGCTGTCCCCCCCCCCAGGTATTAATACATACTCTGGGTTAATTAATAAGTAAAAAGTGATTTTATTAAATACAGAAAGTAGGATTTAAGTGGTTTCAAGTAGTAACAGACAGAACCAAGGGAATTACCAAGTAAAATAAAATACACAAGTTTGAGTCTAATACAGTAAGAAAACTGAATACAGATAAAACCTCCTCCTCAGAGATGTTCCAGTAAGCTTATTTTTACAGACTAGTCACCTTCTACTCTGGGTCCAGCAATTACTTACACTCCCTGTAGTTATTGTCCTTTGTTCCAGTTTCTTTCAGGTATCCTTGGTAAACAAAATGGAGGGGTCTCCCTGGGGTTTAAATAGACTTTCTGTTGTGGGTGGACACTCCTCCCTCCCCATGTGTAGAATCCCAACTACAATATGGAGTCTTGGAGTCACATGGGTAAGTCACATGTCCATGACACATGTCCACTCAGAACTTACAGGTGGCAGCCATGGTTCACATGCTCCCTTGAACATCCTCAAGTAAACTTCTTATGTGGATTGGAGCCTTCCAAGATCGCTTGTTTGTTAAGTGCGTCTTGATTGGGCACTGAATTTGCACATTCCTTTCTCAAGAAACTGACCAAATGCTTCACAGAGGCTACTTAAAAATCAAGCCAGGACACAGCCAATATTCATAAATTTGAATACAAAAATGACACATGCATACAAATAGGATTAATAGATTCAGTAGATCATAACCTTTACAGAGAAGGGTTACATGGCATATGTAGCATAAAACATATCCCAGTTGAGTCATATATATACATACCTTCATAAGCATATTTCCTTAAAGCCTTATGGGGTGCACCGTCATACCCTCCTCCTAAACTTACTGCCAGAGACTTGGACGCTCTCCATGGTGGAGGCAGTACATGTAAAATCCCTGTTTGTCTTTGGTCACACTCCCTTTCAGTAACTTTAAACCATATTCTCTCATTCATAAGTGTTCTAGCAAGTTTTGAGGTTCCTGGTCTCCGGGTGCCTGAAAACAGGCTGGGGTGCAGTATTGCTAACAGAATGCAGACAGCAATATCTGTTAAAGTGTAGGCGTCTTGGCATTTAGCCACCAATGCCATGAGGCGGTGTGCCTCAGTTTCCCCTTCTACACAACAGCGTAGGCCTGTTATGATTTTGCTGCTGTGCCAAGCTTCCAGCCTGTTTCCAGGTATAAGCTGCAGGGTAACACGCTTGTGGGACTAGCTTGTCACCATCCCTAGCCTGCACAACTGTTTCTTCCACAAATCCCACATTTTTAACGTGTTTGCCACTAGTATTAAATCCTTTGTTTTAACACATCGATGACTTAGCAAAAGACACAAGATTAACTTCAAATCTATGGTGGACAGGCTTTGATCACATGATTTAGCTTGTTTAATGTCTACTGCATTTTCCCATTTCTTTGTGCCCCTCCCCCCCCCCCGGTAGTCACACTGATACAGATTCATCTGCCTTTTTGGAGTAAGCTTTTAATTCAGGCATGTGTTTGAGGCTTTGGTCAGGAAAGGCTGTTCTGCAACCATGCCTGCCCTCAGCCCCTCCCACTGGAATTTCTCTGAGCTGGACCCCACACACTTGTGAAGCTTCACCCATGCAGAGATTTTTTTCCCTCCTGCCTTGAAGAGACAGTTTTATCTCTTACAAGCATAGCAAGAACGACATCTTTCAATGGAAAAGCAGCAAAGAATTCTGTGGCACCTTATAGACTAACAGACGTTTTGCAGCATGAGCTTTCGTGGGTGAATACCCACTTCTTCGGATGCAAGTAGTGGAAATTTCCAGGGGCAGGTATATATATTCAAGCAAGAAGCAAGCTAGAGATAACGAGGTTAGTTCAATCAGGGAGGATGAGGCCCTGTTCTAGCAGTTGAGGTGTGAAAACCAAGGGAGGAGAAACTGGTTCTGTAATTGGCAAGCCATTCACAGTCTTTGTTTAATCCTGAGCTGATGGTGTCAAATTTGCAGATGAACTGGAGCTCAGCAGTTTCTCTTTGAAGTCTGGTTCTAAAGTTTTTTTGCTGCAGGATGGCCACCTTAAGATCTGCTATTGTGTGGCCAGGGAGGTTGAAGTGTTCTCCTACAGGGTTTTGTATATTGCCATTCCTAATATCTGATTTGTGTCCATTTATCCTTTTCCTTAGAGACTGTCCAGTACATAGCAGAGGGGCATTGCTGTCCAGTACATAGCAGAGGGGCATATGATGGCATATATTACATTGGTGGACATGCAGGTGAATGAACCGGTGATAGTGTGGCTGATCTGGTTAGGTCCTGTGATGGTGTCGCTGGTGTAGATATGTGGGCAGAGTTGGCATCGAGGTTTGTTGCATGGATTGGTTCCTGAGCTAGAGTTACTATGGTGTGGTGTGCAGTTGCTGGTGAGAATATGCTTCAGGTTGGCAGGTTGTCTGTGGGCGAGGACTGGCCTGCCACCCAAGGCCTGTGAAAGTGAAGGATCATTGTCCAGGATGGGTTGTAGATCCCTGATGATGTGTTGGAGGGGTTTTAGTTGGGGACTGTATGTGATGGCCAGTGGAGTCCTGTTGGTTTCTTTCTTGGGTTTGTCTTGCAGTAGGAGGCTTCTGGGTACACGTCTGGCTCTGCTGATCTGTTTCCTTATTTCCTCGTCTGGGTAGGAGAACACTGTAGGAGAACACTTCAACCTCCCTGGCCACACAATAGCAGATCTTAAGGTGGCCATCCTGCAGCAAAAAAAACTTTAGAACCAGACTTCAAAGAGAAACTGCTGAGCTCCAGTTCATCTGCAAATTTGACACCATCAGCTCAAGATTAAACAAAGACTGTGAATGGCTTGCCAATTACAGAACCAGTTTCTCGTCCCTTGGTTTTCACACCTCAACTGCTAGAAAAGGGCCTCATCCTCCCTGATTGATCTAACCTCATTATCTCTAGCTTGCTTCTTGCTTGCTTATATATACCTGCCCCTGGAAATTTCCACTACTTGCATCCGAAGAAGTGGGTATTCACCCACGAAAGCTCATGCTGCAAAACGTCTGTTAGTCTATAAGGTGCCACAGGATTCTTTGCTGCTTTTACAGAACCAGACTAACACGGCTACCCCTCTGATATCTTTCAATGGGGTGCTTTGGATTGGTAAATTCCCTTTGGACACCCCACTTTCTGTTCTCAAAAGGTTAGCGGGGGGGAGGGCCTTCCCCTCCTGGAGATCTGACCCCAGTTTTCCCTTAAGCCCTGATTTACAGGAGAGGGGTCTGGCATTTTAAAAACAGACTTATCACCCTCCTCCTCAGCAAGCGACTCCGTACAAAAGATGGGCAGACTCTCTGCCCCCTCCCACTTCTGTAAGCGCAAACAAGGCAAGACTAAAGTCTTTGTCCTCTGTGGCATCCATGTGTTTGAGACCTTCAACTTAAAAGTTTGGTTGTTCAGAGTGTGAGGCCAGGAACCAAAGGCAAAACTCTTCACCAATGCTCCAACTGTCCAAGATCTCCACAAAGCAGGGGTAGAAATGAGATATCAGCCAATCTAGGTCATGAAGGATTTAGAACTGCAAGCAATTTAATCACCTGGACATTTCATGGCAATCTCTGTTTCATGTATTTCACAAACTCCAAGATGAAATCTAGGCACCTACTTTTGATGTCTTTGACAATGGGAACGGTTAGTTTATGTATTGAAACTTCCAGCTGAAAGCGACTCCAAAATCAACTGCACAAAGCAGTAAGTTATTTGACTGCAAGGCGATGTTGTAGTTTAACAAAGCAGTCTGTAACTGAGGGTTTTCAGAAGTTCCAGCAGGGGCAACTTAACTATTTTACTCTTGGCAGGAATAAATCAATGGGAACACAGCAATTCTGTCTGATCAAGGATAAAATGCAAGTCAGCATGCTCTTGTCTAACACTGCAGTTTATTAGACTGAAGCACACACAGGCATAAGCAATAGGTCTAGAACATCCCAGGTATTTACCTAACATCTGGAATGGAATTGAGTACTAAAGAGCAGGTTTGCAGTGGCCAGTTGGTCACCCACTGGGAGAAAGGGTGTCAGGAAAAAGATCTCTCAAGATGGCGTCAGAGGACTGCTCCAAAGTGCAATATATTAGCTAATTAGTTAGAGAACCAAAAAAAGAACCACCATGGCTAAACAACAAAGTTAATGAAGCAGTGAGAGGCAAAAAGGCATCCTTTAAGAAGTAGAAGCTAAATCCTAGGGAGGAAAATATAAAGGAGCATTAACATTGGTAAATAAAGTGTAAAAATACAATTAGGAAGGCCAAAAAATCATTTGAGGAACAGTTAGTCAAAGACTCAAAAAGTAATAGCAATTTTTTTAAAGTACATCAGAAGCGGGAAACCTACTAAACAATCAATAAGAACCCTGGACAATTCAGGTTCTAAAGGAGCACTGAAGGATGGTAAGCCCATTGCGGAGAAATGAAATGAATTATTTGTATCAGTCTTCACAGTTGAGGATGTGAGGGAGATTCCGAAACCTGAGCCATACATTTTAGGTGACAGATCCGAGGAACTATCCTTGATTGAGATGTCATTAGAGGAGATTTTGGAACAAATTGATGAATTAAACAGGAATAAGTCACCAGGGCCAGATGGTATTCACCCAAGAGTCCTGAAGGAACTCAAATGTGAAATTGTAGGACTATTAACTGTAGTCTGTGAACTATCATTTAACTCAGCTTCTGTACCAAATGACTGGAGAATAGCTAATGTGATGTCAATTTTTAAAAAGGGGTCCAGAGGTGACCCAGGCATTTACAGGCTGGTAAGCCTGAGTACTGGGCAAACTAGTTGAAACTATAATAAAGAACTATATTGTCTGACATATAGATGAATGTAATTTGTTGAGATAGAGTCAACATGGTTTTAGTAAAGGGAAATCATGCCTCGCCAATCTACTAGAATTCTTTGAGGGGGACAACAAGCATGTGGACCAAGGGGATCCAGTGGATATAATAATAGGAGATATACCAATCTCCTAGAACTGGAAGGGACCTTGAAAGGTCATTAAGTCCAGCCCCCTGCATTCATTAGCAGGACTAAGTACTGATTTTTGCCCCAGATCCCTAAGTAGCCTCCTCAAGGATTGAATTCACAGCCCTGTGTTTAGCAGGCCAGTGCTCAAACCACTGAGCTATCCCTCCCCCCCATTCTAGTGTATTTAGATTTTCAGGAAGCCTTTGACAAGGTCGCTCACCAAAGGCTCTTACGCAACATAAGCAGTCATGAGATAAGAGAGAAGGTCCTCTCATGGACTGGTAAATGGTTAAAAGATAGGAAACAAAGTGTAGGTATAAATGATCGGTTTTCAGAATGGAGAGAGGTAATTAGTGGTGTTCCCCAGCGGTCTATTCTGGGACCAGTCCTATTCAACATATTCATAAATGATCTGGGAAAAAGGGTAAACAGTGAGGTGGCAAAATTTGCAGATGATACAAAACTACTAAAATAGTTAAGACCCAGGCAGCCTGCGAAGAGCTACAAAAAGATCTCTCAAAAGTGAGTGACTGGGCAACAAAATGGCAGATGAAATTTAATGCTGATAAATGCAAAGTAATGTAGATTAGAAAACATAATCACAACTATACATATAAAATGATGGGGTCTACATTAGCTGTTACCACTCAAGAAAGAGAACTTGGAGTCATTGTGGATAGTTCTCTGAACACATCCACTCAGTGTGCAGCAGCAGTCAAAAAGAATTCTAGCAGAATGCAGGGAATAATTAAGAAAGGGATAGATAATAGGACAGACAATATCGTGTTGCTGCTATATAAATCCATGATATGCCCACAACTCGAATACTGTGTGCAGATGTGGTTGCCTCATCTCAAAAAGATATAGTGGAATTGGAAAAGTTTCAGAAAAGGGCAACAAAAATATTTTAAGTATGGAAAGGCTCCAGTCTGAGGAGAGATTAATAAGACTGGGACTTTTCAGCTTGGAAACGAGATGGCTAAGGGGAGATATGATAGAAGTCTATGAAATCATGACAGGTGTAGAGACAGTAGATAAGAAAGCCTTGTTTATTACTTCTCATAACATAAGAACTAGGGGTTATCAAATTAAATTAATAGCAGGTTTAAAATAAATAAAAGGAAGCATTTCTTCACACAACTCACAGTCAACCTGTGGAGCTCTTTGCCAGAGGATCTTGTGAAGGCCAAGAACAAAACAGGGTTAAAAAAAGAACTAGATACATTCATAGAGGATAGGTCCATCAATGGCTGTTAGCCAGGATGGGCAGGGATGGTGTCCCTGGCCTCTGTTTGCCCAAAGCTGAGAATGAGCAACAGGGGATGAATCACTACATGGTTACCTGATCTGTTCATTTCCTCTGGGGCACTTGGCACTGGGCACAGGATACTGGGCTAAATGGACCTTTGGTCTGACCCAGAAGGGCAATTCTTATGTTCTTGATCTTTTATAACTTCTAGAAAACACAGAGGTCATAATGACCCCTACTGGGTCATCACTTTTACTAACTTTCTATAAATGTCTAGTATCAGAGGTGTCTAGACTCAAGGTTTTCATCTGTTTATCTTCTCTCATTCTCACTTACTTACTTGTCTGCCCACTCCTCCCACTGCAATTAGCAGAAACTGCCTGCTGGATTTTCATCTTGAATCTAAAAACTTGCTTTCTAATCAACCCTTAACTTTGTGGTGTTCTATTTTATTAATACATTGTGGACCGTGAACATCATATGGTTGTGATTTGTTTGATCACATTTGAGGTAAACACACCTTAAATCCAGGGTAACAGTGCAGTTCCAAAACCCCCTCTTGTCATGCAGGTTTAAAGTCAACATCACGAGGTGAGTGAATTCTGCAGATGTTTTTGACCAGTTTCTCACGAAGATCTTTGGTTTTGACACCATAAATGATAGGGTTGAGCATGGGGGGAATAAGGTAATGGAGGTTGGACAAGATGATGTGAACATGCTGAGGGATGCCCTGACCAAACCGGTGTGATAGAGTGGAGAGGAGTCCAACAGGATAAGCCATCAGTAGCGCACAGATGTGGGCTGTGCAGGTGTTGAGGGCTTTCTGGTTGGCTTCCTGGGAGGAGATTCTGAGGACAGTCCTGATGATCAGACCATAAGACAAACTAATGAGCGTGAGGTCACACCCAATGAGTACAAATGCCATCACCAAGCCATACACACTGCTGACTGTGATGTCCCCACATGACATCTTTGCCACAGCTATGTGGTCACAGTACGTGTGGGGGATAATGCGGTTGGCACAGAATGGCTGTCTGCTCAGAAGCAGGGGAAAAGGCAGAATGAAGAGAACTGCTCTTATGAAACCCACTAGCCCTAGTTTAGCTATTCGTGCGTTGGTGAGGATGGTGGCGTATCTCAGAGGGTTACATATGGCAACATAACGATCAAAGGCCATTGTCACTAGGACGGCTGAGTGCATTGTAGAAAATGCATGAAAGAAGAACATCTGGGTGAGGCAGCCCTTCACAGTAATGCTTTTCAAATTGAACCAAAATATAGACAGTGCTTTTGGCACGAAGGAGGTAGCTGTGGTGATATCTGAGAGCGCCAGCATGCAGAGCAGCAGGTACATCGGCTTGTGCAGGGTCTGCTCCTTACCTATAACAAACAGAACTGTGATATTTGCAAGCAGGCACATCATGTAGATCATAGCGAAAGGGATGGAAATCCAGATGTGGTCAGCTTCCAGGCCAGGGATGCCGGTTAGGATGAATATTGAAGAATCATAGGGGGTGAAGTTGAGATCTGCCATGAGGTGGCCAATGCGTCAATCAGGCTCAAAAAATGCTTAAGGTACCTGTGAAGGGTGGGAAGCACAATGAAGTGGGTTGCACAGTTTATAACAAATAGTATGGTAACTATTTTATAGTTATTAAAAATCTAGAAAGGGGGTTAACCAGTGAGGTGGAAGATTTAATGATGGCACCACATTATTTTGGCTATAGTCAACTCCAGAAAAGTCCTTAGAGGGAGCTAACCAAATCAGGTGGCAGATGAACTTTGATGTCATTAACTGCAATGTGTATGCCCATTGGAGGGAAAAGCTTGAACTCTTCATAATCCTAACAATTTTCTAATTTAAACGTATGAGCCCAGGACAGGGATCTGGGTGTCATGGTACACAGTTCTGAGAAGCCCTAACCACAGTGCAAGCACAGAAAAAATACTAAGCAAAACACTGGGATCCATGAGGAGAGGGGTGGGAAATTGTGTAAAAATTACAATGCCATGAGATCAGTCAAGTCAATATTTCATGCTCCTCTGTCTAATATTAGGCACCCATTTCACCCAGGATATTGCAGTGCTAGAGGCATTGAGGGAAGGGCAAGGAGAATGTCTAAGGCCCTGGGAAACTCTCATACAGAGATAATTTGAAAACACTGGAATTGTTACCTTACAAAGGACATGAATTAGTGGGGACATTAGAAAAGTCTGTAACATACTGACTGGTAGAGATTACGTCAAGGATGTGTTCCCCTCTCTTACGACACAAGATCAAGAGGGCATCCAATTACACTAAAATGTGGCAAATTCAAACTCCAGAATACTGACTGGCAGATAAGTAGTTGAGGCCATGAGTTAAGCAAGGATCGGGAAGAATTTGGACACTGACATGCATAGTGAGACTATACTTTTATAATTCTTACAGACAATTAAATAGTTTGGAAAGCCCCATGTGTTTCAGTGCACAAGCCAATCTCTAACTGTTAGGCATTAGGGTGACAGCATCATCAAGGTCAAGTCAGCTCCCCACCCCTACCAAGTCTACTGCTTGGTTTCTTACACCTTCTTCTGCAGCACCTGTGGCTGTCACCTGGTATCTATGGAGTTAACAAGAGAAGCCGTACAGGTGCCTGCCTTGCCATTTGCCACTCATGTGTGATATTTCTCACCCGTGAGAGACATTCACTGATTACCCCTCAGCCAAGGGAGCAGGCACCTCACCCCCTGCAGAGGAACAGCTGTGGGGAACTGGGGTGGTTCTGAGATTGTCAGATCCAGGGATAACTAGGGAGCATGGAGCACACGCTGGTGACCAGCTTACTGCTGGAATCAGGGAAGTCTGGGATGTGGAAGGAGAGTACGGAGAGGGGGGTCGGAGTATAATGGGAGAATGAAAAAGGTGAGGAGCAAACTGTGATGGGTTTATCCCAGGTGCCACCTGGAGCTGGGGTTCCACCGAGCCCTCTGACCCATCCGCCTGAGCTCCCTCTCTCAATGTGCTGTTGTGACCCACTAAAGAAACACTCCCAGTCCTGCACCTCCAGCAGCGTTGCCAGAGGCAGGGGCACACCCAGCTGCAGTGACATGCAGGCTCTCTGGCCAGCCTCTGCGTGAACCAGCAATAGAATGGTTACCGCCAAAATAACCCCCAGCTTCTTAGCTTAGGACCCTAGGGCTGTACCGGCCTGACCTGGTCCAAACTCCAACCAGTATGAATTTCATTCCTGGTTTGCCCCTCCCTCAGTATGGGGAGCACAGTGCCCACTTTTGTACCAAGCTGAGATTCCCCTCTCCCCCCTCAGGCACTTCACTTAAGGGCATCCTGGGTTTAGATTAAAACATGAAACGAGTTTTATCAATTACACGTAGAGTTTCTCAGGTTGCCACACACAGGTTAGAAATCCCTTTGGCCGGGGTCCAGCACTTCCCCTCAGTCAGGCTTATTTCCTCAGGTGTTTCCCGTCCTCTTGCGTGGAGAGTGAAGAGCCAGCGATGACGTCACTCCCTGATTTTAGCTTTAGCACAGAGCGGGAACCCTTTCTTTCAAAGCTCTGTACCCTTCCCACAAACTGCTCTGGGAACCAACTCCCCAGAATGCAGTGCAGAACTACGTGGCCTGGTCACATGCCCTTGTAGAGTCACAGCATCTATTACTTACAGGCCGTCTGGAGCATTCCCAGAAACCTTCCTAAGGCCTCTTGTCTTCCCTATTGGCGCATTTCCCTGAACAGGCCTTTCCCAACCAGCTCCCTAGACTGAAGGCATCTTGCCTCATGGGCGTTACCCAGGTGTCACTACAATTGACAAACAGATACGTAGCCAATACTCATGACTTCAGATACACAAACGATACATGCATACAGATAGGATAATCATATTCAGAACATCATAACTTTTCCAATGACAACTTACACGACACATCTTACATGAAGTGTATCATAAATATGCTATAATCACATCATAATAATATCACTATGAGACATAGGGGGGTGCCATGTCACTCAAAGATCAATGGTTCTTTCTACTGTGAAATGCCTGAAGTTACATAACAACAACAAGTGTTGGAAATAAAGCTGAGAAAACGTTGTGACACCCGGGCTGCAGCTCTGTGGCTTGCCAGGGCCAGGAGACCCTGAGACCAGCACAAATGCACTTGGGGCCCGGAACGTTCCCAGCGCTGGCCTTGGACTAACAATTACAAAAAAAAATTAATTTCAGCAGTGCTGCCCACCTGGCACGTACATCCCGCTGCCTGTCCCCAACACACCCAGCTCTGCTTGTCTGTCCTGTGTACCCACTGCCTGTCCCCAACACACCCAGCTCTGCTTGTCTGTCCTGTGTACCCGCTGCCTGTCCCCATAACCTTCAGTGCTTCTCGATTCTCTGTGCACACACCCTGCTTGCCTCCACTACCCTCAGCACTGCCCACCTACCCATGTGCACCCCGCTTCCTTCCTCCATAACCCCCAGTGCCGGCTACTTGTCCATGTCGGTCTCCAACCCCCCACAACTTCCAGCCCTGGCACACAGAGCTGCCCCTCACCCAAAACCAGAAACAGGAGCAAGACCTCACAGGGGCAGCTCACAGAAACATCTCCTCAGACGAGGTGGAACTCAGTGTCTGCCTGCACCCGGGAAAAGGAGAAGATTGCCTGTCCCTGTACACTCCCTGTCTATCTCCACAACCCTCAGTTCTGCCTGCTTCTCTTTGTACAACTCCCTCCCTACCTCCACAACCTCCAGCACTGCCTGCTTCTCTGTGTACACTTCCCTGCGTGCCCCGCAACCCCCAGTGCTGATTTCCTGTCCGTGTATGTGCTACTCTCTGCCCCCAAAACCCCAAGGGTTTATCCGCCAGTCCATGTACACCCCATGCCTGCCCCCAGAAATCCCAGCACTGCCTTCTTATTGGTGTACACTGCCTGCCTGCTCCACAACGCCCAGTGATGCCCACCTGTCCATGTACACCCCACTCTCTGCCTCCATAACCCCCAATATTGGCTCTTTGGCCACGTAGGCCCCCCATCCAAAGAACTTACAGCCCTGCCACACAGCGGTACCCCTCACCCAGGTGCCAGACCCTACAGCAACAGCTCACAGCAACACCTCCTCCGAAGAGGTTAAACTCAGTGCCTGCCTGCAGTGGATAAAGGGGGAGATCAGCTGAACTGCCTTTCCAGGAGTGAAGGGAATCCAGCAGCTGCTTAGCTTGTGCATGGAAGGAGAGGGGGACACACCCGGTGGAGGTAGAGAGGATGTGGATACTAAAAATAGCCTGTGTCAGTAACTCTTCCTCAAAACAACAAAAAACTCTAATGTATTGCAGCCTACTAGAGAGCCAGACACCCCTTCCTGAGGCTGCTTTTCCATGTTGGCAATTGCTGATGTTACCATGAGGCTGTAGTGGGGCTGCTCACGGGAGGAGGGATGATCGAGGTGGGGGCTGGTGTCAAACACTATCTGGCACAATGTGGTCTACACCACATTACAGTCTGAGACATCCCTCTCCCCCCCCAGGTCCTAGGAGGACTTCTGATGCCACTTTGGTCTGTGCATTAGGCAGGATGTTCATTCCTGATTTCACCCTGTTTTAGGACTTGGAGCCACTGTGATCTGGATACTGCACGCCCCCACTGCTCTCCACATACTGTGCGTTCCTGAACCTCCCCGAGGTTAGATTTCTAACACTGCGTGATTTCCTCTAAAGCTGAAGCATGCCTTCATTTTTAATGCTTTTTGGGCTTCTCGAGCCAGAGATGCAGGGGCACAGAGAGAGCAGATTCCTTTTCCACCCTAAAAAATTTTTTATCCTGATTGATCTGAACCCATGCACCTTGTAGACTGAGATTTTTGGAACTCTGCTGTCAGTTCCTCTTTGGTCCAAATGAGCTCACCCTTCCTTAGAGGCCACGGGACGACTCCAGTTCAAGTGTAAAATAGATGGATTTAGGGTGATCTCCAGGCCTTCTTGGGAGTTTTGCAATTGATCTCAATGAGATCAAGACTGCCACAGTTAGTGATTAACTTTCAGCTCCTAGCTGGGGAAATCACAGCTTTGGGTCCTGCTAAAGAGAGTGCTATTTTGTTAGGGTGTGGAAAGATCCCCCCATGTAAATGTTGCATTCCTATTTTTTTCTACAGAAGGCCAGTGTCAATCAGGAGTGATCCAGTGAGGGCAGAATGTGAGAGCAGAATTTGTCCAGTGTGTGACCCATTCTTGTTCTGAACCCTCTGGTAGCTCAGAAACACATTGCAGAGACTTTGTCTGCAGTTCCCAATAGGGCAGTGAAATGACTGAATTTGAAAACTTGATCGAATCTGAGAATAACCCACATAAACTGAAAAAAGGAAACTATTGCAGCAGACAGAAGGACACAGTAATACACAAGGAATTGTCCTTAAAAACAAATATTTGTCTAAACTATTTCCAATACATCTGCAGTTCCAATTTTACCAGATAAATCCACTGATGTTTCTGACACTACTAAACATTAAAAGTCACTGTGCAGGTGAATACCTGCCCAGATGGTCCCTGACTTGAACCTGGAACTTTTCCTGAGCTCTTAACTCTAATTTTAATGCAGAAACAAGGAACTTACCAAAATCCTGGTCAACGGAGGGTGCTAATCAGTATACGAATCTCACATGCCTGACACTTGGTGTGCCAGACAGCGACCTTTATCATTCAACTGAACAGTCCCTGTGGACTCTCCCATTGCCCAGGACTCCCGGACAATTCTGTGAGCAGAGGGAAGAACAGAAAATAGACCCTGGAGAACTTCAGCTTGAGAGCCTCCCCTGGGAGTGGAGAATGATTGGCCGATAATAACGGCTCAAATTGTTAAGGGAACCTGAGTATTGAAACTGTGCAATGTACTGCCAGCTATGTCTGACAATGCTGCCACGGGACAAAAAACTATTTTTAATAGATTGCATCAGCGTACTTGCTGCATACCGTCCATACCATTGTAATAGCCCATCCATTAGTCTCTGAAAAATCAGTTCCACTCTGTCTAGGTCAAATGACATGATTGTGAATTGATGAAAGTCAAAGGGTGTGAAAAGCTTTCTTCTCCCAGGATTCTGGCATTAAAGCTTTTGCCCATATCCCTTTGTGAGGTCTAAAGTGGATATATATTTGGTAGCGGAATCTCTTCTAAGTGTTCATCAATACTTCGCATCAAGGAAGCAGAATGGGGGAGGCAACCTAGTGCCAGAGGATGTGGAAAAATCTAATCTACGCAATAAGTTTTTTTGCCTCTGTTTTCACAAACAAGGTCAGCTCCCAGAATGCTGCACTGGGCAGCACAGCATGGGGAGGAGGTGACCAGACCTCTGTGGAGAAATAAGTGGTTCAGGACTATTTAGACCAGGCCTGCACAACTCATAAAGTAGCAAGGGCCACATTGGGCGCAGGGATAGCTCAGTGGTTTGAGCATTGGCCTGCTAAACCCAGGGTTGTAAGCTCAATCCTTGAGGGGGCCACTTAGGGATCTGGGGCAAAAATTGGTCCTGCTAGTGAAGGTAGGGGCTAGACTCAATGACCTTTCAAGCTCCCTTCCAGTTTTAGGAGAATGGTATATCTCCAATAATATTTATTTATTTTTTTACTCCAGAGAAAACAGCTGAGGGCCAAAATCCCCCAGCCCCATGGAAACACCCCACCCCAGTGCCGCCTGGCCCTGCGGAAACACCCCGCCCCAGCACTGCCTGGCCCTGCAGAAACAAGCCCTCCTTCCCCAGTGCTGCCCCACCAAAACAGCTGTGGGCCAAAAAGGAAGGTTTGGGGTTGGAGGAGGGTGATACTTTATTAAGAATTTTTCAATTAAATCAAACAATTTTGTAATTTTTTTTTTATGAATCATGGAAAAAGTGAAAAACACCTGTTCCGTTGAAAGAAAACATTTGTACTTTTCATAATTACCTTGCAGCCTTGGGGAGCCCTGAGCCCTTCAAATCCCAGCCCCAGGAGCTGTGGCTGGGATTCAAAGGGCTCTGGGCTGGCCGCAGCCATGGGAAGCCCTGAGCCCTTTAAATCCCTGCCGTGGCGGGGATTCAAAGGGCTCTGGGCTGCCCGCAGCCCTGGGGCGCTCTGAGCCCTTTAAATCTCAGCCACCGTGGGGATTCAAAGGGCTCCGGCTGGCCGCAGCGAGCCCCGAGCCCTTGAAATCCCAGCCCCAGCCCGGCCGCCGGAGCCACAGCAGGGGACTCAAAGGGCTCAGGGCTCCCCGCAGCGGTGGGGAGCCCTAAGCCCTTTAAATCTCAGCCACGGACGGGATTCAAAGGGCTCTGGGCACCCCGCAGCGGTGGGGAGCCCTGAGCCCTTTAAATCTCAGCCGCAGCCCGGATTCAAAGGGCTCTGGACTGCCGCAGTCGCGGGCAGACCGAGCACTTTCAATCCATGGAAGCTGGTGTCCCACTGGGAAGGGGACTGGTGGCATGCCTGAAAGCCCCGACCCCGCAGCTCTGATTGGGCAGGACTCAACCACCCGCACTGCTGGCTCCTGTCTGCAGGCAGACACACCACCAGGAGCTGCCCCAGGAAGCGCCGCCACGCCAGCCCTGGGACTTTGGCTGTGATGGTGAGCGAGCATGGTGTTTCCCGTGTGCGCGGGGTTTAGAATCCCCCTGCAGGCCACACAGTGAACCTCCAATGGGCTGCATGCGGCCTGCGGGCCGTATGTTGTGCAGGCCTTGTTGCCAGCACAGAATGCCCGAGGACAGCAACAGTGGTTCGTTGCCCGGTGTGCTTCGCTCCAATAAACACACCAAGGTGGAGAAGCAGACAAAGTTTATTTGAGATCTCAAAGCGGGATGCTAGGAGACAGACTTGTCTCAGATCAAGCACACAGCTACAAGCAGCTTTTCTCTTTTTATACATAACTTTAGCTAAGCCTCTTCTATCTCCCCCTCTCCCCCTCACCTTTCATTCCCACGTAGCAAATACACTTTGCAATAGCAATTACATTAAGCAGTTAAGTCATACTTGGCAAAAACCAGCCTAGCTCGTTAGTAACTCTTCTTTGAACCGTTATCTTGTCCTGCTCTCTTTGATCTGTTATTTTGCCCCTTAGCCAGAAGCAAGCAGGCCTCATTATTATTTCGTAGTACCGGTGTGAGTGGGGTTGCACCTGATAACTAGCTGTTACACATTCCATTCTCTGTTGCTAGCTTGTTAGGTCGATTAAAGTTCAAACATGGAAAGGCTTTGGTCAGACATGGAGTGACTTTAGTTCATTCAGGCCTAATACAGGAAGGCTTCATTGACACTTATGGTTTTCCACCCTCCTGAGTTACCTAGGGTTATGCCTAATGACACCAACAGCCTGATTTAGACTCTTCATTCACTGAAAACTAAGAAAGAGACTAGAAAAACACAGGAAAAAAACTTCAGAAACACATACCATCTGCCATCAAAAAACAGTGCTCTGAAAAGTGGCATTTTTTCAAACAGCCAAAGAAGCGGTCTGTATAGTAGCAAAGTTGTCAAATTTTCACAAGAGGGTGAAAGACGAAAACAGAATCTATGTTGCAAGAAACACCAATGTACGGCTTTCCCTGGCTAAGCATGGATTAGCCATTCAAGGGCAGGATGAGAGAGAAGACTGCAAACTGTGGAAACTTGCTGGAATTATGGAATTTGTTCCATAATATCATAGAATCATAGAATCATAGAATTCAAGATCAGAAGGGACCATTATGATCATCTAGTCTGCCCTCCTGCAAGATGCAGGCCACATAAGCCGATCCACCCACTCCTTAAGGAAGCGACCCCTGCCCCATGCTTCGGAGGAAGGCGAAAAACCTCCAGGGCCACTGCCAATCTACCCTGGAGGAAAATTCCTTCCCGACCCCAAATATGGCGGTCAGCTGAACCCCGAGCATGCGGGCAAGACTCTCCAGCCATACCCTCTGGAAAAAGGCTAACAATATCCTGTCATTGACCCATTGTACTAATTACCAGTGTGGCACCGTTATCCTATCATACCATCTCCTCCATAAACTTATCTAGCTTAATCTTAAAGTCATGGAGGTCCTTCGCCCCCACTGTTTCCTTCGGAAGGCTGTTCCAGAATTGCACTCCTCTGATGGTTAGAAACCTTCGTCTAATTTCAAGCCTAAATTTCCTGACTGACAATTTATATTTTATAAAATATGATGAAGCATTCACAAATAATAATAATAATAGTAATAATGATTAAAATTAAAATTAATATTAAAGCTGATACATTATATTTGGTTGTAGTTGAGGCCTTCCAAATGAACTGGACAGCAACAGTATTTTTTCACACACCAGAGGGCTTGTTTACCTTCTTTTCACAGCCTAGCACACACCATGCTCGCATAGAGGGTCAGGAGACCCTTTCAGTGAAACTGGGATTCTCTAGTTTAAATTACATGAGACGGGCATGCAGGTGGGAAAATGCATCTGCTGTAAAAACTCGGGAGTTTGTTGGGACTGTCAGACCCTCTGTAATGAAGATTTATTAAAGCGTTCGGTTTGTTGAAGAATGGGCAGAAAATAGATTTTTGTGTGACTGAGGGGAGAAAGAGTCTATTCATGGGCTTACATTTTACCATGCAGAGGAAGACAGTATAATTTTGGTTTTATATTTCAGTGTGGGGCTGAGTCTGAGAAGCTGGAAAATTGGCTGATCTTTTTTGCTTGTACTTGGGTGGCTCTCAGGTAGCTCAGCTTGGGTGTGTGGCACCATCTGGGGTTGTGTTGGGTGATAAAGGGGTCTTGAGATGATGAATCCCAAGCAATGCAGTGTGAAAAAAGGCCAGCCCAGCTGGGTGATTAGAGGGGTGCAGCAGTTCCCAGGGATCCCAGTGTGAACCCATCAGATTCATGCCCTCCAGAGCCCAAATTGGGCCCCCGGCACTTGTGGCAGAAGCATGGGGAGGGGGGAATGTACCCTGAAAATAAGATCCAGATGTAGCAGTTGTTTGATTCCTTTATCACTGTGTTCTCACCCCAGCAGGGCAGAGATACCTAAAATACTCAGGGCAACACAACAGACAAACTCCGTGTCTGTTCCCTCATAGAATGTGGGATACCATGTGAGCTGAACTGCAGGTCATTTTGGCCCTGGGAGTGGTGACGTAATCTCACAATGAGCGGAGAATTCCCAGTGTGCTACTTCTGACTCAGGATAGCATGACCCATTTCTACATAAAGTTCTGAAAGATCAACACAGTATTGACATTTGATGCTTCAATATAGAATCATATAATCATAGAATATTAGGGTTGGAAGAGACCTCAGGAGGGATCTAGTCCCACCCCCTGCTCAAAGCAGGACCAACCCCAACTAAATCATCCCAGCCAGGGCTTTGTCAAGCCAGGCCTTAAAAACCTCTAAGGAAGGAAATTCCACCACCTCCTACTCCCCATTCCACATTCTCCCACCCCTCCTAACCTAAAGATTTAAGATAGTTCCTGAGGTGAGGAGTGGGGTGGCTTGCTAGAATTTGGCCGCAGGAAGCAGGGGGCATGCCACAGGGGCGCTGACTCCCAAACACTCTGTGACAACTTCAGATATTGCTGCTCTCTGTCCATGCGAGAAGGACCAGGGAAGTAGGAGGGTGAAGGAATAATCCCTCTAACATTAGATTCTAAAGTATTGGCAACAGTGTGATTTGTGGGTAAGATCTGATTTGTATATTGACCTGCCTCTGGGGTTTGGTCCTTTGGGATCAGGAGAACCTTTTTCTTTTATTGGGATATTGGTTTTCATAACCATTCATCCCCATAACAAGCGGCACTGGTAGTAATACTGGGAAACTGGAGTGTCTAAGGGAATTGTTTGTGTGACTTGTGTTTAGCCAGTGGGGTAAAACCAAAGCCTTCACTGCTTGGCTGGTTTGGTTTTCCTTGGTGTGCAAAGACAAGACCCTTTTCCTCAGCATCTTCCCTCCCATCGGGTTCATGTTCCCCCTTCTGAGTCCAGCCTTCAAAGCCCTCCTGTCTCACAGTGTCTCCCTGTGCTGGGCCCTCTACCTATGGGCCCACCTTGCTCTCCACAGCCACTCATGATGCTCGGCTGCTGTGTTACTTGTGGCATGGCTGGCGTCCACTCCCCTGGCTATGGCCTTGCTGCGCCCTGCTGTAGCTCAGTCCTGGTTCCCCATCAGGGCTGGATTAACCTTTTGTGGGCCTGGTGCCAAATACATTTATGGGCCCCCATGTAATCATTGTGGGCCCTTCCAGTGTGGGCTCAGTGCGATGGCATCATTGGTGCCATACTAAACTCGGTATGAAAACCTTTATTGAAAAACAAAAGAAAAAGTACAATATTTCATGCCGCACTTGATTGAGACTTCCACTCAGCCCATAGATAACAGACTGGGCTAGCACCAATATATCCAAAATACTCTCAAATTTAGTGTATTTCTGTGAATGGGAGGTGGTGGTTAGTTTTTTCTTTTTTGTTTAAAAACTCATGACCTGCTTGGCACCCTGAAAACAAGTGCTTAATTGGCACATTTATGAGCCATATTAGGCCTGGATGTAGCTGTCAGTGGAATTTCACTTGCATCTCCCCCCTACACACACACACACACACACACACACACACACACACACACCCCTCTTCCACGCAAAGTTATGTTTCATAAATACATTTTTTTGAAAGCTGGATTTTCTACTTTGGTACAATAATGTTTTAAAAAGTTAGTTTCTTTAGCCTATTTCTCCCTTTGCCTCACCATCCCTCATAAATTCAAGTGAACCAGTAAAGTTACTGGGCTGGAGTGTGGGGAGGGAAATTACTGCTGCCTGTCTTTTACAGGGAGAAAGGGCCACTGAGGCACACATGCACACACTGTACCACCATAATCCAGCCTCCAGCCCCTACCCCAAACTTCAAACCCGGGCTTTTCCCTTCCCTTGTCCCTCCTTCTGTCCCCCAGCCCCACAATTAACCCCCAGTGTCACACAGGGGTCCTCCTCAGTTACCCTTCTATTGCCCAGCCCCCACTTTCATGCCCGGAGCTGTCATCTCCCTCCCTTCTACTACGTGTTCCATGCAGAGCCAACCCCACCTTCAACCCAGTCTCTGCTTTCTGTTCTCCTTTTGTCCCCCCCCCCCCACAGAGCCAACTCCACCTTCAACCCAGACTCTCCCCTCCTTCCTTCCCTCTGCCCCCCTACACAAAGCCAACCTCATCTTTAACCCACACTCCCCTCCCTCCCTCTGCCTCCACACCCAACCCCCACCGTCACACTCAGCTTCTCCTAAGCCCTGACCCCCATAAAGTCACTGCTAGCTCCCCCATTGTACCTGGACTTGCCCCACAACTGCCCCTTCCCTCCAATGTGCTCTCTAACCCCTCCCCTCCCAGAGTAGGGGGGAGTTTCTGGGCATTCCCACGGGCAGGGGGGAGCAGTAACCAGCCCCACTATCACCACCTGCCCCTTCACTGTTCCAGCTTTTGTCTCCAGTCTGCTCAGCTCCCCACAGCTCTGTCTCAGCGCCACTGCTCTGCCTGTAGACCAACTCTGATTCCTTACTGCGGCTTCCAGATTTCTATGCATTAATAGCCCCAAATCACTTAAAAACTAACCCAAAAGTTGCCCAATCTATTTATTGAGACAAAGGAGAGTTTTTTTATTATTATTACTAATGCATTGGTCTCTACATCAAGTAACAAATAAAAGCTTTTTTAAAATACCTAAGTACAAATTGGATTTTTTTTTAAATGTACAAGTCCCAGCAGGAGTTCATACACATTAACAACAAAGTGAGATGAAAATCATATTCACATTCTAAACCCCAATACTGGTACTATATAGGTCATGCAGGGTTGAGTGCAGTAGAAGGACTTAGCACTGCAAGCGATTCAATCACCTGGACGTTTGGTGGCAATCTCTGCTTCACAAACTCCAACATGAAATCTCAACACGAACTTTTGACATCTTCAACATCAGGAATGGTTGCTGTGTATTTTGAAAGGTCCAAGCAGTAAGTAAGTTGACTTCAAATGTCATAGTTTAACACAGAAGTCCCGTTCTCAAAAACGCATGGTTTCACAACTCTAACCAACAAGCTCTAGTAGAATGTCATCAAATCCTGCAGGAGCTTTCCTGTATTTATATTTTCCAACTGAAACCTTTGGTTTATCCTCCAGGCCTCCTGAAGGATTGGATGTAGGGAAATCAGATACATTTTGTTCACCAGATCACTTCACATATGCTAAAGAAGTTCAGCATTGTAGTTGTTTTCTTTGTCTTTGTCTATCTGAAAGCATAGTTTCTGTTTGTCTAACTGATCAAGAATCCTGTTCACACAGGGTCCACTGTATCAGAAATCTGCAGCATTTTCTGGTGGTCTGGAAGTCAGTGAAAGTCCGAGTGACAGTGTGGGGCCTGATAGGTGATGGTGAAAGAGATCAGGTGATGGTCAGAGAGAGGGAACTCAGCAACGGAGAGAGCAGTGCTTGGAGACGGAGTGATAAGATGTTAGGTGTGAGGAACTTTTCAGACTGTGAACTTCCACAATTCTGAGCTCAGCCAAACTGGGACAGAGCACCCTTGATTAATGAGGAGATCTCCTTTCCCCGTCTTGTCACACCGGTTTAAAGTCAATGGCCCAGGGCGATCACCTTCTGCAGGAGTATTTGCCCACTTTGTCACGAAGCTCTTTGGTTTTGACCCCATAAATGATAGGGTTGAGCATGGAGGCAAGGAGGAAATAGAGGTTGGCCAAGATGATGTGAACATGGAGAGTGATGCCCTGACCAAACCTGTGTGTCAGAGAGGAGAAGAGCGAGGGAGTATAAGAAATCAGTATCACACAGATGTGGGCTGTGCAGGTGTTGAGGGCTTTCTGGTGGTCTTTCTTGGAGGACATTCTGAGGACGGCCCTGATGATTAGACCATATGACAAGGCAATGAGCATGAGGTCTAATCCATTGACTACAACCGCTATCACCAAGCCGTATGTCCTGTTGACTGTAATGTCCCCACACGACATCTTCACCACAGCCATATGGTCACAGTACGTATGGGGGATAATGCGGTTGGCACAGAATGGCTGCCTGCTCAGGAGCAGGGGCAGGGGCAGAATAAATAGAACAGCTCTTATCAAACATACAAGCCCAAGCTTAGCTATTCGTGCATTGGTGAGGATGGTGTCATATCTCAGAGGGTTACATATGGCAACATAGCGATCAAAGGCCATTGTCACAAGGACGGCTGAGTGCAGAAGCTGCGTGAAGAAAGAACATCTGAGTAAGGCAGCCACCTACTGTAATGCCTTTCAAATTGAACCAAAATATACACAGTGCCTTTGGAACAACGGAGGTAGGCATGACGATGTCTGTAAGCACCAGCATGCAGAGCAGCAAGTACATCGGCTTGTGCAGGGTCTTCTCTTTCCTTACAACAAACAAAAGTGTGAAATTTCCCAACAGGCCAATCATGTAGAACATAAAGAAAGGGATGGAAATCCAGAGGTGAGCATCTTCCAGGCCAGGGATGCCCATTAGGATGAATGTTGATGGATCAGTAGGGGTGATGTTGAAATATGCCATGAGGTTGTCGAAGCATTGACCAGACTCAGAAATGCTCAAGGTGCCTGTGATGGTAGGGAAGCACAGTGAGGGGTGTTACACACTTGATCACAAATAGTATGGTAAATATTGGAAAGGGGGGTGAGCAGTGAGGTGACAACATTGATAGATGGCACCAGATTATTATGGTTATAGTCATGTCCAGAGACTCCTCAGAGGGAACTAACCAAGTCAGGAGAATGGGCAGCATGATGACAGATGAACTTCAATGTCAAAAACTGCAACGTGTATGAGAGAAAAGCTTGAACTCCTCAAATGCCTTACTAGGTTCCAATTTAACAGTATGAACTCAGGATAGGACATAGTACACACCTGCTGCCAGTGCAAGCATGGACAGAAACTAAGCCAAACATTGCTATCCAGGAGGAGTGGGAAGGGGAATCATACAGAAAATACAATGCCATGAAATCAGCCAGTTAATATTTCACCCTCCTCTGGTCACTTTGTGTAGTATTGGGCACCCTTTTCACACAGGATATTGCAGAACTAGAGGGGTTGAGGGAAGGGCAATGAGAATGATCAAGGGCCCATGAAAACCGCCGGTATCAAGCAGAGTGCCCCAGGGGTCGGTCCTGGGCCAGTTTTCTTCAACAACATCATTAATTATGTGGATGATGGAATGAATTGCACCCTCAGCAAGTTCACAGATGACACTAAGCTGGGGGGAGAGGTAGATATGTTGGAGAGTAGGGATAGGGTTCAAAGTGACCTAGAGAAATTGGAGGATTGGGCTAAAAGAAATCTGATGAGGTTCAACAAGGACAAGTGTCGAGTCCTGCACTTAGGATGGAAGAATCCAATGCACTGCTACTGGCTGGGCCTGACTGGCTAAGCAGCAGTTCTGCAGAAAAGGACCTGGGTATTGCAGTGGATGAGAACCTGGATTTGAGTCAGCAGTGTGCCCTTGTTGCTAAGAAGTCTAATGAGATATTGGGCTGCATTAGTAGGAGCATTGCCAGCAGATCGAGGGAAGTGATTATTTCCCTCCATTTGGCTCTGGTGAGGCCACATCTGGATTACTGCGTCCAGTTTTGGGGCCCCCAGTACAGAAAGGATGTGGACAAATTGCAGAGAGTCCAGCTGAGGGCAATGGAAAAGGATCAGGGGGTTGGGGCACATGACTTATAAGGCAAGGCTGAGGGAACTGGGCTTATTTTATCAGCAGAAGAGAAGTGTGAGGGAGGATTTGATAGCAGCCTTCAACTACCTGAAGGGGGGTTCCAAAGAGGATGGAGCTCGGCTGTTCTCACTGGCGGCAGATGACAGAACAACAAGCAATGGTCTCAAGTTGCAGTGTGGGAGGTTTAGGTTGGATATTAGGAAACACTATTTCACTAGGAGAGTGGTGAAGCACTGGAGTGGGTTATCTAGGGAGGTGGTGGAATCTCCATCCTTCGAGGTTTTAAGACCTAGCTTGACAAAGCTCTGTCTGGGATGATTTAGTTGGGGTTGGTCCTGCTTTGAACAGAGGGTGGGACTAGATGACTTCCTGAGGTCTCTTCCAACTCTAATCTTCTGTGATTCTATGATTCTAACTGTTATACAGATAGAGATTTAAAAGACTGGGATTGTTACCTTACAAAGAAGATGAATAGGAGGGGATATGAAATACTATAATATAAAATACTGACTGGTAGAGAGTTGATTGTAAATGTGTTCTCCTTATCTCCTGACAGATGATCAAGAGGACAGTCAGTTAAACCGAAAAGTGGCAAATTCAAAACAGATTAAAAAAGGAATGCTTTCTTCACTGAATGACTAATTAGACTGAGAAACTCATTGCCACAAGAGGTAATTGAGGCCATAAGCTAAGCAAGAATCCGGAAGTGTTTGGGCATTTACATGGATAGTCACATTATCCAGTTAGAATAGTTACAAGTAAATAAATATTTTGGAAAGCATCTATGCACATGTGTTTCAGGGCCTGAGCCAGTCTTTAGCTGTGAGTTATTAGGGTGACAGCCTCACAATGAACAGATCACCCATCTCTATCCACCCATCCCCATCCACCCACTGCTGGGTTTCTTACACTTTTTTCTCAAGCACCTTGGGCTGTGACTGTCAGGGAGAGGACACTGGACCAGATGGACCATAAGTGTGATTCACGATGCAATTCCTATGTTGGAAGGGAGTCATGTTTTCACCATAGAAACAGACATTATCATGCTGCGGTATGACTTTGTGCTCAACAGAATGGACATGAATGGCACAAGGGTCTTGGTATTTAGGGCTACAGGCCTGCACCTCTGTTACTTCTCTTGTGTCTTTTGGTGAGACAGTGTCTTGCTGGCACCCAGCTTTGTCTGAGACATAAGTTTCAGGTGTAAACTGACAATTGTAAACAGAAACGTGTCAGCAAATCAGGTGCTTATCCTTCTCATGCCTGAATTATGATGATGTTTGTAGATGACTCAAAAATTCGGGGATGGTAAATAATGAAGACGACATTTCTGTGATTCAAAGCTTTCTAGACTGGGTTGAAGCAAACAGTATGGTTTCTAATATAGACATATAGATAGATACCTACATCTAGGAACATGTAGATGATGCTTACACGATGGGGGACTCCCATGAGAAATGCAGCGACTCTGAACAGGATTTGGGGGTATGAGGGATAATTCCCTAAACATGAACCTACAGTGTGACCCTGTGGCCAAAGATCCAACGTGATTCTGGAATGATAACCACGGGAATCTCAAGGAGAGGTAGAGAAGTTATTTTACCTCTGTATTTTCACTGGTGCAACTGCTGCTGGAATCCTGTGTCCAGTTCTGGAGCCTAAAATTAAACATGGATGTTGAAACACTGAAGAGCAAAAATCAATGATTCTTTTCACTGGGGAAATACCAACCATCATGAAGAAAAAATGAATTTCAGCAGCTCTACTCACCTGTCCATGAACTCCCTGCTTCCTGCCTCCACAACCTCCAACACTTCCCGCTTCTCTATGTACACCCCTCTGTCTGCCTCCACAGCCTAAAGTGCTGCCTGCCTGTCCAGTATGTCGCCCAGCCCCACAACTTCAAGCCCTGCCACACAGTGACACCCCTCACCCAGGACCAAAACCAGGTGTCAGACTCCACAGCGACAGCTACAGCAATACCTCCTCAGACTATGGCTAGGTCTACACTGGGCAAGGGGGCTCGACCTAAGATACGCAACTTCAGTGACATGAATAGCATGGCTGACCTCGGCATATCTTAGGTCAATTTACCTGGGCATGAGAACTGCGGCAAGTCGACTGCTGCCGCTCCCCCATCGACTTCGCTTCTTCCTCTCGCCGCGGTGGAGTTCTGGAGTCGATGGCAGAGCAATCGGGGATCGATTTTATCACGTCTACACTAGATGTGATAAATCGATCCCCGATAGATCAATCACTACCTGCCGATCCGGTGGGTAGTGTAGACGTGCCCTAAGTGTCTGCCTGCACTGGTGAAAAGGAGAACAGCCAGTACTGCCTCTCTGGGGGTGAAGGGAACCCCAGCAGCAGCTCAGCCTGTGCAGGGAAGGAGAGAGGGACCGACCTGGCAGGAGGGAGAGAGGACGTAGGAGCCAGCGTGAGTAAATTTTCTTCAAATCCTGCATTCAAGCTTGTATTGCAGCCCATTAGGAACCCAGACACACCTTCCTGAGGCTGCTTTTCCATGTTGGCAGTTGCTGATGTTGCCACGAGTCTGTAGTGGGGTGGCCCACGTGAGGAGGGATGATCTGGACGGGGGATGGTGTCAGAGACAATCTGCTAGAATGTGGTCCACGTTCCGTTACAGTCTGAGACACCCCCCATCCCAGGAGGCCTCATTACACCTCTTTGGTCTGTGCATTAGGCTGGATGTGCATTCCCTATTTCACTCGGTTTCAGGATTCAGTACCACTTTGATCTTGGTACTGCATGTTCCCCACATCCCCCAGACACTGCATTCCTGGACCGCCACCAGTGAAATTTACAACAAACCTGGTTTTCCGTAAACCATAAATATCCTTTAATTTTCACTGCATTTTAGTGCTTCACATCCACTCCAGAACAAGAGATACCAGGAAACAGAGAGAACAGAACCCTCTCCCACCAGAAGAATAATGAGCTTACCCGTAATTAGAGGCCATGGGATGACTCTAGTTTAAGTCACTGGAGGCTCATGGTTGGTGTAAATCGGGCCATTTATTTAACTCCCCCCCGGAACCTGTTGAGAGTTTTGTCATTGAACTCAATGGGACCAGATTCACCCTTACAGTTTAACTTTTGGCTGCAAGCTGCAAAAGTAAAGGTCCTGCCTCAGAGAGTGCTATTCTATTAGGGTGCTGAAGCAGAGCACCACATAAACTGGGGGTTTCCTTCAGACTGAGACTGGGTATGGAAGATGCGGATTTCAAAACATGTTGGCCCCGTTTTTTCTCTCAGGGAGGCCAGTGTCAATCCGCAATGACCAAATGAAGGCAGAATGTGAGAGCAGAATCTGGCCAGTGTGTGACCCATTCTTGTTGTGAACCCTCTGGTAACAGAGTTACCCACTGCAGAGGCTTTGGCTGCACTTCTTAACAGGGCAGTGAAGTTGCTGAACTGGAAATCTGGAGGTAACCAGAAAACCAGACAGACCAAAAAAAGGAAGCTACTGAGACAGATAGAAGGACACAGTAAGAGACAAAGGACTGATCTAAAAAACAAGTATTTGTCTAAGCTATTTCCAGTACATTAGTAGTTCCAATTTTATCATGTAAATCCCTTGGTGTTTCTGATAATATTAAACAGTTCAATTTCCGTGCTGGTGAATTCCTGCCCAGATGGTTTTTGGTTTGGGCCCTGAAACCCTTTCTTATCGCTCAGCAATATCTTTCATTAAGAAATGGGCAACTCACCAAAATCCACTCAGCATAGAGAAGAAATCACCGGCGACAGGAAGGCAGAGCCCTGAGAATGAGTGTATGAATCTCACTTGTCTGACAGCGACCTTTATCATTCTCCTGTATATTCCCTGCGGACTTTCAGGTTGGCCAGGGCTCCTGGATAATTTCCTCTGCTCTGTGAGCAGTGAGAAGAGAAGAAAATAGACCTTGGAGAACCTCAGCCTGAGAGCCTTTCCCAGGAGTGAAGAAATGATTCACCTATAACAGGGGCTCATACTTTTAGGGCAAACTGAGTGTTGCAGACTCTTCAGTATAGCAATTGGCAATGGCTATTTTTTCTGTGTGTAATGTACTGCCATCTGCACTATGTGTGGGAATGTTTCCACAAGATATGGGACCTCTGAAAAGTCACTGCCACTCTGCCACTGATGTGATACTGAATTGATGCAAGCCAAAGCATGTGGGAAAGGCTTTCTTCTCCCAGCATTCTGGCATCAAAGGTATTTGCCATTACCCTTTTGTGAGATCTAAAGTTGAATGTATATCTCTTAGCTCCCAGCTGTTCTAATAATTCATCTGCTCTCTGCATCAGGAGTTGATCTTTCAGAAATTGATGCAGAAACAGGTTCTGTTAACCTGCGTCAGCACTAGTACCATGGGACTTCTCCACTCAGTGTGCGATTCTTTCACTACTCCCAGGACCAAATGACGTGGAAGTCATCTCACCTGTCATCCCATGTTTTATGAGGGAACAGCCATGGAGTTTCCCGGATTTGTTGCCTGAGGGTTATTTGAGTATGGTGGTATTTTAGGTAGGTGTGCCCTGAGAACACAGTGCTAAAGGAATCAAACAACTGCTACATCTGGATCTTTTGTTTGGATTACATTCCCTCCACCATTCTTGCAGCACAGGTGCTTGAGGACCTAATTTGGGCTCTAGAGAGTATGAGTGTGATGGGTTGTCACCCCTGGGGTACAGTCTGGGAGCCGTGGGAACTGCTGCACCCCTCTAACTACCCAACTGGACTGGCCCTGCTCATGCTGCTTTGCTGGAGATACAGACAGCCTTACCAGGCCCTGTTATCACCCAACACGACAGCAGATGGTGCTACAAACCCAAACGGAGCTACTTGAGGGCCTACCCAAAACCAAACAGCGGACACCAGCCAATTCCCAGCTCCCCAGGTTTGCTCTCGCACACAGGAATGTAATTCCCAAATTATACTGTTTTGCATTGCACAGGAATCTGTCCAGTGTAAGCTCATTAATAGAGTTTGCCCTTCCCTCGATGTGGGTAAGATATGCAACGAACCAGTGCTAACCAAGCTGAGATTTTCTCTAGCTCAAAGGCACACTTCACTCAAAGACACACTGGTTTAGGTAAAGCCAAAAACACCCCCCAAAATCTATTTAATTACAAAAAGATATATTTTAAGTGGTTATAAGTATTAGCAAACAGATCAAAGCAGATTACATAGCAAATAAACAAAATCATAAACTAAGCATAAGATACTAGATAGACTGGATAAGAATGAACAATTTCTTACCCTAGCTTGTGATACAAGCTGTCCACTATGTTTCTTTACTCAGGCTAGAAATCCTTTTTCTTGTGTCATTGTCTGTACGCCGTAACACCACCTTGCATCTTGTTACACTTTTTTAAATCAAATTCATCTGGGAAAACAATCTTTCAACTGTGCATTGCTAAAAGATAGTGACAGCAACAACAGAGCAAATATGCCATGTTCCCTATAGTCTTTGTCTCCAGCGGCATCTGTGTATTTAAAACCTTCAATTTTTCAACTTGGTTGTCAGGAGTATGAGGCACCAAAGACCAAACTCTCCACTGATGCTCCAACTGTCCAAAGTCTCCAGAAAACAATGGCAACAATGAGATCTCAGCCAAGAGAGGTCATGCAGGGTAATGCACAGTAGAAGGATTTAGTACTACAAGTGATTCATTCATCTGGACGTTTAATGGCAATCTCTTTTTCACAAATTCCAAGATGAAATCTCAATACCGACTTTTGACATCTTCCAGCATGGGAAAGGCTGGTGTACATTTTGTAAGGTCCAGCTTAAAAGCAAAACCAAAATCGACTTCACAAAGCAACAAGTAATTTGACACCAAAGTAACATGATAGTTTAACACAGCAAAGTCCGGTTCTCAAAAACACACGGTTTCACAACTCTCGCCAAGTCCTCAATTCCTGCAGCAGGTTTCCTGTCTTAGCACTTTTCAATGGAAAACTTTGGTTTATCCTCCAGGCTTCCTGAAGGAATGGATGTAATAAAAACAGGTACATTTTGCTCACTGGATCACTGTGCATATGATAAAAAAGTTCAGCACTGAAGTTACTTTCCTTGTCTTTGACTATCTGAATGAATCCTATTCACATAGGAACTAATGGAAAGCCACCTAGCATCAGAAAGCTGCACTATCTTCTGGTGGCCTGGAAAGCATGGACAGGTCGAGTGACAAGGGGATAGGAGTGGGAACTGGTGGGTGACACTAAAAGGTATCAGGAGATGTTCAGGGATAGGGAACTCAGCAACGGAGAAAGCAGTGCTTGGTGATGGTGTGATAAGACATTAGATGTGAGGAACTTCTCAGCCTGTGAAATTCCACAATGCTGAGATGAGCCAAATGGGGACAGAGCACCTTTGATTAACAAGGAGATATCCTGGCCCCTCTTGTCACACAGGTTTCAAGTCAGTGGCCCCATATGATCACTTTCTGCAGATGTATTTGCCCACTTTGTCACGAATCTCTTTGGTTTTGACCCCATAAATGACAGGGTTGAGCATGGGGGGAAGGAGGAAATAGAGGTTGGCCAAGAGGATGTGAACATGTGGAGCAATGCCCTGACCAAACCGGTGTGTCAGAGAGGAGAAGACGGAGGGAGTATAAGATGTCAGTATCACACAGATGTGGGCTGTGCAGGTGTTGAGGGCTTTCTGATGGGCTCTCTTCGAGGAGATTCTGAGGACGGCCCTGATGATCAGACCATATGACAAGGCAATGAGCATAAGGTCTAACCCACTGACTACAAATGCTACCACCAAGCCGTACAATCTGCTGACTGTGATGTCCCCACATGACATCTTCACCACAGCCATGTTCTCGCAGAAAGTATGTGGGATAATGCGGTTGGCACAGAATGGCTGCCTGGTCAGGAGCAGGGGCAGGGGCAGAATGAAGAGAACAGCTCTTATCAAACCCACTAGCCCTAGCTTAGCTATCCGTGTGTTGGTGAGGATGGTGGCATATCTCAGAGGGTCACATATGGCAACGTAGCGATCAAAGGCCATTGTGACAAGGACGGCTGAGTGCATAACAGAAGCCGCATGAAGGAAGAACATCTGTGTGAGGCAGCCACCCACAGTAATGCCTTTCAAATTGAACCAAAATATACACAGTGCCTTTGGTATGACAGAGCTAGATGTGCTGATGTCTGTGAGTGCCAGCATGCAGAGCAGCAGGAACATTGGCTTGTGCAGGGTCTGCTCTTTGCCTACAATAAACAGAACCGTGAAATTTCCCAGCAGGCAGATAATATAGAACATAGAGAAAGGGATGGCAATCCAGAGGTGAGCATCTTGCAGACCAGGGATGCCTGTTAGGATGAATGCTGATTGGTCAGAAGGGGTGAGGTTGAAAGATGCCATGAGGTAGTTGAAGCATCCGTCAGGCTCAGAATGGCTGAAGGTGCCTGCGAAGGGAGAAAAACAGAGGTGGAGGGGAGTTACACCCTTGATAACAGTACAGTAAATATGAGAAAGGAGGGTGAGCAGTGATGTGGCAACATTTACAGATGTCGCCAGATTATTTAGGGCATTGTCAAGTCCAGAAAAGTCCTTAGAGGCAGATAACCAAGCCAGGTGAATGGGAAGCATGATAGCAGATTAACTTTGATGTAAAAAATGGCAACATTTATGCCATTGGAATGAAAAGCTTGAACTTCTCAAACACCTTACTAGGTTCTAATTTTACTTGTATGAACTCAGGACAAGGATGTGGGTATCATGGTACACAGCTGGGTGAAACCCTGTTCACAGTGCAAGCATGGGCAGATACTAAGCAAAACACTTGGATGTAGGAGGAGTGGGATGGAAAATCATTCAAAAAATACAGAAAATGCAATGCCATGAGATCATTCAATGTTTCACCCTCCTCTGTGCACCCTTCTCACTCGGGTAGTGCCGAGCGAGAGAGGTTCAGGGAAGGGAAATGAGAATGATCAGGGGCTAAGGAAAACAGCTGGTATGAAGCAGAGTGAGGTTGGTTCTGCTCTGATCATATGATTCCAAGTCTCATACAGAGAAAGGTTTAAAGGCTGGGATAGTTACCTTAGTACAGCGATTAATAAGAGGGGATATGAAATACTGTAAAATAATACACAGACTGGTACAGCGCAGATCCAGAATGTGTTCTCCTTCTCTACTAAGGATCAAGAGGACATTCAGTTAAACTGAAGCTTGGTAAATTCAAAAGAGGAAAAAAAAGATGCTTTCTTCACTCAATGCCTAATTAGACTGAGGAACTCATTGCCACAAGAGGAAGTTGAGTCCATGAGATAACTAAGAATCAGGAATGGTTTGGGCATTTGCATGGATAGTGAGGCTATCCAGTTACAATAGTGACAGCAAATTCAATATTTTGGAAAGCCTCTATGTCCATGTGTTTTAGGGCACACGCCAACATCTAGCTGTTAGGAAGTATGTCATGGATCAGATCTATGGTCCATGAAGTCCCGTTTCCTTCTTTGATAGTGACAGCCTGAGTTGTTGCAGAAGAAAGTGTAAGAAACCCAGCAGTAGGTGGAAGGGGTATGTGTGAATTGACCATCAAGAGGGTGTCACCCTAATGCCTATGTTGGAACAGAGGCAAGTTTCCCCCATGGAAACTGACATAATCATGCTGTGTTATAACTGTGCTCAATAGAATGGGCATGAAGGGCACAAGAGTCTTGCTATTTAGGGCTACAGGCCTGTATCTCTGTTACCTCCCTTGTTTCTTTTGGTGAGACACTTTGTTGCAGCACCCAGCTTTGTCGGTGACATATGTTAAAGGTGTTAACTGACAAGTGTAAGCAGAGACACATGTCACCAACTGAGCTGCTAACCCATCTCATGCCTAAATATCAAGGTAGTTTACAGATGACACATAAATTGGGGGATTATAAATAATGAAGAGGACAGGTCACGGATTCAGAGCAAACTGGTAAACTGGTAAACTGGGTTGAAGCTGTGGAGATTAATGGAAGAAGGAGACACACGTCAGGGCCCAAGGGGGGCTGTGGGTGATCACTACTTCTCCCCACCCAACACAGATGGAATGAGGTTGAGTAGTGTCCACAAAAGGGAAACTAAACAACTAATTATTCCTCAAAAAAGGTTTTTAATGACTTACAACTATAAAGGCAACAGAGACAGAATAAGAAAAACAGAATCAAAGACCAGCACCGAGTGAGGATTAATACAAATAGCATTAACTACTTATTTCTATAAGTGGATATATAAAAGGCAAATAATATGGAAAATAGTCACAAGCACATGCAACGCTACTATTACTGATTGCCTAGCAACTCTACATGTACTGTAACCACTCCCAACAAATACAATTCTATATGTAATACTAATACATTGATTAACTATATTCTACTAACTTTAACCTACCTATGACCTTATATGACAACTTATTCACTTTTATTGACTTTTATGATAAACTTGATGGTAACTTATACTGAAGACAGACACAGCGACATGCAAAGCTATTATTGTTTTCAAATTACTAACTTTACCAGCTCTGTACCCGTTTCCAGCAAGGCACAAAAACATACCCAGTTATTATATATCAACTATTGACTACTACTATTTCTAAACAACTTAAACAATTTACTAATATAATTAAACTATAGTATTAATACAGACTTAAGATTAATTAGCTCGAGCACAACCAGACCTCTTCACTCCGAAACCTTACCCTGCATTCTTCCAAAGATATGTTACCTCCAGTCCACTGTTTTTCACACTGGCCAAGTACAGATAGTCGGTGAAGCGCAAGTCCCTTTGGTTCAGTGGGTGTGTATATGAATCTGACAACACACACACAAACACTTGCATCTTTACACCTTTTTTATACGGTATTTATTGGCCATGTTTCAAAACGGTCAACCAATGAAGGTGGCCAAATGCTTCAGTGTGGTATTTGCAGTTGTTTTGATCCTATGAACTGTGCACCTGTGCTCAGCTCAGCACTTCTCTATGCGGCTAATTGTGGTTAATTTTCTAGACTCAAAAATGCTCGAGTCAGCTTAAAGAGGTATTTGGTTGCAGAGCATAGTAACCACAAGTCTGTATCTATCTTTATAGAGTTTCCTTTTTAGTCTATAAAGCTTCCTAGCTAGATTATGCGTATACTTGCAGCATTCAACTGTACTCGCTTCTTACAATTTCTGGAAGGTTGAGGCCTAACAGTACTTAGCTTGACACTGCTTGACAAGACTTATGCACATTAATCACAGAAGCAAACAATATGTGATCAAATATGAACTAATAGCTAATCACTTAATGATCCATCCCCTGTTGCCCATTCCCAGCTTCTGGCAAACAGAGGCTAGATCCCTGCCCATCCTGGTTAGTAGCCATTGATGGACCTATCCTCCTTGAATTTATCTAGTTCTTTTGTTAACCCTGTTATAGTCTTGGCCTTCACAACATCTTCTGGCAAGAAGTTTCAAAGGTTGACTGTGTTTTGCATGAAGAAATACTTCCTTTTATTTGTTTTAAACCTGCTACATATTACTACAATAACATAAGCTATAGAAAGCAGTTCTCATTTAAGATTTCAGCAATACAGAAGGTTTTACATCATATCACTTAAATGATTATTGGATAATAAAAGGAAACTATTTTCAAAATGAAAAGAACATTCAGAATCTCAGTTCAATTTATCTCAAACTTAAAAAAGAAAAAATCTGCAACATTTCTATACTCAGCCATTGACAGTTCTTGCAGAAGTTGCTGGGTTATTTTTTCCTCCCAGAAAAATAAGCCCGGGTTTTTGGAAAGCTATGAGAGGCGGAATTTATAAACTTAATATGAAGTCACAAATATCCTGGAAGCCCATGTGGAGAAATGGCTCTTGATGGGGGGTTATTGTTCAAGATTATTTTTATTATAACAACAACATTTTAATTCTCCTAAAACACTCAAAATGCTTCTCTAACTCATCTTTTAAGGAGATAGGTTTCCATACAATAGTGTTTCCTAATCAGAGGAAACAGTTCCTGTTCTGAAGAACACATTGTCTGATAAGAGAAAACCAGGGATACAACATATTATTTGTATTAGAGTAGTGGCCAGATAATCTGATCAGTTTTGCAGTCCTGTTACATTGTGTGCTACAGAAATAAAAGTAGACAGGGTGCCTGGTCTTGAGAGCTTATGGCCTAAGATGGAGAACATACAAAAAAAAAAAAACAAACGGGGGGGAAGGAGAGTTAGTCGTTTGTTTTTACTTTATTTGCATTAGTACATATTGACTTTTTCCAAATGGCCTTCAGCTTAATTATTTAAATGCTGGTGTTAGGAGTTGAGACAGAAACAGGTCTTGGGAAGACATTTGGAGAAGAGGGTAGCAGCCTTGCAGATTAGTTCAAAGAGAACCATGTATCCATAAAAGTCTATGGGGAGGAAAGCACGATGACATTTGCAGAAGTCTCACACAAGTGGGCAGTGAAGTCTTGCAAAGCTGGGAGCATGGAGGGAGACACTACAAGAGAGGGGAGCGGACAAATGAATTGTGAACATACTTCTCTCTAGTAAGTTTCATCTTCCTCCCCTTTCCTCACACCCATTAAGTTCACTTCCTCCATCCTCATTCTACAAACCAGTCCTCTTGTTTTTCCCCTTTCCAGCTTTGATTCAATTGTCCTTATAACTCTATACGCTGTTTGAAACTGTTGTTTTCCATAAATTGTAAGTATATTACTTTCACTTCCTGTCCAACCCTTGCAAAGAAGGGGCATAATATAAAACTGAAAATGCATAGACTTATTTTCTTCCTTTCCTAAAAGTAACACACTGGTATAATTCTGTCAGTTCTTTTGTATTGATTCTGAGGTGTGATGACTTTGGTGTCCATATTTCTTTCATTCTAAGGTGAACTTGTTTTTTAAATGTCTGGGGTCACTCCTCTGCCTGACCCACAACCTCTGGCACTGCACGCCTGTCCATGTGCACGCCGCTCCCCACCTGCTGAACCCCCAGTGTTGCCAGTCTGGCTGTGAATACCCTACTCCATGCCCCCATTAACCCCAGAGCTGGCCGCTTGTCCATGCATGTAAGTTCTTCACCCCCAAAATTTCCAGTCTTGCCACACAGTGGCCCTTACCCAGGCCCAAAACCAGATGTCAGACTCCACAGCGACAGCCAGAGAAATATCTCCTCAGATAAGGTGAAACTCAGTGTCTGCCTGCATGCCGGGAAAGGGAGAGATCAGCTGATCTGTCTTTATGGAGGTGAAGGGAACCCCAGCAGGAGCTCCGCCTGTGCAGGGAAGGAGAGAGGGACAGACCCAGTGGAAGGGAGAGAGCACGTGGAGATTAAAAGTACACAGTCTGAGTCACTCTTCCTCAAAATGACACAAAGCCTTAACGTATTGCAGCCCGTTCGAAACCCAGACACCCTTTCCTGAGGCTGCTTTTCCATGTTGGCAATTGCTGACATTGCCACGAGGCTGTAGTGGGGCAGATCATGGAAGGAGGGGTGGTTGGGATGGGGGATGGTGTTGACAGTCTGGTATAGTGTGGTCCACATTCCGTTACAGTCTGAGACACCCTCCACCCCAGGAGGCCTCATTACGCCTCTTTCGCCTGTGCATTAAACAGGATGTCTATTCTCTATTTTGCCCAGTTTCAGGATTCTGTGCCACTGTGATCTGGATACTGTAGCTCCCCCCACCACACACACACACACACACACACACACACACACAGTGTGTCCAACACTGCCTGGTTTCCTCTGAGCCAGATACTTGCCTTTACTTTTTACTGCCTTTTGGGGCTTCTCGTCCTCTCCAGACCCAGAGATGTGGGGCACAGAGAGAACAAATGCCCTCCGTCTCTGATTTCTGAACCTCTAAGCCTCTGAGTGTGAGATTTCAGCAACTCTCCTGTCAGTTCTTCTGTGGTCCAAACGAGCTCACCCGCCCATACATGCCACAGGACGACTCCAGTTGAAGTCACTGGAGGCTCATGGCCAGTGTAAATCAGGCCATTTATTTAAGTCTCTACATGTGGATTTAGGGTGAACTCCTGGAGTTTTGCCATTGAACTCAGTGGGTCCTGCTCCGAGTTACGAAGATCACGGCTTCCAGTCCTGCTACAGAGAGTGCTAGTCTGTTAGGGAGGTGAAAGAGTCTGAAGGGCCACCAAATGAAATTAATAGGTAGCAGGTTTAAAACAAACACAATAAAGTATTTTTTTCACGCAACACACTGTCAATCTCTGGAACTCCTTGCCAGAGGGTGTTGTGAAGGCCAATACTATAACGGGGTTCAAAAGGGAGCTAGATAGATTCATGGATGATAGGTCCATCAATGGCTATTAGCCAGGATGGGCAGGAATGGTGTCCCTAGCCTCTGTTTGACAGAAGCTGGGAACGGGTGACAGGGGATGGATCACTTGATGGTAACCTGTCTGTTCATTCCCTTTGGGGCACCTGCCATTGACCAATGTCAGAGGATGGCATACTGGGCTTGATGAACCTTTGGTCTGACCCAGTACGGCCATTCTTACGTTCTTTTGTAAGGAAATCCCAGTTTACGTGGTGACCCTGATTTTGCTGTCAGGGAGGCCAGCATCAATCTGGAGTGACCCAGTGAAGGCAGAATCAGAGAGCAGAATCTGGCCAGTGTGTGACCCATTCTTGTTGTGAACCCTCTGGTAACACAGATACCCACTGACGAGGCTTTGGCTGCACTTATTAACAGGGCAGTAAAGTTGCTGAATTGAAAAACTGGGAAGAACCAGATGAAAAACAGACAGCCCCCACCCCAAAAAAGAGAGCTACTGAGACAGATAGAAGGACACAGTAAGAGACAAGGATCTTAAAATCAATAATTTTCTAGATCCAAGTTTACCAGGTACATCCCCTGGTGCTTCTGAAAATACTAAATATTAAAAGTTGCCATGCTGGTGAACTCCTGCCCAGATGTTTTTAGAACTCAACCCTTCCTGAGCCCTTAGCTCTAATTTTAATGCAGAAACAGGCAACTCACCCAAATCCTGCTGAACGGAGAGATGAAATCTTACTGCAACAGGAAGGCAGAGCCCTGACAATCAGTGTATGAATCTCACGTCTGACACTCAGCCACCTTTATGATTCCCTGTACAGTCCCTGCGGACTCTCAGGTTGGCCAGGACTCCCAGGACTCCATGGGCAGTAGGAATAGCAGAAAATAGACCCTGGAGAACTACAGTCTGAGAGCCTGCACTGGGAAATGATTCATCAACCACTGAGCTTCGGGTTGTCAGGGCACAACCCTTGCAAACTTGATGGAGTTGTCCAGCAATACTGAAGCCCCAGATTGAAGAGGAAGAGCCAAGGTTTAGACATAATCATTTATCTATCAGCATTTCCGTGCTGCTGCCCATCGTCATAGAATCTGAGCATCTCCTCCTCCTCCTCTTGACTGACGAGCTCTGCCCTGAATCCCTGAGAACGCAACAAGCAATGGAAAGGCTCTGCAAAACCCTTGTTTCAAACACAGAGCAATAGCCCCTCCCGTCTGATAGCCTCTTTCTGATGCAGGACAGCACAGATTGCCCCTGCTAAGTCATAAAACCACCATAGCACAATATCTTGCCATGGTCAGAAACAGCTTCCTGAGCCCCTTCAGTGATCAGCATGTGCCCTTGAAGCCTGTGCACTGCTAGAATAACTGCACAGGCTGCAATTAGGAGAGCGAGGGTGGAGGGAGATGTTCAGAGGCACAGGTGTGAGTTAGGTGTCCAATGTCCCTCTGCATTCGGTGGGACTCAGGTTGTTAAAGGCACAAAGGCAGTAGGCACTATTTATGGTCTTGGCCTTCCCAACATCCTCTGGTGAAGAGTTCCACAGGATAGGTCCAAAGAGTTCCTGCAGGATTGATCCATAAATGGCTATAAGTCAGGATGGGCACAGATGGTGTCCCTAGCCTCTGTTTGCCAGAAGCTGGGAATGGGCGACAGGGGATGGATCATCTGATGATTACCTGTTCTGTTCAGTCCCTGTGAAGCACCTATCGTTAGCCACCATTGGAACACAGGATACTGGGTTAGATGGACCTTTGGTCTGACCCAGTATGGCCGAATGATGTTCTAATGACTAAGAGGAGATAGGATATTGATCTACAAAACTGTGAATGGTGTGGGAGAAAATGAATACAGCAGTGTTGTTTACTCCTTCACATAATAGAAGAACTATGCAGCATCAAAGAAAATGAATAGGCAGGAGGTTTAAGAGGAAATATTTATTCACACAATGCACAGTAAACCTGTGGAATTCTTTGCTGGGGAGGATGTGAAGACCGAGACTGTATCAAGGTTCAAAAAGGAATTAGATGAGTTCATGGAGGATAGTCCCATCAATGGCTATTAGCCAGTTTGATCAGAGACACAATCTCATGCTCGGGGTTCCCTAGCCTCTGACTGCCAGATGCTGGGACTGGTTAACAAGAGATGCATCCCTTCATAATTGCCCTATTCCATTCTTTTCCGCTGAAGCACCTGGCCACTGTCAGAAGACAAGATACTGAACTAAATGGAACATTTGTCTGATTCAATGTGGCCAGTTGTATGTTCTTATCTGAGTCTCCTTTTTCTTCTCTGGATGCTGGACATAGTCGACGGGGCCTGCATAGCTCAATACCTCAAATATTCCCTGCTATCGAACCAGTAATTTGAAGAGCAGGCTTGGTAGTACCATTAATAGTCAACTACCCAGTTTGAACTCCTGCAGCTGGACTCCTTTCTTATATGCTTTTCCTTTTACCTGTTGTGCATTTAGCAAAATTCTTCTAGCAAACACCTGCAAATTCTTGAGGTGATTTCTTCATTGAACAATGTATTAGACTATGTTCGTTGTCTGGGGTCTTTGCTCTTCCATGTTTCTCCAAGCAGCTCTGGAAACCCTTTTGCTGCTTCTCAGACAGCCGTTCAAAGGGAGAAAACGTGGAGGCTTGAGGCACCTCCCTGACAGCAAAAAGTAGGTGGGAGAAGAGTTGGTCCTAGTGTTTGGGATCTGAGGCTACAAACTTTTTTAATGTCACCATCAAAGTTCTGTGAAATCACTCTACCAAACCATCAGTTTTGGGATGATAAATCGACGTGCTGAGTGTCATTACCCTCAGTAGATTTCACAGTTCTTTCATTAGTTGTGAAGTAAAGTTAGGTCCTTGATCAGTAAGGATTTCTTGGTGTATTAACACCTGGGAGAATAATTTCATAAGCTCATTTGTGGTGGTAGGTGTGTACCCCCCCTCCTGCTCACTGGCCCAGTATGAGGTTGTTCAAGATATGGGAAGCCTGTCTTGCGATTTTATACACAACTTTTGGAACTGAGGCTCCTGTGTGTATTCCGCAATGTGTGTCAGTGTGTGTGTTGACCTCAGACCAGACCCATTCAGACAAACCACCAGGAACAAAAAAAGAACATAGAACAGGATTACATTTCTGCATCCTCCTCTCTGCTTGCCTGCTACGTGCTCCCAGCTCAGTCTATGCTGAGATCTCCAGCTGGGAGGGCAGAGGGTACATCCTGGCAGGAACCAGGGAGTTCTCCCAACATCCTGAAGTTTCTAGTCCACAACTTATAGTTCCCAAGGCTGCCGTCCACATTGGACCTTGTTCTACAGGTGCATTAGGGGAGCCCAAGGGGATGGCTTGTGGGGGAGGGATAGCTCACCATTTTGCGCATTGGCCTGCTAAACCCAGAGTTGTGAGTTCAATCCTTGAGGGGGATGTTTAGGGATCTGGGGCAAAAATCTCTCTGGGGATTGGTCCTGCTTTGAGCAGGGGGTTGGACTAGATACCTCCTGAGGTCCCTTCCAACCCTGATATTCTATTATATGCATTGCATAGTCAAGGAAAATTAGGATATGTTGATACCTTAGGATGTTTCTCTCCAGGACCCCACAAAGTCCATGCGTATCCTTTCAAATAGGTTATCAACATGGGGGAATGAGATGAGAGAGGCTGCTAGGGCTGGCCAGTGTAGTGGAGAGAGCAAGCCTGGAGCACTGGGCATGGTGCAAGATCTGAGGCCAGAACAAGAGGCTGCAAACCAAAGTCAGGACATTTGTTAAAGCAGATGTTCAAAAGTTCACAGTCCAGTACATTAACTTGGCAACACTGTTGCTAATGTACTAGGCACTAGAAAGTAGCTGGAGACCCAGAGTTCAGGCTCTAAGGATTTTCAGCAAGGATTGCACAGGTTCAACCTCCCCACATACAAGTCCCAAAAGGAACTAAAGAAATGGATTCAATTATGTAACTTTATAAAATCTTATGATACAGAAACAAATAATAATTTCATTTTTACAGCATGGAATGGCTATTTTATAATCCACAGACATTACCTTCAGTTACACATAAACACAAATAAAGAAAACAAATTAAAATCTGAATGCAGTGAGAAGACACTGAGGGTTCCCAAAAGCTTAGGTTTTCTTCACCTAACTCTAAGTTGGTGTCTTTGCTCACCAAATCTAGACAGTCTGCTGAGTCTAAAACAGCATCTTCCCCCCACTTGCTTGTAGGAATCTCCAGCTGGAATCCAGGCAGACTCTTCCTCTGCTGAGTGCAGTAGAAGGACTTAGCACTGCAAGTGATTCAATCACCTGGATGTTTGGTGGCAATCTCTGCTTCACAAACTCCAACATGAAATCTCAACACGGTCTTTTTGACATCTTCGACATCAGGAATGGTTGCTCTGTATTTTGAAAGGTCCAAGCAGTAAGTTGACTTAAAATGTCATAGTTTAACGCAGAAGTCCCGTTCTCAAAAACGCATGGTTTCACAACTCTAACCAACAAGCTCTAGTAGAATGTCATCAAATCCTGCAGGAGTTTTCCTGTATTTATATTTTCCAACTGAAACCTTTGGTTTATCCTCCAGGCCTCCTGAAGGATTTGATGTAGGGAAATCAGATACATTTTGTTCACCAGATCACTTCACATATGCTAAAGAAGTTCAGCATTGTAGTTGTTTTCTTTGTCTTTGTCTATCTGAAAGCATAGTTTCTGTTTGTCTAACTGATCAAGACTCCTGTTCACACAGGGTTCACTGTATCAGAAATCTGCAGCATTTTCTGGTGGTCTGGAAGTCAGTGAAAGTCCGAGTGACAGAGTGTGGGGCCTGATAGGTGACGGTGAAAGAGATCAGGTGATGGTCAGAGAGAGGGAACTCAGCAACGGAGAGAGCAGTGCTTGGAGATGGAGTGATAAGATGTTAGGTGTGAGGAACTTTTCAGACTCTGAACTTCCACAATTCTGAGCTCAGCCAAACTGCGACAGAGCACCCTTGATTAATGAGGAGATATCCTTTCCCCCTCTTGTCACACAGGTTTAAAGTCAATGGCCCAGGGCGATCACCTTCTGCAGGAGTATTTGCCCACTTTATCACGAAGCTCTTTGGTTTTGACCCCATAAATGATAGGGTTGAGCATGGAGGCAAGCAGGAAATAGAGGTTGGCCAAGATGATGTGAACATGGAGAGCGATGCCCTGACCAAACCGGTGTGTCAGAGAGGAGAAGAGTGAGGGAGTATAAGAAATCAGTATCACACAGATGTGGGCTGTGCAGGTGTTGAGGGCTTTCTGGTGGTCTTTCTTGGAGGACATTCTGAGGACGGCCCTGATGATCAGACTGTAGGACATAGCAATGAGCATGAGGTCTAATCCATTGACTACAACCGCTATCACCAAGCCGTATGTCCTGTTGACTGTAATGTCCCCACACGACATCTTCACCACAGCCATATGGTCACAGTACGTATGGGGGATAATGCGGTTGGCACAGAATGGCTGCCTGCTCAGGAGCAGGGGCAGGGGCAGAATAAATAGAACAGCTCTTATCAAACATACAAGCCCAAGCTTAGCTATTCGTGCATTGGTGAGGATGGTGTCATATCTCAGAGGGTTACATATGGCAACATAGCGATCAAAGGCCATTGTCACAAGGACGGCTGAGTGCATCACAGAAGCTGCGTGAAGAAAGAACATCTGGGTAAGGCAGCCACCTACTGTAATGCCTTTCAAATTGAACCAAAATATACACAGTGCCTTTGGAACAATGGAGGTAGGCATGACGATGTCTGTAAGCACCAGCATGCAGAGCAGCAAGTACATTGGCTTGTGCAGGGTCTTCTCTTTCCTTACAACAAACAAAAGTGTGAAATTTCCCAACAGGCCAATCATGTAGAATATAAAGAAAGGGATGGAAATCCAGAGGTGAGCATCTTCCAGACCAGGGATGCCCATTAGGATGAATGTTGATGGATCAGTAGGGGTGATGTTGAAAGATGCCATGAGGTTGTCGAAGCATTGACCAGACTCAGAAATGCTCAAGGTGCCTGTGATGGTAGGGAAGCACAGTGAGGGGTGTTACACACTTGATAACAAATAGTATGGTAAATATTAGAAAGGGGGATGAGCAGTGAGGTGACAACATTGATAGATAGCACCAGATTATTATGGTTATAGTCATGTCCAGATACTCCTCAGAGGGAACTAACCAAGTCAGGAGAATGGGCAGCATGATGACAGATGAAATTCAATGTCAAAAACTGCAACGTGTATGAGAGAAAAGCTTGAACTCCTCAAATGCCTTACTAGGTTCCAATTTAACAGTATGAACTCAGGATAGGAGATAGTACACACCTGCTGCCAGTGCAAGCATGGACAGAAACTAAGCCAATCATTGCTATCCAGGAGGAGTGGGAAGGGGAATCATACAGAAAATACAATGCCATGAGATCAGCCAGTTAATATTTCACCCTCCTCTGGTCACTTTGTGTAGTATTGGGCACCCTTTTCACACAGGATATTGCAGAACTAGAGGGGTTGAGGGAAGGGCAATGAGAATGATCAAGGGCCCATGAAAACAGCCGGTATCAAGCGGAGTGCCCCAGGGGTCGGTCCTGGACCAGTTTTCTTCAACAACATCATTAATTATGTGGATGATGGAATAAATTGCACCCTCAGCAAGTTCACAGATGACACTAAGCTGGGGGGAGAGGTAGATATGTTGGAGAGTAGGGATAGGGTTCAAAGTGACCTAGAGAAATTGGAGGATTGGGCTAAAAGAAATCTGATGAGGTTCAACAAGGACAAGTGTCGAGTCCTGAACTTAGGATGGAAGAATCCAATGCACTGCTACTGGCTGGGCCTGACTGGCTAAGCAGCAGTTCTGCTGAAAAGGACCTGGGGATTGCAGTGGATGAGAAGCTGGATTTGAGTCAGCAGTGTGCCCTTGTTGCTAGGAAGTCTAATGAGATATTGGGCTGCATTAGTAGGAGCATTGCCAGCAGATCGAGGGAAGTGATTATTTCCCTCCATTTGGCTCTGGTGAGGCCACATCTGGATTACTGCGTCCAGTTTTGGGGCCCCCAGTACAGAAAGGATGTGGACAAATTGCAGAGAGTCCAGCTGAGGGCAATGAAAATGATCAGGGGGTTGGGGCACATGACTTATAAGGCAAGGCCGAGGGAACTGGACTTATTTTATCAGCAGAAGAGAAGCGTGAGGGAGGATTTGATAGCAGCCTTCAACTACCTGAAGGGGGGTTCCAAAGAGGATGGAGGTCGGCTGTTCTCACTGGCGGCAGATGACAGAACAACAAGCAATGGTCTCAAGTTGCAGTCTGAGGTTTAGGGAGGTTTAGGTTGGATATTAGGAAACACTATTTCACTAGGAGAGTGGTGAAGCACTGGAGTGGGTTATCTAGGGAGGTGGTGGAATCTCCATCCTTCGAGGTTTTAAGACCTCGCTTGACAAAGCTCTGTCTGGGATGATTTAGTTGGGGTTGGTCCTGCTTTGAACAGAGGGTGGGACTAGATGACCTCCTGAGGTCTCTTCCAACTCTAATCTTCTGTGATTCTATGATTCTAACTGTTATACAGATAGAGATTTAAAAGACTGGGATTGTTACCTTACAAAGAAGATGAATAGGAGGGGATATGAAATACTATAATATAAAATACTGACTGGTAGAGAGTTGATTGTAAATGTGTTCTCCTTATCTCCTGACAGATGATCAAGAGGACAGTCAGTTAAACCGAAAAGTGGCAAATTCAAAACAGATTAAAAAAGGAATGCTTTCTTCACTGAATGACTAATTAGACTGAGAAACTCATTGCCACAAGAGGTAATTGAGGCCATAAGCTAAGCAAGAATCCGGAAGGGTTTGGGCATTTACATGGATAGTCACATTATCCAGTTAGAATAGTTACAAGTAAATAAATATTTTGGAAAGCATCTATGCACATGTGTTTCAGGGCCTGAGCCAGTCTTTAGCTGTGAGTTATTAGGGTGACAGCCTCACAATGAACAGATCACCCATCTCTATCCACCCATCCCCATCCACCCACTGCTGGGTTTCTTACACCTTTTTCTCAAGCACCTTGGGCTGTGACTGTCAGGGAGAGGACACTGGACCAGATGGACCATAAGTGTGATCCATGTTGGAAGGGAGTCATGTTTTCACCATAGAAACAGACATTATCATGCTGCGGTATGACTTTGTGCTCAACAGAATGGACATGAATGGCACAAGGGTCTTGGTATTTAGGGCTACAGGCCTGCACCTCTGTTACTTCTCTTGTGTCTTTTGGTGAGACAGTGTCTTGCTGGCACCCAGCTTTGTCTGAGACATAAGTTTCAGGTGTAAACTGACAATTGTAAACAGAAACGTGTCAGCAAATCAGGTGCTTATCCTTCTCATGCCTGAATTTTGATGATGTTTGTAGATGACTCAACAATTTGGGGATGGTAAATAATGAAGACGACACTTCTGTGATTCAAAGCTTTCTAGATTGGTTGGTAAACTGGGTTGAAGCAAACAGTATGGTTTCTAATATAGACATATAGATAGATACCTACATCTAGGAACATGTAGATGATGCTTACACGATGGGGGTCTCCCATGGGAAGTGCAGCGACTCTGAACAGGATTTGGGGGTATGAGGGATAATTCCCTAAACATGAACCTACAGTGTGACCCTGTGGCCAAAGATACAACGTGATTCTGGAATGATAACCACGGGAATCTCAAGGAGAGGTAGAGAAGTTATTTTACCTCTGTATTTTCACTGGTGCAACTGCTGCTGGAATCCTGTGTCCAGTTCTGGAGCCTAAAATTAAACATGGATGTTGAAACACTGAAGAGCAAAAATCAATGATTCTTTTCACTGGTGAAATGCCAACCATCATGAAGAAAAAATGAATTTCAGTAGCTCTACTCACCTGTCCATGAACTCCCTGCTTCCTGCCTCCACAACCTCCAACACTTCCCGCTTCTCTGTGTACACCCCCCTGTCTGCCTCCACAGCCTAAAGTGCTGCCTGCCTGTCCAGTATGTCGCCCAGCCCCACAACTTCCAGCCCTGCCACACAGTGACACCCCTCACCCAGGACCAAAACCAGGTGTCAGACTCCACAGCGACAGCTACAGCAATACCTCCTCAGACTATGGCTAGGTCTACACTGGGCAAGGGGGCTCGACCTAAGATACGCAACTTCAGTGACATGAATAGCATTGCTGACCTCGGCGTATCTTAGGTCAATTTACCTGGGCATGAGAACTGCAGCAAGTCAACTGCTGCCGCTCCCCCGTCGACTTCGCTTCTTCCTCTCACCGCGGTGGAGTTCTGGAGTCGATGGCAGAGCAATCGGGAATCGATTTTATCATGTCTACACTAGATGTGATAAATCGATCCCCGATAGATCGATCACTACCTGCCGATCCGGTGGGTAGTGTAGACGTGCCCTAAGTGTCTGCCTGCACTGGTGAAAAGGAGAACAGCCAGTACTGCCTCTCTGGGGGTGAAGGGAACCCCAGCAGCAGCTCAGCCTGTGCAGGGAAGGAGAGAGGGACCCACCTGGCAGGAGGGAGAGAGGACGTAGGAGCCAGCGTGAGTAAATTTTCTTCAAATCCTGCATTCAAGCTTGTATTGCAGCCCATTAGGAACCCAGACACACCTTCCTGAGGCTGCTTTTCCATGTTGGCAGTTGCTGATGTTGCCACGAGTCTGTAGTGGGGTGGCCCACGTGAGGAGGGATGATCTGGACGGGGGATGGTGTCAGAGACAATCTGCTAGAATGTGGTCCACATTCCGTTACAGTCTGAGACACCCCCCATCCCAGGAGGCCTCATTACACCTCTTTGGTCTGTGCATTAGGCTGGATGTGCATTCCCTATTTCACTCGGTTTCAGGATTCAGTACCACTTTGATCTTGGTACTGCATGTTCCCCACATCCCCCAGACACTGCATTCCTGGACCGCCACCAGTGAAATTTACAACAAACCTGGTTTTCCGTAAACCATAAATATCCTTTAATTTTCACTGCATTTTAGTGCTTCACATCCACTCCAGAACCAGAGATACCGGGAAACAGAGAGAACAGAACCCTCTCCCACCAGAAGAATAATGAGCTTACCCGTAATTAGAGGCCATGGGATGACTCTAGTTTAAGTCACTGGAGGCTCCTGGTTGGTGTAAATCGGGCCATTTATTTAACTCCCCCCCGGACCTGTTGAGAATTTTGTCATTGAACTCAATGGGACCAGATTCACCCTTAGAGTTTAACTTTTGGCTGCAAGCTGCAAAAGTAAAGGTCCTGCCTCAGAGAGTGCTATTCTATTAGGGTGCTGAAACAGAGCACCACATAAACTGGGGGTTTCCTTCAGACTGAGACTGGGTATGGAAGATGCGGATTTCAAAACATGTTGGCCCCGTTTTTTCTCTCAGCGAGGCCAGTGTCAATCCGCAATGAAGGCAGAATGTGAGAGCAGAATCTGGCCAGTGTGTGACCCATTCTTGTTGTGAACCCTCTGGTAACAGAGTTACCCACTGCAGAGGCTTTGGCTGCACTTCTTAACAGGGCAGTGAAGTTGCTGAACTGGAAATCTGGAGATAACCAGAAAACCAGACAGGCCAAAAAAAGGAAGCTACTGAGACAGATAGAAGGACACAGTAAGAGACAAAGGACTGATCTGAAAAAACAAGTATTTGTCTAAGCTATTTCCAGTACATTAGTAGTTCCAATTTTATCATGTAAATCCCTTGGTGTTTCTGATAATATTAAACAGTTCAATTTCCGTGCTGGTGAATTCCTGCCCAGATGGTTTTTGGTTTGGGCCCTGAAACCCTTTCTTATCGCTCAGCAATATCTTTCATTAAGAAATGGGCAACTCACCAAAATCCACTCAGCATAGAGAAGAAATCACCGGCGACAGGAAGGCAGAGCCCTGAGAATGAGTGTATGAATCTCACTTGTCTGACAGCGACCTTTATCATTCTCCTGTATATTCCCTGCGGACTTTCAGGTTGGCCAGGGCTCCTGGATAATTTCCTCTGCTCTGTGAGCAGTGAGAAGAGAAGAAAATAGACCTTGGAGAACCTCAGCCTGAGAGCCTTTCCCAGGAGTGAAGAAATGATTCACCTATAACAGGGGCTCATACTTTTAGGGCAAACTGAGTGTTGCAGACTCTTCAGTATAGCAATTGGCAATGGCTATTTTTTCTGTGTGTAATGTACTGCCATCTGCACTATGTGTGGGAATGTTTCCACAAGATATGGGACCTCTGAAAAGTCACTGCCACTCTGCCACTGATGTGATACTGAATTGATGCAAGCCAAAGCATGTGGGAAAGGCTTTCTTCTCCCAGCATTCTGGCATCAAAGGTATTTGCCATTACCCTTTTGTGAGATCTAAAGTTGAATGTATATCTCTTAGCTCCCAGCTGTTCTAATAATTCATCTGCTCTCTGCATCAGGAGTTGATCTTTCAGAAATTGACGCAGAAACAGGTTCTGTTATCCTGCGTCAGCACTAGTACCATGGGACTTCTCCACTCAGTGTGCGATTCTTTCACTACTCCCAGGACCAAATGACGTGGAAGTCATCTCACCTGTCATCCCACATTTTATGAGGGAACAGCCATGGAGTTTCCCGGATTTGTTGCCAGGGGGTTATTTGAGTATGGTGGTATTTTAGGTAGGTGTGCCCTGAGAACACAGTGGTAAAGGAATCAAACAACTGCTACATCTGGATCTTTTGTTTGGATTACATTACCTCCACCATTCTTGCAGCACAGGTGCTTGGGGACCTAATTTGGGCTCTAGAGAGTATGAGTGTGATGGGTTGTCACCCCTAGGGTACAGTCTGGAAGCCATGGGAACTGCTGCATCCCTCTAACTACCCAACTGGACTGGCCCTGCTCATGCTGCTTTGCTGGAGATACAGACAGCCTTACCAGGCCCTGTTATCACCCAACACGACAGCAGATGGTGCTACAAACCCAAACGGAGCTACTTGAGGGCCTACCCAAGACACCCAAAACTAAACAGCAGACACCAGCCAATTCCCAGCTCCCCAGGTTGGTCTCGCACACAGGAATGTAATCCCCAAATTATACTGTCTTGCACTGCACAGAGATCTGTCCAATGTAAGCTCATTAATAGAGTTTGTCCTTCCCTCGATGTGGGTAGGATATGCAACAAACCAGTGCTAACCAAGCTGAGATTTTCTCTAGCTCAAGGCACACTTCACTCAAAGACACACTGGTTTAGGTAAAGCCAAAAAAAACCCCCAAAAACTATTTAACTACAAAAAGATATATTTAAATGGTTATAAGTATTAGCAAACAGATCAAAGCAGATTACCTAGCAAATAAACAAAATCATAAACTAAGCATAAGATACTAGATAGACTGGATAAGAATGAACAATTTCTCACTCTAGCTTGTGATACAAGCTGTCCACCATGTTTCTTTACACAGGCTAGAAATCCTTTTATCTGGGACCAGCTCTTCCCCCAGTTCAGTCTTTGTTCCTCAGGCGTTTCCAGAAGCTGTCTTATGTAGGGTGTGAGACAAATAGATGATGTCCCACCCAAACTTATATAACATTAACATATGAAATCCATCTACCAACCCATCAGTTTGTGGATCTATGTTCTTGATCTCTTTACAAGAAATCAAAGAACTGTGTTATCTTCTGAGCGTAAAGTGAAGTTAGGTCCTCAATGAGGAAGGATTTCTTGGGCTATTACCACCCACAAAAGGAATTTCATAAGCTTATTTGATCGTTTGACTCATAGCCAGGATGCTAGAACGATGGCTTTGGGGAAACTAATCTGGCAGGGTGACTTTGTCACCAACCCATGCCCGTGGTCTTTCTTTATAAGTAACATTTAGGTCTGACAAATTAGCAAGTTGCCTTATCTGTTACTAGTGATAACACTGGAGCACCAAGGACAGAAGCATTGAACAGCCTGAACAGCGTTACTGAGGCAACAACATTCCAGCCTTCAGCACTTAACAACAGCCAGCTGATACTCCGCGCCCAGGGGTGAACAACTCTACTGTCTGGAGCAACTTATTGGCTGCTGTACCTCCTGCCCGAAGTGTGGTCACTGCCTCAGTCACTGGGGTTCCACCACTTCCTCATTCACCACAGCTAGTTGTTCAGAGGCATGGCTAAGGACAAGATTCTATCATGGAAAGACCTCTGACATTTCCCCTTCAGCCTGGGGTGTCGGAGCCAGAGATGTCAGTCTGTGAGGGCCCCTGGGTTCTCAGCTGCCATGAGTGGCCAAGGACCCAGCAGCAGTCAGCCACTGTGGGTAGCGGGCGGGTAGGTGGGATCTTCAGTGATTTTTTTGACTATTGCCCGTGATCTGTCCATGACTTGTACTAAAAATAAATGTGACAAAATATTAACCTGGCTGATCATCTGGTCTGCCCTTTGTTCCTGTACAAAATTGTATCACGGCCCTGATTACTAGGGGCCATGCTTTTCTTGACCTGCTGCTCACAAACAGGGAAGAATTGGAAGTAGAAGTGGATGGCAACCTGGGCAGCAGTGAGCATGTGATGGTTGAGTTTAGGATTCTGACAAAAGGAAGAAAGGAGAATAGCAACCTATGGACCCTGGAATTCAGAAAAGCAGACTTTGGCGCCCTCAGGGAACTGATGGGTAGGATCCCTTGGGAAGCTGATATAAGGGGGAAAGGAGTCCAGGATTGCTGGCTGTATTTTAAAGAAGCCTTATTGAGGGCACAAGAACAAACCTTTCTGATGTACAGAAAGAATAGCAAATATGGCAGGCCACCAGCTTGGCTTAACAGTGAAATCTTAGGTGAGTTTAAACACAAAAAGGAAGCTTACAAGAAGTGGAACCTTGGAGAGATGACTAGGGAGATTATTAAAAATTGCTGTAGCATGCTAGGGTGTAATCACGGGGGGCAAAGCACAAGTGAAGTTGCAGCTAGCAAGGGATGTGAAGGGTGACAAGAAGGGTTTCTACAGGTGTGTTAGCACCAAGAATGTCAGGGAAGGTGTGGGACCCCTATTGAATGGGGGAGGTTACCTAGTGACAGATGATGTGGAAAAAGCTAAAGTACGCAATGCTTTTTTTGCTTCAGTCTTCACAGACAAAGCCAGCTCCCAGACTGCTGCACTGGGCAAACACAATATGGGGAGGAGGTGAGCAGCCCTCAGTGATAAAATAACAGATTAAGGACTATTTAGAAAAGCTGGACATGCACAAGTCCATGGGGCCGGATGCAATGCATCTTAGGGTGCTGGGAGAGTTGGCGGATGTGATTGCAGAGCCACTGGCCATTATCTTTGAAAACTTGTGGTGACTGGGAAAGGTCCCAGAGGAATGGATAAAGGCAAATGTTGTGCCCATCTTTAAAAGAGGGAAGAAGGAGAACCCAGAGAACTACAGACCAGTCAGCCTCACATCAGTCCCTGGAAAAATCATGGAGCAGGTCCTCACGTAATCCATTTTAAAGCACTTGTAGCAGAGGAAGTTGATAAGGAACAGTCAACATATATTCACCAACCTGATTGTCTTCTATGATGAGATAATTGGCTCTGTGGATATGGGGAAAGTGGTGGACATGATATATGTTGACTTAGCAAAGTTTTTGATACAGTCTCTCACAGTGTGCTTGAAAGCAAGATAAAAAAGTATGGGCTGGATGACTGGATTATAAGGTGGATAGAAAGCGGGCTAGATTGTCGGGCTCAACTAGTAGTGTTCAATGGCTTGATGTCTAGGTGGCAGTAGATATCTAGCAGAGTGCCTCAGGGGTTGGTGCTGGGGCTGGTTTTGTTCGACATCTTCATGAATGATCTGGATCATGGGATGAATTGCACCCTCAGCAAATTCTTGGATTATGCTAAACTGGGGGGCTGGGGTAGACATGCTGGAGGGTAGGGATAGGGTCCAGAGTAACCTAGACAAATTGGAGGATTGGACCAAATGAAATCTGAGATTCAACAAGTAGAAGTGCAGAGTCTTGCACTTAAGACAGAAGAATTCCAGGCACTGCTACAGGCAGGTACCAACTGGCTAAATTATGCAAAAAACGACCTCGGGATTATAGTGGATGTGATACTGGATATGAGTCAACAGTGCACCCTGGCATATTGGGCTGTGTTAGTAGAAGCTTGCCAACTGCTTGAGGAAAGCAATTATGCCCCTCTGTTTGGCGCTGTTGAGGCTATACCTGGAGTATTGTGTCCAGTTTTGGGTACCCCACAACAGAAAGGACAAGGACAAATTGGAAAGAATACAGTGGAGGGCAACAAAATTATTAGGGGCCTAGGACACATGTTTTATGAGGAGAGCCTGAGGGAACTGGGCTTATTTAGTCTGCAGAGGGAGGGGGGATTTGTTAGCAGCCTTCAACTACCTGAAGACGAGTTCCAAAGAGGATTGAACTAGGCTGTTCTCAGTGATGGCAGATGACAGAACAAGGAGCAGCAGTCTCAAGTTGCAGTGGGGGAGGTCTATGTTGAATATTATGAAAAAATATTTCAGTGGGAGAGTGATGAAGCACTGGAATGGGATAACTAGGGAGGTGGTGGAATCTCCATCCTTAGAGGTTTTTAAGGCCCAGCTTGACAAAGCCCTGGATGGGATGATTTAGTTGGTGCTGATCCTGCTTTGAGCAGGGGGTTGGACTGAATGACACTAATCTTGTATGAATTTATGATAGTGTAAAAGCAACAAGTCAATGTCTATATTTTGAGTTGAATTAGTTTTTTTATTGTTAGTCTCTAAAGGAAACATTTCATCCTTGCTGTCTTCATCTGAAGTAGAATGCTTCTGTTGCTGGTCATACATATCAACAGTGATTAGTGTAACCATTTCTTTCACCGGTGCAAAATGTTCACAACCGATTTTGTGTCATTGTCTGTACGCCGTAACACCACCTTGCATCTTGTTACACTTTTTAAAATCAAATTCATCTGGGAAAACAATCTTTCAACTGCACATTGCTAAAAGGTAGTGACAGCAACAACAGAGCAAATATGTCATGTTCCCTATAGTCTTTGTCTCCAGCGGCATCTGTGTATTTAAAACCTTCAATTTTTCAACTTGGTTGTCAGGAGTATGAGGCACCAAAGACAAAACTCTCCACTGGTGCTCCAACTGTCCAAAGTCTCCAGAAAACAATGGGATCTCAGCCAATAGAGGTCATGCAGGGTAATGCACAGTAGAAGGATTTAGTACTGCAAGTGATTCATTCATCTGGACGTTTGATAGCAATCTCTTTCTCACAAATTCCAACATGAAATCTCAATACCGACTTTTGACATTTTCCAGCATGGGAAAGGCTGGTGTACATTTTGTAAGGTCCAGCTTAAAAGCAAAACCGAAATCGACTTCACAAAGCAACAAGTAATTTGACACCAAAGTAACATGATAGCTTAACACAGCAAAGTCCGGTTCTCAAAAACACACGGTTTCACAACTCTAGCCAAGTTTTCAATTCCTGCAGCAGGTTTCCTGTATTAGCACTTTCCAATGGAAAACTTTGGTTTATCCTCCAGGCTTCCTGAAGGATTGGATGTACTAAAATCAGGTAAATTTTACTCACTGGATCACTGTGCATATGATAAAAAAGTTCAGCACTGTAGTTACTTTCCTTGTCTTTGGCTATCTGAATGAATCCTATTCACACAGGAACTAATGGAAAGCCACCTAGCATCAGAAAGCTGCACTATCTTCTGGTGGCCTGGAAAGCATGGACAGGCTGAGTGACAAGAAAATAGGAGTGGGAACTGGTGGGTGACACTAAAAGGCATCAGGAGATGTTCAGGGATAGGGAACTCAGCAACGGAGAAAGCAGTTCTTGGTGATGGTGTGATAAGACATTAGATATGAGGAACTTCTCAGCCTGTGAAATTCCACAATGCTGAGATGAGCCAAATGGGGACAGAGCACCCTTTATTAACAAGGAGATACCTTGCTCCTCTTGTCACACAGGTTTCAAGTCATTGGCCCCATGTGATCACTTTCTGCAGATGTATTTGCCCACTTTGTCACGAAGCTCTTTGGTTTTGACCCCATAAATGATAGGGTTGAGCATTGGGGGAAGGAGGAAATAGAGGTTGGCCAAGATGATGTGAACATGTGGAGTAATGCCCTGACCAAACCGGTGTGTCAGAGAGGAGAAGAGCGAGGGAGTATAAGATGTCAGTATCACACAGATGTGGGCTGTGCAGGTGTTGAGGGCTTTCTGGTGGGCTTGCTTGGAGGAGATTCTGAGGACAGCCCTGATGATTAGACCATATGACAAGGCAATGAGCATAAGGTCAAACCCATTGACTACAAATGCTACCACCAAGCCGTACAATCTGCTGACTGTGATGTCCCCACATGACATCTTCACCACGGCCATGTGGTCGCAGAAGGTATGTGGGATAATGCGGTTGGCACAGAATGGCTGCCTGCTCAGGAGCAGGGGCAGGGGCAGGATGAAGAGAACAGCTCTTATCAAACCCAAGAGCCCCAGCTTAGCTATCCGTGCATTGGTGAGGATGGTGGTGTATCTCAGAGGGTCACATATGGCAACATAGCGATCAAAGGCCATTGTGACAAGGACAGCTGAGTGCATAACAGAAGCTGCATGAAGGAAGAACATCTGTGTGAGGCAGCCACCCACAGTAATGCCATTCAAATTGAACCAAAATATACACAGTGCCTTTGGTATGACAGAGGTAGATGTGCCAATATCTGTGAGCGCCAGCATGCAGAGCAGCAGGTACATCGGCTTGTGCAGGGTCTGCTCTCTCCCTACAACAAACAGAATTGTGAAATTTCCCAAGATGATGATAATGTAGAACATAGAGAAAGGGATGGAAATCCAGAGGTGAGCATCTTGCAGGCCAGGGATGCCTGTTAGGATGAATGCTGATGGGTCAGAAGGAGTGAGGTTGAAAGATGCCATGAGGTAGCTGAAGCATCCGTCAGGCTCAGAATGGCTGAAGGTGCCTGCAAAGGGAGAGGAACAGAGGTGGAGGGGAGTTACACACTTGATAACAGTACAGTAAATATGAGAAAGGAGGGTGAGCGGTGATGTGGCAACATTTACAGATGTCGCAAGATTATTTAGGGCATTGTCAAGTCCAGAGAAGTCCTTAGAGGGCGATAACCAAGCCTGGTGAATGGGCAGCATGATAGCAGATTAACTTTGATGTAAAAAATGGCAACATTTATGCCATTGGAGAGAAAAGATTGAACTTTTCAAACACCTTAGTAGGTTCTAATTTTACTTGTATGAACTCAGGACAGGGACGTGGGAATCATGGTACACAGCTCTGTGAAACCCTGCTCACAGTGCAAGCATGGGCAGATACTAAGCAAAACACTTGGATGTAGGAGGAGTGGGATGGAAAATCATTCAAAAAATACAGAAAATGCAATGCCATGAGATCAGTCAGTCAACGTTTCACCCTCCTCTGTGCACCGTTCTCAGTCGGGTATTGCAGAGCAAGAGGGGTTCCGGGAAGGGCAATGAGAATGATCAGGGGCCAAGGAAAACAGCTGGTATGAAGCAGAGTGAGGTTGGTTCTGCTCTGATCATATGATTCCAAGTCTCATACAGAGAAAGGTTTAAAGGCTGGGATAGTTACCTTAGTACAGCGATTAATAATAGGGGATATGAAATACTGTAAAATAATACACAGACTGGTACAGGGCAGATCCAGAATGTGTTCTCCTTCTCTACTAAGGATCAAGACGACATTCAGTTAAACTGAAGCTTGGCAAATTCAAAAGAGGAAAAAAAAGATTCTTTCTTCACTCAATGCCTAATTAGACTGAGGAACTCATTGCCACAAGAGGAAGTTGAGTCCATGAGATAACTAAGAATCAGGAATGGTTTGGGCATTTACATGGATAGTGAGGCTATCCAGTTACAATAGTGACAGCAAATTCAATATTTTGGAAAGCCTCTATGCCCATGTGTTTTAGGGCACACGCCAACATCTAGCTGTTAGGAAGTATGTCATGGATCAGACCTATGGTCCATGAAGTCCCGTTTCCTTCTTTGACAGTGACACCCTCAGTTGTTGCAGAAGAAAGTGTAAGAAACCCAGCAGTAGATGGAAGGGGTATGTGTGAATTGACCATCAAGAGGGTGTTACCCTAATGCCTGTGTTGGAACAGTGGCAAGTTTCCCCCATGGAAACTGACATAATCATGCTGTGTTATAACTGTGCTCAATAGAATGGGCATGAAGAGCACAAGAGTCTTGCTATTTAGGGCTACAGGCCTGTATCTCTGTTACCTCCCTTGTTTCTTTTGGTGAGACACTTTCTTGCAGCACCCAGCTTTGTCGGTGACATATGTTAAAGGTGTTAACTGACAAGTGTAAGCAGAGGCACATGTCACCAACTGAGCTGCTAACCCATCTCATGCCTAAATATCAAGGTAGTTTACAGATGACACATAAATTGGGGGATTATAAATAATGAAGAGGACAGGTCACGGATTCAGAGCAATCTGGAATGTTTGGTAAACTGGGTTGAAGCTGTAGAGATTAATGGAAGAAGGAGGCACACGTCAGGGCCCAAGGGGGGCTGTGGGTAATCGTTACTTCTCCCCACCCAACACAGATGGAATGAGGTTGAGTAGTATCCGCAAAAGGGAAACTAAACAACTAATTATTCCTCAAGAAAGATTTTTAATGACTTACAACTATAAAGGCAACAGAGACAGAATAAGAAAAACAGAATCAAAGACCAGCACCGAGTGAGGATTAATACAAATGGCATTAACTACTTATTTCTATAAGTGGATGTATAAAAGGCAAATAATATGGAAAATAGTCACAAGCACATGCAACGCTACTATTACTGATTGCCTAGCAACTCTACATGTACTGTAACCACTCCCAACAAATACAATTCTATATGTAATACTAATACATTGATTAACTATATTCTACTAACTTTAACCTACCTATGACCTTATATGACACCTTATTTACTTTTATTGACTTTTATGATAAACTTGATGGTAACTTATACTGAAGACAGGCACAGCAACATGCAAAGCTATTATTGTTTACAAACTACTAACTTAACCTGTTCTGTACCCGTTTCCAGCAAGGCACAAAAACATACCCAGTTATTATATATCAGCTATTGACTACTACTATTTCTAAACAACTTAAACAATTTACTAATATAATTAAACTATAGTATTAATACAGACTTAAGATTAATTAGCTCGAGCACAACCAGACCTCTTCACTCCGAAACCTTACCCTGCATTCTTCCAAAGATATGTTACCTCCAGTCAACCATTTTTCACACTGGCCAAGTACAGACAGTCGGTGAAGTGCAAGTCCCTTTGGTTCAGGGGGTGTGTATATGAATCTGACAACACACACACAAACACTTGCATCTTTACACCTTTTTTATACGGTATTTATTGGCCATGTTTCAAAATGGTCAACCAATGAAGGTGGCCAAATGCTTCAGTGTGGTATTTGCAGTTGTCTTGATCCTATGAACTGTGCACTTGTGCTCAGCTCATCTCTTCTCTATGCGGCTAATTGTGGTTAATTTTCTAGACTCAAAAATGCTCGAGTCAGCTTAAAGAGGTATTTGGTTGCAGAGCATAGTAACCACAAGTCTGTATCTATCTTTATAGAGTTTCCTTTTTAGTCTATAAAGCTTCCTAGCTAGATTATGCATATACTTGCAGCATTCAACTGTACTCGCTTCTTACAATTTCTGGAAGGTTGAGGCCTAACAGTACTTAGCTTGACACTGCTTGACAAGACTTATGCACATTAATCACAGAAGCAAACAATATGTGATCAAATATGAACTAATAGCTAATCACCAAGTGATCCATCCCCTGTTGCCCATTCCCAGCTTCTGGCAAACAGAGGCTAGATCCCTGCCCATCCTGGTTAGGAGCCATTGATGGACCTATCCTCCTTGAATTTATCTAGTTCTTTTTTTAACCCTGTTACAGTCTTGGCCTTCACAACATCTTCTGGCAAGAAGTTTCAAAGGTTGACTGTGTTTTGCATGAAGAAATACTTCCTTTTATTTGTTTTAAACCTGCTACCTATTACTACAATAACATAAGCTATAGAAAGCAGTTCTCATTTAAGATTTCAGCAATACAGAAGGTTTTACATCATGTCACTTTAATGATTATTGGATAATAAAAGGAAACTATTTTCAAAATGAAAAGAACATTCAGAATCTCAGTTCAATTTATCTCAACCTTAAAAAAGAAAAAAATCCGCAACATTCCTATACTCAGCCTTTGACAGTTCTAGCAGAAGTTGCTGGATTTTTTTTTCCTCCCAGAAAAATAAGCCTGGGTTTTTGGAAAGCTATGAGAGTCGGAATTTATAACCTTAATATGAAGTCACAAATATCCTGGAAGCCCATGTGGAGAAATAGCTCTTGATAGTGAGTTATTGTTCAAGATTATTTTTATTATAACAACAACATTTTAGTTCTCCTAAAACACTCAAAATGCTTCTCTAACTCATCTTTTAAGGAGATAGGTTTCCATTCCTTATTATTATTTAAGATTATGGTAGCACCCATACAATAGTAAGTGTTTCCTAATCAGAGGAAACAGTTCCTGTTCTGAAGAACACATTGTTTGATAAGAGAAAAGGGAGGATACAACATATTATTTGTATTAGAGTAGTGGCCAGATAATCTGATCAGTATTGCAGTCCTGTTACATTGTGTGCTACAGAAATAAAAGTAGACAGGGTGCCTGGTCTTGAGAGCTTACCGCCTAAGATGGAGAACATACAAAAAAAAGGAGGAGGAAGGAGAGTTAATTGTTTGTTTTTACTTTATTTGCATTAGTACATATTGACTTTTTCCAAATGGCCTTCAGCTTAATTATTTAAATGCTGGTGTTAGGAGTTGAGACAGAAACAGGTCTTGGGAAGACATTTGGAGAAGAGGGTAGCAGCCTTGCAGGTTAGTTCAAAGAGGACCATGTATCCATAAAAGTCTATGGGGAGGAAAGCACGATGACATTTGCAGAAGTCTCACACGAGTGGGCAGTGAAGTCTTGCAAAGCTGGGAGCATGGAGGGAGACACTACAAGAGAGGGGAGCGGACAAATGAATTGTGAACATACTTCTCTCTAGTAAGTTTCATCTTCCTCCCCTTTCCTCACACCCATTAAGTTCACTTCCTCCATCCTCATTCTACAAACCAGTCCTCTTGTTTTTCCCCTTTCCAGCTTTGATTCAATTGTCCTTATAACTCTATACGCTGTTTGAAACAGTTGTTTTCCATAAATTGAAAGTATATTACTTTCACATCCTGTCCAACCCTTGCAAAGAAGGGGCATAATATAAAACTGAAAATGCATAGACTTATTTTCTTCCTATCCTAAAAGTAACACACATTGTTTAGATTGTGCATTTATTCCTATAAAATACTGGTATAATTCTGTCAGTTCTTTTGTATTGATTCTGAGAGAGGTGTGATGACTTTGGTGTCCATATTTCTTTCATTCTAAGGTGAACTTGTTTTTTAAATGTCTGGGGTCACTCCTCTGCCTGACCCACAACCTCTGGCACTGCACGCCTGTCCGTGTGCATGCTGCTCCCCACCTGCAGAACCCCCAGCGCTGCCAGTCTGGCTGTGAATACCCTACTCCATGCCCCCATTAACCCCAGAGCTGGCCGCTTGTCCATGCATGTAAGTTCTTCACCCCCAAAATTTCCAGTCTTGCCACACAGTGATACCCCTTACCCAGGCCCAAAACCAGGTGTCAGACTCCACAGCGACAGCCACAGAAATATCTCCTCAGATAAGGTGAAACTCAGTGTCTGCCTGCATGCCGGGAAAGGGAGAGATCAGCTGATCTGTCTTTATGGAGGTGAAGGGAACCCCAGCAGGAGCTCAGCCTGTGCAGGGAAGGAGAGAGGGGCAGACCCAGTGGAAGGGAGAGAGCACGTGGAGACTAAAAGTACACAGTCTGAGTCACTCTTCCTCAAAATGACACAAAGCCTTAACGTATTGCAGCCCGTTCGAAACCCAGACACCCCTTCCTGAGGCTGCTTTTCCATGTTGGCAATTGCTGACATTACCTTGAGACTGTAGTGGAGCAGATCATGGAAGGAGGGGTGGTTGGGATGGGGGATGGTGTTGACAGTCTGGTATAGTGTGGGCCACATTCCGTTACAGTCTGAGACACCCTCCACCCCAGGAAGCCTCATTATGCCTCTTTGGTCTATGCATTAAACAGGATGTCTATTCTCTATTTTACCCAGTTTCAGGACTCTGTGCTACTGTGATCTGGATACTGTAGCTCCCCCATCACACACACACACACACACACACACACACACACACACACACACACACACACACGGACACACAGAGTGTGTCCCTGGGCCTCCCCCAGGGAGATGTCCAACACTGCCTGGTTTCCTCTGAGCCAGATACTTGCCTTTACTTTTTACTGCCTTTTGGGGCTTCTCGTCCTCTCCAGACCCAGAGATGTGGGGCACAGAGAGAGCAAATGCCCTTCGTCTCTGATTTCTGAACCTCTAAGCCTCTGAGTGTGAGATTTCAGCAACTCTCCTGTCAGTTCTTCTGTGGTCCAAACGAGCTCACCCGTCCATACATGCCACAGGACGATTCCAGTTGAAGTCACTGGAGGCTCATGGCCGGTGTAAATCAGGCCATTTATTTAAGTCTCTACATGTGGATTTAGGGTGAACTCCTGGAGTTTTGCCATTGAACTCAGTGGGTCCTGCTCCGAGTTACGAAGATCACGGCTTCCAGTCCTGCTACAGAGAGTGCTAGTCTGTTAGGGAGGTGAGAGTCTGAAGGGCCACCAAATGAAATTAATAGGTAGCAGGTTTAAAACAAACACAATAAAGTATTTTTTTCACACAACACACTGTCAACCTCTGGAACTCTTTGCCAGAGGGTGTTGTGAAGGTCAATACTATAACGGGGTTCAAAAGGGAGCTAGATAGATTCATGGACGATAGGTCCATCAATGGCTATTAGCCAGGATGGGCAGGAATGGTGTCCCTAGCCTCTGTTTGACAGAAGCTGGGAACGGGTGACAGGGTGATGGATCACTTGATGGTAACCTGTCTATTCATTCCCTTTGGGACACCTGCCATTGGTCAATGTCAGAGGATGGCATACCGGACTTGATGAACCTTTGGTCTGACCCAGTACGGCCATTCTTATGTTCTTTTGTAAGGAAATCCCAGTTTACGTGGTGACCCTGATTTTGCTGTCAAGGAGGCCAGCATCAATCTGGAGTGACCCAGTGAAGGCGGAATATGAGAGCAGAATCTGGCCAGTGTGTGACTCATTCTTGTTGTGAACCCTCTGGTAACACAGATACCCACTGAAGAGGCTTTGGCTGCACTTCTTAACAGGGCAGTAAAGTTGCTGAATTGAAAAACTGGGAAGAACCAGATGAAAAACAGACAGCCCCCGCCCCAAAAAGAGAGCTACTGAGACAGATAGAAGGACACAGTAAGAGACAAGGATCTTAAAATCAATAATTTTCTAGATCCAAGTTTACCAGGTACATCCCCTGGTGCTTCTGAAAATACTAAATATTAAAAGTTGCCATGCTGGTGAACTCCTGCCCAGATGTTTTTAGAACTGAACCCTTCCTGAGCCCTTAGCACTAATTTTAATGCAGAAACGGCAACTCACCCAAATCCTGCTGAACGGAGAGATGAAATCTTACTGCAACAGGAAGGCAGAGCCCTGAAAATCAGTGTATGAATCTCACGTCTGACACTCAGCCACCTTTATGATTCCCTGTACAGTCCCTGCAGACTCTCAGGTTGGCCAGGACTCCCAGGACTCCATGGGCAGTAGGAATAGCAGAAAATAGACCCTAGAGAACTACAGTCTGAGAGCCTCCACTGGGAAATGATTCATCAACCACTGAGCTTCGGGTTGTCAGGGCACAACCCTTGCAAACTTGATAGAGTTGTCCAGCAATACTGAAGCCCCAGATTGAAGAGGAAGAGCCAAGGTTTAGACATACTCATTTATCTATCAGCATTTCCGTGCTGCCACCCATCGTCATAGAATCTCAGCATCTCCTCCTCCTCCTCCTCTTGACTGACGAGCCGTGCACTGAATCCCTGAGAACGCGACAAGCAATGGAAAGGCTCTGCAAAACCCTTGTTTCAAACACAGAGCAATAGCCCTCTCGTCTGATAGCCTCTTTCTGATGCAGGGCAGCACAGATTGCCCCTGCTAAGTCATAAAACCACCATAGCACAATATCTTGCCATGGTCAGAAACAGCTTCCTGAGCCCCTTCAGTGATCAGCATGTGCCCTGAAGCCTGTGCACTGCTAGAATAACTGCACAGGCTGCAATTAGGAGAGCGAGGGTGGAGGGAGATGTTCAGAGGCACAGGTGTGAGTTAGGTGTCCAATGTCCCTCTGCATTCAGTGGGACTCAGGTTGTTAAAGGCACAAAGGCAGTAGGCACTAATTATGGTCTTGGCCTTCCCAACATCCTCTGGTGAAGAGTTCCACAGGATAAGTCCAAAGAGTTCCTGCAGGATTGATCCATAAATGGCTATAAGTCAGCATGGGTACGAATGGTGTCCTTAGCCTCTGTTTGCCAGAAGCTGGGAATGGGCGACAGGGGATGGATCATCTGATGATTACCTGTTCTGTTCAGTCCCTGTGAAGCACCTATCGTTAGCCACCATTGGAACACAGGATACTGGGTTAGATGGACCTTTGGTCTGACCCAGTATGGCCGAATGATGTTCTAATGACTAAGAGGAGATAGGATATTGATCTACAAAACTGTGAATGGTGTGGGAGAAAATGAATACAGCAGTGTTGTTTACTCCTTCACATAATACAAGAACTATGCGGCATCAAAGAAAATGAATAGGCAGGAGGTTTAAAACAAGAGGAATTATTTATTCACACAATGCACAGTAAACCTGTGGAATTCTTTGCCAGGGGAGGATGTGAAGACCGAGACTGTATCAAGGTTCAAAAAGGAATTAGATAAGTTCATGGAGGATAGTCCCATCAATGGCTATTAGCCAGTTTGATCAGGGACACAATCTCATGCTCGGGGTTCCCTAGCCTCTGACTGCCAGATGCTCGGACTGGTTAACGGGTGATGCATCCCTTCATAATTGCCCTATTCCATTCTTTTCCGCTGAAGCACCTGGCCACTGTCAGAAGACAAGATACTGAGCTAAATGGAACATTTGTCTGATTCAATGTGGCCAGTTGTATGTTCTTAGCTGAGTCTCCTTTTTCTTCTCTGGATGCTGGACATAGTCGACGGGGCTTGCATAGCTCAATACCTCAAATATTCCCTGCTATCGAACCAGTAATTTGAAGAGCAGGCTTGGTAGTACCATTAATAGTCAACTACCCAGTTTGAACTCCTGCAGCTGGACTCCTTTCTTATATGCTTTTCCTTTTACCTGTTGTGCATTTAGCAAAATTATTCTAGCAAACACCTGCAAAGTCTTGAGGTGATTTCTTCATTGAACAATGTATTAGACTATGTTCATTGTCTGGGGTCATTGCTCTTCCATGTTTCTCCAAGCAGGTCTGGAAACCCTTTGGCTGCTTCCCAGACAGCAGTTCACAGGGAGAAAATGTGGAGGCTTGAGGCACCTCCCTGACAGCAAAAAGGAGGTGGGAGAAGAGTTGGTCCTAGTGTTTGGGATCTGAGGCTACAAACTTTTTTAATGTCACCATCAAAGTTCTGTGAAATCACTCTACCAAACCATCAGTTTTGGGATGATAAATCAATGTGTTGAGTGTCATTACCATCAGTAGATTTCACATTTCTTTCATTAGTTGTGAAGTAAAGTTAGGTCCTTGATCAGTAAGGATTTCTTGGCTTATTAACACCTGGGAGAATAATTTCATAAGCTCATTTGTGATGGTAGGTGTGTATCCCCCCCCCTTGTTCACTGACCCAGTATGAGGTTGTTCAAGATATGGGATGCCTGTCTTGCGATTTTATACACAACTTTTGGAACTGAGGCTCCTGTGTGTACTCCGCATTGTGTGTCAGTGTGTGTTGACCTCAGACCAGACCCATTCAGACAAACCACCAGGAACAAAAAAAGAACATAGAACAGGATTACAGTTCTGCATCCTCCTCTCTGCTTGCCTGCTACGTGCTCCCAGCTCAGTCTATGCTGAGACCTCCTGCTGTGGGGGACAGAGGGAACATCCTGGCAGGAACCAGGGAGTTCTCCCAACATCCTGAAGTTTCTAGTTGACAACTTATAGTTCCCAAGGCTGCTGTCCACATTGGACCTTGTTCTACAGGTACATTAGTGGGACCCAAGGGGATGGCTCATCATTTTGCGCATTGGCCTGCTAAACCCAGGGTTGTGAGTTCAATCCTTGAGGGGGATGTTTAGGGATCTGGGGCAAAAATCTGTCTGGGGATTGGTCCTGCTTTGAGCAGGGGGTTGGACTAGATACTTCCTGAGGTCCCTTCCAACCCTGATATTCTATTATATGCATTGCATAGACAAGGAAAATTAGGATATGTTGATACCTTAGGATGTTTCTCTCCAGGACCCCACAAAGTCCATGCCTATCCTTTCAAATAGGTTATCAACATGGGGGAATGAGATGAGAGAGGCTGCTAGGACTGGCCAGTGTAGTGGAGAGAGCAAGCGTGGAGCACCGGCCATGGTGCAAGATCTGAGGCCAGAACAAGAGGCTGTGAACCAAAGTCAGGTCATTTGTTAAAGCAGATGTTCAAAAGTTCACAGTCCAGTACATTAACTTGGCAACATTGTTGCTAATGTACTAGGCACTAGAAAGTAGCTGGAGACCCAGAGTTCAGGCTCTAAGGATTTTCAGCAAGGATTGCACAGGGTCAACCTCCCCACATTCAAGTCCCAAAAGGAACTAAAGAAATGGATTCAATTATGTAACTTTTTAAAATCTTATGATACAGAAACAAATAATACTTTCATTTTTACAGCATGGAATGGCTATTTTATAATCTACAGACATTACCTTCAGTTATACATAAACACAAATAAAGAAAACACATTAAAATCTGATTGCAGTGAGAAGACACTGAGGGTTCCCAAAAGCTTAGGTTTTGTTCACCAAACTCTAAGTTAGTCTGCTGAGTCTAAAACAGCATCTTCCCTCCACTTGCTTGTAGGAATCTCCAGCTGGAATCCAGGCAGACTCTTCCTCTGCTGAAATCCCTGCTAGCCAGTCAGCTGACCGATTTACCAACCACTCAGTTAAGTGTATAGATTTAAAGAAAACCCTGTTACACGAAAATACAAAACTGAGCATAGCAAACTATAAATGACTCTTTCCCCATGACTACATTTAAAGAAAAGCTGGCGACTCAGACAAGTTGAGACAATTTATCTAGAACAGTTCGGCTAAAATCAAACAGCATTCAAAACATACAATGAAAATAGAAGTTATTTTTCCCTCCTGATTTCCGTTTGCTATAATTAGCATTGCCCCAGGCTTCCCTGTTAGAGGGTTAACAATATCACTAACCTGCTGCAAAATGCTTCAGAGTTCAGGACACCAGCCTGCTTCCTGCACCTGGGCTCAGCTTCTCCCAGCTCACCCAGGGCACGTGGCCTTCTGCAAAGCAACGGCCCTGCCTGCTCCGCTCCATGGAGTCTGACCCCAGCAACAGGGAACCTACTGGAGCAGACCCAGAACTACAACACCCAATTCCAGAAGCTTCTGGAGGTGGAGTACTTAATCTGCCTAGCAACAATGACCCAGACACAACTCATGCCTACCTTCCCCCAGTGGGTCTTGTTGTCAGAGTGGTACCGGTGTGGTGCTCTGCTCTCTCCAATGTTGATATCACTCGGCTGCGTGCGTGTGTTCCCTCTGCGTGCTGCCCCAGCTCTGCAGATAGCTGACACAGCAGACCCGACGAGAACCCCCAATAACCACAGAGTCCAGTAAGATGCAAAGCCACGTCGGCTAGGTTTATTGCGAACTCGGACACCCTTGCAGGGTCCCCGTAGATTACTTAGTCTACCGGGCGTACTGCGAGAGAGTGCCTCTTGGCAATGGACCCGGCTCTGTCAGTGGCGGGACTTTCCACTGCCCCCTCGGCCAGACAAAGACACCGCCCCAGGGATGCATTCTTATACACAGGTACAAACAAGTTACACATTACTCCTGATGTATTGAGGTGCAACCCTTCCACGTAGCAAGGTACAACCCCTCTACGTATTAAGGTGCCGCCTCTCACCTTGTACATGTTGGTTCGATCAAAACAACTCTATCCATCATATTCCCCTTTTGCCCCTGTCATTGGGATGGGCCAGCCTGTTCTTTGTTATCTGTGTGGAATGTACAAGTATGTGAATGTTTGATATCTAATGTTCAGTACCTTTTAGGTACGTATCTTCTTGCAGCACCAGCCCTTTCCTTGCCAGCTTCTGTGAGCAGGGCCTGCCTCTGGCTCACAGCTTAACTTTGCTTTATGTTAGCAAAGTCTTGACCATTACTTTAGTTCAGGCCTCAGGCCTCATACCAGGCCTCTGATACCAAGGTTTATATCTTAGGGCCTCCTCTTACTACAGGTCTCTTAAAGAGATATCTCCCAGTTAGGCACAGAGGTTACATAGACACCCTTCATGCTGTCCTCCTCTCTTCTCCTCTGCCTGCTGCCCACCAAGTCCCTCCATCTTCCAGCCCCTGAGACCCTGCCATTTGCTGTAACACCCCCCTGAGTGCTGCGCCACAGTAATACCCCCCTGAGTGCCATGCCTCCATAACAGCCCTCGAGCGCCGTGCCGCCATAGCACCCCCCAAGTGCCACGCCACTGTAACACCCCCCACCGAGTGCCACGCCACCTTAACACCCCCCCACCGAGAGCCGCAATGCTGTAATACCCCCCTGAGTGCCGTGCTGCCCCGCCCCGCCGCAACACCCCCCTGAGTGCTGTGCTGCCCCGCCGTAACACCCCTTGAGCACTGCGCCGCCGTAACACCCTCCGAGCACCGCGCAGCCATAACACCCCCGAGCGCTGCCCCACCATAACACCCCTGCCGAGCGCTGCACCGCGCTGTCGTAACACCCCCCGAAGCACCGCCAAAACGCCCCCCCGAGCGCTGTGCCACGCCGCCGAAACAAAAACAACAACAGCAAAAAACCTTGAGCGCCGCCCCATCGAACCACCCCCCCAAAAAAGAGTGCCCCACGCCACCCCAAGATTGGCCGCCCCTTACAAGGTGCCACCCCAAGCATGTGATTGGTCGGCTGGTTCCTGGAGCTGGCCCTGACCATCACTAAATCCTGGAACAGCATTATTTAGTGAATTGGTTACTATCCATTCAGTGAGTTATCTGCAAGACAGCATGCATAAGAAACACCTGGACCTACATCAGGAACTGATGTATCAGAGAGCAATGCAACCCATGGAACAGAGAAGCCGTTCCTTTTTCCTGCCCAGTAAAGTTTACCAGAGGGTGACAACCAGCAGTAAGGGTAACCTATAACATGAATGGACAGTACTGTGTAGTAACTAATTGCAAGACATATATATATATATATATATATATATATATATATATATATAAAGGCCTCATTTGTAATGTCGTTACTCCACATTTCTGTTTTACTTCTCATACACACAGCACTGTGGAACACACGGCAGTAACACCAATCCCAGTATTTCAAAACATTCAACCTACTGCCAATAATAACACAGGTGGTAACTGTAATTGCCCTGTTAGGAAAGTGTTGCTATCTGCAGAACCACAAGCATCAAACTTCACCACCCAGACTGGAAAAGGATTGTTATGCCTGGATATAAAGTGCTGTCATTATAGATTCATAGACTCATAGATTCATAGACTCTAGGACTGGAAGGGACCTCGAGAGGTCATCGAGTCCCATCCCTTGCCCTCATGGCAGGACCAAAAACTGTCTAAACCATCCCGGATAGACATTTATCTAACCTACTCTTAAATATCTCCAGAGATGGAGATTCCACAACCTCCCTAGGCAATTTATTCCAGTGTTTAACCACCCTGACAGTTAGGAACTTTTTTCCTAATGTCCAACCTAAATCTCTCTTGCTGCAGTTTAAGCCCATTGCTTCTTGTTCTATCATTAAAGGCTAAGGTGAACAAGTTTCCTCCCTCCTCCTGATGACACCCTTTGAGATACCTGAAAACTGCTATCATGTCCCCTCTCAGTCTTCTCTTTTCCAAACTAAACAAACCCAATTCTTTCAGCCTTCCTTCATAGGTCATGTTCTCTAGACCTTTAATCATTCTTGTTGCTCTTCTCTGGACCCTGTCCAATTTCTCCACATCTTTCTTGAAATGCGGTGCCCAGAACAGGACACGATACTCCAGTTGAGGCCTAATCAGCGCAGAGTAGAGCGGAAGAATGACTTCTCGTGTCTTGCTCACAACACACCTGTTAATGCATCCCAGAATCACGTTTGCTTTTTTTGCAACAGCATCACACTGTTGACTCCTATTTAGCTTGTGGTCCACTATAACCCCTAGATCCCTTTCTGCCATACTCCTTCCTAGACAGTCTCTTCCCATTCTGCATGTTTGAAACTGATTGTTCCTTCCTAAGTGGAGCACTTTGCATTCGTCTTTATTAAACTTCATCCGGTTTACCTCAGACCATTTCTCCAATTTGTCCAGATCATTTTGAATTATGATCCATATACAAATGCTTTCTATGCATACATACCCACATGTAACATACAAATATATTACACCGTATCTATACTATCCATACATATTATTTATCTAAAAAGTGCCCCCAAGGCTCAATCATGAAACTACATTCCTCAGTCATGGTCCCAGGCCTAACATTCCCAGGTCCATGATAAGTAACTAAAAACAATTGGAAAATAAAATCTGTCCATTCATTGTATGCGGGAATGTGCAGACTATGGGACAGATGGGGCATAAATGTGTGGATGGGAAAGTAAGGTGGCCACATAACACTGTTTAGCCCATTGGGCCATCTTCAGTCCAGGCATTAAGCTTTTCCGAGAAGATGGGTAACCATCCTCCCCATAAAAAGACAAATGGTGGGGGAATGTCGTAGGAGGGAACCTGAGACATAAACCCTTGTATCAGAGGCCTGAGGCCTGGGCTAAAGTGGTAGACAAATCTTTGCTGATATAAGGCAAAGACAAGCTGTGACCAAGAGGCAGGACCTGCTCAGAGAATCCGGCCCTTTCTAAAAGACTGGCTAATGCCAGGTGCTTCACAGGGACTGAACAGAACAGGGAATCATCAAGGATCCATCCCCTATCGCTGATTCCAGGCTTGTGGCAAACAGGCTAGGGACACCATCCCTGCCCATCCTGGCTAATAGCCATTGAGGGACTCTTTGGACCTATCCTGTGGAACTCTTTGCCAGAGGATGCTGTGGAGGCCAAGACTATAATTGATGCCTACTGCCTTTGTGCCTTAACAACCTGAGTCCCACTGAATATGGATGGACATTTAGCACCTAACTCACACCTGTGCCTCTGAACATCTCCCACCACCCTCCCTGTGCTAATTACACCTGTGCAGTTACTGTATCAGTGCGCAAGCTTCAGAGCACATGGTGATCGCTGAAGGGACTCAGGGAGCTTCTCCTGCCCATGGCACGATACTGCACTATGGCGGGTTTATGACTAAGCAGGGGCAATCTGTGCTGCCCTTGGTCAGACAGAGGCTATCAGATGAGAGGGGCTGTTACTCTGTGTTTGAAACAATGATTTTCCAGAGCCTTTCCATTGCTTGTCGTATTCTCAGGGATTCAGGGCAGGGGTCCTCAGTCAGGAGGATGAGGAGCAGATGCTCAGATTCTATGACCATGAGCAGCAGCATGAAAATCTTGATAGATAAATGAGTATGTTTAACTTTGGCTCTTCCTTTTCTCTCTGGTGTTATCATAATGCTGGAAAACTGTATCAAGTCTGCAACACTCTGTGTGCCCTGACTCTCTGAGCCTTTGTTGTCAGCAAATAATTTCTTCGCTCCCAGGGAAGTCTCTCAAGCTGATGTTCTCCAGGGTCTATTTTCTGCTCTTCCTGCTGCTCACGGAGCTGAAGGAATTGTCTGGGAGTCCTGGCCAATCTGAGAGTCCACAGGGACTGATAAGAGAATCATAAAGTCCGCAGGGAATATACAGGAGAATGATTAAGGTTGCTGCCCAGCACATCGAATGTCAGACATGTGAGATTCATACACTGATTCTCAGGGATCTGCCTTCCTGTCGCTGTAAGGTGAGCAGGATTTTGGTGAGTTGCCTGTTTCTGCCTTAAAGTTAGTGCTAAGGGCTCAGGAAGGGTTCAAGGGTTCAAGCCAAAAACCATCTGGGCAGGAATTCACCAGCACAGCTATTTGAACAGTTTAGTATTGTCAAAAACACCAAGGGATTGCCCTTTTAAAATTGGAACTCAAATATTTTTGAAAATAGTTTAGACAAATATTCATTTTTTATGATCAGTTCTTTCGCTCTTACTGTATCCTGCTGTCTGTCTGAGTAGCTTCCTTTTGGGGGCTGTGTGGTTTTCCCTCTGGTTTATTCAAGTTTTCCAGTTCAGCAATTTGACTGCCTTGTTAAGAAGTGCAGCCAAAGCCTCTGCAGTGGGTACCTTGTTGTGATCCCTACCAAAGGATTCACAACAAGAATGGGATGCACAGGGTTTCACTCACATTCTGCCTCCAGTGGATCACTGACACTGTGTTCCCTCAGAGCAAAATCCCTGTCTTGTTTTGTCCTTCATTCTTACCAGAGAGAAGTTGAAAAGACTGGGATTGTTACCTTACTAAGGTGATGAATAAGGGGGAAACATGAGGAAAGTCCATAAAATACTGACTGATAGAGAGTAAATGGAGACTGTCTTCTTCCTGTCTCATAAGATGAGATCAAGATAACATTCAATTAATCTGAAATGTGGCAAATTCAAAACAGATATAAAAAAGAATTCTTTCTTCACTCAATGCCTAATGAGACTGAGGTCAGAACGGTAGCTGTGTTAGTCTGATTCAGCAAAAACAATGAGGAGTCCTTGTGGCACCTTTGAGACTAACAGATTTATTTGGGCATACGTTTTCATGGGCTAGAACCCACTTCGTCAGATGCATGGAGTGGAAAATACAGTAGCAGGTATAAATACACAGCCCATGAAAAGATCGGAGTTGCCTTAGCAAGTGGGAGGTCAGTGCTAACACGACAATTCAATTAATAGTACAATATAAAGACAGGAAAGGCTGAGGAGGGATAGCTCAGTGCTTTGAGCACTAGCCCACTACATACAGAGGTGTGAGCTCAATCCTTGAGGTGGCTGCTTAGGGTTCTGGGACAAAATCAGTGATTGGTCTTGCTAGTGAAGACAAGGGGCTGATGTCAATGACCTTTCCAGTTCTGTGAGATAGGCATTTATTATTTAAAAATCACTTTTGTAGTGGTAATGAGAGTGACCCATTTCAAACAGTTGACAAGAAGGTGTAAGTAACAGTAGGGTGAAATTAGTATGGGGGAAAATAGGTTTAGGTTTTGTAATGACTCAACCACTCCCAGTCTTCATTCAGGCATAATTTGATGGTGTCCAGTTTGCAAATTAATTCCAGTTCTGCAGTTTCACATTGGAGTCTGTTTTTGAAGTTTTTTTTGTTGAAGAATTGCCACTTTTAGGTCTGTTATTTAGTGACCAGGGAGATTGAAGTGTTCTCCTACTGGTTTTTGAATGTTATAATCCCTGATGTTAGATTTGTGTCCATTTATTCTTTTGCACAGAGACTGTTCGGTTTGGCCAATGTACATGGCAGAGGGTCATTGCTGGCACATGATGGCATATATGACATTGGTAGATGTGCAGGTGAACGAGCCCCTGATGATGTGGCTGATGTGGTTAGGTCCTGTGATGGTGTCCCTTCAATAGAAATGTGGACAGAGTTGGCACCGGAGTTTGTTGCAGGATTTGGTTCCTGGGTTGGTGTTTTTGTTGTGTGGTGTGTAATTGCTGGTGAGTATTTGCTTCAGGTTGGGGGGGCTGTCTGTAAGCGAGGACTGGCCTGTCTCCCAAGGTCTGTGAGAGTGATGGATCGTCCTTTAGGATAGGTTGTAGATCCTCAATGATGCACAGGAGAGGTTTTAGTTGGGGGCTGTAGGTGATGGCTAGTGGCATTCTGTTACTTTCTTGGTTGGGGCTGTCTTGTAGTAGGTGACTTCTGAGTACCCTTGTGGCTCTGTCAATCTGTTTCTTCACTTCACCAGGTGGGTACTGTAGTTTCAAGAACGCTTGACAGAGATCCTGTAGGTTTTTGTCTCTGTCTGAGGAATTGGAGCAAATGCAGTTGTATCTTACAGCTTGGCTGTAGACAATGGATGGTGTGATGTGGTCTGGATGAAAGCTGGAGGCATGTAGGTAAGTATAGCGGTCCGTAGGTTTCCAGTATAGGGTGGTGTTTATGTGACCATCGCTTATTAGCACTGTGGTGTCTAGGAAGTGGACCTCTTGTGTGGACTAGTCCAGGCTGAGGTTGATGATGTGAAGGAAATTGTTGAAATCCTGGTGGAATTCCTCAAGGGCCTCCTTCTCATGGGTCCAGATCATAAAGATGTCATCAGTGTATCACAAAGAGAGTAGGGGCATTAGGGGACAAGAGGTGAAGAAGCCTTGTTCTAAGTCAGCCATAAAAATGTTGGCATACTGTGGGGCCATGCGGGTACCCATAGCAGTGCCACTGACTTGAAGGTATAAATTGTCCCCAAATCTGAAATAGCTGTGGGTGAGGACAAAGTCACAAAGTTCAGCCACCAAGTTTGCCATGATAAGTCAACTGTTTGAAATGGGCCACTCTCATTACCACTACAAAAGTGATTGTTCCGCCCTTGGTATCCTACAGTTAATTGAATTGTCTCGTTAGACTGAGCTCCCACTTGGTAAGGCAACTCCGATCTTTTCATGTGCTGTGTATTTATACTTGCTACTGTATTTTCCACTCTATGCATCTGATGAAGTGGGTTCTAGCCCACAAAAGCTTATGCCCAAATACATTTGTTAGTCTCTAAGGTGCCACAAGGACTTCTTGTTTTTAATGAGACTGAGGAACTAATTGCCACAAGTGGTAGTTGTGGCCATGAGCTAAGCAAGGATCAGGAAGAGTTTTGGCATTTACACGGACAGTAAAACTGTTTAGTTACAGCTAAATAAATATTTTGGAAAGCCTATATGCTCATGTGTTTCAGGGCACAAGCCAATATCAAATTGCAAGTTATTAGGGTGAGAACCTCATACTGTTCAGGTTAACCCCACCCCATCCACCCACTGCTGGTTTCTTTCATCTTCTTCTGCAGCACCTGGGGCTGTCACTGTCAGAGAGAGGACATTGGACTAGATGGACCATAGGTCTGATCCACGATGCAATTCCTATTTTGGAGAGGAGCCAAGTTTCCCCCATAGAACAGACGTTATCATGGTGGGCTATGACTTTGTGCTCAGCAGAATGGGCATGATGGGCACAAGGGTCTTAGTATTTAGGATTACAGGTCTGCACCTCTGTTACTTCCCTTGTGTCTTTTGGTGAGACACTTTCTGGAATGCACTCAGCTTTGTCTGAGACATAAGTTGCAGGTGTTAACTGACAAGTATAAGCATAGATACGTGTGAGCAATTCAGATACAAGTGGTCCTGTCAGATACTAACCAATCTCATGTCTGAATATCGATGAAATTTGCAGATGACACAAAAATTGTGGGATGCTAAATAATGATGAGGACAGGTCACTGATTCAGAGCAAACTGGATTGGTTGGTAAACTGGATCAAAGCAAACAATGTGTGTTCTAATATAGCTATGTAGATATCTACATCAAGGAACAAAGAATGAATATGATGCTTACATGATGGGGGACTATAGTGAGATATGTAATTACTCTGAACTAGATTTGGGGGCCTGAAGGGATAATTCACTAAAACATGAGGTCACAGTGCAACCATTGCCAAAATAGCCAATGTGATCTTGGGATCCCTCTGCTTCTGCAATATCTTGGTTGAGAAGGGTGTCCAGTACTACATAGAGGAGTCCAGAGGAGCATGAAATGGAGTCCCGAGGAGCGTAACATATTGACTTGACTGATCTCATGGCAATGATTCCCCATCCCCCTCCTCCTGGATACCAACATTTTGCTTAGTTTCTGTCCATGCCTGCACTGTGAGTGGGGTTTTACAGAGCTGTGTACCATGATGCCCAGGTCCCTATTCTGAGTTCATACACTTAAATTAGAAACTTGTTAGGTGTTTGAGGAGTTCCAATACTCCCTACAATGGGAACACATGTTGCAGTTTATTGACCTCGAAATCCATCTGCCATCACGCTGCCCATTCACCTGGCATGGTTAGCTCCCTCTGAGGACTTCTCTGGACTAGACAATTATCTATATAATCTGGTGTCATCTGTAAACATTACAACATCACTGCTTATCCTTCTTTCTCATATTTACTGTACTGTTATCTAGTGTGTAACCCCGCATCTCTGTTTCCCTTCACAGGCACCTTGAGCATTTCTTAGCCTGACTGAAGCATCCACCACTTCATGGCAGCTTTCAACCTCACCCCTTCTGGCCCTTCAACATTTATCCTAATGGGCATCCCTGGCCTGGAAGCAGTCCAGGGCTGGATTTCCATCCCTTTCTCTATGTTCTACATTATCGGCCTGTTGGGAAATTCCACACTTTTGTTTGTTGTATGGAAAGAGGAGACCCTGCACCAGCCGATGTACCTGCTGATCTGCATGCTGGCGCTCACAGACATTGGTATATCTACCTCCGTCATTCCGAAGGCACTATGTATATTTTGGTTTGATTTGAAAGCCATTACTGTGGCTGGCTGCCTTACCCAGACATTCTTCCTTCACGGAGTTCCTGTTATGCAGTCAGCTGTCCTCGTGACAATGGCCTTTGATCGCTACGTTGCCATATGTAACCCTCTGAGATACTCCACCATCCTCAACAACGCACGAATAGCTAAGCTAGGGCTTCTAGGTTTGATAAGAGCTGTTCTCTTCATGCTGCCCCTACCCCTGCTCATGAGCAGGCAGCCATTCTGTGCCAACCACATTATCCCCCACATTTACTGTGAGCACATGGCTGTGGCGAAGATATCGTGTGGGGACACCACAGTCAACAGAGCATATGGCTTGGCGATGACGTTTGTAGTGTTAGGGTTAGACCTGATGCTCGTTGCCCTGTCCTACAGTCTGATCATCAGGGCCGTCCTCAGAATCGCCTCCAAGACAGCCTACCACAAAGCCCTCAACACCTGCACAGCCCACATCTGTGTCATGCTGATGTCTTGTACTTTCGTCTTCTTTTCCACTCTGACACACCGGTTTGGTCAGGGCATTGCTCCGCACATTCACATAATCTTGGCTAACCTCTACTTCGTCATTCCCCCCATGCTCAACCCTATCATTTATGGGGTCAAAACCAAAGAGCTTCGTGAAAAAGTGGGCAAATACTCCTGCAGAATATGCTTGCCAGGAGGCCAGTGACTTTAAGCCTGTGTGACAAGGGAGGAAGGATATCTCCTTCTTAATCCAGGGCGCCCTGTCCCAGTTTGACTGAGCTCAGCACTGTGGAAGTTTGAGTCTGAGAAGCTTCTCACACTTAACATTGTATCACCCCATCACCAAGCACTGCTCTCTCCTTTCCTCTCTGATCATCACTTGATCTCTTTCAGTATCACCCATGAGCCCCAGTCCCCGCACACCCTGTCACTCAGCCTTTCCATGACCTCGAGATCACTACAAGGTACTGAAGCCTCCTGATGGAAGTTGGCTTTCTATTAAACTCTGTGAACTCACTTCTTGATCAGTTAATGCTATGTGTTCATGTAGCCAAAGACAAAGAAAGCATCTCCTTCTTTATTGTATGTGCAGTGATCCAGTGAACAAAGTGCACATGATTTTCTACATCCAGTTTTTCAGGAATCCATTAGAAAGTGCAAATAGAGGAAAGCTGCGGCAGGAATTGAAGATATTCTCCAAGAGCTTATTGGTGATAGTTATTAAAACATGTATTTTTGATAATGGGACTGCTGTGTTAAACTATGACATCACCTTTGAGTCAAATAACTTACTGCCTTGTGCAGTCGCTTTTCATTTTGAACTTAAAAACATACACAATCACTGCACGTTGTCAAAGAAGGCCTTAAGAGCCAGAGGCTAAGCAACCAGAGGAGTTTGAGAGGAGGAGAAGGAGATCACCCTGCTTAGCAAGCAAGGTGTGACTGCTAACTTTGGGGTGAGTAAGTTTGTTTGGCTGTTTGAAATAACCTGAAAGAGAAAGAAAAACACAGTTATTTTCAGTTAATTCAGTTACTGGGACAGCTGGGATTGTGGGTCTGGGAAATCTGAGTCTTTATACTCTGGATCATCCTTGATCATCTTTTAAGCAGCCTGAATCAGCCTTGTGATCACCCTCCCCTGGTGTGATTAGTGAGTGGGCAGGGCTAACTTAGGAGAGAAAGCTTTAAAAGCCAGAGGCTATGTGACCAAGGGGTACTAGTGAACTGGGGACTGCAAACAGGGTTAGGCCTCAGCTGGAATATTGTGTCCAGTTTTAGTCACCCATGTGTAGGAAGGATGTAGAAAAACTGGAAAGGATCCAGAGGCAAGAGACAAGTATGACCAAAGGAATGGGACAAGCCATATGAGCTGAGGCTGAAGAAACTGTGGCCCGCAAACAGGGGAGTTTGAGAGGGAGTTTGTAAGAGACAGACATAATAGAATCGCTATGGTTAGGAAGGGTCGCATCACCAGTGCCAACGTGGCTCCTCTCTCCTCCACCTGTGACTGTATCCAGACAGACAATTTAACCGTGGATTCATAGATTCTAGGACTGGAATGGAGCTTGAGAGGTCATCGAGCACATCGAGTCCAGTCGCCTGCCCTCATGGCAGGACCAAATACTGTCTAGACCATCCCTGATAGACATTTATCTAACCTACTCTTAAATATCTCCAGAGATGGAGATTCCATAACCTCCCTAGGCAATTTATTCCAGTGTTTAACCACCCTGACAGTTAGGAACCTTTTCCTAATGTCCAACCTAAACCTCTCTTGCTGCAGTTTAAGCCCATTGCTTCTTGTTCTATCCTTAAAAGCTAAGGTGAACAAGTTTTCTCCCTCCTTCTTATGACACCCTTTTAGATACCTGAAAACTGCTCTCATGTCCCCTCTCAGTCTTCTCTTTTCCAAACTAAAACCCAATTCTTTCAGCCTTCCTTCATAGGTCATGTTCTCAAGACCTTTAATCATTCTTGTTCCTCTTCTCTGGACCCTCTCCAATTTCTCCACATCTTTCTTGAATTGCGGTGCCCAGAACTGGACACAATACTCCAGTTGAGGCCTAACCAGCGCAGAGTAGAGCGGAAGAATGACTTCTCATGTCTTGCTCACAACACACCTCAATATGTCAGGAGAGATGTGTAACTTGTTTGTACCTGTGTAAAACAATGTACCTCTGAGCGGAAGTCTTTGTCTGGCCTAAAGGACAGTGGAGAACCCTGCCACTGACTGAGCTGGTCCATTGTCAGGGGGCACATATTCGTAGCATGTCCTACAGACTCTGCAGGAAATTACTACTGTACTTCATTTGACAATAAACCTGGCCGACGTGCCTTCGTACCTTATCAGAGTCTATGGTCATTGGGGATTTTCTCGGCACCTGCTATGCTGGCTATCTGCACAGAGCTGGGGCAGCACACAGAGGGTACACACGCATACAGCAGTATGGTTATCAACATTTGTCAGAACAGAGCATCAGTGACATCAGATGACAACTAGTACAGATTTGATTTTAAAAAAAGCTACAAGCCCCAGCAGGAGTTGGTCCACATTAGCAACAAAGCTATGGGATGACAATCAAATTCACATAAAATCCCCAATACTTGTACTTGTATCCTGAGCACCTCAGCAGCACGTTGTCATCTTGCCATGAGTGCTCCCTTCATCCAGAGGTGGTTAGTTGCCTCTTCCACATGTGGAGAAGTCTCCAGGTGAATCTGTTCATGTCCAGGCAGAACAGGAAATGCCACTGTGACGTTTCTCTCCATATGCTTTATGGAAATATGCTTATGGATGTGAATATGATGTAACTGGAATATGCTTTATGCAAAAGGTCTCGTATTATGTCATTAGAAAGCTTGTAATCTACTGATACATCCTATTTGTTTGCATGTATTATTTATTTGTAGTCACACCAGGTGAGGGCCATCAATGGGACATTAGGAACTTGATGGCTCCCATAGACTCGGACAATTGATGGTAAATGGTTCATTTACGTGCAAGCCTTCCTGTGTATGTGTGGGCCAACCCTGGAAGAATGGATACTAGGTATCAGAGACATGTGACCATATCACATGATACTGGAATCCATCTTGGTCCTTGCACTTTCCATTAATGAGAAGAGATGGGGTTCAAGCACAGACAAAAGATTCCTACCTTGTGCCAAAGATATAACAGGGGGTGGGGCAAGAAAAAGGGGGCTGCCAGTCATGAAAAAAACAACAACCCTGTTTACCGCCTGAGATGTCTGCTAGACCTAACAAGGACGGTATCCGGGGAAAGGATTGGGCCCAGACTAGGAAAGAGTCTAGTCTGTGAAAGAAGCTTATTAGAATATTTCCTGTAATCAGTTTCTTAATGTATTAGGTTTAAACTTGCAAGTTTGTTTTATTTTGCTTGGTGACTTACTTTGTTCTGTCTGTTATTACTTGAAACCACTTAAATCCTACTTTTTATACTTAATAAAATCACTTTTGTTTTTAATAAACCCAGAGTAAGTGATTAATACCTGGGAGAGCAAACAGCTGTGCATATCTAGTGTTATAGAGGGCAGACAATTTATGAATTTACCCTGTATAAGTTTTATACAGAGTAAAACAGATTTATTTGGGGTTTGGATCCCATTGGGAGCTGGGTGTCTGGGTGCTGGAGGCAGGTAACTTGCTGAGCTGTTTTCAGTGAAGTCTGCAGCTTTGGGGGCATGGCCCAGCCCTGGGTCTGTATTGGGCAGGCTAGCGTGTTTAGCTGAACAGGGCAGGGTTCTGGAAATCCCAAGCTGGCAGGGAAAACATCTCAGAGGTAATTTCAGCCCATCAGATGACCGTCCCAAGTGGGTCTCCATTACAACCCATCACAGCCATGTCTTCTGTTCAATTGGGGGCATGGGCAGAGGATCCTGGTTGGATGCTTGTTTGCTCCCATGGTTGGGGCCTCTGCCGTATGCCTTACCTCCGCTTCCATAGTTACCCAGGGTCCTCACAAAGATCAAACAGGATAGGGCGAGGATCAGCCTCATCGCGCTGGTGTGGCCACACCAACACTCCTTCAGCACTCTGCTGGACCTCTCAGCGGTGACCACATGCCAGCTACCTCACAGATCAGACCTCTTGTCCCAGAACCACAGTAGTCTTTTGCACCCCACCCTGGCAGTGTTACATCTGATGGCCCAGAGGCTGCATGGCTAAATGCCCAGGAGCAGCAATGCTTGGATGCGGTTCAGCGTGTCCTGTTGGGAAGTAGGAAGCCCTGCACCCGAGTGATTTACCTGGCAAAGTGGAAACGGTTCACCTGCTGGATCACAGACAAAGGTGTCTGTCCCAAACGGGCTTCCCTGCAGCTGATTCTGGACTACCTCGTGCATCTCAAAGTTCAGGGCTTGTCCCTTTCATTGATCAAGGTCCATCTAGTGATCATCTCAATGATCCACCGGCTGTTCAAGGGCAGGTTTTTGTTGGCTCAGGATATCAGTCAGATTTCTTAAGGGCCTAGAGTGTCTGTACCCACAAATCAGGGATCCTGTCCCACTTTGTGATGAGTCTGGTTCTGTTGCAGCTCCCCCTTTGAGCCTCTGGCTTCTTGCTCTCTCCTCCTCCTTTCTTAGAAGATAGCATCTGGTCCTGGTGATTTATTACTGTTTAATTTATCATTTTTTTCCAAAACCTCCTCTAATGATACCTCAATATGGGACAGTTCGCCTCAGAACTGTCACCTAAAAAGAATGGCTCAGGTGTGGGAATCTCCCTCAGCCCCTCATCCATGAAGACCGATGCACAGAAGTAATTTCACTTCTCCGCAATGGCCTTATCATCCCTGAGTGCTCCTTTAGCAACTCAATCGTCCAGTGGACCCACAGGTTGTTTAGCTGGCTTCCTGCTTCTGATGTACTTAATTTTTGTGCTATTACTTTTTGAGTCTTTGGCTAGCAGTTCTTCAAATTCTATTTTGGCCTTCCTAATTACATGTTTACACTTCATTTGCCATTTCCTCACTAGTTTCTTGGTTAACACAGGCTTGTTGTATATCCTTTCCACATCGGGGAGAGGGCGAGCTCTATGAATGAGCTTACATTGTACAGATCCCTGAGCAGGAAGGTATCATTTTGGATTTATATTCCAGTGGGGAGTGGGGAGCCTGGGGAGCTGGGATATTAGCTGATATTTGCTGTTTGTACTTGGCTGCTAACAGGGCCTGGAGAGGCTGAATCACCAGCAAAGGTAGGCTGACCAGATAGCAAGTGTCAAAAATTGGGACAGGAGGTGGGGGGTAATAGGTGCCTATGTGAAAAAAAGACCCCAAAATTGGGACTGTGCCTATAAAATCGGGACTTCTGGTCACCCTAAGTGTGAAAAAGGGCCAGCCCAGCAGTGTGGTTAGAGGGGCACAACACTTCCTACGGTTCCCAGATTGTACCTGGGGGTGACAACCCGTCACACTCATACTCTCTGGAGCCCAAATTAGCACGGGGGAGGGACTGTAGCCTGAACAAAAGATAAAGATATAGCAATTGTTTGATTCCTTTACCCCTGTGTTCTCAGCGGGGCACACGTACTTAAAATACCACCATACTGAAGTGGTCACAGAGCAACATATCAGCCAAATTCTGTGGCTGTTCCCTGGTGAAAAGTGGAATACCGTGTGAGATGAACTCCGGGTCATTTTGGCTCCGGGAAATGTAAAGGAATCACACAGTAAGAGGAGAACTCCCATAGTACTAGTTCCGATGCAGGATAGCACAACCCGTTTCTGCATCGAGTTCTGAAAAATCAACACATTATTGAAATTTGCTGCTTTCCCGATTCAGAGAGTGGATGAATTATTAGAACAGTTTGAGCTGCCAGATATATATCCATTTTAGACCTCACAAAGAAATAGTGGCAAATACCTTTGATGCCACAATCCTGGGTGAAGAAAGCCTTTTCCAAGTACTTAGAGTGGCTATGACTTTTCAGAGGCTAATGGATGATGTGCAGTGGTGCGCTGCTACAAGCAATTAAAAATGATTGTTGTTGTCTTGTATCTTCTGGCAGCATTCCCACACATAGTGCAGAAAGCAGTAACCATACAGAAAAGAAAACCATCCTCAGTTGCTAGGCTGAACAGTCTGCAAGACTCAGTTTGCCCTGACAATCTGAGCCCCTTGTGTCAGCAAATCATTTCTTCACTCCCAGAGGAGGCTCTCAAACTGAAGCTCTCCAGGGTCTATTTTCTGCTTGTCCCAATGCTCGTGGAGCTGAGGGAATTGTCTGGGAGTCCTGCCAAACTAAGAGTCTGTAGGGGCTGTTCAGGGGAATCATAAAGGTTGCTGTCCTGTATGGGGAGTGTCAGACATTTGAGATTCATACATTGATTCTCAGGGCTCTGCCTTTCTGTCACAATAAGAAGATTTCCTCTCTCTGCTGAGCAGGATTTCGGTGAGTTGCCTGTTTCTGCATTAAAGTTAGTGCTAAGGGCTCAGGAAGGGTGCCAGGGTTCAAGTCAAGAACCATTTTGGTAGGAATTCACGAGTTTAGCAACAGGGGGAGTATAGCTCAGTGGTTTGAGCATTGGCCTGCTTAAAACTAGGGTTGTGAGTTCAGTCCTTGAGGAGGCCATTTAAGGATCTGGGGCAAAACCAGTACTTGGTCCTGCTAATGAAGGCAGGGGGCTGGACTCAATGACCTTTCAAGGTCCCTTCTAGTTCTATAAGATAAGTCTATCTCCATATATTATTGATATTGTCTGAAACACCAAAGGATTTATGTGATAAAATTGAATCTACAAATGTACTAGAAATTGTTTAGACAAATATTTGTTTTTAAGATCAGTTCCTTCTCTCTGAGTGTGTCCTTCTACCTGTCTCAGTAGCTTCCTTTTGGAGTTTATGTGGATTTTCCTCGGGTTCACTCAAGTTTTCCAATTCAGAAAATTCACTGCTCTGTTAGTAAGTGAAGCCAAACTCTCTGCAGTGGGTATCCGTGTTACCAGAGGGGTGACAACAAGAATGGGCTCCACAAAGGCCAGATTCTGCTCTCACGTTCTGCCTTCACTGGGTCACTCCAGATTGAGACTGAGAGCAAAATCAGGGCCCGGCTGTTTTGGAATCCCCATCTTTCATTCCCTGTCTCGGAATGTCACAAAACCTGAGGGTTTACTTCAGACACTTTCAGCATCCTAACAGAGTAGCACTCTTTGTAGCAGGACCTGAAGCTGTGATTTTCACAGCTCAGAGCTCAACACAGTCAGGAGTTCAACCTAAATCTACATGAGGGGATGTTAGTAAATGACCTGATTTACACCCGACATGACTCTCCAAGGACTTCAACTGGAGTCGTCCTGTGGCCTGTAAGGATGGGTGAGCTTGTTTGCACTAAAGAAGACTGGACAGGAGAGTTGATGAAATATCAGAATTGAATATGGTCACACACAAAAAAAAAGTGGTTAATTACTCTCACCTTTTAAAAAAAATGCATGCCTTATTTCCAGTCAGAATGTCTTTAATTTCAACTTCCAGCCATTGGATCTTGTTACACCTCTTAATGCTAGGCTGAAAAGCCTGTTATGAAATATTGGTACTCCATATAGGTCCTTACAGACTGTTTTCAAGTCACACATAACAATCTTTGTTAATCTAAAAAGATTGAGATTTTTTGAGTCTATCACTATAAGACAGGTTTTCTAATCTTTTTATAATTCTTGTGACCAGCACCAAAGACAGAATAAAATATCTTCTCTACCTCTCCTTGAGATTCCCCGGCTACCATGCAAGGATCACATTGGCTCTTTTGGCCACATGGTCACACTGGCAGGTCAGGTTGAGCTAATTCTCCTTTCATGCCCCCAAATCTTGTTCAGAGTCATTGCACTTTCCACAATAGTACCCCAGTATGTATGCATCAGCTATGTTCTTTGTTCCTAGATGTAGATGTCTGAATAGCTATATTAGAATATATATCGTGTGCTTCGACTGAATTTATCAACCAATCCAGATTGCTCTGAATCAGTGACCTGTCCTCTTCATTATTTACAATTCCCCATTTTTTGTGTCATCTGAAAACTTCACTGATATTCAGGCATGTGAAGAGTTAGGAGCTGAGTTGCAGACACATGTCTGCTTACACTTGTCAGTTAACACCTGTAAATTACATCTGAGACAAAGCTGGTTGCCAGCAAGAAAATGTTTCACCAGAAGAATGAAGGGAAGTAGCCCTAAATACCAAGACCCTTGCGCCCCTAGTGCCCATTTTTTAGCACTAAGTTATAGCCCTGTTATAGTCTTGGCAGAACGTTCCATGGGGAAAACTTGGCTCCTTTACATCGTAATTTCATCGTGGATCAGACCTATTTTTTATCTAGTCCAGTGTCCTCTCTTGACAGTGACATCGCCAGGAGCTGGAGAAGAAGGTTTAAGAAAATAGCATTGTATTTTCCGAAGAATTCCCGATCCCACTCCTCCTGGATCCCAAAGTTTTGCTTAGTTTGTTTCTGTGTTTGTGCTGTGAAAAGGGTCTCACAGAGCTATGTACCATGACACCCAGATTTTTGTTTTGAGCCTGTAGGACTAACCTGCTTACTTGCATATCTATCTATATCTATATATATATATCTATATCTAGCTATATATTTTTTTCTTATAGTTTAAGTATTTGGTTTATTGTAATAGGTTTATAGATTTATATTAAAGTAAGTTTGGCTGTAATGCAAAAGACCTACAGGCCAAAACCTGTATGTTAAGCTAATGCAAAGTTAGCATATCTAGATTAAGACTTTTACCCAGGAAAGTAAAGTTGACCTATAGCTTGTTACCTAAATAGATAAGTATTCACGCAACTGTCTAGGGCCTTTTATCTAGATCAATAGATAATTGAAGAATGGGATGGGGGGGTCAGTTTGTACCCACAGACTTAAGAGGTACACCACAAGGAAACGTATGTGCATATGTACATGTCATCAATACGCACATACATATTAGCCTATGGAGTAAGCGTACCCTAACATATTTTGGATGAGGAATGAAATTTGGGTATAGGAGGAAGGATTTCTGGCACTTCTGCCCTATAAAAGAGGTGACCCACCTCACTAGAGTACTCCGTTCTCACTTACTCACTCCACTTTACTCTATCTTACTTAGTTTTACTCACTCTTTCTATTTTATTTTATTCTATGATGACTGCTACTATTTGTAGGCTATACTTGTTCTTCCTAAACTTCCTAAGTTTCAAGGGAACTAGGCTAAGCTTGGTTTCCCTAGGCTTTTATTCTCAGTTTGTTTATTAGGTTTTGACTTTAAGTTTAAGTTAGTCAAGTAAACCCTAAGTTCACTTTAAGAGCTGTTAGCATTAGTTTCTCCTAAGCACTGCATCCCTCGCTCAAGAATTGAAAAACCTGAACCGCAAGGCTGGTCCAGTGTCTCTTACAGCCAGGTTATCAAGGAAGGGTGTGAGCATATTAACTAAAGCTTTGTAGCATATAATACTATATTATATATGTATCTTTTGAATAGCAGTAATGCAATTGTAACTTTGTAACTCTGGGTATTTTACCATTTACTTACTATTATTGATTTTAATAAGAAGTCTTTAAGGATATATATGTCCCAGTGTGAGCTTCCTGTCATACCTCTGAGGGTCCTTTGTAAATTCTGTGGAGCCTGATTCGGGAAAAGAACTTTTATCTTCTGATCAAACAGATTGGTAAGCCTAAAAGCCATACTATTAATATTAACAATTACTTATTATTAATATTAATTATTTAAATTAAATTAATAATAATTAAATTGATTAATTAAATTAATATTATTAGTACACCCTAAATCAGTCTACAGGCTGTTCAATCAGAACTTGGCAAGGTGTTTGAGGAGTTCAAGTTTTCCCTTCAAAGGGCATACAAGCTGCAGTTTCTGACACTTCATTGGGCTTTGTTAGCTCCCTCTGAGGACTTCTCTGCACTTGGCTGTGACCTAAGTAATCTGGTGCCATTTGCAGATGTTGCCACATCATTGTTCACCCCCTTTCTAGATTTGTAATAACTATAAAATATTTACTGTGCTATTTGTTCTAAAGTCTGTAATTCCCCTTGTTGTGCTTCTCTTCCTTCACAGGCACTTTAAGCTTTTCCGAACCCGATCGATGCATTGAACATCTCATGGCAGCTTTCAACGTGACCCCCTCTGACCCTTCAACATTCATCCTTACAGGAATCCCTGGCCTGGAACCTGCCCATGTCTGGATTTCCATCCCTTTCTCTATGTTCTACATTATCAGCCTGCTGGGAAATGTCACGCTTCTGTTTGTTGTAGGCAAAGAGCAGACCCTGCACAAGCCGATGTTCCTGCTGCTCTGCATGCTGGCGCTCACAGACATCAGCACGTCTACCTCTGTCATACCGAAGGCACTGTGTATATTTTGGTTCAATTTGAAAGGCATTACTGTGGGCGGCTGCCTCACCCAGATGTTCTTCCTTCATGCAGTTTCTGTTATGCACTCAGCCGTCCTTGTGACAATGGCCTTTGATCGCTACATTGCCATATGTAGCCCTCTGAGATATGCCACCATCCTCACCAACACACGAATAGCTAAGCTAGGGCTAGTGGGTTTGATAAGAGCTGTTCTCTTCATTCTGCCCCTGCCCCTGCTCCTGAGCAAGCAGCCATTCTGTGCCAACCGCATTATCCCCCACACGTACTGTGAGCACATAGCTGTGGTGAAGATGTCATGTGGGAACATCACAGTAAACAGGACGTATGGCTTGGTGATGGCCTTTGTAGTCATCGGGTTAGACCTGACACTCATTGCCCTGTCCTATGGCCTGATCATCAGGGCTGTCCTCAGAATCGACTCCAAGAAAGCCCACCAGAAAGCTCTCAACACTTGCACAACCCACATCTGTGTGATGCTGACATTTTATACTCCCTTCCTCTTCTCCTCTCTGACACATCGGTTCAGTCAGGGCTTTGCTCCCCACATTCACATTATCTTGGCCAACCTCTTCTTCCTCATCCCACCCATGCTCAACCCTATCATTTATGGGGTCAAAACCAAAGAGCTTCGTGACAAAGTGGGCAAATACACCTTCAGAATATGCTTGCCAGGACACCACTGACTTTAAACCTGCGTGAATCTGTTGTCTGTGAAGTCAGCTTGTATGCTATCTCCCGGAGGTTTTTCTTTTACCTTTCTTTTCTTTAATTAAAAGTCTTATTTTTAAGAACCTGATTAATTTTTTCCTTGTGTTAAGATCCAAGGGGATTGGATCTGGACTCACCAGAAATTGGTGGGGGAAAGGAGGGGTGGTGGTTAAATTCACCTTGTGTTACGATGCAAGGATTTGGATCGATGTTCACCAGGAAATTGGTGAAGAAGTCTCTCAAGACTACCCAGGGAAGGGAGTTAGTACTTGGGAGTGGTGGCAGCAAAACCAGATCTAAGCTGGTAATTCAGCTTAGGGGTTCACATGCAGGTCCTCATATCTGTACTCTAAAGTCCAGAGCAGGAGTAATTATTTCCTTCCTTAATACTCACTACTCTGATAAGAGGCTGATTCCTTGATCTTTTCCACTCTGGCCAAAACTGAAACTGACTAAGACAAAGGGAACTTCCCTCCTTCCTTTTGAAACATCCTGTCCCCCCATTGGCTCCTCTGGTCAGGTGTCAGCTAGGCTAGGTGAACTTCTTAACCCTTTACAGGTAAAAGAGGCATTAACCCTTAACTGTCTGTTTATGACAAGGTCAAATAGCCTGGATGTTCTAAACCTATTGCTTATGTCTGTGTATGCTTAAATCTAATAAACTGCAGAGTTAGACGATTGCATGATTGTTTGCATTTGATTCCTGATCAGACAGAATTGCTAGGTTCCCACTGATTTATTCTGGAGACCGCCTGGAGTGAAATAGTTAAATTACCCCTGCTGGGGATTCTAGAATCTATGACATCGCCTTGGGGTCCAATAACTTACCACTTTGCGCAGTTGATTTTGGAAACGCTTTCATCTGGAACTTTCAAAATACACACTAACCATTCCCGTTGTCAAAAATGTCAAAAGTAGGTGTTGAGATTTCATTTTGGAGTGTGTGAAACAGATTAAACTGAGATTGCCACTAAAAGTCCAGGTGATTGAATCGTGTGCAGTACTAAGACCTTCTCGACCTAGAATGGTTGATATTTAATTTTTGCCATTGTTTTGTGGAGACCTTGGAGAGTTGAAGCAGCAGTGGAGAGTTTTGCCAATGGTTCAGAGGCCTCATACTCAGGACAACAAAGTTTAGCAGTTTTGGGATGAATTCCTTGTACACACGGATGCTGCTGAGGACAAAGACTTTAGCAAACTTGGCTTGTTTGCTCTTTCATAGGTGTCACTACCTTTTAGCAATGCTGCAGTTGGATGTTGTTTGGATGAACTTGATAAAAACTAAACAGCTCAACAAGATGCAAGTGGAAGTTTTAGAGAACATTCTTTATGTTGGGACGTACATGCAGCCACACAAAATCTATTGTGAACAGTTTGCAGCAATGAAAGAAATTATTGCACTGGTCACTACTGATATGTATGACCAGCAGCAGAAGCATTCTACCTGTGACGAAGACAGCAAGGATGAAATGTTGCGTTTTAGAGACTAACAGTAACAAATTAATTCAACACAAAATATGAACATTCACTACTGTCATTGAATGCAAATAGAAATAAATAATATAATAATGTTCTTGTTGTTTTTACACTACATACATTTTGGACTACATTGGGTCTTTTTTGACACTGATATTTGCTGTTTTTTGTTTGAAACCCCTGCCAACCTTGAATCAGAATATGAGTACCAGTACTGTGGGTTTAATTTTGAATTTCTTTGTTGTCTCATAGATTTGTTGCTAATGTGGACAAACTCCTGCTGGGACTTGTACCTTTTTAAAAAAAATCAAATCTGTAGTAGGTATGTACTGAAAGCTTTCATTTGTTATTTGATGTATAAATGAATGTGTGAATAAAAAAAACCCCTTTGTTTCAAGAAATAGCTGGGACTACTTTTAAGTTAAGTTTTAAGTGATTATGGGCTATTAATGCAGTAGAAATCTGGAAAACTTGAGCAGCACCAGAAGCTGAGCTAGAGGCACAGCAGCAGGAGTAAGAAACACAAGGGCCAGAGAAGCAGCCCAGAAGATGGATGTGGGCTGGAGCCTGAGCAGCAGTGCTGAGACACAGCTAGGGGGCTGCAGCTGGAGCAGACCAGAACGGGCAGCTGGGTCAGCACAGACCACTGTGCCAGTGGGGAGCCAGGGCTGAGCTACAGTGGGGAGTTTGGGGCCACAGCCATTCAAAAGGCCTTTGCCCCTTACTGAACACATTGACCGTACTTTCTCTGTATTGTAGCCCATAAGTTTGCATCTGTACATATCGTATTGCTCGTATAGTTTTATTGTTAATTTTGGACACACCAAATAAATTCACATTTAGAGACATTTTTAAGGCTTGGCCCTGTGTCAACTGGAGCTCCACACTTCTTATTCCTTGGTGGGAGAATGCACCAACATTTTGTTATACATGTGTCTGTATAGCCCCAAAATCTTACCCAAGGCTGACATAGCCCCATGTAACGTCTCATTATCAAATGAGTTTAAAAATCCAGCTACAGCACCAATGCCACCTACAATATATTCCTCTTTACCTGTTTTATTTCATATAGTCCCATCTCCCCATTGTTGCCACACTTGTAGTAGAGGTAAGGCATATGGTGTGCACTCTGAATATTGTGTACTTATGTTTATTTGCATTTCTTCCAACCAGACTGATTGGTCCACAATGGTTGGGGGCTTTAATTACTTCTCTCTTCCTATATGGGTGTTCATCTGCCATTATTCTTGGTTCAATCTTCTTTTCTGGTATTTGATTGATAAACATAAACAACGGACCATATCCCTGAAAATCTACTCCCCGTTTAATTTTCCTAGAGCAACTCAATCTTATCATTATAGAAGAATCCACTATTTTACTATATTCCCATATTTTGAAAGCCATTGACTCATTCCATCCCACATCAATATTAGCCAATTCTTGTTCTTGAATTACATCTAAGGTGATTACATCAAATCCAAAACTCCAAAAGGTACCGTTCAGAGTACTCATATTCAGATTGCTCTCATCATAACTAAATCTAAACATTAGTTCTCTCCCCCACCCTTAGTATATACAAGTATCTCCATTGCTCTTCCAAATTTTTTGGTTTTAGATATTCCTATGTCACATTTTTGCCGTCTTCCCATCATATCTCAAATTTTATCTCAAAAGGTTTCTATTTACATCTGGTTTTGTTTGGTCCTGTTTTTCCCATCCTGTCCCATGAGTAGTCAAATGTATTATCCTCTTTGAACCATACCTCCATCCTAGAGGTACTCCCATATGTATATCCACGTACCCCTAAATGTCCCTAAATATTCAAAAAAATATAAAAGCCAAAAACTATATTTTCACCCTTCAGGATTGATTTTTCCATTTCCTCTGAATTACTAGGATCCTTAATACTGAAGCCATGGCCATTATTCCATAGGAATAATGTCTGATGCTTCCAGATGTATTATTCTAAATACTTACACTAACATATTTTATCTTTGCTTGAGCTCCAGTATTTATTTTGCTTCCTAAAATATAATGAACACAACACAATCTTTCTGCTAACCAAAGAATGCAAAGCCAAGCAAGCATAAGCAGTAAGCCAATCACAAAAATTGTAGCACCATATGCACCCTTCAAATCCAAGGTCTGGACCAGATAATCTCTGGTGCAATTGGGCATTCCTTCCACACTGTAAAATAAGCTAAAAGAAAAAGAAATTAACATTATTTAATCTTCAGGCCATAACTTTAATTGTGTTGTGTGAACCTACTTTCCCGTTCCCCCTAGTTAATCTGCACTAAAGTAGGTGAAAATGTATTCATCATGGAAAATGGTCTGACCCATGTAAACTCCAGGATATGATTTTTCAATATTAATTTCAAATACCATGGCGGTGAGTCCTATGTTAAGAAGCATATCAATTTAAAAAAAAATCATGAACTAAACACCAAGACATGTTTGACTTCGTGAATACGGACTATGCCACTTTACTGCACCACATTCTGACACACTGGTTCAGTCTTTTCCCAGATGTAAACAGGCTTGTAAATACATGGCAGGCTGTTAAGAGTTAATTTATCTGGGCAGTGACAAATATCCAAAATCTCTATGGATGCTATTTTTCAACATGGAAAATGGAGAACAAGGTGAGGGACCTAAAAAAGTTGAGGTTCATCTGTTTTTCCTCCAGAATGTCCTGAAAGTCTTCAGTGATACTGTGCTCTGCTTGGAAAACGAGAGTGTGACAGCATGTGAAGTGTCTGCCATAATGAATATTCTGAGAAACTTCAGCAATGGAAGAATGACAGATTCTTCATATCCAAAGCTGAAAACCGAGATGCTGTCGGTCACTGCTGAATGTCTCCGGAAAGACTTCATGAAATTTTGTGGTGTATCAGTACAATATCTGGCAAAATGGTTCGATTTTTTTGACAACTGGCTACTTGTTCAATCCTCAGTACATGAACATCAAAGTTAAGAGGGAATTCAAATACAATGATCAGGGCCACCATTTAGGTAGGGCGGGGGCGGCTCTATCCCCCCCACCCTGCAACCCCTGAACTTGAGGTCTACTTAAAGTGCAAGCCCTAGCCCCAGACGGAGCTCTTAAATGCAGCAGAGCTTCTGCTGCTCCTGGCTTTACCTTTGGAGCAGGGAGTTAATTTATAAACAAAGGAAGGTTCAATATATTCATAAATGATCTGGAAAAAGGGGTAAAAAACAAAATTACTCAAAATAATTAAGTCCACAGCTGGCTGCAAAGAGTCACTGAGGGATCTCAGAAAATTGGGTGAGGGGGCAAGAGAAAGTCAGATGGAATTCAGTGTTGATAAATGCAAAGTAATGCACATGGCGAAATATAATCCCAACTATTCATACAAAACGATGGAGTTTAAGTTAGCTGTTACCACTCAAGAAAGAGATCTTGGAATCATTCTGGATAGTTCTCTGAAAACATCCGCTCATTGTGCAGCGGCAGTCAAAAAAGCAAACAGAATGTTGGTAATCATTAGGAAAGGGATGGATAATAAGCCAGAAAATATCATATTGCCGCTATGTAAATCCATGATACGCCCACATCTTGAATACTGCGTGCAGATCTGGTGGCCCCATCTAAAAAAAATTTCACAAAATAAAAAGGCTTTTGGTTGGTATCTAAAAGAAATACAAGAGCTTAAAATACAAAAATCTTTAAAAGTTAATATTTACTAACACAGCTCAGGTGGGCAGAGAAAAGGAACCAGGAGCCTGGGGGACCAGACACTCAGCCGGTGTGGGAGAAGGAAAAGGACAAAATGCTGCAGGATGGTGTGGCCAAGGCAGAGGAACAGCTGGAGTTCAGAGAGAGACAGAGGGAGGAGAGGCAGCTGCAGAGGACGAGGGAGGTAGCCCAGCTGGAGGAGAGAATGGGGGCATAGTTCCTGGAACGTGGCTGGAAGTTGAGGAAGGAGGACAGAGCACAGCAGAAGGACTTCTTGGCAGTAGGTTAGACTAGATGACCCTTGCAGTCCCTTCTAACCCTGTAATTCTGACTCTTTTGAGCAGCTGGCCACCAAGGCACAGGCCCATAAGATGATTAGTCCAACCACAATACCATTTTCAGCTCTCTGCGATCCCTGCTCCCCATGGCAGCTGCTGATTGTGAGGCCACTGACGGAGTCTGCTCCCTGAGTGCATGGTTTTGGTGCTGCTGCAATTGTTGCAGCAGCATCGAGTTTGCAGGTCTGGTGAAGACATGCTCAATCAATGTGAGACTGCTCTCCCATCAATTTTTGTACTCCACCACCCTGAGAAGCATAAGGTAAGTCAATGGGAGAGTGTCTCCCATTGACACAGAGTGATGCAGACACCGCAGTAAGTGTATTTAGCTACCTTGACTTCAGTTTTATTCATATAACTCAAGTTATGGATTTACCATGGTAGTGTAGGTGTGGCCTGAGTCAGGAGGGTGGTTGTTTTTGAGTTTCTGCTGTGAGCAGAGCTTTGCATTGTGTTTATTGTGGCATGTGCTTTGTGGATTTTCAACCCAACACATTAAAATGTGGTACAACAGTAATCTAAGCGCAAGGGTGCAAGCGGCTGCCGTTAGGGAAAGAAAAGCTGATGCAGAGAACAGAGCATTTCACGCTAAGTGGGAAGAAAGTTACATGTTCACTGAAAGTACTGGACAATGGAGCTTTGTGTGCCGACGACAGCTGTGTCGAAGGAGAACAATGTCAGCGAACAATACATGTATCGCTCTAGTGAAGGACTGGAAAAACAAACGTCAAAAGCAGAGAAAAATGCTGACAAAACCTGCAACTGTACAAACTACAAGACTGGCTGCATTGTACAAGGCCTCCCTTGAGCTAGAGAAACGTCAAAAGCCTTTTGGGGATGGGTATGTGGTCAAAAGGTGTCCAGTCCAGATGGCTCAGGCATTTGGGGATGACAAAACAGCAACAGGTTTTGAAAGCATGTATGTGACAGAGCGAGCATATAACCCCAGACTAGGGTGGCAGGGGTTGAGGAGCTGCTTTGGGCCGGAAAAGCCCTGCTCCACCACTCTCACAAATAATACCAGAATTGAAGGAAGAGTTAAAAAGAGGGAACTCCAGTTAGATGGGCCAGCTCTGGGAAAGGGGTGGTTCTTGAGCTTCCCAGGGGGCCAGCAGAGCCTCTTCGCTTGCAGAAATAGGACACGGATCAGCAGCAATGCCTGGTGCAACAAACACTGTCCTTTCTCCAGTGCCCAGGGGCAGTGGGGAATCTGACAGTGAGACTTCAAATCCCAATTTGATCCTGGTACGATCATTAAGATGGGCCCTGGTGATGACCGTAAGGCGTTACTTACCACCTTTGAGGAGGTGGTGGTAGCAATGCAGTAGCCCCCTGAACATTGGGCAGTCTTGTTAGCCCCCTACCCCCGACTAGACCAGCCTAGGCCACCAACTGGGGCTTAACCTGATAGCTGCTGAGGATTACCCGTGGGGCCAGCATTAGGGGCTAACAAGCAGGGAAATTGCCTGGAGCGAAATAGAACAGGGAGTGCCACAAAGCGAGTCACTGTGGGTAAATGTTATGTGAGTATTAAAGTAATTTAATCTCCAAAAGTGGAAATAAATCACAGTAAAGCCGAGGTTTTCACCCTGTGGGGTGCACCCTGCTAGGGGGCATGGGGGAATGTTCGGGGGCAGTGAGTGGCAATGGCAGGTGGCTCAGGCCTCAGCCCCAGGCAACAAACTCAGCCTTTGGCACCAGGCAATGGGGCCACTCCTTAATTTTTCCCTTGGCCCCCAGGGAGTCTAATACCAGCCTTGGTTACCATAGAGTGAGGGCAACTCTCCTTGGTTATCATGAAAAGACACACTAATGTTGCTTTCATGAAGAGAAATATCGACAGGGGTCTGGCACCTGCTGAGGGAACACGGCTGGTGAGGGCTAAAACCTGAGTTTGGTACCTGCTGTCATTGGGGCTGACAGCTCTTCGGGCCCCCCGCTGCCAGCAGTGGCTGACAGCTCTGGCTCTGACACCCCAGGCTTAAAGTGGACAATGTCATGGAAGTCTCTGAAAGTCCGGGATTCTGGGATCTCCATGACATAATCTTATCCTTAGCCATGACTAAGAGGAAATTGCTCTGGTGAATGGGGTAGTAATTGAACCCCAGCAACTGAGGCAGTGGCCACATTTTGAGCCCAGGTGAGAATGACTCTACTGTCTGGAGCAAGTCAGTGACTGTTGTACCTGTTCCCCAGAGTGACAGCTGGCCGTTGTTAAGGGCCGAAGGCTGGAATGTTGTTCCCTCTGTAACGCCGTTCAGGCTGCTCAGTGCTTCTGTCCTTGGAGTTCCAGTGTTATCAGTATTAGCAGACAAGGCAGCCTGCTCATTCAGCAGACCTCAATGTTACTCATAAAGAAAGACCACAGGCACGGTTCAGTGACAAAGGCACTCCACTAAGTTTATTGCCCTCAAAGCAAAGCCATTACACCCTCCCTCCATGGTTTCAGGTACAATAATATCTGAGTGCCAACTGGCTCAGTCAGCAGCAGGAGTCTCTGCTTTCCCCTCCTAGACAAACCATTTCTGTGCATTCTATGTCAAACCATCTTATCCTGTACAAAAGGAGGATTTGTTACAGGATCCCTGGGGTGCAACCTGGGACTGTGCACCCTTAACTCTCTCCAGCCTGGGCTGTCTCTCACAAAGCCTTTCTACTGACCAGCAGCAAACCCTCATGGTGCTCTTATCACTCAGCACAGCAATACATGGATTGCATGAATGGTCCCAGAGCAACTCATGAATTACACAGAGAAAGTCACCAGAGCCAAATCACCTCTCCTCTCCCCATCCAGCTCCAAGCACTAGACCCCAGGAATATACTGTCTTGCACGGTTCAAGATGATCAATGCAGATTTATTAATTAGTTCACTGCCTCATCAACTGAAAGTAGATCTACACTAGCCCTTGTGAAACCTGGGTAGATTTGCCACATACTTCACACAAACTCACTGGTAAAGATGAACAGTAAAACAAATGTATTGACTATAAATGATGGCTTTTAAGTGATATTAAGTGATAACCAAAAAGTCAGAGTTAGTTACCAAAAGAAATAAAATGGAAGCATGAAGTGTAAACTCTCAAACTTATTAGACCGGGCAACATCTAGATTAAGCATTTTCCCAGGCCTTTGGCTATTGCAATCCATAGTATGCTGGTTTCAACCTTGAAATCTGGGTCAGTCCCCTTAGTTGGTGTTTTCAGTCTTCTCCTCAGTGTCCTTGTCGCTTGCAGCAAAGGTGGGGGCAGGAGAAACGCCCCACATGTAGCCACTTAGTTCTGTTTTATACAGAGCACAAGTCCAGGCATGTCTGGGGGCCTTGCTGAGTCTCCAGACCAGGCCGAACAATTCCCCTGGTGTAGCTGCATGCAGGTGAGCCATTCAGTTGTAACTTCCTTGCTGGACAAAGGATCATGATTTCTGTTCAACAGCAGCCACCTAGGCATTGGTTACCTCCCTTGTCATCGTCTCTGTAGTGACAGTATCTCAGTGCCTCCCAAACCCGCAGAATATTTTAGAGAAAACCACACAATTCGATTCTTATAATTTCATATGTATTGATGATACACATTTGGATAGAACAATGATGTTCAGCAGATCGTAACCTTTCCCCAGATACCTCACATGGCATGCTTTATATGTAATATCACAATTATATACAGAGGAGGAATATGGGGGTTACAGGGTGTTTCCCCAAGGTATAGCATGTCACAGGATGTACCTGCACTAGCTGGAATATATTAACATAAATATCTAGTGCCTAGTACACTAGCAACAACTTTGCCAGTGTCACGTGATGGACAGTGAACTTGTGAGCATCTGCTTTAATACATGGCCTAACTTTGGTTCACCGCCTCTGGTTCAGTCCTCAGATCTTGCACCAGGCCTCAGATCTTGCACCAGGCCTCGGATCTTGCATTTCTCCAGGCTCTCTCTCACTACCACACTGGCCAGTCCTAGGACAATACCTAAGCTCTCTCAAACCCATCCTCCTGTTGATAATCTCTAGTTGAAAGGGGCGGCATGTGTGTGACCAGCCATCGGGGGGCACAGTTTTAGGATGAACTACACTAAGCCTCGGATCTTGCATTTCTCCAGGCTCTCTCTCACTACCACACTGGCCAGTCCTAGGACAATACCTAAAGCTCCTCTCAACCCAATCCTCCATGTTGATAATCTAGTTGAAAGGACGGGCATGGTGTGACCAGGGCCCATCGGGGGCCACTCAGTTAGGGTGAACTACAAAGAATGGAGTAGGCAACACTCCAGCAAGCTGGTGGATATTCCAATACTTAGATTTACAAAGCCAGCACAAAACAGCTTCTATTACACCTCACTGGTTATTCAGAAGCCAGCAACACAGTTCTATTAAAATAACTACACCTCAGGCCTCCACCTAGGCACACAAGTCAAATATGACAACGATTACTGAAAATCTCATTTCATCATGTAAAAGAAAAGGTTCTACCAGTCCCAAAGGATTGGATACATTACCTCCCAGGTTACTGAGTATTCCAAATCTTATCCAAATACGTGCTTACAGCCAATTGTTAGTAACTAAACTAAAATGTATTAAAAGAAAAAAGAGAGTGTATGGTTAAAAGATCAATATATATACAGACGTGAAGTCAGTTCTTGAAGTTCAGATACATAGGAGAGATGGTGAGCTTTGTAGTTGCACAGAGTTCTTTGAGAAATAGTCCATAGGTTATAGTCCAAAGTTTATATTTCAGGGCAGTACAGTCAGAACTGGGATCTCAGTCCTTGTGGCTTAGGCTTCCCCTGAATGAAATCTCAATTAGATCTGAGTTAAACAGCATCAGGACCCAAGGGGCTTTTATAGAGTTTTCTAGCATCCACTAGAGGATACAGTCCTGGGTAAACAATAGGCTTTAGATGTAACCTTCTGTTTTCTAAACACCACCGGTAATCAGTAACACAGATCAACAAAGGGCAATTTATCCATTAGGCAAACTATCATCACAAACTGCAACGAGACATATAGAGAATGATCTTGTTTCACCCAAGATTCATCTAAATGTTAATATTCCCTTTTGCCCTGACAATTTGAGCCTCTGTTAACAGCAAATCACTTCTTATTCCTGAGGCTCACAGGCTGAATCTCTCCAGAGTCTATTTTCTGCTCTTCCCGCTGCTCACAGAGCAGAGGGAATTGCCTGAGAGTCCTGGCCAACATGAGAGTCCTCAGGGACTGTACCGGGGAATCATAAAGGTCGTTGTACAGCACAACAAGTGTCAGACATGTGAGACTCATGCACTGATTCTCAGGGTTCTGCCTTCCTGTCGCAGTAAGGAGATTCCCTCTCTGCAGAGTGACATTTTGGTGAGTTGCCTGTTTCTGCAATAAAGTTAGTGCTGAGGGCTCAGGGAGGGCTCCAGGGTTCATGTCAAGCAGGGGCGGCTCTACCTTTTTTTTGCCCCCCCCAGTCATGCGGCGGGCGCGCCCGCCCGGGCAGCAGCAGCAGCAGTGGGCATGATGGCAGCAGAGGGGCTGGTGGTCCTGTCGGTCTGCTGACTCGCTGCCGCCGCGGACGGCTCGGTCGGGGGGCGGCCTTGGCGCGCTGCATGCATGCGCCCGGGAGGGAGCCGCGGCGCCGCCAGAGCGCCGCCGCCGCGCCAGCGCCAGCAGCAGGTCCAGCAGTCCAGCCCCCGGTCCCCTCCCCGAGACTGGACGCAGGGCGGCCGCCAGCCCAGCCCAGCCTGCCACCCCGGGCGGGGGGGCGGCGGCCGGGGCGGCTCGCAGGCTCACAGCTTGGGGCAGCCTCCCCAGCCGCCCCCCCCCCCCAGACACCCACTTTTTTTGCTGGTTTTGCTAGCCCTTGTGCCTGCCCTGATGTCAAGAACCATGTGGGCAGGAATTCACCAGCACAAACATCTTGAACTGCTTAATATTGTCAGAAACACCAAGGGATTTACTTGGAATAATTGGAAATAAAAATGTATTAGAAATAGTTTAGACAAATATTTGTTTTTCAGATCAATTCCTTGTCTCTTACTGTGTCCTTCTATCTGTCTCAGTAGCTTCCTTTTTTTGACAGGTTTCAGAGTGGCAGCCGTGTTAGTCTGTATCCGCAAAAAGAACAGGAGTACTTGTGGCACCTTAGCTGTAGCCCACGAAAGTTTATGCTGAAATAAATTTGTTAGTCTCTAAGGTGCCAAGGGTACGCCTTTTCTTTTTCCTTTTTTCGGTCTATGTGGTTTTTCCTCTGGTTCACCCAAGTGTTCCAACTGAGCAACTTCACTGGTCTCTTAGGAAGTGCAGCCAAGACCTCTGCAGCGGGTATCTGTGTTATCAGATTTTGCACAAGAAGAGTGTGATATTACACAGGATTTCACACAGTGGAAAGATTCTGCTCGCACATTCTGTCATCAGTGGGTCACTCCAGATTTACACTGACCTCCCTGAGAGCAAAATCTGGGCCCCTGTGTATTTTGGAATCCCCATCCCCATCCCCATCTTTAACGCCTTATTTAGAACACCATCTAGAACACCACATAAATTGGGGGATTCCTTCAGACTTTTTCAGCACCATAAAGAATAGCACTCTCTCTAGCAGGATGTGAAGCTGGGCGTGATTTTCACAGCTAGAGGCCGAAATTAAACACTAAGGATGAAATATTGGACCATTGAGTTCATGGCAGAACTCCCAGCATGGCCCAAAGTTCACCCTAAATCCCCAAGTAAGGTCTTAAATGAATGGCCTGATTCACACCGGCGACGAACCTTCAGTGAGTTCAACTGGAGTTGTCCTGTCACTGCTAAAGATTGGGTGAGCTCATTTGAACCAAAGAGGAGCAGACAAGAGAGTTGCTGAAATCCTTAGAGGTTCATAGAATCACAGAAGATTAGGGTTGGAAGGGATGTTGGGAGGTATCTAGTCCAACCCCCTGCTCAAGCAGGACCAACCCCACTAAAACAACCCAGCCAGGGCTCTGTCAAGCTGGGCCTTAAAACTCTAAAGAAGGAGATTCCACCACCTCCCTATGGAACCCATTCCAGTGCTTCACCACCCTCCTAGTGAAAAAGTGTTAGGTGCCCTGGTCCCCTAATCATTTTCGTAAATGAACAATTAGGATAACATTTTTTTTCAGGGAGGAAGGGAGGGTCTGCTTTCTCTGTGACCCTGCATTTCTGGGTCTAGACAGGATGAGAAGCATCAAAAGGCAGTAAAAAATAAAAGCATGTTTCTGGCTTACAGGAAACCAGCGGTGTTGGAAATCTCACCGTGGGAAGTTCAGGGATGCACAATGTTTATGTGTGTTGGGGTGGGGGGAAGAGGGGGCATGCAGTGTGCACATCACAGTGACACAGAGTCCTGAAACTGGACAAAATAGGGCATGGACATCTTGCCTAATGCACAGAGCAAAGAGGCGTAATGAGGCCTCCTGGGATAGAGTGTGTCTCAGACTATCGGAATGTGGACCACACTACAGCAGTCTCTGACCAGTCCCCCAGCTGGACGATCTCTCCTCCTGTGAGCAGCCCCACTACAGGCTTGTGGGAACATCAGCAATTGCCAACACAGAAAAGCAGCCTCAGGAAGGGGTGTCTGGGTTTCTAAGGGGCTGCAATACGTTAAAGCTTTGTGTCGTTTTGAGAAAGAGTTACTCACACTCCGACATGCATCCGACGAAGTGGGTATTCACCTCTGCTCATCTCTCTCCAATCTCTTCTCTAGTCTAAGGTGCCACACACTTTTTTTTTGCTTTTACTCACACTGGCTCCTTTTAGTCTCTACATCCTCTCTCCCTCCCGCCACGTCTGTCTCTCTTTCCTTCCCTGTACAGCCTGAGCTGCTGCTGGGGTTCCCTTCACTGGAATAGGTCCCTTCACTGAATAGGTTCCTTTTCTCTAGTGCAGGCAGACACTGAGTTCAACCTAGTCTGAGGAGGTATTTCTGTGAGCTGCCTCTCTGGGGTCTGGCACCTGATTATGGTCCCGGCTGAGGGGTATCACTGTGTGGCAGGGCTGGAAGTTGTGGGGTGGGGAACATACGTTGACAAGTGGCCAGCACTGGAGGTTTGGTGGCAGGGACTGGGATATATACTGAGGTGGGCAGTACTGAGTGTTATGGAGGTGGGGAGAAGGGTATAGATGGACAAGCAGCAGTGCTGAGGGTTGTGGGGGTAGGGAGAGAGATCTACAGAGAGAAGCAGGGAGCACTGTGGTTTGTTGGGAGAGTCTGAAGGTGTAAAGTCTCACTATCCATGTACATGTCCAAACCCTTCCTCATTCTTGCTTAGCTCATGGCCTCAAATACATCTTGTGGCAAGGAGTTCCTCAGTCTATTTAAGCACTGAGGGAAGAAAACATTCTATTTTTATCAGTTTTGAATTTACCACATTTCAGTTTAGTTGAATGTCCTCTTGATCTTGTGTTATGAGACAGGGAGAATATATTCTCCATCTACTCTACCAGTAGGTATTTTCTCATATTTCCTCTTATTCATCTCCTCTGTAATGTAACAATCTCAGTCTTTTCAACCTCTCTCCATATGAGAGTTTCCCCAGGCCCTTGATCATTCTCCTTGCCCTGGACATAAGCCCTCTAGTCTGCAATATCCTGTGAGAGAAGGGTGCACAATACTACACAGAGGAGACCAGATACGGTGAAACATTGAATGACTGATTTCATGGCATTGTATTTTCTGTATGATTTCCCATCCTGCTCCTCCTGGATCCCAGTGTTTTGCTTAGTTCCGTCCATGCTTGCACTGTGAGCAGAGTTTCACAGAGCTCTGTACCATGACAACCAGGTCCTTGTCCTGAGTTCTTATAGTTAAATCAGAACCTTGTAAAGTGGTTTAGGATTTTAAGCTTTTTCCTCCAATGGGCATACACATCACAGTTTATTGACATCGAAATTCATCTGCTATCTTACTCCCCATTCACTTGGATTTTTCAGTTCCCTTAGAAGACTTCTCTGGACTTGACTCTGAGCTAAATAATATGGTGCCACCTGTAAATGCTGGCACTTCACTGATCACTTCCAGTTCTAGATTGTTAACTATAAAATATTTATCATACTATTTTCTATAAAGTGTCTAACCGCTCTTCGCTGTGCTTCTCTCCCTTCACAGGCACCTGGAGCATTTCTGAGCCCAATCGATGCATTGATCACCCCATGGCAGTTTTCAACATCACGTCCTCCCACCCTTCAATGTTCATCCTAATGGGCATCCCGGGCCTGGAAGTTGCCCACGTCTGGATTTCCATCCCTTTCTCTATGTTCTACATTATCGGCCTGTTGGGAAATTTCACAGTTCTGTTTGTTGTATACAAAGAGCAGACTCTCCACAATCCAATGTACCTGCTGCTCTGCATGCTGGCGCTCACAGACATTGCCTCACCTACCTTCATTGTGCCAAAGATATTGTGTATATTTTGGTTCAATTTGAAAGGCATTACTGAGGGTGGCTGCCTCACCCAGATGTTTTTCCTTCACACTGTTTCTCTTATGCACTCCGCGGTCCTTGTGACAATGGCCTTTGATCGTTATGTTGCCATTTGCAAGCCTCTGAGATACACCATCATCCTCAATAACACACTGATAGCTAAGCTAGGGCTAGTGGGTTTGATAAGAGCTGTTCTCTTCATTATGCCCCTACCCCTGCTCCTGAGCCGGCAGCCATTCTGTACAAATCGTATTATCCCCCACACTCAATGCGAGCACATAGCTGTGGCGAAGATGTCATGTGGGGACATTACTGTGAACAGGACATACGGCTTGGTGCTATTCTTTGTAGTCAACATGTCAGACCTGACACTCATTGCCCTGTCCTATGGTCTGATCATCAGGGATGTTCTCAGACTCTCCTCCAAGAAAGCCCACCAAAAAGCCCTCAACACCTGCACAGCCCACATCTGTGTGATGCTGACCTATTATACTCCTGGCCTCTTTTCCAACCTGACAAACCGGTTCGGCCAGGGCGTCGCTCCCCACGTTCACATCATCTTGGCTGACCTCTATCTCCTCATCCCTCCCCTGCTCAACCCAATCATTTATGGGGTCAAATCCAAAGAGCTTCGTGACAAAGTGGGCAAATACATCTGCAGAAAGTGATTGCCATGGGTCACTGACTTGAAACCTGTGTGACAAGAAGGAGAAAATATATCCCCTCGTTAATCAAGGGTGCTCTGTCGGAGTTTGGCTGAGCTCAGTGTTGTGGGAAAATTTACCTGATTTTCTATGTCCAATACTTCAGGAATAAACCAAAGACTAACAGTAACAAACGAATTCAATACAAAATGTGGACATTGACTAGCATCATGGAATGCAATTAGAAATAATTAATATGATAATGTTATTACTGTTTTTTCAGCATGTAAGTTTGGGGATAATTTGGGGCTATATTTAATGCCACCATTTGTAATTTTTTTGTGTGAAACACCTGCAGCGCTCAAATTAGGATTCAAGTATCTGTACTGGTGTTTTGATTTTGAATTTGATTGTCACCTTAGAGGTGTGTTGCTAACGTGGAAAAATTCCTGATAGGACTTGTAGGTTTTCTTTTTCTTTTTTAAATATAAAATCTGTACTAGGTATCAAATGAAAGCTTTCATTTGTTATTTGATGTATAGGCCAATGTGTGAATATAAAAAGTTTCAGGAAGTAGTTTGGGCTACTTTTAGGTTAGTTTTTAAGTGAATTTGGGCTATTAATGCAGTTTTCAGCACCTCAAGTTGGGCTGGAGGCAGAGCAACAGTGCTGAGGCAGAGTTGTGGATCTGGAGCTGGAGCCGATCAGAGCCAGGAGATGGGGCAGCACAAACCATCTGTGACAATGAGGAGCCAAGGCTGAGATACAGTGGGGTGTTGCAGGGACATAGCCAGGATAGTGGATGCCAGCCATGCCACAAGTAACACATCAGCTAAGTGTGATGCACAACCGTGGAGAGTAAGGTGCAGTCGCCATGCAGGAGATGTCACCTGATCGGAGACACTTGAAGGTCAGACTCGGTGGGGGGACATGAACCCAATGGGAGGGTAGATGCTGGGAAGAAGGCCTTTGCCAATAGAGTCTCTCGGTTCTCTTGTCCCTCTGTAGCAGTTGGTTGCCACTCCCAGTATCTTGTGAATATTCTTCCACTGTGACTAAACAACAAAGGAAAAGAAGAGGCAAAAAGGCATCTTTTAAAAAGTGGAAGTTAAATTCCATTGAGAAAAATAGAAAAGAGCATAAACTCTGGCAAACAAAGTGTAAAAATAGAATTAGGAAGGCCAAAAAAGAATTTGAAGAACAGCTGGCCAAAGAGTCCAAAAGTAACAGCAACTATTGTTTCAAGTACATCCGAAGCAGGAAACCTGCTAAACAGCAAGTGAAGCCACTGCATGATTGAGGTGATAAAGAAGCACTTAAAGACAATGACTTCATGGGCAGAGAAACTAAATGAATTCTGTGCATCAGTCTTCCTGGCTGAGGATGTGAGAGAGATTCCCAAATCTGAGCCATTCTTTTTAGGTGAAAAGCTCAGGAACTGTCCCAGATTAGGGGTCATTAGAAGAGGTTTTGGAGGAAATGCATAAATTAAAAAGTAATAAATTGCCAAGACCAGTTAGCGTGCTAGGGAGGATACTATTCAATATATTCATAAATGATCTGGACAAAGGGAAAACTGTGAGATGGCAAAGTTTGGAGATGATACAAAACTACTCAAGATAGTTAAGTCCAAAGCAAACTGAAAAGATTTACAAAAGGATCCCATAAAACTGGGTGACAGGGCAATAAAGTGGCAGATAAAATTCAGTGTTGAGAAATACAAAGTAATGCACATTTGAAAACATAACCTCAACTCTACATATAACATGATGGGGTCTAGGTATGGTGTTAACACTCAAGAAAGAGATTTTGGAGTCACTGTAGATAGTTCTGTGAAAACATCCACTCGATATGCAGTGGCAGTCATAAAAGTAAACAGAATGTTGTGAATCATTAAGAAAGGGATAGATAATAAAACAGAAAATATCATATTGCCTCTGTGTAAACCCATCATATGCCCACATCTTGAATACTGCGTGCAGATCCAGTTGCTCATCTCCAAAAAGATCTATTGGAATTGGAAAAGGTTCAGAAAAGGGCAACATAAATGGTTAGGGGTATGGAATGGCTGCCATATAAGGAGAGATTGATAAGACTGGGACTTTTCACCTTGGAAAAGAGACGACTAAAGGGAGATATGGCAGAGATCTATAAAGTCATGACTGGTGTGGAGAAAGTAAATAAGGAAGTGTTATTTATGCCCTCCCATAGCACAAGAACTAGGGGTCACCAAAGGAAATTAATAGGCAGCAGTTTAAAACAAACAAAAGGAAGTATTTCTTCCCACAATGCACAGTCAACCTGTGGAAAACCCATCTCCATTTCTTTCGATCCCTATGCCCATTTGAGGAGTGCCTATCCCCAACCTCAGGCTTTCTGTTTGTAACAGTTTCTGTTTCCACCACTTGTACTTAACTTAACTGACACTCCTGGGGCAAGGCCTTGGCAGCCCTGTTGGACAAAGTGCTGCACAGGTCTGTATTGCATCAAAAAGGAAGAAACTTTTCTTTTACTCCCATCTCTGATTTAATCCCATATCCTGCAAACCTCCTTTGTCTTCTGGAAGTCGCTGGGGTTCCTGCTGTTAGTGTGAGGACAATGTGTGAGTGTGACTTACAGGTTTCAGGCCCTTAAACTGGGAGGTAACTGTAGTGAGGATAGGCTCTGCCCCTTCCGTCCTCCCCCACCCCCTGTGCTCTAGTGGCCTATAAATAGGCTTGGAGAATTCAGGTTTTATAACTGATGGTAATATCGAGGGTTTATATTTTAGCTTTTTGTGTTTGTATAATTTTTAATGTTCAACGTTGTGGGAAGTATTGGGGGGAGGGCGGATTATTTTCTTTATTGACAGTAGAATTTGAGATTCAAAGAGTTCAAGCTTTAAAGCTGTTAAAACACAAACATGTGACATAGTGTGACAAATGTCTTGCAACTTAGTGGTTTTTCAGGTGTTTTTGATATTTCAGGAAACTTGGAAGGAAACAAAATGTCACCAGTACCTAGATGTCAGATGTGCTGAACAGGAAACGAAAAGCCGAGGTAATGATTACAGTGAAGAAAGGTTCAGATACAATGAACAAAACTATTTGTAGACTGTGAATAGCAACCCATGCAGTGGTGATGAGATGGTCACCGTAGAGACATCAGAGCAGAAATGCATAGGTGATCCGCTCTTCAATATTCAATAATCATTGTGTGGCCCCTCCCCCGCCGCCCCTGCTGTTCACTGGTCCTGTATGAAGTTGTACGAGATCGGGGAAGCCTGCTTGTGACTTTTTACACAACTTTAGGCAGCTGCGCCTGAGGCTCCTTTGTGTGCTCTGCGTTGTGTGTCAGTGTGTGTTCACCTCAGGCCAGACCCACTCAGACATAGTACCAGGTACAGGCTTTATTCTGTAAACAACATAGAGCAGGATTACAGCCAGCAGCCTCCTCTCTGCTTGTCTGCTACAGTCAGTGCTAAGACCCCCGGCTGGGAGAGCACAGGGTACATTGTACAACACATTGTACATCACAGCCCCCCTTACAAACCTCTTCTAGCTCCCACAGTAACTAACCCCCCCTCCAAAAAACAAGCCCACGTTCTCCTTCTGTGTCATTAAACTCCTCTCAGGGTGTGGTCCATGTTGGCCCTACATGTAAAGAACATAGAACAGGATCACAGTCCAGCAACCTTCTCTCTGCTTGCTTGCTACCTGTAATTAAGTTGGCTGTGATCCAACAGGGTCTAGTGGCAGTATTAATGGGAGAAACGGACAGGGAATTTGATATCAGTAGCATACAAGTCTAGAAGATTAACACCCACAGACCAACAGTTTGGGATGTGTGAAAAAAAGCAAGAATGAAATGAAAAATATTGGAATGATAGAGCTGATGCTTTAGCTAAATTAGCAGCAAAGGAACCTTTGGGAGATATGGTAGTTACTAGAGCTCAAGCCATAAAACAGGAGATTAAACCTGGGAGAGATAAGGGGGGATACCTTACAAACTTCACATTCCCTCAAGGAACAGAGAATATTCTGTTTAATGCAAAACAATTTGGAATATGGCCTAAGGTGCAAGAGGACGTAGAAAACTTTGTTAAAAACTGCATAAGATGTGCAGCAAATGGAACAGACTACCAAATTCGGGACCCTTGTTGCACCAGAGAATTGTGGGGCCATTACGTACAACACAGGTTGATTATATTGATAAATCGCCTAAGATCCAAAAGGGGGATTCATATTTATTAGTGATAGTAAATACTTTTCTGGCTTGGGGGAGGTGATTCCCACCAGAAATCACACTGCAGACACTATCGCCGAGAAGGTGTGGGAAGTAGTGTTTAGTAGATATAGGACTCCAAAAATAATTGAATCTGATAATGGGCCACATTTTATAGGAGAAGTTATTAAACATTTAGGATAAGCTTTAGGAATAAAACAACAACTACATGTCCCCTATTATCCTCAGTCATCAGGGACAGTAGAAAGGATGAATTGAACTATTAAACAAGCTCTATGCAAAGTAGTGTAAGAAACTGGCAAAGATTGGGACGATAAATTACCAGTGGTGTTGGCAGCCATCCGAAGTTGTGATCGATTGGGTACTGGTTACCACCCTTATCACATTTTCTTTGGAAGGCCTATGAGATTGTGGAACCCTTTATTATATCAAGAAGAAGAAGAAGAAGAAGAAGAAGAGAAGAGATGTCAGTTATTCAATAGGTAAGGGAGTTACCAATAGAATGTAAGAAAACAGAATTTAAACTGACTGACACCATTGAAAAAGCAAAGGACTATGTGGAGCATGCCGGCAGCTTTCGCCCAGGGGCTCAGAGGCCAGCCCCCGTCCCCACCACCGGCCCCTCTGCAGACACTCAGGGTCCTGGCGGTTGGCCCCAGGTCCCTGTCGGCCCCCTTTGCAGGTGCCAGGGTCCCAGCCATTGGGCTCCGCTCCCGGCCCTGACCCGGGGCTCCGCAGCTGCCTCCAGCTCTGGTTCCAGCCTGGGCTAGTGAGGGGCGTGGGCAGGAGTAAGGTCGAGGCCAGGAGGGAGCCAGCAGCAAGGAAGCTGGCATTGCAGAGGGGCCAGCAGACAGGACCTGGGGAGGGCGGCTGGGACCCCGGGCATTTCAGAGGGGCTGGCCGGTGTTGATCTCCCCTGGTCTGGCAAATTCCCCGGTTCAGCACTGGTCAGGTCCCAAGGGTGCTGGACAAGGGAGGTAAAACATATAGTTGTTTCATATGACTTTTAAACAAAATGTTTATTTGTAGATAATCCAAGCATGACACCAGATGCCACCTTGCATCAGAAATCTGCAGTTTCTTCTGGTAGTGTAGAAATTATGGTGAAGCCAAGTGCGAGGTTGACAATTAAATAGGTCAGATGACAGTGAGAGAGAGGGAACTTAGCGATGGAGAGAGCAGTGCCTGGTGATGGAGTGATAAGACATTAGGTGTGAGGCACTTCTCACTGTTGCCAGATCTTTAGCTTATGTATTACTATTACTTAAGAATCCCCAGTTATAACTTTAAGGATTTATTAATTTAAAGATTGATGGTTTCTTGTCCTCAAATCAGGTCCAGTTTTATTTAAATTATTATATAGTTGAGAACCTTGATGTGCACAGTTACAACACTCACATTACAGGAACTCTTTATATTTAATATAATTTAGTAATACATTTAGCACAGTCACAAACACCCCGATTTAACGAGATAGAGAAGATACATCTGCACTTCCATAGACTCACACCATCCCTTGTAGAACAACCTGAAGTGTTATCCATCATCTTCCTCATCACCTTCCCCATCATCACCAGTGCCCATCATTCTAGTGCCTTTCCTCCTACTGCCCCTAGGCTGGGATGCCACTTTGATAATATGTTATGCTGACACCATTATGTTTGATGAATATTGAGTAGGGGAATTCCCCCCCTTTTCCTTATTTGTATTTCCTCACTTTACTAATGTTTAAGTGTTTTTTTCCCCGTATATGTCAGTATATCATTGATCTCTACTTAATATCAATTACGTCAATTCGTTACCATGACCCTTTTCTGGTTCGGTATCACATTTGTTATTTCTGTCCTAACCAGTCATTTCAATCTGGTCTTAACCGGATATTTTGGGTTTTTCCAAGTTGTGGTGTACCTGTTAAAAAGGAATGAACTTAGGAAAGCCCCTATGCCAACCTGCTTTAGCACATCATATGTGGACCTTATGCATTAGTCCATCCCCTTCTATCTAGGTGAAAGGTCCTGAACAATATGAGCCAACTTTGCTATCTGAGTGAAAGGAACCAGACATATGTATGCTAACTTTGCCTTAGCTCAACATACAGGATGTAGCCCGTAAGTTCCTTCTGTTACAGCCAAACCACTTTAATATAAATGTATTATAACCTACTGTAATAAAAGAAATAATCAAAACCATAAAAAAATAACAAATCTGGAAGAAAAGATATCTCGATAGTCAAGCAAGCAGGTTAGCCCTACAGGCTACATGCCCCCTTTTGTCGGTGTGATTTGTAAAATGAATCCCGTCACACAGGAGAGTCAGGCATTTGTGGAGATAGCTTCATTGCTATTTTCCACCTCTTGGGGTGAAGTAAGAATATCATAAAAATGGACCCTGGTGCATTTTTGGGATGTGTACCATATATATAGGCACCATCATCAGTGTTTGGTACCTATCTAGGTCTTTGAGGTTTTTGCTTATATTCTTTGAGTTTACTCTAGTTGCATTCAAAAATAATTCCTATTGTGATTTCTGGGACAATAACTCATCCTTTTACTTCGACCTCTACATTAGGAATTGTTGAAGACTTATTACCTTTATTCATTAATTGGGTAATAGCTTGTTTGGCTTTATCCATCTTGTTAGTCATTTCTATGAGGTGGGTCTCCTTAAGAGCCAACAATAACTTTAACTGTTACCCTAGCAAAGGAATATAGACAAGAAATGTGGGTGTACTTTGGATAGTTAAATCCTGACAGCCTGGGTTAAACTGGATGATGATGTTTTTAAAGGGGGGAATGAGGGAAATTACATGATCCCCTAACAAAGTAGATTGCCTTGGAGTAAAACAAAATTTGAGACGGTGAAAGGTCACTCCAAGGGGCCATACTGGTACCTTTTTGATTGGTTACCATGCAAAATTAGATCTTTCCAGCATAGGTCACCCTCTTCATCAGAGACTTCTACTTGGTCAGCCTCACCGGGAATTATGATGATTAATTCTGTAAGTCCTCTCCCCATAGGCCACGCAAAACAGTGTCTCTCTCAAACACATTACCCCTACAGATGTACTGAGGCCCTTAACCTCTATTTTCAGCTCCCCAAATATTTGGGGTTTTCCATTGGGCTGTTAGTCTGTACTTAGCTTATTGTTTAAAGATTATAGGCCTCAAGACTTATGTTAACTTGCTAAAGCTAATATCTTACAGAATAGAGGTCTGTAGGTTTCTTGCCTTACTACTAAATCTAATGAAAAGCAAAATATAATGCAAAGCAGTGACTATAATAGAGTTGGGCTACAGTAGCATTTAATATGACAAAGGAAAACTAGCCCAATGGGCTACATAACATCCACAATGCTGAGCTCAGCCAAATTGGGACAGAGCACCCTTCATTAATGAGAAGATCTCCTTCCCCCTCTTGTCAAACAGGGTTTAAAGTCAGTGGCCCCAGCTGATCACCTTCTGCAGATGTATTTGCCCACTTTATCACGAAGCTCTTTGTTTTTGACCCCATAAATGATAGGGTTGAGCATGGGAGGGATGAGGAAATAGAGGTTGGCCAAGATGATGTGAATGTGGGGAGCGATGCCCTGACCGAACCGGTGAGTCAGGCTGGTGAGGAAGCCAGGACCATAAGATGTCAGCATCACACAGATGTGGGCAGTGCAGGTGTTGAGGGCTTTCTGGTGGGATTTCTTGGAGGAGATTCTGAGGACAGCCCTGATGATCAGACCATAGGACAGGGCAATGAGCGTCAGGTCGAACCCGATGACTACAAACACTATAACAAAACTGTACATCCTGTTCACTCTGATGTCCCCACATGATATCTTTACCACAGCCATGTGCTCACAGTGTGTCTGGGAGATAAAGCGGTTGGCACAGAATGGCTGCCTGCTCAGGAGCAGGGGCAGAGGAAGCATGAAGATAACAGATCTGATCAAACCCATGAGCCCTAGCATAGATATTCGTGCATTGGTGACAATGATGGCATACCTCAGAGGGTTACATATGGCAACGTAGCGATCAAAGGCCATTATCACAAGAATGGCTGACTGCATGAAGGAAAGCGTGTGAAGGAAGAACATCTGAGTGAGGCAGCCACCCACTGTAATGCCTTTCAAATTTAGCCAAAATATACACAGTGCCTTCGGCACGACGAAGATAGATGTGGCAATGTCTGTGAGTGCGAGCAGGCAGAGTAGCAGGTACATGGGCTTGTGCAGGGTCTGCTCTTTCCCTACAACAAAAAGAAGTGTAATATTTCCCAAAAGGCTGATAAGGTAGGAAATAGAAAAAGGGATGGAAATCCAGATGTGTCCAACTTCCAGGCCGGGGATACCCATTAAAATGAATGTTGAAGAGTCAGATGTGGTGAAGTTGAAAGTTGCCATGAAGTCGTCAATGTGTCGATCTAACTCAGAAATGCTCAAGGTGCCTATGAAGGGAGAGAAGCACAGCGAGGAGGGGGGGGGTTACGCACTTTATACAAGAATTGGTATGGTAAATGTTTTACAGTTATTAACTATCTAGAAAGAGGATGAGCAGTGAAGTGGCAACATTTGCAGATGGCACCAGATTGTGTAGGTCATAATCAAATCCAGAGAAGTCCCCAGAGGGAGCTAACCAAAACAGGTGAATGGGCAGCAGGATAGCAAATGTATTGTAATGTCAAAAATTGCAACATGTATGCCCATTCGAGGGAAAAGCTTGAACTCCTCAAATACTTCACAAGGTTTCAATTTTACTGTGTGACGGGGACCTGGGCTTCATGGTACACAGCTCTGTAAAACCATTCTCAAAATGCACACATGGACAGAAACTAAGCAGAGACATTGAATTCCAAATAGGAGTGGGATGGAGAATCATACAGAAAATACAATGCTATGAGATCAGTCAGTCAGTGCTTCACCCTCCTCTAAACTCCTCTGTGTAGTATAGGAGATCCTTTTCACACAGGATATTGCAGAAATAGAGGGGTTCAGGCATGTGCAACAAGAATGATCAAGGGCCTGGGGAAACTCTTATAGGGAGAGAGATTGAGAGGCTGGGATTGTTACTTTACAAAGGATATGAATAAAAAGGGACATGAGAAAAGTCTATAAAATACTGATTGGTGTCTCCTAACACAAGATCAAGAGGACATTGGGAATGTACGGACCTCTGCCTAGGAGTCGAGACATTTTGCCTGCAAGCTTGTGCCTGAGCATACAGGAAGCATTTTCACTCGTCATGACTCTGTTGAACTTACCCTAAGGAGAGGAATTCTCATGTGACTGTGGTGCCTTGGAAATGTTACCCCAGGTGTCTGTTTCAGGAGGCTGAGGGATCCCATGAGACACTGCATGGATGAACGTTTTGGGTGAGAAAAATAATGATTTGACCAAATTAAATCTCTGCACAGTGGGATGTATGTACAATCTGGCCGTGAATGACTGGCTAGCAAATGGTCACAGAACATCCTGGGTTTAACGTGTGTGTCCCAGTGACCCACAGTTTTGGGTAGCTGCCAGTGGCTCCTGCATATCTAGGCCCTCATATGTCCCAGAGTTTCCTGCTCTCATTATATAATGTGCAAACTTCTCACATTATGAGTTGTTCCTGTTCTGCCATTCCCGAAGGCACCCACATTGTGTATGGGTGCACCAAGATCAGTAGCACAGGTGTGTTGGTATTTGCAACTCTGTGAGATTTCTCACCGGTGAGAGACAGTCACTGATTACCCCAGAGCCAATGGAGGAGGTGTGACACCCCCCCACACACTGTGCATTTCTGGACTTCTCCTGGTGAGATTTCCAACACTGCCTGGTTTCCTCTATGCCAGAAATATGTTTTTATTTGTACTGCCTTTTGGTGCTTCTTGTCCTCTCCAGACCCAGAGATGCCAGGGGACAGAGGGAGAAGACCCTTCTCCTCCCTGAAAAAAATGTTATCATGATTGCTTTGAACCTTTTTGCCATTGATTTCAATGGGACCAGATTCACTCTTGGTGTTTAATGTTTGGCGCCAAGCTGTGAAAATCATGGCTTTGGATCCTGCTATTCTGTCATGGTGCTGAAAGTGTCTGAAGGAAACCCACAGTTTACTTGGCGTTCTGAGACCAGGCATGAAAGATGGGGATTGCAAAACACATGGGGCCTGATTTTCCTCTTAGCGAAGCCAGTGCCAATTTGCAGTGACCCTGTGCAGGCAGAATATCAGAGCAGAAACTTGCCAGTGTGTGGCCCTTTCTTGCTGTGAACTCTCTGGTAACACAAATACCCATTGCCAAGGCTTTGGCTGTATTACCTAATAGTACAGTGAAGTTGCTGAATTGGAAAAACCACACAGCCCCCCCCTCCAAAGGAAGCTATTGAGACAGTTAGAAGGACACAGGATGAGACAAGGAACTGCTCTTAAAAACAAATATTTGTCTAAGCTATTTCCAATACATGTGTAGTTCCAATTGTACCAAGTAAATCCACTGGTGTTTCTGACAATACTAGACAGTTCAAGTCACTGTGCTAGTGAATTACTTCCCAGATCGTTCTTGACTTGAACCCTGGAGCCCATAGCACTAACTGTAATGTAGAACCAGACAACTCACCGCAGTCCCGCTCATCAGAGAGAGGAAATCACCTTCTGGCGACAGAAAAGCAGAGTCCTGAGAATCAGCGTTTGAATCTCATGTCTGATACTCACCTTACTGGACAGCCACATTTATGATTCCCCTGTACGGTCCCTGTGGGCTCTCAGATTGGCCAGGACTCCCAGGCAATTCCCTCAGCTCCATCACCAGTGGGTCGAGCAGAAAATAGACCTGGAGAACGTTAGTATGAGAGCCTCCCCTGGGAGTGAATAAATGATTTGCCAATAACCAGGGCTCAGATTGTCACGGCAAACTGAGTACTGCAGACTGTTCAGCCTAGCAATTGAAAGCTGAAGGGTGTGCAACCTTTGCTGCTAATTCAGCCTCTTCAGGCCCTGTAACACCCAACCAGAGCTATCTGAGGGCTTACATATGCCACCAAAGTACAAACACCAGACATCAGCCAATCTCCTACCTCCCCAGGTTCACACCCTCCACTGGAGTATAAACCCAACATTATACTGTCTTGCACTGCACAGGGATCTGTACATAGAGTTTGCCTGTCCCTTGATATTGGAAGGATTTGCCACTAGCTTGTGTTAACGAAGCTGAGATGTTCCCCAGACACTTCACTCAAAGTCACACTGATTTAGATAAAGTAAAAATAAGTTTAACTAAAAATGATAGCAAACAAATCAAAACTGATAACCTAGCAAGTAACAAAACTGGAAACTGAGCCTAATATACAAGATACATTGGATATGAATAAGCAATTTCTCACTATGGCTGGTGATAGAAGCAGTCCACAAGGTTTCCAAGCACCAGCTAGAAATCCTTTTAACCTGGGACCAGCACTTCCCCCAGCTCAGTCGTTGTTCTTCAGCTGTATCCAGGAGCTCTCTTTTGTGATGAGCGAGGACACCCCAACTTATACAGCTTTAACGTATGGTGGGAATCCTTCACTCCAAAAGCAGTGCCTAGCCTAGTTTGTGAAAAATTACAAAGGACATCATCAATAGGTGGACAAACAACTGCTCCAATATATTCAACCACCGGACGAATGGAGATCCTAGTGTCCTTGGTAGCCTGATTCACCAAAGAGGATGACTTTCCAATACTGCGTGAAGCAGTGGAGAGAGCTGTGAAATCACTCAAGAATGGAAAGGCTACAGGTATTAATGTTATCCCAGCCAGACTGATGAAATTCAGAGGAGAAATAGTAATAGATGTTGTCAAGGCTGTTTCCCCAATCTGACACTTCGAGTACAGAAGGTGGGGGCCCACAAAAGACCTTACCACTTACCTGTAAAGGCTAGTAATAAAACGCCGCACGGTGTTGGCAGCCATCCAAAATAGTAGTCAATTAGGTACTGGCTACCAACCTTATCAAATTCTCTTCAAAAGGCCTTTAAAACTGTAAAACGCTTTGTTATACCTACCCCCATCCCCCCAAAAAAGGTGCCAGTTACCCAATGGGTAAAAAAAATAACAATAAAACTTAAAAAAATAAAGTTTAAACTAACTAATGCCATTAAAAAGGCAAAAAAAACCTATATACATTCTCATGTAGCTCAAAACAGTAAATTATAAAACATTAAAAATAACATATTTAAAATTATCACAAAAAAATCATGTTCTAAAGTGTAACACGATCAAACAAATATATTATCTGTTTCCATATACGCAGTGTTTTAATTTTTGCCAGATTTTTTCACAACTTTGCATAGGGCTTTTTTAATAGTTTGGTTTATTTATTTACTGTTTTTGATGATTGAGGATGATAGGGGATATGTAGTTGTTGCCTTACTTATAATGCTTTCAATACATTTTTAACTTTATATATATATATTTTAAATGTGGTCCATTATCTGAATCAATTACTTTTGGAGTTTTATATTTACTGAACACTACTTCCCACAACTTCTTAGTGGTAGTTTCCGCACTAGGATTTCTGGTTGGAATTGCCTTTACCCATTTAGAAAAAGAATTTATTATTAGTAATAAATACTGATTCGATGGGGGGGGAGGCAAATTATTAATATAATTAACTTGTATTTTACTATTTGGCCCTACAATTTTTTGGTGCAACAAGGGTTTTGAATTTGGTGGTTTGTTTTTATTTGCTGCACATCTTATGCAGTTTTTTTTTTAAATGTGTGCACTTTAGGCCCTATGTTAATTTGTTTTGCCTTTAAAAGATCATTTTTCTTTGGTGGGCCATAGAGTGACACAGGTTAATGATCTTTTCTCTTTGGAGTTTTTTAGGTACCCACTTTATTTTTGGTTTGTTATTTTATTTACTGCATATTACTTGAGGCAGATTTGCTAGCATTAGTGCCAAGGCAGGGGTAGCTTTATTAATTTCTTTAAAATTCACTGTCAATTTTTAATTTTCTGAAGCTTTTAGTACTGGCCAACTTGGGCTATTATATGGAGAATCAAGTAAGACAGGGAGGCTAATCAGGGCACCTGGTTTTAAAAGGACCTCACTTTGCTTAGTGAGGGGGCCTGTAAGGAGCTGGGAGTGAGAGGATGTGCTGCTAGAGGACTGGGGAGTACAAGCATTATCAGGCATCAGGAAGAAGGTCTTGCGCTGAGGATAAAGAAGATGCTGGGGCAAGATCATGGGGAAGTGGCTCAGGGAGTTGTAGCTGTCATGCAGCTGTTCCAGGAGGCACTCTAGACAGCTGCAATCCACAGGGCCCTGGGCTGGAACCCGGAGTAAAGGGCGGGCCCGGTTCCGCCCATCCCCCCAACTCCCTATTTGACACAAGAGGGGTTGACCTGGACTGTGAGTCATATAAGAGAGGAAGATCTCTGGCCTGTCCCCAACCCACCACATGGTACAAAAGAGACTACAAGGATTGTTCTCCTTCCTTTCCCCCATGCTGGCCAGTGATGAGGTTAGCTGAGCGAACGGCAGGTTTGAGCCAGTAGCAAAAGTGGCCAAACTGAGGGCTGCCGTGAACCTCTGAGGCGAGCAAATCTGCCAAAAAGTGCAGGACCCACCAAGGCAGAGGAGGAAATTTGTCACGATGTGTTCTCCCTGTGTGCTGTAATAGCTCACTGCAGATTTTCCCCTTAAATCTAGGCCAGTCTCCTCTGTTGGAGTCTTCAGTCTTCTTCCTATTGGCAGAGCAGACCTTGAGCGATCCACCAAATGACCACAATATCTGTTAAGATATGAAGCCACCCAGGCAGGTTTATTGTTGACAAAGCAAAGTAGCACCTGGTAGACTCTACGAGAATACCAATGTATGCCCATGACAATGAATGCAACTTGGTCAGTGATGGGACTTTCCACATCCCCCTAGGCTGGCCCAAGGTACTCCTTTTGAGATACATCTTTATACCTTGATACAAAGAAGTTACATACTGTCATTCTTACCTTATTGTCATGTATTCCATGGGGTGAAGCCTGGAACTGAGGGACTGCTGTGCCCCCTGAACTCTCTTCATTCTTGGGGCTGTCTCTCACAATGCCTTGACAGTGAGCAGCAGGAAACTCCTCCAGGAGCTGTGATCACTCAGCACCAGGGCCGGCTCCAGACCCCAGTGCGCCAAGCAGGCGCATGGGGCAGCATTGTCCCGGCAGGGCGGTATTTGGCTCCGGCGGACCTTCCACAGTCATGCCTGCGGGAGGTCCACTGGAGCCCCGGGACGAGCGGACCTGCCGCAGGCATGACTGCGGAGGGTCCCCTCTTCCCGCGGCTCCGCTTGAGCTCCCGCAGGCATGACTGCGGCGGGTGCGCTGGTCCCGCGGCTCGGACGGAGCTCCCGCAGGCATGCCTGCGGATGCTCCACCGGAGCCGCGGAACCAGCGCACCCGCCGCAGACACTTCTGCCTCGGCCGTGGGACCGGGGAAGGGCGGCGAGTGCGCCGCCCTGCATGGGGCGGCGTAATTTCTAGAGCCACCCCTGCTCAGCACAACAGAATATGGAGCCCCATACCCAGCTAGATTACATGAATACTCCCAGAGCCTCTCATGAATCACAACGAGAAATGAACCAGGGTCAAATCCCCCCAGCTCCCAGCACTGCACCTCAGGGATATATTGTCTTGCCCCTCTTAAGATAAGCAATGCACATGTATTAATTGTTTCACCACATCATCAGTGCAAAGTGAATATACACCAGCCTTGCAAACCTGTGCAGCTTTGCCGCACACTTCATACAAACACACTGGTAAGGATAAACAATTAAACAAATTTATTTACTACAGAAGATTGATTTTAAGTGACTATAAGTGATAGGCAAAAAGTCAGAGTTAAGTACCAAAAGAAATAAATATATGAGCACACCGTCGAAACTCTCAAGGGCAACACCTAGACTAAGCAGTTTTTCTCACCCCACTTGATATTGCACAGATTTTCCCCTTAAATCTAGGCCAGTCTCCTCTGTTGGAGTCTTCAGTCTTCTTCCTAGTGTCTTTGTTGCTTGCAGCACAGATGGGGACAGGAGAAAGGTAAAGAATGGGCCTGCTTTGTTCTGTTTTATACCCTAAGTCCATGTGCTTGTAAAGCACAAGTCCGGGCATCTTCTTAGCAGCCAATGCCTGTCTGTGGATCATACTATGATGATTCCAGGCTGCTGAGGGAGCCATTTCTTGTACTCTTGTCACAAGGCTGCTATGCCATCCTATCACAGACTGTGCTCCCCATTGCTGCAAATTCCAAAACAATGTCCCCAGTCCAGGCCTGTGCTTGAACAAAATTATCTCATAGTTTACCAAGCTCTTCATCATTTGCTTGTGTTAATAGTGGTTGGAAAAAAAGAAATTCCTCTTTTAGTTCTATTGCTGTAGCAAAATGAATATACACCATCACGTGTGCAACATTTGAGATACAGTAGAACCTCCAGTTTATGAATACCCTGGGAATGGAGGTTCATAATTCTGAACACATTTTTATGGCTGTTTTTTCAAAAGTTCAGAACTAAACATTTAATTAATACAGCTTTGAAACTTTACTATGCAGAAGAAAAATGCTTTTTTTCCCCTTTTATTTTTGTAGTTTACCTTTTTTAATGCAGGACTGTACTTATTGTTTGTTTGTTTTTTGTCTCTGCTGTTGCCTGTTTATGTACTTCTGGTTCTAAATGAGGTGTATGATTGACTGGTCAGTTTGTAACTCTGGTGTTCATTAATCTGAGGTTCTACTGTGTTACTAGACTCATCTATTTTAATTGAATAATATAGGCTCTGACAAAAACTTTCTAGGAACTGCTCTTTTATATCAGTGGCCATCTCCACAATACAGCGGGTAACTGTGTCATTAGAAAGTGGGATCACCTCTAGCTGTGAAGCTGCTTTCTCTTTTATCGTCACTGCACACTTATCCTTTGCAGCTGGAGGTAGTAGCTTCTCACCTATGTTGGTGGAGGGGAGAGAGGTGTTGAGCTCACTGAGTGCCATGGTGGGTGGGGAGGAACAGAAGGGTGGAGGATAGGAGGGACTCAGAGAGTGGAGGGCAGGGAGGTGGAGGAGTGGAAGGACTCAGAGAGTGGCAGGGAGGGAGGTGGAGGAGTGGAAGGACACAGCGAGTGGAGGGCAGGGAGGTGGAGGAGTGGAAGGACTCAGAGAGTGGCAGGTACGGAGGTAGAGGAGTGGAAGGACTCAGAGAGTGGCAGGGAGGGAGGTGGAGGAGTGGAAGGACACAGCGAGTGGTGGGCAGGGAGGTGGAGGAGTGGAAGGACTCAAGGAGTGGAAGGGAGAGAGGTGGAGGAGTGGAAGGACTCAAGGAGTGGCAGGCACGGAGGTGGAGGAGTGGAAGGACTCAGAGAGTGGTGGGCAGGGAGGTGGAGGAGTGGAAGGACTCAAGGAGTGGCAGGGAGGGAGGTGGAGGAGTGGAAGGACTCAGTGAGGGACAGTGGAGAAGCAGGTGGAGGAGAGGAGAGGAGAAAGTCAATGATCTGTGGGTGGGTGGGTGGGGGGCACATAGGAGGGGGTAGAGATGAGGAGGAGGGAATTGGGATTCAGCGAACGCAATGGCAACTGGGGAAACAGGGTGAAGGAGGGAGAGACTTGGCAAGTACTGGGCTCTGGGATCCTCTTGTGGGAGGAAAGGAATGATTCATTGAGTAGCAGCAGGGGCCTCGGTGGAGGGGCCGATCAGGGACAGGAATAAGTGGAGCATGTTTGGGTTATGGCTTCCCCTCTCTCAATGGCAGTGGGTCGGCAGCTGCACCGCAGGGAAGTTTAGGCTAATTATACCCACTGCCTATGTAAGGTGTCCATCCCTGGGCCACTTCCTACCACCTCCCAATACATGTCCCAGTGTCTCTGTCTGGGGAAAGGCAGCGCGAAGGCTGTTTCCTCACCCCATGGCACCTTCTGGTGGCTGCATGTAGTGAGGTCGTTCTCCCTTCCTCTTGGGCAACAACTGCCTCCTTCTGGGGTATGACCCAACCTCCTAGGGCAAGTTCAGTCCAAACAGCCAAAAAAATAACCAGTCAAGTCCAGCGTCCATATGAGAGATGAAGGCTTCCCTCTTAGTCTGTCCCTGCAGCAGGCCCTCCCTTCCCTCACGGAGGGACCTTTGGGCAGTTGTTCCAAGGCAGATTCTACTTTTCCTCAGCTCATCTCCCCTGGAGCTGCCGGTAGCAGGTCTGCTCTCCTCCCTGGTCTGCCACAAAATGAGCTGCTCCCCAGCCATTTTGCCTTTCTCAAGCACTTCTCTTCAGATGTGATTTGTCTGCCCTGTTTTCCCAATAATTTCCTTGCTGAGCATTTTACATCTGTGAACTCAATTTGAAATGTAGCTACAAGTTCAGCAGCTTTGGGAAGTAATCCTGCTGCTTTGTACGGGTCTGGGTCTTTGGATTCCAGCATTTTGAAACAGCATTTATTATTCCCAGACTCTTTCTTTGGAGCACAATGAGAAAAACAAAACTAAAAATTTCCATTAATTTCTTTAATACTGAAGGCTCTGAAACTTTATTGGCATTTTTGCTCAGGAGAATTATTTCTAGGGGTTCCTTCCTTGTGTTTAAATACCATAATCTGAGAGGAAGAAGTGCTTCATACTGGTTGGTAATCAATTTTGTACTCAATTGCTTCACCAAGCTTTCATTTGTTATTCAATATTTTCAAAAGGCCAAATAAATAGTGTCAGAATTACTCCTCCAGCCTCATAATAAAATAGTACAAGGAAAAGATTGTACACAATACCAGCCTCTGGGAAACCGTCTTGTGCAGCGATGTTACATTCACCTTACGCAGAAAATGCACTCCCCAAAGTTACACACATCAGATTTTATCATTTATATCAAGATGTCACAAGTTACACCTCTCATTGAAATTGAGCCCTTCAGTTTGTCCCCCTTCCCTAAGAAAAGTGGTGAACTATTGTGGGGAACTTTCTTGGCTTCTGCACTACCCCAGGGGAATCGGTTAGTGAAAGGGTCTGAGTCCCCACTCCCAGTCCCTTTACCCAGAGGTTCACCTGAGCTTAAGGACACCCCTCCACTCTCCCATGTAGTAGAGTCCTTGTAACCCCACCGCAGCTGGTTCTTATGGAAAGCCGCCTCGTTTAAGTAAACTGCAGTATCTTCTGGTGGTCTGGAAGTGACAGAAAGGCTGAGTGACAGTGTTTGGATGTGGGGGCTGATGGGTGACATTGAAAGAGGTTGGGTGATGGTGAGGGAAGGAATTCATCAACTGAGAGCGCAATTCCTGGTGATGGAGTTTCTTAGGCTTTGAACTTCCACAATGCTGAGCTCAGCCAATCTCGGACAAAGCACCCTTGATTATCGAGGAGATAGCTTTCCCCTTCTTTTCACACAGATTTCAAGTCTGTGGATCAATGTGAGCACATTTTGAAGGTGTATTTGCCCACTTTGTCACGAAGCTCTTTGTTTTTGACCCCATAAACGATAGGGTTGATCATGGGGGGGATGAGGAGATAGAGGTTGGCCAAGATGATGTGGACGTGGGGGGCGATGCCTTCACCAAGTCGGTATGTCAGAGTGGACAGGAGGCCTGTAGGATAAGAAATCAGCATCACAATGAGGTGGGCTGTGCAGGTGTTGAGGGCTTTCTGGTAGGCTTTCTTGGAGGAGATTCTGAGGACAGATCTGAGAATCAGACTGTAAGACAGTGCAATGAGCATCAGGTCTAACCCCATAACTACAAATGCTGTCACCAAGCCGTATATCCTGTTGACTGTGATGTCTCCACACGACATCTTTGCCACAGCCATATGGTTACAGTAAGTGTGAGGGATAATGCGGTTGGCACAGAACGGCTGCCTGCTCAGGAGCAGAGGCATGGGCAGAATGAAGAGAACAGATCTTATCAAACCCACTAGCCCTAGCTTAGCTATTCGTGCATTGGTGAGGATGGTGGCATATCTCAGAGGGTTACATATGGCAATGTAACGGTCAAAGGCCATTGTCACGAGGACGGCTGAGTGCATCATAGTTCCCGCATGAAGGAAGAACATCTGGGTGAGGCAGCCACTCACTGTAATGCCTTTAAAATTGAACCAAAATATACACAGTGCCTTTGGCACAATGGAGGTTGACGTTCCGATTTCTACAAGTGCCAGCATGCAGAGCAACAGGTACATTGGCTTGTGCAGGGTCTGCTCTTTGCCTACAACAAAGAGAAGCATGACATTTCCCAACAGGCTGATAACGTAGAACATTGTGAAAGGGATGGAAATCCAGACATGGGCAGGTTCCAGTCCAGGGATGCCCATTAGGATGAATGTTGAAGGGTCAGAGGAGGTAAGGTTGAAAACTTCCATGAGGTGGTTGAGGTGTCGATCAGGCTTAGAAATGCTAAAGGGAAAGAAGTACAGGAAGGGGGTTACACAATTAATAATCAATAGCTTGGTAAATATTTTATAGTTAATACAATCTAGAAAGGGGGTTGAACAATTAGATAGCAAAAGTTACAGATGGCACCACATTATTTAGGTCATAATCAAGTCCACAGGAATCCTCAGAGGGAGCTAACCATGCCAGGTGAATGGGCAGCAGGATAGCAGCTCTTGAGCTGGAATGGGGGCAGCCTAGGCTGGGGAACGAGAGTATGCACAGGGGATCAGAATATGATGGTAGAATGAAGCAGCTGAGGAACAAAGTGTGATGTGTTTCCCTCAAGGAGCCACCTGGAACCAGGGTACCTCTGAGCCCTCTGACTCACCAGCTGGGGCTCCCTCTCTCAGTGTGTTACTGGGACAAGCTGCAGACCCCCTCCCAGTCCTGCACCTCCACCAACATTCCCCCAGGCAGGGACACACCCAGCTGCAATTGTATGAAGGCTCCCTGATCAGCCACGGCATGAACCAACAATAGAGAGGCTACAGCCAAAATAACCACCAGTTCCCCAGGCTAGAACCCCAGAGCTGTACTGTCCTGCCCTGGGCCAGACTCTGACCAGTATGGATTTGTTACCCAGTTCGCCCCTCCTTCAGCGTGGGGAGGACAATGCACACTTGTGGTAACCAAGCTAAGATTTGGGCCCCAGACACTTCACCTAAAGGCACCCTGGGTTTCGATTAAAATATAAAACAAGTTTTATTTTCCCTAATGGCTCATTGCCCCGAATAGGCCCTTCCCAAGCAGCTATCGAGACTAAATTATCTTGCCTAATGGGCGTTACCGAGGTGTAACTACATTTGAAATATGAATACATAATCAAGATTCATAACTTCAGATACAAAAATGATACATGCATACAGATAGGATAATCATATTCAGAAAATCTTAACTTTTCCAATGACATCTTTTATGACCTGTCTTTCCACTGGTGAAACACAGTGTCTGCCTGCACCAGGGAAAAGCGGGAGATCACCCTGAACTTCATCTGCAGGGGTGAAGGGGACCCCAGCAGCAGCTCAGTCTGTGCAGTGTATGAGAAAGGGAAAAAACTTGGTGGGAGGGAGAGAGGATGCTGAGACTAGGAGCCAGTGTGAATAATTGTGTGAATACACATACAGAATGGGCAATGACTGCCTAGGAAGGAGCACTGCGGAGAGGGATCTAGGGGTCATAGTGGACCACAAGCTAAATATGAGTCAACAGTATAACACTGTGGCAAGAAAAGCAAGCACCATTCTTCCACTCTACTCCATGCTGATTAGGCCTTGCCTGGAGTATTGTGTCCAGTTGTGGGCGCCACATTTCAGGAAAGATGTGGACAAATTGGAAAGCATCCAGAGAAGAGCAACAAAAATTATTAAAGGTCTAGAAAATGTTACCTCTGAGGGAAGATTGAAAGAACTGGGTTTGTTTAGTCTGGAGAAGAGAAGATTGAGAGGGGACATGATAACAGTTTTCAAATACCTAATGGGTTGTTACGAGGAGTAGGGAGAAAAATTATTCTCTGTAACCTCTGAGGATAGGACAAGAAGCAATGGGCTTAGATTACAGCAAGGGAAGTTTAGGTTGGACATTAGGAAAAAAGTTCCTAACTGTCAGGGTGGTTAAGCACTGGGATAAATTGCCTAGGGAGGTTGTGGAATCTCCATCATTAGAGATTTTTAAGAGCAGGCGTCAAGGTTTCCTCCCTACTCTGAACTTTAGCGTCCAAAAGGTGGGGATCTGCATGTACCCTTCTAAACTTAATTCCTAGCTTAGATCTGATAGCGCTGCCACCAACCAAAAATATAGTGTTTTGGTACACTTTCCATTCCCCCCAATCCTTCCCTGGGGAACCCAAGACCCAAACCCCTTGGGTCTTATCACAAGGGGAAATAAACCATTTCCCCACCTTTCCCCCCAAACTTTCCCATCCCTGGGTTGCCTTGAGAGGCTTTACACAGATCCAAACTTCTTGGATCTTAAAACAAAGAGGAATTAACTATCCCCCCTCCTTTTTCCCCCCACCAACTCCTGGTGAGTCCAGACCCAATTCCTTGTATCTTAAAACAAAGAAAATCAATCAGGTTCTTAAAAAGAAAGCTTTTAATTAAAGAAAAAGAAAAGGTAAAAATTATCTCTGTAAAATCAGGATGGGAAATGCTTTACAGGGTATTTAAATCATATAGCCAGAGAAATCCCCCCTAGCCTCAGGTTCAAAGTTACAGCAAACAGAGGTAAAAATCCTTTCAGCAAAAGAAACATTTACAGGTTGAGAAAACAAACAGAAGACTAACACGCCTTCTTGACTAGGTACTTACAAATTTGAAACATGAGACTGATTCAGAAAGATTTGGAGAGCCTGGATGGACGTCTGGTCCCTCTCATGTCCCAAGAGCGAACAACCCCCAAACAAAGAACACAAACAAAAACTTCCCTCCAACAAGATTTGAAAGTATCTTGTCCCTTCATTGGTCCTCTGGTCAGGTGTCAGCCAGGTTTACTGAGCTTCTTAACCCTTTACAGGTAAAAGAGACATTAACCCTTAACTATCTGTTTATGACAGCAGGTTAGACAAGGACCTGTCAGGGATGGTCTAAATGTTGCTGGTCCTGACATGAGTGCAGGAGATTGGACTAAATGACCTCTCCAGGTCCCTTCCAGTTCTGTGAGTCAGTGATTCTTCTTCAAAAAGATATAAAACTTTAACCTACTGCAGCCCATTAGAAACCCGGACATACTTTTTTGAGGCTGCTTTTCTGTGCTGGCAACTGCTGATGTTTCCACGAGATTGTAGTGGGCCTGCTCACTGGAGGAGGAGCAGTCTGGATAGGAGAAAGTGTCAGAATCAATCAGGGGCAGTGTGGCCCATGTTATGTTACAATCTGAGATATGCACATACACCCTACCCAGAAGGCCACATTACACTTCTTTTGTCTCTGCGTTAGGTGGGATGTCCAGAGGAAAAACCACACAGCCCTAAAAAGGAAGCTACTGAGACAGATAGAAGGATACAGTAAGAGACAAGGAACTGATCTTAAAAACAAATATTTGTCTAAACTATTTCCAAAATGTTTGTAGTTCCAAGCATATCAGAAAAATCCCTTGGTGTTTCTGACAATACTAAACACTTCAAGCTGCTTGTGCTGGTGAATTCCTGCCCAGATGGTTCTTGACTTGAACCCTGGAACGCTTCTGGTGCCCTTAACTATAACTTTAATGCAGAATAAATCTACTCACCAAAATCCTGCTCGACAGAGAGTGGAAACCTCCTTACTGTGACAGTAACATAGATCCCTGGGAATCAGCATACGAATCTCGCATGTCTGAAACTGTCTATGCTGGACAGTGACCTTTATGATTTCGTTGTACAGTCCCTGCAGACTGTCAGGTTGGCAGGACTCCCAGACAATTCCCCCATCTCCGTGAGCAACGGGAGAAGGAGAAAATAGACCCTGGAGAACTACAGCTTGAGAGCTTCCCCTGGGAGTGAAGAAATAATTTGCCGATACCAGGGGCTCAGATTGTCAGGCAAACACAGTCTTGCAGACTCTTCAGCCTAGCAATTGACAATGGCCTATATTTTCTGTGTGTAATGTACTGCCATCTGCACCATGTGTGGGAATGCTGCCACAAGATATGGGACCAAACCTCATTTTCAATTAATCAGAGCAATGTTCTACTGCATATCACCCATGACATTGTAATATCCAGACCTTTAGCCTCTGAAATTCATTTTCATACTGTGAAGGCCAAATGACTTGATCCAGAACTGATGCAAGCCCACTGTGTGGAAAAGGCTTTCTTCACCCAGGAATCTAGAATAAAAGGTACTTGCCAATATCCCTTTGTGAGATCTAAAGTGGATATATATTTGGCAGGTCTCAACTCTTCAAATAGTTCATCTCCTCTCTGCATCGGATAAGCATCAAATGTCAATACTGTGTTAATCTTTCAGAAATCGATGCAGAAACGGGTTGTGCTATCTTGTGTCAGAACTAACACAATGGGAATTCCCCACTCACTGTGTGATTCCTTCACCAGTTCCAGGGCCAAAACGACCTGGAGTTCATCTCACATGGTATCCCACATTTTATGAGGGAACAGCTTTGGAGTTTCCCTAATCTGTTGCCCTGGGACTATTTCAGTGTGTTGGTATTTTAGGTAGCTGTGCCCTGCTGGGGTGAGAACACAGTGGTAAAGGAATCAAACAACTGCTACATCTGGATCTTTTGTTCAGGCTACAGTCCCTCGCCCATGCTTGTGTCACACATGCCGGGGAAACTAATTTGGGCTCCAGAGGGTATGAGTGTGAGTGGGGTTCAGTCTGGGAGCCATGAGAACTGATGCGCCCCTCTAACCACCCAGCTGGGCTGGCCCCTTTTCACACTGCTTTGCTGGTGATTGTGTCTCTCCACGATAGTAGATGGCACCACACACCCAAATGGCGCTACCAGAGAGCTTACCCAAGCAACCCAAGTACAAATGGAGGACATCAGTCAATTTCTGACCTCCCCAAGTTCACACCAGCTACTGGAGTATGAACCCATAATACTGTGTTTCACTCTGGAGGAGTCTGTACATTGTAAGCTCATTGGTACATTCTGCCCTCCGCAAGATGTGGGAAGGAAATTCAACAAGCCTGTGTTAAACAAGCTGAGATTTTCCCCAGAAACTTCACTCAAAACCACAGTGGTTTAGATAAATCAGAAAAGGAATTTAACTACAGAAATAGCAAAGAATCCTGTGGCACCATATAGACTGACAGACGTTTTGCAGCGTGAGCTTTCGTGGGTGAATACGAAAGCCTGCTTGCATCCGAAGAAGTGGGTATTCACCCACGAAAGCTCATGCTGCAAAACGTCTGTTAGTCTATAAGGTGCCACAGGATTCTTTGCTGCTTCTACAGAACCAGACTAACACGGCTACCCCTCTGATACTTAACTACAGAAATGTACATTTGAAATGATTATATGTGATAGCAAAGAGATCAAAGCAGGATACACAGCAAATAAACAAAACTGTAAACTAAGCCTGATGTATTAGATTCAGCAATTTCTCACCCTGGCTTGTGATACAAGAAGCACTCCATGAGGTTTCCATACACAGGTTAGAAATCCTTTTGGCCTGAGACCAGCACTTCCACCACCAGTTCAGTCTTTTTTCCTCAGCTATTTCCAGTCTCCTGAGGAGAGTGAGGAGAGAGACCACTAGATGTAATCACACCCCACCTCATATAGATTTAACATATGGCAGGAATCCATCATTCCAAAAACAGTTCCCAGGTCACTTTGTGGAAAAATACAGGTACTCAAAATGTAATTCAGTGTCATGTGGTCTGGTCACATGCCCTTGCATGTGCTCCTGGGTCATAGCGGGCATTATCCAAAGACTGTCTGTAGCATTTTATGGAAGACTCACCAGGTGGGAAATAAGCTTCTCCTATGGTCTCACCCATGGTCCACCATTTTCTGTCCTTGCTACTCCCCTCCGCTGAGGTCCCTGCTGCTTCTCACTGAATCCTTCTTTTCCTCCTCCACGAGGACCCCACAGCCCTCCACTCACCGAGTCATCCCCTTCTCGACTGCTTGTGTCCCCTCAGTCTTGACTTCCTCTCCTGCACCCCCTCCTCCATGGCACTCCATACCAGTAGCTCGCTGAGTCCCTCCTCTCCTACACCCCAACCCTCCCGCCTGAGGCTGCTACCACCTGCTGCTCACCACTGAAAAACAGAACCACATTTAAAAGTGGGCCCTGGCCTCTTTCCCTGCTCTTCCTTCTATGTTCCATCCCCCTTAGCTGAATGGCTCCAGCATGAGCTGGCTCAGCAGCACAAAGAGTCCCCACCTGGGCCAGGTAAAGGAGCCAGACATCAACCAAAGAGCAGAGACATGCAAATGCCATAGGTGAGTAAATGGTGCCAGGTTGAAAGAAGGAACCTTTCAGAGTTATGAACACTCTCTGTTTCCGATGTAACAGAATTTCTGCAGCAAGAGGAATTTCTGTTTTGCCACACTAACAACTGGTGAAGAGAATTCTAAACTATTACATAATTTTGCCCAAGACACAGGCCTTGGTTGGGGACGTAGTTTTGGAATTTGCAGCAATGAAGCACCGTCTCTGATAGGACGGCATAGCAGGCTTGTGATAATGGTACAAGAAGTTGCTCCCTCAGCAGCCTGGAATCATCATATGATCCATAGTCAGGCACTGGTTGCTAAGATGATGTCAGAGGAGCTCAGCAATATTCTTTCAGGTGCAGTAAACATTATAAACCTGTCTCTGGTTAATTCAAGGGTTTTTACCGTTTTATCTGAAATTTTAACTGCACACAGTGGTTGTTACACTCAGAAAAACATCGGTTCTCAAGGGCTTAGATGATGACAAGATGTGAACTGCATGTGGAATTGCTTATATTTCTTGCCGATGCTATGAATATGGAAGCCGGATATGAGAGCAAGGACCACTGTTCCCCCTTAACTCTCTCCAGCCTGGGGTGTATCACAAAATACTTTGCTAGTGACAAGCAGCAAACCCCACCAGGCCCTGTTATCACTCAGCACAACAGCATGTGAAGCCCCACACCCACCTAGATTGCATGAATGTTCACAGAGCCACTCATGTATCACACAAAAGAAGGCACTAGCCAAATCCCCCCAGCTCCCAGCACTGTCCCTCAGGAATATACTGTCTTGCAAAGTTCGAGGTGGGCAGTGCAGATATATTAATCGGTTCCCCACTTCATCAATGGAAAGTGGACATACCCCAGCTTTTGTAAACCTGAGCGGATTTACCACACGTCAGGGAAACTGACTGGTTAAGATAAACAGTTAAATTTAATGACTACAAAAGACAGATTTTAAGTGATATCAGCCTAACTCAGTCCCCACCGCCCACTGCTCTCCCCTGCGGGGGCAGGAGGCAGGAGGCAGAAGCTCGGTCCTTCTGCAGCCAAGCTTCCTCCCTCCCTCGCTTCTTCCCCCAGCGTGGTGCTTTCCTGCCCTGCCCCCTCTCTGTCCCTGCGCCAATCAGCTGATGGCCCTAGCGAGGGGGGAGGGGGAAGAGAGGAGACAGCAAGAGGTAAGGATGGAGCCTGGGGGGAGGGGGTGGAACAGGGCACATCCCTTCCAGCCCCCTGCCATGAGCCGCTCATGGCATCGGGTTGGGAGCACCCCCACGAGCTGAGCACCTCGGCCCTCTGCCCTGAACCACCCCACACCCAGCCTTCTGCCCTGCACCCCCCACCCCAACATACACCCAGCCTTCTGCCCTGCACTCCCACAGGCCCATCCCTCTGCCCTGAACCCCCCCACACACTCAGCCTTCTGTCCTGCACCCCCTACACCCCCAGGCCCTTTGCCACGAACCACCCTACCCCAACACACACCCAGCCCTCTGCCCTGCATCCCCACAGTCCCATCCCTCTGCCCTGACCCCCCCACACACTCAGCCTTGCATCCCCCCAACCCCCCAGCCCTCTGCCCTGCACTCCCTACTCCTCCAGCCCTCTGCCCTGAACCTCCCAACCCCGACACATATCCAGTCTTCTGCCCTGCACCCCCACAGTCCCATCCCTCTGCCCTGATCCCCCGCACACATCCAGCCCTCTGCCCTGCACCCCCCACACCCCCAGCCCTCTGTCCTGACCTTTGACACCCCCCACAGCCTTCTGCCCTACACCCCCCACACACCCCAGCCCTCTGCCCTGATCCCTGAACCCCCTCCCCCAGCCTTCTGCCCTGACCCCTGAACCCCCCACAGGTCTGTGGTCCCAGCCGCACGCCCTGCTCAGCCCGCTGCTGGCCTAGGTGAACAGAACCCCAGGCTGGCAGCGAGCTGAGCAGGCTGGCGACATAAGATCAGCATTTTAATTTAATTTTAAATGATGCTTCTTAAACATTTTGAAAACCTTGTTTACTTTACATACAATAGTTTAGTTATATATTATAGACTTATAGAAAGAGACCATCTAAAAATGTTAAAATGTATTACCGGCACGCAAAACCTTAAATTAGAGTGAATAAATGGAGACTTGGAACAGCACTTCTGAAAGGCTGCTGACTCCTGGATTATATTATTATGTGGATATTCATAGAATCATGGAATATTAGGGTTGGAAGGGACCTCAGGAGGTCATCTAGTCCAACCCCCTGCTCAAAGCAGGACCAATCCCCAGATTTTTACCCCAGTTCCCCAAATGACCCCCTCAAGGATTGAATTCACACTCTTGGGTTTAAGAGGCCAATGCTCAAACCACTGAGCTATCCCTCATGATATGAACAAAAGTCAGGAGCAGCGGGATGGACCAGCCAACTATTGGACACATTTATAATTTATTCTCCAGAATAGTGTTAAAAGAATCTTAACCGTGTCCAAAGAGGAGAAGCAGAGCTTCTGGTGGTGGCGCAGGTGATGGACAATTTTACAATGCTCAGGGCTCTCAGTATTACTGTGGATTATTATAGCTATTGACCTATTAGAACGTATACTACTTGTGCAATGTGTACTCTGGTGTTTAAGGAGGGCACAGATCCATGAAGCACAACTGCTAATTGTAACACATGAAGCAATGTAGGCCCTCCAGGATAGTGTAACAGATAGCTCAGACCCACCCTTCTCAGGCCCATTGCTGTGGGAAGTCTGGAACTCTAATTTGAAAACTTGCAGTATGTGTGTATGAGGGAATGTGCAGGACATCGTACTGCACAGGGGGCAGTGGTGCAAATGGAGCACCCACACTTTCCACCTTGATACCTGGCCCTTTCTGGAAATGTGCCACCCTGTGCCCTACGCGCTTCGCGGGACACCTGGGCAGGAGGGGCCCAGAAGAAAAGAGAAACAAAAATCAGGTGGAGTGTTAGATGTGCTAGTGACTGTGTAAGATTCAGGCCTGTATCTTTGCCTGAGATAGAATTCTGGGTCTTGTTTGCCCGTTTGATTTTTGATACTCTTATATCTTTATATTCTTATATCTTATGCCAATGCATGTGGTAAAAGGACAAAGACACCGTGTGTGTTGTTTCTGCCTGGCCAGATGGATTTGTTAGTACAATGGAACAGATAAGATAATTATACCTGCCAAGGAGAGTGGAGGTCGGGACACTGGAAAACAAGGCTCTATGGCATCAGATCTGGGAAGGAGGGATACAGGTGGAGGCTCTGTGGCATCAGAACTGAGAAGGGACACTGGGAAACAAGGTTCTGCGGTGTCAGATTTCTGGTACATGTGCTTGCTGGACACTAACGTGAATAAACATCACATTGCCTGCACTTGGGACTCCTGGTTTTCTGCTTTCTGTGTGTGTGTGACAAGAATCAGGTGAGAGAGTAAATGGAAAGTCCTCTAATGCCTGGTGTCTGCTGTTTATCCCTTACCACTGTGTACTCGCCCCAGCAAGGCATTCCTATTTCAAATGCCACCACACTCAAATGGCCCAGGGCAAAACATCAGACAAACTCCGTGGCTGTATCTCCCATAAAATGTGGGATACCTTGTGAGATGAACTCCAGGTCATTTTGGCCTTGGGAGTAGTGAAGGAATCATACAGTGAGTGGAGAAATCCCATGGCACCAGTTCTGCTGCAAGATAGAAAAACCCATTTCTGAATCCATTTTGGAAAGATCAGCAGAGAGCAGATGAGTGGTTAGAACAGTACAGAGCTGATAGATATGTATCCTCGTTAGACCTCACAAATGGATACTGGGAAGCACCTTTGATGTCAGAATCCTGAGAAAAGAAAACCTTTTCTATGCCCTCTGGCCTGCATCAATTCAAGATCCTGTTCTTTGGCCTCTAGAGGGTGGCAATGAATTTCAGAGGCTAATGGACTGGATATTACAACTGCCTGGCTGATATACAGCGGTACGCTGCTATGATCAATTGAAAAGAGGTTGTGGTCCCGTATCTTGTGGTTGCATTCCCACACATAGTGCAAATGGTAGTACACTGAAAATCCATAGTAACTGCTAGGCTGAAATGTCTGCAAGACGCAGTTTGCCCTGACAATCTGAGCCTCTGTTATCAGCAAATTATTTCATCACTCCTAGGGGAAGCTGTCAGGCTGAAGCTCTCTGGGGTCTATTTTTTTAATCCTCCAGCTGCTCATGGAGCTGAGGGAATTCTTTGGGAGTCCTGACCAATCTGAGCATCTGCAGGGACTGTACAGGGAAATGATAAAGGTCGCTACCCAGCACGCTGAGTGTCAGACATGTGAGATTCATACACTGATTCTCAGGGCTCTGCATTCCTGTCACTGTAAGTTTATTTCCTCTCTCTGCTGAGCAGGATTTTGGTGAGTTGCCTGTTTCTGCATTAAAGTTACTGGTGAGGGCTAAGGAAGTGTTCAGGGGTTCAAGTCAAGAACCATTGGGCAGGGATTCACCAGGACAGCTACTTGGACTGTTTAGTATTATGAGAAACACCAAGGGATTTACTTGGTAAAATTGGAACTACAAATGTGTTAGAAATAGTTTAGACAATTATTTTTTTTAAGATCAATTCCTTGTCTCTTACTTTGTCCTTCTATCTGTTTGAGTAGCTTTTTGTAGTTTTTTTCTGATTTGCTCAACTTTTCCAATTCAGCAACTTCACTGCCCTGTTAGGAAGTGGAGCTACAGGCTCTGCAGTGGGTATCTGTGTTACCAGAGGGTTCACCCCAAGAATGGGTCACACACTGGCCAGATTCTGCTCTCACATCATGCTTTCAGTCAGTCACTCCAAATTGACACTGGCCTCCCTTAAAGCAAAATCAGGTCCCTTGTGTTTTTGAATCCACATCTTTCATACCTGGTCTCAGAATGTCACATAACCTGGGCTGGGGCGTTACTTCAGACTCTTTCAGCACCCTAACAGAATAGGGCTTTCTGTAGCAGGACCAGGGTCTGTAATTTCCACAGCTCAGAGCCGAAAGATAAACAGATTAAAGGGTGAAATTTTGGCCCATTGAGAGGACCCTAAATTCACATGTAGGGGCTTAGATAAATGGTCAGATTTACAACAACCATGATCCTCCAGTGACTTCAAGCGGAGGCGTCCTGTGGCCTCTAAGGATGGGTGAGCTCATTTGGACCAAAGAACTGACAGGAGAGTTGCTCAAATCTCAAACCCACAGGCTTAGAGGTTCAGAACAATTAGAAGAACAATTCTTTTTGTGGGGGAGAGAGGGGTCTGCTCTTTCCGTACCACTACATCTCTGGTTCTGGAGAGGATGAGAAGAACCGAAAGGCAATAAAAATAAAACCATGTTTCTGGCTCAGAGGAAACCAGGCGGGGTTGGAAATCTCACCAGAGGCGATCCAGGTCTGTGTGTGTGTATGGGGGGGATAGGGATGTGCAGCACCCAGATCACAGTGGCACGGTAGCAGATTGTCTCTGACACCACCCCACATCTGGACCATCCATCCCCCACTAATGCCTCATAGTAACATCAGCAATTGCTCATATGGAAAAGCAGCCTCAGGAAGGGTGTCTGGGTTTCTAATGGGCTGCAATACATTAATGCTTTGTGTCCTTTTGAAGAGGCATGGCTCACATCGGCTCCTTTTAATCTTCCTGTACTCTCTCCCTTCCGCCAGGTCTGTACCTCTCTCCATTGCACAGGCTGAGCTGCTGCTGCGGTTTCTTTTGCCCCCAGAAAGGCTGTTGCGGCCGATCTCCCGCTTTTCCCCAGTGTTGCTGTGGGGTCTGGCACCTGGTTTTGGTCTTAGGTGAGGGGTATCACTGTGTGACAGGGCTGAAAGTTGTGAGGGTGGGGAACCTACATGGACAAGTGGCCAGTGCTGGAGGTTCTGGGGCATGGAGCAGGGGGTACATGGGCAGGCGGAGAGCACTGACGGTTATGGGGGCAAGAAGCAGGGTTTACATGGATGGGCAGGCAGCACTGGGGTTTGTGGAGGCAGGGCAGGACATTTCTTGGCCTGGAGTGTGTTTTGGGAACGAGTGTCAGAGTCTCTTTGTCTTGCCAAACCACAGAACTGCAGCATGGGTGTCAGAAAGTTTACGCAGTTTTGTTTCCAACGGTTGTTGTTGAAAGTTAATTACGTAACTTCAATTCATCTTCCCACTGGTGAAATGCCTGATCTTTGCTCCTCAGTTGGCTCAATCTCCCATCATACTCTGACCCCCCTGTTTGTAGTCTGCGTCCCCATTCCACACTGCCCTAATTCCAACAGCACACGGGTCACCAGTGTCTTCTCCATGCTTCGCAGTAATCCCTGGCTCCCACAACCCCTGAGCCACCCCACGCTCCCCACAATTCTTCCCCTGCAGGGGGTGAGGTGCCTCCAATCGCACCCGGTCCTTTGACTGGGGGTCATCAGTGACTGTCTCACTGCTGAGAAGTCTCACGAGTGGTAAATTCCAAGGTAGGCACCTGTGGAGCTTCTCTTGTTACACCCAATGAGAGCAGAACTATGGGAAATGTGAGGGCCTAGATAAATACAACTACCATGTGCAGGAACCCCCAGGTAGCTGACCAAATGTGTGCACCACGTGGACAGAGACGGTAACGAAAGGATGCTCTGGGACCATTTGCCAACCACCCCTCTCAGTCATTAATAGCAAGGGTTGTACATTTATTCCACAGTGCAGAGATTTCATGGCCCAAGTCATTATTTTTCTCACCTAAAACATTCATCCATGCAGTGCCTCACGGGATCCCTCAGGCTCATGAAATACACAACCAGTGTAACATTTCCAAGAGAATTTCTCCGCATGGGGCTAAATTCAACATGGTCTTGAATAGAAAAAAATGCCTTCAGTAATTTCAGGCACTAACTTGCAGGCAAAATGCCATCAGCTGACCCATAGGGACATGTTTGTAAATTCCAAGGTGAGAAGGGACTATTGTGCTCTTGCCTGTATAACACAGGCCTCAGAATTTCCCCAAAATTATTCTTAGAGAAGACCTTTTAGAGAAACATCCAAATTAGAATTAAACTTTCTCAGTGATGAAGAATCCTCTGAGACCCTTGGGAAATTGTTCCAGTGGTTAATTACTCTCATCGTGTAATACATGTGTGCCTTATTTCCAATCAGAATTTCTTTAACTTCAAGTTCAAGCCACTGGATTGTGTTACACCTCTGTATTATTAAATATTTGTTCCCTGTCCTGGTACTTACAGGCTGTTATGAAATTATCCCGAAATCATCTTTGTTTCACTAAATAGATTGAGATCTTTGAGTCTATCACAATAAGACAGGTTTTCTAATCTTTTACTAGTTCTTGTGATTCTTCTCTGAATACTCTAGAGTGTATCAATATCCATCATTAAAAGTGGACACCAGAACTGGACAGAGGGTTCCAGCAGCAGTCGCTCCAGTGCCAAACACAGAGGTAAAATAACTTCACTCCCTCACCTTGATAACCCCACATGATCAGGGTTTAGCTGGTTGCCATATTTTCCTCCAGGGCAGATTGGGAGAGGCTGTTAGAGAGCTTATTCCTTCACTCTTACCCTTCCCTGGTCCTTCTTGCATGAACAGAGAGCAACAATACCCGAAGTCCGAAGGTGCAAACAATTCGATGTTTATTGGGGTGAACTTCCAGCAAGCTTAAATTCCAGTTCCTTTTCCTTATTTTTGAATTCCAGCTTACTTCCTGTTTGCCCCTAATTTATATAGTAATATTCTCAGCTAGACCTTAACCAATTATTTTACTAAAATTTACCTAACCAATTCTAACGTATTGTAACATGATTAGCTAACCAATTATATCCCACCACCTTAATTAGTTTACACCGAGCAAAATTAATTATACAGCAGACAGAAACAATTACAGAACCAGACAGAGACCATGCAAATAAACATACAAAACAATACAGAAGTGAGGATTTTATAACTACATCTATACAGACATAAGGGTTCTGCAGCTGTGTCTATTGATAAGTGAGTTCTTACCAGACAGAAAACTATCAAACTAACAGCCCCAGATTGCCTTATTTTAATATGACAGGTTTCAGAGTAGCAGCCGTGTTAGTCTGTATCTGCAAAAAGAACAGGAGTACTTGTGGCACCTTAAAGACTAACACATTCATTTTAGCATGAGCTTTCGTGAGCTGCAGCTCACTTCTTCGGATGCATCTCACAAAAGCTCATGCTAAAATAAATTTGTTAGTCTTTAAGGTGCCACAAGTACTCCTGTTCTTTTTATTTTAATATGACTAGTTTGGAATGTGAGGATGTGACCATACATTTCCCAGTTTATGGCTGCTAAAGAACCAGGCCTCAGACTGTCGCAGTAAGAGAAGGCCACTACACAGACAGTGATTTTTGATTCTTTCTTTTATACCTCTATAACTAGCTACGTGATAAGAATACACCTACATTCTTAAAGTATAGGCCTTTGCAGACAGGCCTGACACTCTACCCCTTTTTTTTTTTCTTTTCTTTTGGGATCCTCCTGCCCAGGTATCCCTGGAAAAGCATAGGACATATGGTGACACATTTCCTGATAGAGCCAGGCATCAAGGTGGAAGGTGTCGATATTCCATTTGTCCCACTGCCCCTTGTGTAGTACTGTGCCCTGCACCTTCTCTCGTACGGGCATACCACACCTATTCCAATTAGTGTTCCAGACTCCCCATTATAGTGGGCCCGAGAAGGTTGGGTCCGGGTTGCCTAGTGCACTGAGGGGGAGGGCTTACTACATTACGTATAGGTTATAATTAGTGGCTGTTTACTAGGGGGTTGTGCCCCCCTTAATTGTTTCCATATACAACGTAACACAAATACAGTTAACAATACACCAGCTGCTATAATAATTCACAGCAACACTGAGAGGCCTGACCACTGCAGTATGGTCCAACATCCTGGCCACCACCAAAAACACTGCTTCTCCTCCTTTGATAGGGTTAAAAGTTTGTCAGCCCCATCCTGTAGTGTGTATTGTAAGTGTGTCCAACTGTTGGCGCTTGCAGCAAGTTGCTCTTGTAATTTTTGTGTGCTTTTGTCCATATTGTGTGTCCATTGAATATCCACAGTGAAATTTGGTATTGTCCAAACCAGTCCAACTACTTGGTACGGCCTGGGGTAGTAGGTGCTGGTTTGATTGTTTACAATGATTAAGTCCACTGACTCGTTGGTGCACCATAGTCCAGGTGGCAGTGTATAGAACTTCATCATTTGGTCATATACTGGAAGGATTTTGCCTCCTAGTGTTATATTGCAGGATTGCATCCATTGCCAACAGAATACACCATACCCCATATACATTACCCCTAAATGCTCCCCCTTTGCAATAGGCCATTGATCCTGCTCCTCCATAGTCATAGGAGAGGGGCACATCCATATTCCTCCTCTGGATATACAACTGCTTAATGTGATGACAGTCCAATTTACCCCATTCCACCCCCCCACCTATTTCCTAATGGCTCCCAACGTGCTCCCCCTTCCCTAGTTACTCCCATAGGGTTCAAGGCGACCACCTTATTTGCATTTCCTTCCCATGGTATCATAGTAACAATTACACAAGAACTCTCCCCACAGGTGGGGGATGTTATTTTCCAGGTAGATGGGTATGTTTTTGCAATTGTGGATAAATATGGGCTAGCCTCACGATTCAATACTGAAGGCCACTGTTCCGACCAAGCATCTGTCATAATATCCATTAACATTATCAACTGAGCATTTTGAATACCCACACATGCTTCTCCCCATGTTAATCTTCTGAAGCCATCCCCAACCCATGTCACCAGGTCCCCTGCCCAATGAGTTAACTGCAAGTTTACCTTTACTGCTGTCCTCCACCCTGTGGCAACTGCCGATAGTTGCTGTGCCATTCATTTATTAATTTGTTGTTGCAATTTTACATTTTGGCTTACTAATTGTTTGGTTAACCACTCGTCCCCCAGATTCCATGTACCCAGCATAGTGTTCCCCGCTGCCCACAGTCCCCTTTTCCGACGACGATTTCAGGTGTGTTCCCTCACCCACCAATTAAATTGTTGTTTTAACCCTTTTATGTACATACTACAATTAGGATGAACTTAGTTCACCCACCATTCCTTGGGGCGTACCACCCATGTAATAGAGTGAAAGAACACATTAAAAAGTGCTGGTTGCACCTGCTTTCACAATGGCTCCCATACATTTGCTCTTTGGAGAATATTTTCGGCTCCAGGCTGTGGCCACTTTAAATTTGGATTCTTCCAACTTGGCATCCATATCACCTGTAGGGTTACATTCTGTAAAACGGTTAACTTATCATACACCCAGCATCCCAAAGGGGATTTTACGCCCAATATAATATGTACATAACAATTACACCTTTGGGGATTATCTTTTATGGAAGTACCATTGTGGTTACATATGGTAACATCACACCCTAAATGTGGGGCCCTATTTTCCCCAGAGGGTTCATTTGCTCCAGGAGACCAGAGGGTTATATTCTTTGGACCCTCTGTAACAAACCACATAGCTGGGTAACTGTGTTTCCCACTATCATTGATTATGGCAGCACCCAGGGAGTACCATGCAATATTTCCTGATAAATTTGATATTCTCCACTGGGTTGGGATTTCCCCATCTAATCCATAAACCATGTACCGACACTGCCAAATTCCTGTTGGAGTATTAGTGGCACATTTTTCTATGGGGAGATTTTCATAGTCTTCATTAGCTTTATTACCACAGGTTGCATGTGTAACCGTCCATGTGCTTCCTCCTTTTGACACTTCACATCGCGGGATCTGAATAGAATTTGTAAATGTGACAATTGTGGTTAGCACTAGTAATTGTTTCATTCAGGACCAGGGAATTTTTATCCTTTTTGAATTAACCTGTGATACACACACAGAATTTACACGTCCCTTTTTCCAATCCCGTTTATACCTTTTTATTTGCGTGCAGTGAACCCACTCCCGTCCTCCATTCTCTGTACCCAATAATAGCAGACTGGGCCCTAGTTGGTCAAGGACAAGATAGGGGCCCTTCCAATTAGGAGCTGGGAATGGATGGTGTTGACCTGGAATTTTGTACATCACGAGGTCTCCCATCATGGGTAAATTACGCTCCCCGGGCAGGTCATACCATGCTTTGACTTTTGCTGCTCCTTGCTCGTCTTGGCAGGCCACTGCCTGCTGTACCTGTTTTACATGGTCGATTAGAGTTAAAATCCATTCTTGTGTTAAGCCGTGTGTAGTGACTTTCCCAGGTACTGGGGTAAGTAGATTTTTCCACCATTCCATGGGCCTTCTCATGAGAGCCCTGTATGGAGAAAATCCTGTGCCCTTTGATTCTTGGGCCCTTATTCTCATTAAGACAAAGGGCAGTAACTGTGACCAGTTTTTTCCTCCCATTTCCACACCCTTTCTTAGCTCACTTTTAATGGTGCGATTCATGCGTTCCACCTGCCCCGCAGTCTGTGGGTGATAAGCAATATGGAACAGTTGTGTGATTCCAGTGAGGGCTGATAGCTCCCCTAACAGATCTGACCGGAAAGCAGCTCCTTGGTCTGAGTCAAGCACCTTTGGGATCCGCCAGTGAGTGAATACCTTATTTACCAGTATTGCAGTTACCCGGGCAGTTTGATACTTTGTGGGGAAAGCGTCCACCCACCTGCTGAAAGCATCCACCACCACCAACATGAACCATTTTTTCCTGTGATCTGGTGGTAGGGGTCCTGTGTAATCAATTTGTTTCCTTTCCCAAGGTCCCCTGGGGGCTTGTCTCATTAATTCTCCCCTTAGCACCTTGTGAGTTGGGTTGTGCCTGGCACAATCCAAACATTTCAGATGTGATTTTAAATCAGCTGCCATTTCTGGCCACCAGTACAACCCTTTTAAAGTTTCCAGTGCCTCCTCAAACCCGGGGTGTCCCCCTGCCAAGCTTCCATGCACCCAGCTTAAGAAAGCCGTCCGGCTTCCCTGGGGGCACAGCATTACTGGTCCCTCAGCTGTCAAGACACACCAAATTCCTTTCATTAGTTCCACCTTTGGCATATGTTTGTTCCCAAGTTTTATGATGCCTGCCAGTCCTGGGTCAGATTCTTGCAACTTTCGAATTCGCCCTTCCCGATCTGTATCCACCCCACTTCTTGTTATCACTGCTACAGGCACACTCTCTTCTGGCTCCCAGGGCTATGGGGGTGCCTCTGTTGCAGCCCACTTGGCCTCTGCATCGGCCAGATTATTCCCTTTGCTTAGGGGTCCTGTTTTCTTGTGTGCCTTTACCTTCACCACATTGATCCGTGTAAAACGGTGACTGAGCTCCTCCACTCGCTTCCACCAGTTAGCATGCTTGATTGTGAAGCCGTCTGTTGCCCTGAAATGATTATCTGCCCACCATCTCAGCATTAATGTGGCCCCACGAAATACATAACCTGAATCTACCACCACCCAACATTCTGGCTCAAATTTGGGATCCACTTCATTTAAAGCTGTTAGCAAGGCTGCCAGTTCTGCCTCCTAAGCTGACCTCGCTTCCAGTGAGAAACCAATGGTGCTGTCTCATTTCCTCTGATTCCCACAACAGCTAAACCTGCAGTTTTCTGTCTCCCCTGATACCTACAACTTCCATCTAAAAACCATACCAGTGTCCCCTCCTTTACCTGATTGAGGTTAGCTGCCCGAAACACCTGATGTTGGGTTTTACCTGGGCTGGCTTCACATTGTTGTGGGGTGCCAGCCAGATGTAATCCGGCTACCCAGACTATGGGTTCCTTTAGCACTTCTGCTTTAATGTTTTTTGCCTGTAGAGCCAGCAACCATTTGGCAAGTCCCTGTAAGATAGTTTGCATGTTTAACAGCCTCAGGGGGTCATGATGAGATCGGACTATTAGTTTCTGCATCCCTGTGAGGTATTTGAATGTCCCTACCATCCAGTAGGTGCACAACAGCACCTTTTCACACCATCCACACTTCAGTTCCACAGCACTCAAAAGTCGAGAGGCAAAGGCCACAGGTTGGTCCTTTGCTCCATACTCCTGTGTTAATGCACAACCAATGGTAGTGTCAGATACCAAAGGGTACAAATAAAAGAGTTTCTCCCCATCCGGGGAGGCCAGCACTGGAGCACTGGCCAGGTTTTCCTTTAGTACTCTCGCTGCCTCAGTTCACTCTTCTGACCATTCCCAAGTTGAGGCTTGGGTTAGGTCAAATAGAGGCTGGGCTATTGCTGCATAATTGGCCACAAAATCCCTGAAAAATCCAGTTAGACCCAGAAAACTTTGCAAGCTTTTAACATCCGTAGGCAATGGCAGGGACTGGATCAGTTGCACCGTCCCTTATCGATTTCCCTTCCCATTTGGGACACTTCCACTCCTAAGTAGGTCACTCTTGTTTGTCCCATTTGAGCCTTTTTCCCATTGACCTTTAACCCTGCTCTTGCCAAAGCTTGCAGGACCTGCTCGTTTAGTTCCCTGTCTTCCTCCTCTGTCTTTGACATTAGCAACAGATCGTCTACATATTGTATGCACCTTGCTGAATCCACCCCCTCCAGAGCCTGTCTCATTTATCTGTGAAAAATTGCAGGGGAGTCCCGATATCCCTGGGGTAGGACTGTCCAGCAGAATTGTCTGCCCTCCCATGTGAATGCGGTTTTATACTGGCACGAGGTAGCTAGTGGCAGAGACCAAAACCCATTTGTTATGTCCAACACAGTGAAAATTCGGAATTGGGGTCCAATGCGGGCTAGCATTTCAGGGTGCGCTGCCACTACTGAGGCTGGTGAATTGGCCAGAGCATTTATTGCCCTGTAATCCACAGTGAGGCGCCAGGTGCCGTTTGGCTTTCTCACTGGCCACACAGCAGCATTGCAAGGGGATGCAACCGCTCTAATCATTCCCCTCTGTTCCAATTCCCCCATAGTTCCCCCACCTCTGCCAATGCCTCCCAAGGAATAGGATATTGTTTCTGTGGGGAGGGTCCCCTCCCTCTAGCAGTACCTCCATGCTGCCCCTACCACAATCCAGGTTATCTGTGGCCCACACAGGGATGTGTTCCCACCCAGCCGGGGGTGGGGGGAGGGCATGTGCTGCTTTAATGGTCATAGTGGCTATCCCCATAGGAATGGTATAGCCTTGACCGTCCTGCATCTGCCCCAGTAAACGCACCCGATTGGCTAAGTCCAGTACAAGTCCCAGCTTGTGTAAATCTCCTGCCCCCAACAGATTTAGCACATCATTACAACCCCACACAATCTCCCCTTCCCCCCAGACTCCTTTGATCTGTCCCCGCCTCAGGGTTAACTGTGTCTCCCCTCCAGTTGTCTGTGTCTCCCCTCCCCTACAATTGTCACAGTTCTGCCTGAGGGCCTCCCCTGCCCCCATGTGGTTAAGCTGATGGCTGCTCCAGTGTCTATCAAAAAATCCCTCATGGGACTCCCTTCGATCGCTCCCTGGAGCGTGGGGTGACCAGATGCATCCCGTCCTAAACTGAGAACATGGACAGGATGCCTCCTAGGGCACCCCTAAATCACAGCACCCACCTCTGTCCCTCCCACTGGTCCACAGAGGGGGCGGGGGTCCTGGCACTGAAGACATTCCTGTCTCCAAGCAAAATTGTCTGTCTGGCATTTCAGGCAGTGCCAGTCCCCTGGCCTCCGGGGCCACGTTCCCCCTGATCTGGTAAGATCCTGGGTAGTCAGTCTAGCCTGCAGTCTCTGGATCTGTTGCTCTATAGCTGCCCACTCGTCCCTGACTACCCTCCCAAAGCCACGACCTCGACCTCTACCTCCTCCCCTCCGGGCTGACCCACCCCTTTCCACCTTGTACTGATCCCCTTCAGTAATAACATGGACCGACTCTCCCCCCAATGCATCTCCCTGCACACATCTGCCTGTTCCAGAAACTGGGGGAGCTGATTGGGAGCAAGTTCAGGATGCTGCAACCTTAAATGTCCCACGAACTGAGGATCGCTCAACTGCAACCATTTTTCCAGCAATTCCACACCCCTACCATGCTGCACACCCCCACCAGGTCCTGGTGCCCCTGTCTGGGGTATCACCCATGGACCGTCTAGGGGATTATCCAAGTGATAAGAATACACCTAAATTCTTAAAGTATAGGCCTTTGCAGACAGGCCTGAATATCTATATCCTAACAGAGGCCCTGGAGGTTTTTCACCTTCCTCTGCAGCATGGTGCATGGGTCACTTGCTGGAGGATTCTCTGCACCTCAAGGTCTTTAAAACATGTTTTGAGGACTTCAATAGCTCAGACATAGGTTAGGATTTTTTTTACAGGAGTGGGTGGGTGAGATTCTGTGGCCTGCATTGTGCAGGAGGTCAGACTAGATGATCATAATGGTCCGTTCTGACCTTAAAGTCTATGAGTTTATCATCCCAGGATCATATTGTCTGTATTGTTTGCTTCGACCCAGTTTAAAAAAACAGTCCATATTGCTCTGAAACACTGAACTGTCCTCTTCATTATTTACCATCCTCCAATTTTTTTTTTCATCGTAAAATCTCATCAATATTCAGGCATGAGAAGGGTAAGCAGACAAAAGTCTCTGCTTACACTTGTCAGTTAACACCTGTAACTTATGTCTCAGGTGAAGCTGGGTGTCTGCAAGAAAGTGTCTCACCAAAAGACACAAGGAAAGTAACACATGTGCAGACCTGTAGCCCTAAATACCAATACCCTTGTACCTTTCATGTCCATTCTGTTGTGCGTGAGGTCATAGCCTAGCATGATAATATCTGTTTCCATGGTGGACACTTGGCTCCTCTGCATCATAGAAATGGTTGTGTGAATCACACCTATTGTCAATCGAGTCCAGTTTCTTCTCTCTGACAGTGACAGCCCCAGGTGTTGCAGAAGAAGGTGTAAAACACCCAGTAATAGGTGGATGTGGTCAGGGGTGGCTCTAGGATTTGCGCCATCCCAAGCAGGGCGGCATGCCACGCGGGGCGCTCTGGCGGTCGCCGGTCCCACGGCTCCAGTGGACCTCCTGCAGGCATTCCTGCGGGAGGTCCACTGGAGCTGCCTGCATCCCTCCCGTGGGATGCCGCCCCAAGCGCGCGCTTGGCACACTGGGGTCTGGAGCCGGCCCTGGATGTGGTGAGATGGCTTGACCATCAAGAGGCTGTGACCTTAATGTCTAACAATTAAAGATTGGCTTGTGCTCTGAAACATGTGTGTGTAGAGGTTTTCAAAAATATTTAGGTCACTGGAAAGTCTCACTATTCATGGAAATGTCCAAAATCTTCGTGATTCTTGCTCATCTGATGGCCTCAACCACCTTTTGTGGTAAGGAGTTCCTCAGTCTGTTTAGACATTGAGTGAAGAACAAATATTTAAATAAAAAATTCTGGTTTTGCCACATTTCAGTTTAATTGAATGTCCACTTGATCTTGTTTTATGAGACAGGGAGACCACATTCTCAATCAGATATCTACTAGTCAGTATTTTATAGACTTTTCTCATGTCTCCTCCTTTGTGGGGAGGGATAGCTCAGTGTTTTGAGCATTGGCCTGCTAAATCCAGGGTTGTGAGTTCAATCCTTGAGGGGGCCACTTAGGGATCTGGGGCAAAATCAGTACTTGGTCCTGCTAGTGAAGACAAGGGGCTGGACTCAGTGACCTTTCAGGGCCCCTTCCAGTTCTAGGAGATAAGTATATCTCCATTTATTATTTATTATTATTGATCTCCTTTGTAAGGCAACAATCCCAGTCTTTACAACCTCTCTCCATATGACAGTTTCCCCGGGCCCTTCATTATTCTCATTGCCCTTCCCAGAACCCCCCTATTTCTGCAATATCCTCTGTGAGAAGGGTGCACAGTACTGTAAGGGGAGATTTTGGCAAACCAGTAAAGTGCTTGAAACCACTATGGCTTATTGTTAAAGGCAGTCTAGTTAGCAAACTGTAAATTGGCCATTCAGCAATCTCAGCTTGACCAAGGCAGGAGGGGAGAGGAGGGAGGGGGTTTGGGGTGCCACAGAAAGGGCAGCTTGACTCCATGTCCTTCCTGATAGGAATTGTGTTGAAGTTGCTGATACATGCATTTTAGAAGAGCAGGATGTGCCCCAGGAATGTCTATTGGGGTCTCAAGGCTGCAAACTCTGGAAAAACCCACACCTGGTTAATCAATAATCAGAAGGAGCCTCTTGCTTGCCCATTGGAACTACTTGCTTAACAAGTTTTCTTTAAGAGACATGTCATTCTATTACTAATGTATATATAAGGGGGGGAAGTTTGAGGTAGTTGGACTCTTTCAGACTTGTTTCGACTCTCCCTCTGGATACATCTTGCAGTCCCCACCGGCAGATGAAAGATTTGGCCACCGGAAGCCTGCCACTGTGTCACTAGAGAGCCACATTCATCTTTGGCAATTATCAAGGGTTGAGGGTGTTTTACTAACCTGATGAGGACATGTGTAAGTGCTTGAAACTAGGGGTATGTCTTCACTACTAGCCAGATTGACAGGCAGCGATCGATCCAGTATTCTTGCCAGCAAGTTAAAGAAGTCTGGGCTGGATGAATGGACGGTAAGGTGGATAGAAAACTGGCTAGATGGTCGGGCTCAACGGGTAGTGATCAATGGTTCCATGTCTAGTTGGCAGCCGGTATCAAGTGGAGTGCCCCAAGGGTAGGTGCTGGGGCCGGTTTTATTCAATATCTTCATTAACGATCTGGAGGATGGTGTGGACTGCACCCTTAGCAAGTTTGCAGATGACACTAAACTGGGAGGAGTGGTTGATACGCTGGATGGTAGGGATAGGATACAGAGGGACCTAGACAAATTAGAGGATTGGGCCAAAAGAAATATGATGAGGTTCAACAAGGACAAGTGCAGAGTCCTGCACTTAGGACGGAAGAATCCCATGCACTGCTATAGACAAGGGACCAAATGGCTGGGCAGCAGTTCTGCAGAAAGGGACCTAGGGGTTATGGTGGACGAAAAGCTGAATATGAGTCAACAGTGTGCCCTTGTTGCCAAGAAGGCTAATGGCATTTTGGGTTGTATAAGTAGGGGCATTTCCAGCAGATCGAGGGATGTGATCATTCCCCTCTATTCAGCACTGGTGAGGCCTCATTTGGAGTACTGTGTCCAGTTTTGAGCCCCACACTACAAGAAGGATGTGGATAAATTGGAGAGAGTCCAGTGGAGGGCAACAAAAATGATTAGGGGGCTGGAACACATGACTTATGAGGAGAGGCTGAGGGAACTGGGATTGTTTAGCCTGCAGAAGAGAAGAATGAGGGGGGATTTGATAGCTGCTTTCAACTACCTGAAAGGGGGTTCCAAAGAGGATGGATCTAGACTGTTCTCAGTGGTAGAAGATGACAGAACAAGGAGTAATGGTCTCAAGTTGCAGAGGGGGAGGTTTAGGTTGGACATTAGGAAAAACTTTTTCACTAGTAGGGTGGTGAAGCACTGGAATGGGTTACCTAGGGAGGTGGTGGAATCTCCTTCCTTAGAAGTTTTTAAGGTCAGGCTTGACAAAGCCCTGGCTGGGATGATTTAGTTGGGGATTGGTCCTGCTTTGAGCAGGGGGTTGGACTAGATGACCTCCTGAGGTCCCTTCCAACCCTGAGATTCTATGATTCTATGATCCAGTGGGGATCGATTGATCACAGCTAGTCTAGATGCAATCAATCGATCCCCGAGCGCTCTTCCATCAACTCCTGTACTCCAGCTCCACGATAGGCGCAGGCAGAGTCAACGAGGGAGTGGCAGCAGTCGACTCATAATAGTGAAGACACCAAGGTAAATCGATCTAAATATGTCAACTTCAGCTACGTTACTCAGGTAGCTGAAGTTGCATAACTTAGATTGATCTGCCCCCCTAGTGTAGACTAGGCCTAAGTAAAGTTTATCTTTAAGTGAAAGCACTCTTGTGTTGTCCTGTTTGTGCCAGTAATCTATCAGTCAGATGGTCGTGTCTCCCCTGATTTATTTCCTGACACCACCTCGCACTGAGTAAAAGTTACCAAAAGCGTTGGGTTGAAAGAACCTCGGGTAACAGTATGACACAGAGGAGTCCAGAGGAGGGTGAAACTTGACTGGCTGATCTCATGGCATTGTATTTTCTGTATGGTTTCCCAATTTCACTCCTGGATCCAACATTTTGTTGAGTTTCTCTCCATGCTTGCACTGGGAGCAGGGTTTCACAAGGCATAGTTTGCTCCATCTGAGGACTTCTCTAGACTTGAATATAACCAAAATAATCTCGTGTCATCTATAAATGTTGGCACCTCACTTCTTGCCCCCCTTTCTGTTAATAACTATAAAATATTTACCCTACTATTTCTTATAGTGTGTAACCCCCCTCGCTGTGCTTCTCTCTCTTCACAGGAAGTTTGAACATTTCTGAGCTCGATTGACACAGTGAGAACTTCATGGCAGCTTTCAACCTCACCCCCTCTGACTCTTCATCATTCATCTTAATGGGCATCCCCGGCCTGGAAGCTGCTCATGTCTGGATTTCCATCCCTTTCGCAATATTCTACATTATCGGCCTGTTGGAAAATTTAATGCTTCTGTTTGTTGTAAGCAAAGAACAGACACTGCACAAGCCAATGTACCTGCTGCTCTGCATGCTGGCAGTCACAGAGATCACCAGCTCTACTTCTGTTGTGCCAAAAGCACTGTGCATATTTTGGTTCAATTTGAAAACCATTACTGTGCATGGCTGCCTCACCCAGTCATTTTTCCTTCCCATGTTTACTGTTATGCACTCAACCATCCTCATGACAATGGCCTTCGATCGCTATGTTGCCATATGTAAACCTCTGAGATATGCCACCATCCTCACCAATGCACGAATAGCTAAGCTAGGGCTTCTAGGTTTGATCAAATCTGTTCTCTTCGTTCTGCCTCTGCCCTTGCTCCTGACTAGGCTGCCATTCTGTGCGAACCGCATCATCCCGCACACGCATTGCGAACCTATAGCTGTGGCAAAGATCTCATGTGGGGACATCACAGTGAACAGCATATATGGCTTGGTGATACTGTTTCTAGTCACTGGTTTAGACCTGACGCTCATTGCCCTGTCTTATGGTCTGATCCTCAAGGCCGTCTTCAGAATGTCCTCCAATGAAGCCCACCATAAAGCCCTCAACACCTGCACAGCCCACATCTGTGTGATGCTAACGTATTATACTCCCAGCCTCTTCTACCACCTAACACAACGTTTTGTTCAGGACATTGCTCTGCACGTCCACATCATCTTTGCTGACCTCTATCTCCTCATCCCCCCCATGCTCAACCCTATCATTTATGGGGTCAAAACCAAAGAACTTCATGAGAAATTGTGCAAATACACCTGCAGATGGTGATTGGCTGGGCCACTGATTTTAAACCATTGTGACAAGAGGGGAAAGGCTATTTCCTCATTAATCAAGGGTGCTCTGCCCCAGTTTGGCTGAGCTCAGCATTGTGGAAGTTCAGTCTGAGAAGTTCCTCACACCTAATGTCTTATCTCTCCATCATCAAGTGCTGCTTTCTTTCCTTTGCTGAGTTCCCTCTCTCTGACCATCACCTGACTTCTTTCATTGTCACCCATCAGGACCCAACCCCCCCCACGCCCTGTCACTCAATCTTTCCGTGGCTCTGACATTACCAGATAGTTTTCCGTTAGTCGCTGTGTGAACAAGATTCTTTATCAGTTTGATGAACAGAAGCTGCAATTTGAAGAGAAAAGTAAGAAACTAAAATGCTCAACTTCTTTATCAATTTTACAGTTGTCCAGTGAATGAAATGTACCTGATTTTCTTTACTTCTAATCCTTCAGGAAACCTGTAGGATAAACCAAAAAAAAAGGCTAACTGCACCAAACTAATTCAACACAAAACATGGACATTGAATACCATCACTGAATGGAATTAGAAATAAATAATATAATAATGCTATCGTTGTTTTTTCATTACAAATGATTTGAGCTACTTTGGGGCCATTTTTAATGCAGCCATTTGCCATTTTTGGTTTGAATCACCTGCCATCCGTCAATCGGGATGCAAGCATCAGTACTGGGGTTTTGATTTTGACTTAATTGTTATCTCATAGATGAGTTGCTAATGTGGACAAAATCCTGCTTAGGCTTGTAGTTAAATCTGTAGTAAGTATGTAAGAAAAGCTTTCATTTGTTATTTTACGTATAGAGACATGTATGAATAAAAATAACTTTGTTTCAAGAAATTGATTGGGCTACTTTCAGGTGAGTTTTAAGTGACTTTGATCTAGTAATGCAGTGGAAATCTGGCAAGGGGCTCTACCTGAAACAAAAACTAAGGTGAGGAATTATTATTTGGAACCAGTTCTTTAGGGAATCTAGTTTAGATCGCTTGCTTGTATTGTTTTCTTAGTAACCTGCTTTGTTCTAATTGCTATCTCTTTGTCCACCTAAAATATGCCTTTTCATGGTTAATAAATTTATTTCTGGTTTATAATCTGGGGCGGCTCCAGACACCAGTGCAGCAAGCGCGTGCCTGGGGCGGCAAGCCACGGAGGGTGGCCTGCCGGTCGTTGTGAGGGCGGCAGTCAGGCTGCCTTTGGCGGCATGCTTGAGGGAGGTCTGCCGGTTCTGCGGCTTCGGCGATCATTCGGTGGTGGGGACACCGAAGACGCAGGATCGGTGGACCTCCCTCAGGCATGCCGCTGAATCCGCGTGACCAGCGGACCACCCACAGGCGAGCTGCTGAAAGCCACCTGACTGCCGTGCTTGGGGTGGCAAAAAACATAGAGCTGCCCCTGTTTATAATATAACCCAGATTATGCTCTTTCAAACTGCGGCGGTGAGAAACTGTGCATATTCTCGTCCACACTGAGGGAAGAGGCGGATTTCATATAATTTTGGGTTTGTTCTCCAAAGTGGGGTGGACATCTGGGTGCCATGACAAGTCCCTTAAACTGAATTTTTCAAGAGCTGACCTCAATGTCTGTAACTGAAGCCAGGGGTGGCCCTGCCTGTAAACTCTGCTAGAAGAAGCTTTAGCGCCTGGCTCAGCAAGATAGGGCTAACAGGGGACCCAGGCTGGTGGAAGAGTCTGACTCAGTGGTGTCCCAGAACACCAGGTGACATCCCAGGGTGTCCGACCCATCACAGCAAGGTCTCTCAAACCACTGGAAAACTGTCTGCAAGGAAAGCAGAAAACTGCATCTGCCTGCTCACTGTAGTCTGAGAATGAAAATGTCTTGTCATATTCCAACGTAAATGAGCAAGACTGAGACACAACTTTGCTTATTCTAGTGTCCCTAATTCATTTTCTCTCCTTCTTTGGACTTTATGTCAATTAATCATCTCTGGCATTCACATGCCTCTGCTCTTTGTTTGATGGCTCCTACACGACCTGTGGGACTGATGTTGCTGCTGTGCCTGCTGGCGCTCGAGAAACCCAGCTAAGGGGGCTGGAACACTGGAGGTGAGGAGGAGGCCAGGGCAGTTGGTAGGGGACACAGGAACGGGGCATAAGGATGGAAGTTTGCTTTGATCTGCCAGAGTGCGCAGCCTCCCCGCTCCCCGCCCCGGAGCACTGCTTTACTGCTTTACTGCATTAGATCCGAATTCATGTTATGTTGGGTAGCGTTATATCGGGGTAGAGGTGTATAATCCCATAATAAAATAGTACAAGAAAAAAGGTTTTATAGGATACCAGTCTGTGGGAAGCTGTCTTGTGCAGCGATGTTAAGTTCACTTTACTCAGAAAGTGCATTCCCCAAAGCTACACATTTCAGCTTTTATCATTTATATGAAGTTTTGTCCCAGATGCCTAAAGTTAGTGGGGAACTTCGCCCATAAGGCTGGCTTGCAATCTTGCTATCAGTTTTTTTATTGTTTTTTTTAATTGGTTTCATTTATTATATTATTTTCTTGGGTTTTGTTTATGCTGCATTCCAATATATGCTATTTATAATAATTATTTGTAATATTTGGCTATATTGCAAGGGACATACAGGTCTATGTCCTGTATGATTCGCTAGAGCAAGTTAGTATGACTGTTTGGAAAATTTGGCATAGATAAATGATGGACCAGTTCCCCCTTTTGAGGTTGAGGAATTAAATAGCAAGCCAGACAAAGAACTGTATATGTTCACTGCAGGGGTTCTCAAACTGGGGGTCAGGACCCCGCAGGAGGTCGTGAGGTTATTGCATGGGGAGATCACAAACTGTCAGCCTCCACCCCAAACCCCACTTTGCCTCTAGCATTTATAATTGTGTTAAATATATAAATACGTGTTTTTAGTTTATAAAGGGGGGGTCGCAATCGGAGGCTTGCTTGTGCAAGGGGTCACCAGTACAATAGTTTGAAAACCACTGGTTGGCTGAATATATCTAACTTGCTAAGTAAATTTTAACTTGTTCTTTCACTATTTTAATTTCTGAACCTACCTTATGTTCATTGCCATTCACTGTGGGAATTTTTTCCCTTTGACTGTTTCTCATCAGATCCTACTTGTACTTTACCATCATCCATCCTTCCTTCCTTACTAGGATGTAGGGAATCTCCATTAAGAAATGTATGGTTCTCTCTCCTTGAAACTGACTAGGAACAATTGACATCTCTTTGTCAGGGTTTTACATACAATAGCCCCAAAATTTCACTCTGTGAAACACTTTCTGAAAAATCCTGACAAGACAGAGCACTGGCCTGGGCTCCAGCAAAGAGCAAAGCTGAGGTGCAGGACATGGGGGTAGCGTAGGAGAGTTATACAGAATTTTGCCTCAGAATCCCCCGTCCAGGGGTCTCTGTGTCCTCCTGAGATGGGATGTGGATCATCCAAGTGTTATGGAAAATCACCAAGCTCTGTTCTTCCAATGCAGGATCCACCTCAGACGCTTAAAGTCTCTGCTAGAATCTGAGAGCTTTGGTACTTTTCCAAGTCTCTCTGATGCTTTAACGGGTGTTTCTTTACTTGTGAGGAGTAAAATACGGACAAGACCTTTGGGAACGTGCCACAGCAGCTCTGCCTAAACTACACAAGGTGACTTGCCCATGCTGGTTATCAGTGACATGCCTGGCTGCCTCCGTCGTGCACCCGCTCCAGACCCATGGATTCTACAGATGAATCCTTTGTTGCTAGCAGGGATTTAGGTATAATGTGGAAATGATGCTTCCCCCAATTCCAGCCTGCCGCAGCGCCCCTTGGAACAGTTTCCTTTGCCCGCTCAGCATGTGTGCAGCTGCTGCGTGGGGAATTGTGGGTTTGGTGGGGTTTATTGGTAGGTTTCCAGTGCTGGGAACAACACACCCGGGTGCACAGGTGGCAGTTGGGGAGGGATTTGATGTCTTGTTGAGGTTCTGATGCTTCGATGGGGTTCTGAGCCAGGCTCACCCTGGACACTGATTCCAAGGGCTGAAGACCAAAACTCCAATTGAGCCCATCTGATGTGCCTCAATGAGCTGGACCAGTTCTCTGGTAGTTACATATTGTGCACTGTTGACAGATGTTTGGCTGTGTGTGTATGTTCTTTCTGTGTGCTGTACTGACTCTGGCCAGATAGCACATACAGCCATCTCCAACTGAGCTGCCCAATAAATCCACAGACTCAGTTCTTAGAGAAGGGATTTGGTCAGGTTTATTGACAATGAAGTGTGGTCCTAATGCCCTGCTCAATTGTTACAGATACACTAACACGTGTATGCCTGTTGCAATGGACTAGCTCAGTTAGTGGCAGGACTTTCCACTATCACCTACGCCAGACAAAGACACGTCCTCTGAGATACATTTTTATACACCAATAGAACAAGTTACATATTGCTCCTGGTGTATCAGGATGCCACCATTTGAAGTATTAGGGTGTCAACCATTGACGTATCCAGGGACTGCACATTACCTTGGACATCTCCATCCATTATGCTGTTATCTCTGACCCTAACTTTAAGATGGATCAGCGTGTTCCTATTCTCATTGAGGAGTGTGTTTGGTGTTGAGGTGTTCTGGTGCCACCTTCCTGGAATGTGTTTGTGTCTATAGTTTTATACCTAAAACTACTTAGCAGTGTGTGTTTCTGCAATATCAGCCCTGTTCTTGACAGATTCTGTGAGCTGCCTCTTGCTCACACTTAATTTTGCTTTATAGCTGCAAAGTTTTGATTATTTTAGCCCAGGCCTCTGCTACAAGGCGCCACAATGCCAGCTATCATTTAAAAACAGAAAAACCTGTAAAGTTTTTAGAGATTCTATTTGCAAAGGAACTTCTCCCATCATGAGCTAAGTAGAACAGGTGCAGCATTATACCTTGGCAGACCAGCACCTATCACACATAGCAAAGACACTTTCCACTATTTGTATCATTTCTGCCTTTGGCCTTCAGTCCTTTTCAGACAGCCTGTGAGGATTGCTGTGCCCAGCAAAGATAATTGAAAGAGTAACCATGTCAGCTATTCCACTGCTAAAGATGGCTATGGGGGCGGGAGGGAGTTTGTATAATGAAGATACCCACAAGATACTGCGAGTGGCACTCACGGGTACAGAAGGCCAGCAGAGCCTACAGATTTTAGGTGGCAGGGCCCTTCTTCCCAGCACCTGCCCTCACATTGGGTTCAAGTCCCATCCCCATCCCTGAGTCAGACCTTGAAGGCCCTCCTGTCGGGCGACATCTCCCTTTGCTGGGCCCTCATCCCATGGCCCTACCTTGTTCTCCCCAGCTGCTCATTGCTCTCGGCTGCTGTGATACTTGTGGCACGGCCGGCATCCTCTATCCTGGCTCTGGCCCCGCAGCTCCCCTCTGTAGCTCAGCCCTGGCTCCCTTTGGAGCTGCTTGTCTCTGCTGACCCAGGACCCGTTCTCCTGTGCTGCTCCAGCTGCAGCTCCCCACTCTGCCTCAGCTCTGCAGTGCTGCAGGGTCTGGCTGGGATTGCCAGAATTCCACTGCATTCGAAGCCCAATGTCATTTAGCAGCTCACTTGAAAGTAGCCCCATCGCTTTCTTCAAAGAAAGGGTTTTTTTTATTAACAGATTTTGTCTATACATAAAATAACAGATGAAAGCTTTTGTTACACACCTACTACAGATTTGATTTAAAAAAAAGCTACAAGCCCCAGCAGGAGTTTGTTCACATTAGCAACACACCTGTGAGATCACAATCACATTCAAAATGCTGGTACTTGTATCCCGACTGAGGGTTGGCAGGCGTTTCAATCACAAAAATGGCATTAAAAAAAGGACCAAAGTAGCCCAAAACATTTCTAATGAAAAAACAACTAAGGCATTATTATAGTATTTATTTCTGATTGCATTCAGTGATGGTAGTCAGTGACCACATTTTGTGTTGAATTAGTTTGCTACAGTCAGCCTTTATTTGGTGTATCCTCCAGGTTTCTTTAAGGATTGGAAGTAAAAAAAAAAATCAGGTAAATTTCACTCATCATAACACTGAGCAAATGACAGTTTCTTAATGTTTTTGTCACCTATCTCAAACTGCAGCTTCCGTTCATCAAGCTGATAAAGAGCCCTGTTCATGCAAGGACTAATGGAAATCCACCTTGCATCAGAAAGCTGCAGTAGCAGCTAAGAGTTGGTAACGTAAGAGTTACAGAAAAGATATGCGACAGGGGAATAGGGGGTGGGGGCTGATGGGTCATGCTGAAAGAGGTCAGGGGATGGTCAGAGAGAGGGAAATCAGCAATGGAGAGAGCAGTGCTGGGTGATGGAGTGATGAGAGATTAGGTGTGAGGAACTTCTCAGACTGTGAATCCCACACAATGCTGAGCTCAGCCAAACTGGGACAGAGCACCCTTGATTATCAAGGAGATCGCCTTTCTCCCTCTCGTAACACAGGCTAAAGTCAATGTCCCAGGTGATCACATTCTGCAGGTGTATTTTCCCACTTTGTCACGAAGTTCTTTGGTATTGACCCCATAAATAATAGGGTTGAGCATGGGGGGGATGAGGAAATAGAGGTCAGCCAAGAGGATGTGAACATGGGGAGCGATGCCCTGACCGAACCGCTGTAGGAGAGGGGAGAAGAAGCCGGAAGTATAACACGTAATCATCACACAGATGTGGGCTGTGCAGGTGTTGAGGGCTTTCTGGTAGGCTTTCTTGGAGGATATTCTGAGGAGGGCCCTGATGATTAGACCATAGGACAGGGCAATGAACATCAGGTCTAACCCAACAATTACAAACACTATCACTAAGCCATACATCCTGTTGACTGTAATATTCCCACACGATATCTTCGCCACAGCTATAGGTTCGCAGTGTGTGTGGGGGATAATGCGGTTGGAACAGAATGGCAATGTGTTCAGGAGAAGGGGCATAGGCAGAATGAAGAGAACAGCTTTGATCAAACCTAGAAACCCTAGCTTAGCTATTCGTCCTTTGGTGAGGATGGTGGCGTATCTCAGAGGGTTACATATGGCAATGTAGCGATCAAAGGCCATTGTCACGAGGATGGTTGAGTGCATAACAGCAACTGTGTGAAGGAAGAACATCTGGGTAAGGCAGCCACCCACAGTAATGCCTTTCAAATTGAACCAAAATATACACAGTGCCTTCGGCACGACAGAAGTAGGTGTGGCGATATCTGTGAGTGCCAGCATGCAGAGCAGCAGGTACATTGGCTTGTGCAGGGTCTGCTCTTTGCTTATAACAAACAGAAGGGTAACATTTTCCAACAGGCCGACAATGTAAAACATAGCGAAAGGGATGGAAATCCAGACATGGGCAGCTTCCAGGCCAGGGATGCCCATTAGGATGAATGTTGAAGGATCAGAGGGGGTGAGGTTGAAAGCTGCCATGAAGTTCTCAATGGGTTGATCGAGCGCAGAAATGTTCAATGTGCCTGTGAAGAGAGTGAAGCACAGCAAGGTGGTTACACACTTTATAGCAAATAATAAAGTGAAATATAAAATATTTACTAAGTTAACAGTCTAGAAAGGGGTCAAGAAGTAGATGGGAACATTTATAGAGATTATTTCAGTTATAGTCAAGTCCAGAGAAGTCCTCAGAGGGAGCTAACCAAGCCAGGTCAATGGGCAACATGATGGCAGATAAATGTTGATGTTAATAACTGCAGTGTTTATGCCAATATATTTGCCTAACACCTTACAAGATTCTAATTTAACTGTATGAGCTCATGACAGGGATCCAGGCATCATGGTACACAGCTCAGTGAAACCCTGCTCACAGTGCAAGCATGGGCAGAAACTAAGAAAAACACTGAGCTCTAGGAGGAGTGGGATGGGAAATCATACAACAAATACAGTGTCACAAGATCAGTCAGTCAATGTTTCACCCTCCTGTGGTCTCCTCTGTGTAGCACTGGGCACCCTTCTCACCCAGGAAATTGCAGAACTAGAGGGGTTCAGGGAAGGGCAGTAAGAATGATTAAGGGCCTTGGGAAACTGATATGGAGAGAGGTTGAAAAGACTGGGGTCGTTACCTTTACAAAGGAGACGAATAAGAGGGGACACAAGAAAAGTCTATACAATACTGACTGTTAGAGGGCAGATTGAGACTGTGTTCTCCATATCTCATAACACAAGATCAAGTGGTCATTCAGTTATACTGAAACATGGCAAAATCAACACAGATAAATAAAGAATGTTTGCTTCACTCAATGCCTCAAGAGACTGAGGAACTCCTTACCACAAGTGGTAGTTGAGGTCACGAGATAAGCAAGAATAAGGAAGGATTTGGACATTTACATGGATAGTGAGTATCCAGTTACATTACTTACAGCTAAATAAATATTTTGGAAAGCCTCTACGCCCATGTGTTTCAGGGTACAAGCCAATCTCTAGCGGTTAGGCGTTAGGGTGATGCCTCCTGACGGTCAAGTCACTGTCCCCATCCACTGCTACTGGGTTTCTTACACCTTCTGCAGCAGCTGGGGCTGTCACCGTCGGAGAGAGGAAAATGGACTAGATCGAACATAGCTCTGACGCCCAAGGTCATTCCTATGTTGGAAAGGAGCCAAATGTCTGCTATGGAAACAGACATTGTCATGCTGGGCTATGACTTTGTGCTCAACAGAGCTCAACGCCTCTTTGGTCTGTGCATTAGGAAGGATGTGAATTCTATATTTTGCCTGGTTTCAGGACTCCCTACCACTGTGATAGAGAGACGGCATATCTCACTGTCACACCCTCCTCCCCCCACTCCTTCAGGCGCACACACACACACAGATTGTGCATTCCTGGACCTCCCTCGGTGAGATTCCTAGCACTGCCTTGTTTCCTCTAAGCCAGAAACATGCTTCTATTTTTACACCCTTTTGGTGTTTCTCATCCTTTCCAGAACCAGAGATGCAGGGGCACGGAGAGAGCAGATCCCTCTCTATCCCTGAAAATATTGTTTATCCTAATTGGTTTGAACCTCTAAGCCTTTGAGTTTGAGATTTTAGCAACTCTTCTCTCCTGTCAGTTCTTCTTTTGTCCAAATGAGCTCACTCATCCTTAGAAGCCATGGGACGACTCCAGTTAAAGTCACTGAAGGCTTATGATTGGTGTAAACAGATCATTTGTTTAAGTTCCTAGATGTGGATTTAGGGTGGTTTCTCCCTTTAACCTATTTAACTTTTGGCTCTGAGCTGCGATAATCACGGCTTCAGGTCCTGCTACAGAGAGCACCATTGTGTTAGGGTGCTGCATGAGCCTGAAGCAGAGATCCAGTGATGGCAGAAAGTGACAGCAGAATCTGACCATTGTCTGAACTCCCGTGTACGCGATTCGTGTTGTGAATTCTCTGGTAGCACAGAGACCCACTGCAGAGGCTTTGGCTGTATTACCCAGCAACACAGTGAAGTTGCTGAATTGAAAACCTTGAGCGATCCAGAGGAAAAATGATTCCACCCAAAGAAAGAGAGTTACTGAGACAGATAGGAGGACACAGTAAGACATGAGGAACTGATCTTAAAAAAAGTCTGATCTATTTCCAACACATTTATCGTTCCAATTATGCCACGCAAATCCCTGGGTGTGTCTGACAATAAAACAGTTCAAATCACCATGCTGGTGAATTCCTGCTCAGATGGTTCTTGATTTGAACCTTGAAACCCTTCCTGAGCCCATAGTACAAATGTTAGTGCAGAAACAAGCAACTCACCAGAGAGGAAATCTCCATACTCGGGGCTCTACTTTCTTGATGCAGAATCAGCGTATGAATCTCACGTGTCTGACACTCAGCGTGCTTTATGATTTCCCTGCACAGTCCCTGAGGACTCTCAGGTTGGCAGGGCTCCCAGACAATTCCCTCGACTCCATGAGCAGTAGGAAGAGCAGAAAATAGACCCCGGAGAACTTCAGCTTGAGACCCTGTACAGTCCCTGAGGACTCTCAGGTTGGCAGGGCTCCCAGACAATTCCCTTGACTCCATGAGCAGTAGGAAGAGCAGAAAATAGACCCCGGAGAACTTCAGCTTGAGAATCTCACACGGGAGTGCTTTCTTCTCCCAGCATTCGGGCATCAAAGGTATTTGCCAGTTTCCATTTCTATATCTGGCAGCTCAAACTGTTCTTATAGTTCATCAACTCTCTGCATCGGGGAAGCATCAAATTTGAATACAGTGAAATTTCAGCAATGGATGCAGATTAGGGTTGTGCTATTCTGCATCAGAAGTAGCACAATGGGATTTGTCCGCTCACTGTGTGATTCATTCACCAGTCCCCAGGCCAAAATGACCTGGAGTTCATCTCACAAGGTATCCCACATTTTATGGGAGATACAGCCATGGAGTTTCCCTGATGTGTTGCCCTGGGGCCATTTCAGTGTGGTGGTATTTTAGGCAGGTGGGCCAGCTGGGGTCAGAACTTGAAATACAGATACATAGTCAATATTCATAACTTCACATACAAAAATGATACACACGCACAAATAGGAGAATCCTTTTCACCACATCATCAGTTTTCCAATGACATCTGACCAGACATATCTTGTACAAAATGTATCATAATAATGTCATAATTCTATAACTCTGAAGAAAATGAGGTGCAGCATCACAATGAGTTTATTAGGAGGATTCCCTCCTAGGCGTTTAGAAGATTCAAATGATAGAAGTAAAGCACATTAGAAACCATATCCCCAACTACATAACACTATATAAAATGGAGGGGTCTAAGTTAGCTGTTACCACTCAAGAAAGAGATCTTGGGGTCATCATAGATAATTCCCTGAATATATCTGTTCAACGTGCAGCAGCAGTCAAAAAAGTGAACAGAATGTTAGAAACCATTAGGAAAGAGAGATAAGAAGACAAAATATAAACAATGTCACTATTTAATCCACCCCCCCCACAGTTCTGGTCACCTCATTTCAAAACAGATATATTAGAAATGGAAAAGGTACAGAGAAGGGCAACAAAAATGTTTAGGGTTATGGAACAGCTTCCACTTGAGCAGAGATTAAAAATGTTGGGCCTTTTCAGATGAGAAATAGGGGATATGATAGAGATCTATAAAATCGTGAATGGTGAGGAGAAAGTGAATAAAGTCCTGTTTACTCCTTCTTATAACATAAGACCCAGAGGTCACCCAAGGCAGCAGGTTTAAAACAAAGAAAAGCAAGTACTATATACGACACACAACCGCATGTTCTGGGCAGCTTTTGCCTCTGACTGTCAGATGCTTGGACTGGAAAACAGGAGATGGATAATGGTGTTAAATATATTTAAAAATTGTTTTTAATTTATAAGGGGGGTCGCACTCAGAGGTTTGATACATGAAAGAGGTCACCCATACAAAAGTTTGAGAACCCCTGAATATAGGCCTTCTCTTGTTCCTGATATGCGTTTAGCAAAATTCTTCTACCAAACACCAACAAAGATCTGGGACTATTTCTTAATTGAAGAATGCAATAGCATTATGTACATTATCTGGGGACTTTGCTCTTCCATGTTTCTCTAAGCACGTCTGGAAAACCTTGAGGCTGCTTCCCAGACATCAGCTCTATGGGAGAAACCTTGGGGTCTTGAGGCATCTTCCTGATTCAGCTTTAATTCTCCCCCCATCAGTCCCCCCCACCCCACCATCACCATTTTCAGTAAAAGTCACAGACAGGCCACAGGCTTCTGTAAATTTTTGTTTACTGCCCATAATGTGTCCGTGATTTTACTGAAAATCTTAACTTTAGGAATGGCTGATCAACTGGTCTGCTCTTTGTTCCTGAATCCTATCGTCGCCAGGATGTACCCTTTGCAGCTGGAAGTAGCAGTTTCTCACCTATGTTGTTTGGTTCACCAGCTTTTGCACTGGTCAAAGCCACACAGTATGAAGTCCCAGTAGCCTTAGTGTTAAGAATGTTACACTTCAACGACTATAAAAGCAGCAAAGAATCCTGTGGCACCTTATAGACTAACAGACGTTTTGTAGCATGAGCTTTCATGGGTGAATACCCACTTCTTCAGATGCATCCGAAGAAGTGGGTATTCACCCACGAAAGCTCTTGCTACAAAACGTCTGTTAGTCTATAAGGTGCCACAGGATTCTTTGCTGCTTTTACAGAACCAGACTAACACAGCTACCCCTCTGATATTCAACGACTATGTTTGTCCTGGTAACTCACTGAGCTTCCTCTGAAAAATCTTTCCAGGCTTAGATACTAATGTAGGGTGCCTTGTTTTCAGAGGCTGGTGTAGGTTGCAGGATGGCATAATATGGTTTTCCAGTACTTCACTACAACATGTTGAGGCTCACTCCATGGAAAGCCGTACAATTGTCATACTTTCAGCTTCTGTGTTTTGCTGGAACCTCCACTGCTGCCCTCAGTTCAATTTGTGCTATGCGCTTTTCTCCTTTGTCACAAAACGATCCATTTCTCAGTAAGCTGTTTCCCATTGTAATCACACTGCTGTCATAGTTTCAAGTTTGTTTTGGCAAAAACAACGAGGAATCCTATGGCACCTTAAAGACTAACACATTTATTTGGGCCTAAGCTTTCATGGGCTGGAACCCACTTCGTCAAATGCATGAAATGGAAACTTAGTGGGCAGGTATTTATACACATGCAAAGATGGGTGTGTTACTTTATATTACTTACATTACACTAAGTACTCATTTTGAAATGTAGCTAAAAGTTCAGTGGCTTTGGGAAGTAATACTGCTGCTTTGAATAGGTCCCGTGTCTCTGGATTGCAGCAATTTGGAGACAGCATTTATCGTTTCCAGAATCTTCCTTCAGAGCAGAATACGACAAACAGAACTAAAATTTTTCATTAATTTCTTTAATGCTGGAGGCTTGTTAATTTTAACGCCATTTTTTCTCAGGCAAATTACTTCTGTGGGTGTGTCTATTGTGCCTAAATACTGAAATCTGAGAGGAAGGAGTGACTCATACCGGTTGCTGATAAATTGTCTAGTCAATTCCTTGACCAAGCTTTCATTTAGGAAATATGTTCTAGAGGTCAAATATAAAATCTCAGAGCCAAGATTCCGTTATGGAAACAGACACAAGGGTCTTGGTATTTTGGGCTACAGGCCCGCAACTCTGTTACTTCCCTTGTGTCTTTTGGTGAGATACTTTCTTGCAGGCACCCCACTAGGTCTGGGGCTATGTTCAGAAAAGTATCACAAGAATTAATAAAAGATTAGAATACCTGATTATAGTGATAGACTGAAAGATTTTAATCTATTTTGTTTAATAAAGATGGTCAAGGGATGACTTGATAACAGTCTATAAGTACCTACACAGGGAACCAATATAAAATAATATGCTTTTCAGCCTAGCATACGGAGGTGTAAGAGAATACAATGGCTGGATGTTGAAGTTAAATAAATTCTGACTGGAAATAAAGTGTACATTTTTCAACGGTGAGAGAAATTAACCACTTGAATTTTTAAATCAAGGTTGGATGTTTCTCTAAAAGATCTGCTCTAGGAATATTTCTTGGGTTATGTTATACAGGCCTCTGTTATACAGGCTAGATGATCACAATGGTCCCTTCTGGCCTCGGAATCTCCGAACATGTCTCCAGGTGTCAGCTGGAGGCATTATCCCTGCAAGCTCATGCCTGAGCTTACTGAAGGCACTTTTTCTATTTGTGACTGTGTTGCATTTAACCCTCTGGGGAGAAAATCTCATGCGACTGCACTGCCTTGGGAATGTATATTTTGCAGGGCTGGGGGATGCCATGAAGTACTGCATGGATGAACACTATAGCTGAGAAAAATAATGACTTGAGACCATATAATCTCGACTTTGAGGAATAAATTGACAGCCCTCACCATGAACGACTAACAGAGCTGGCTAGTAAATGGCCCCAGAGCCAGGGCCGGCTCTAGGCACCAGCCTAGCAAGCAGGTGTCTGGGATGGCAAACGGGAAAGAACAGCTTCCCGGGCGGTCTTAGGGCAGCACTGCGGTGGCAGCTCCTCCGGTTCCCTTTTCGGCGGCAATTCGGTGGCGGGTCCATCAGTTGCTCTCCTCCTCTTTCAGCTGCTGCTGAAGTGCCGCTGAAGAGGAAGAGAGGGATTGAAGGACTCGCCGCCGAATAGCTGCCAAGGAATGAAGTGGCGCGATTGAGCCACCGCCGCCCAAGTGCCTCCAATCAACTTTTTTTTTTTCCTCCACTTGGGGCAGCAAAAAAGCTGGAGCCGGCCCTTCCCAGAGCATCCTGGATTAACCATCACTCTCCCCGTGGCACACTGTTTCAGTCAGCTACCAGTGGTTCCTGCACATGGCAGCTGTATTTATCTAGGCCCTCACATGTCCCAGAGTTGCCTGCTCTCATTATATAATGTGCAAACTTCTCAGCTTGTGAATTGTTCCTGTGTTTGCCAGTAGTGTGTGATAGATCTAACCATTGAGACACAGTCACTGATTGCCCCAAAGGAGCAGACATGATGGGAGGCATCTCACCCCTTGCAGAGGAAGAGTTGTGGGGAATATGGGGCTGTTCGGAGGTTGTAGGAGCCAGGGATGAGTGAGGAGTGTGGAGAAGACACTGCGACCAGTGTGCAGTTGGAATTGTGGCAGTTTGGGATGGGGGAGGAGAGTACGGACAGCGGGTCAGAATATGATCAACACCTCAATATCTAGTGGGAAGCAGGGATCAAGTGCCAGCAAGTTAAAGAAGTACGGGCTGGATTAATGGACAGTAAGGTGGATAGAAAACTAGCTAGATGGTTGGGCTCAATGGGTAGTGATCAATGGTTCCATGTCTAGTTGGCAGCCGGTATCAAGTGGAGTGCCCCAAGGGTCGGTGCTGGCGCTGGTTTTATTCAATATCTTCATTAACGATGTGGAGGATGGTGTGGACTGCACCCTTAGCAAGTTTGCAGATGACACTAAACTGGGAGGAGTGGTTGATACGCTGGAGGGTAGGGATAGGATACAGAGGGACCTAGACAAATTAGAGGATTGGGCCAAAAGCTTTCACAGTTCCCCCATTCGGACCTGATAAACTCAGATTATCAGGTCCATTACGTAACTTACGATCAAGCTGAAGAGACAGGTATTGGGTTGTTTAACAGACAGCAAAGCTTTTGGTTACAGTATTACACAGACATTTTGCACATTGAATCATTATCCAACTAACACATAGGAAGAATAGACAGAAAACAATCCATTTAACAATTGTACAAAAAAGGTCAGTGAACCAAGACCCAAGGTCTGGGAGGAGGTCCTCAAAACTAAAGGCGTGATCAAGAGATACAGCATGAAATACAACAGCAGCATTCTTAATAGCTTATAAATCCCTTTCAATTAAGCCAGAGTGATTAACATAAAAGCAACATATTTCCCCAATGCGAGCACAAGCCCCCCCCCATTTCAGCATTTATAGCATCTAACACACGGCTATTATGCAAAGCCACTTCTGGACCAGTCGCTGCAAGGATTCAACTGCTGGGTGGGGGTTGACATGTACAAAGGGCAAACTGAAAGCAAGTAACCATTGTCTCACCACCCAGAAAGCCATAGTCAGTAAAAGTCTCAGGGCTTATTCCGTCCGAACAGGAGCTTTAGTCCCTCGAGAGGCTCAGCCTTCCAGGTATCGTCTGCTTCAGGCTCTCCCGGGTCGCGGTGGGAAGAGCTGGCGGGGCTCCCTCAAGGTCTGAAGTCGTCTGCTTCTGGCCCCGGCCTAGGGGCTTGACTCGGGTGTAATGAATCCAAGTGTTACGCTCTCGCACTCGAACATATCCCTGTGGTAGCCAAGTCCAGGTCAGTTATTTTGCTCTCCCGGTCTCTGGGTCCGTCCATGTAAATGCGAAGACATCCCAGCTGTCTTGATCTAGAGGAATACTAAAAAAGGCATTACACAGGTCTATTACTGAATAACAAGCAGTACCTGCTGGAATGGCAGTCAGAATTGTGTGAGGATTAGGTATCACATTGTGCCTAGCCTGAACAACTTTATTCACTGCACTCAAGTCCTGCACAAATCGGTATACCGGTTTTCCTTCTGGATCCAGGTCAGGTTTTCTAACAGGCAGAATGGGGGTGTTGAAAGGGGATGAAGTACGAATAAGCACTCCCAACCGTAGGAATGTGTTGATAAGATTCCGGAGGCCAAGCAGAGCTTTTTGGAGGATGGGATATTGTCTGGCTTCAGGGTTATTTGCACAGGCTCTGTCCGGAGAGTGCCAAGGTTTGTTTTGGAAGCGCCCCAGAGGGAGGCGTGTACCTCTCGTCTGAGTTGTTCAGGCAGGTCCATCGGGCTTGCAGGCAGGATCGGGTCCTCGGTAGCTTGGGTTAATGCGGCACATAGCTGGGGGAGTTGATTTTGAGGCAACCGAAGAATGATTTTATCAACTGAAAAGAAAATCTGAGCACGTAATTTACACAGCAAGTCTCTGCCTAGAAGATTAACTGGGCTGTCAGGAGCTAATAAAAATGCATGGGAGGCTGAGACACCAGAGATTTCTACAGCAGCCTCCTGCAATACAGAACACTCAAATGGCTTGCCGCCTATACCCATTACTGGAATACTTTTATCTGTGAGGTTTCCCTCCCAGAGTTAAACGGACCTGGGGTTCTGTGGAGGAACAAACATAAGTGGCAAAGTCATTTGAGTAGGTAACAAGTGGACCCCTGGGTCGCCGTCATTCTGCATTATTGACAGCGTCTGTTCTTTCTACTTCCATCTGATATCAAGGTCGGGGCTGTTGTCCGGTACGTCTGTTTGGGCACTCTCTCCTCCAGTGACCAAGTTGCTTACAGTAATGGCATACATCATTTGCACGGCTCGGGGCCCCCCGCTGATCTGCCTTCAGTTGCCACTTGTGGGGTCCCCACCTCCCTCCTTGTCTTTCGCTCCCTGCATTCACAAGGGCTGCTAGCATTCTCACCTGTTTGGTCTCTTGAATTTTATCTCTTGTGTGATACACACGGGTGGCTACGCTTACCAGTTCCTCCAGGGATTTTCCCTCAGCGCCTTCGAGCTGCTGCAACCACTTCTTAATGTCCGGAGCTGACTGAGAGATAAAAATAAGCCTGACCGTGGACTGTATGTCCGCAGCCTTGGGATCTATATTAGTAAAAGTACAAAATGCTTTACAAAGTCTCTCATAAAAGTCAGAAGGGTGTTCTTTCTTCCCCTGCACAGTATTATGGACTTTTGACCAATCTAGAGTTCTTTCTCCTGCTTGTTTTATACCTGTCAAAACATGGGTTAAAAATTTCTTTAAGTTCGCCTGGTGGGTTGAATCATTCGGATTCCATTGGGTGGGGTTAGTGAGAGCTATCAAATCACGCCTGTCATCGGCAGCCTTGGCTGCCTCCCGGGTCCCCCTTAGGACCCGCTCTTTCTCCTCCATGCGCAGTAGGCAATCTAAAAGTTGGCCCATGTTTTGCCAATCAGGATTATGAGACTGAAAAATAGCACGGAATCGCCTGTGAACAACGTCCGGGTCGTCTCTGAGACGAGGTGTAGTGTTTTGCCAATTCATAAGATCTGCTGTAGTAAAAGGGACATGTACATAACGGTCTACAACCGCTCCATCTGTAGTGGGTACCGGGATGGTCCGAAGGGGTGCCTGGATTTTAACTGCATCCTCCCCATAGACTACTCCCTGTCTCGTACGAGATGGACTAATGGCGGTAGACAGAACAGAAGTGTACCCACTACCCGTCGCTCCACTAGTGGATTCATTAACTTGAATTGTGGTTTCCTCAGTCTTCAGTTGGGGGATCAATGTCTTGGGCCCTGTAGACAAAGAAACCTGATCTGTCACAGCCTGTGATATCGCTGCCGAGGGTGGTCGTGGTCTAGGACAATATATTGGGGGGGTATCTTCCCAACAATCAGCTTCACTTAGGGCAGAAGCTTTCGGGAATAGAGGGTTCTGGATTTTTATCTTCTTTAAACGACGATGAGCCTCATCGTCCCACAAAAACCAATAGTCCATTTGACCAGGCGCTTGATTCTCTAATATCAGGCGCAAAGGAGTTAAATAAGTCAGAATATCAAAGGACCCAAATTCGGGCCATGCAGTCCCCAGGGTTGGCCAGTCCTGGGTGCAAAGTTGTACAAAGCGCTTCCTTGATATACCTTTCTGAACACCGGGTAAAGGCCATTTACTTAACATATAATCTAAAGGGCTATCCTTAGAGGGTTTTTTCCAGAGACCCACCCATCTGTCTGCTGACACTCAACCTGAAAAGAGAATTACTCAGAGATCAGTGGGAATTACAGTCTAATCCAGGTTTTCCTACTTCTATTACACTGTCCGTTACAGGGGGCGGGACAGAAGGATCTCAATACAACCTCAGAGCTTCATCGCACACATGGCTTCCACTCTGAGGAATTACGAACGAGAAGTTCAGTTCCGCCCACACACCTAACGCCCAAATGAACAGAGCAGAAAAACAACAGTAACCGGTTAAACAGAACAGAACAAAACCAGATAGTGCACCAAAACCAGATAGTGTTTCCTTATCCTATTAGGGCTCACCTTATCGGAACACGAACCCCAGGGGCCGCAGTGAAGCAGAGAAAGAGGGGCCAAACACCCCGTTGGTGCCGTTCCCAGTTCACCGCAGCCGTCCGGAGTCCAATGTCCGAGCTAGGAGAGTCCCGTCTGGAGTCGCCAAAAACTGTTACTGAAATATAGGGTCTTCCTAGCTGAGAGCCAATAACAGCCTGACAGGGATAAGGAAAAATGCTTTATTCTGCAGAAGAAAGGAGAGATCTATAGTAAATACAGAAGACTCTACTGCACGCAAGTTTCACAAGCTTTTTATACACTTTCAGACAAAGACCATGCCGTGTTAACACTTCATTGGTGGGTGTCAAGTCCCGTAATACCGTTTTCTGTTCAAGAAAGACTGGCTTGAAGCAGAATCTTTTCTGTCTCTAACTGCAAGCAGAAAAAAGTAGTTACGAGGTTCACGTGGGGCCTTGTGGAGGCTTCTGCTTCCACCTACTGGCCGTTTGCAAGACTATGAAAAGGTGGGGTGGGTGGGGGCTATAGCTTTCACATTAGGAAAAACTTTTTCACTTGTAGGGTGGTGAAGAACTGGAAAGGGTTACCTAGGGAGGTGGTGGAATCTCTTTCCTTAGAGGTTTTTAAGGTCAGGCTTGACAAATAAACAGGACTTTATTCACTTTCTCCTCACCATTCACGATTTTATAGATCTCTATCATATCCCCTATTTCTCATCTCTTTTCCAATCTGAAAAGTCCCAACATTTTTAATCTCTGTACCTTTTCCATTTCTAATATATCTCTTTTGAAATGAGGTGACCAGAACTGTGGTGGGGGATTAAATAGTGACATTGTTTATATTTTGTCTTCTTATCTCTCTTTCCTAATGGTTTCTAACATTCTGTTCGCTTTTTTGACTGCTGCTGTACACTGAGAAGATGTATTCAGGGAATTAACTATGATGACCCCAAGATCTCTTTCTTGAGTGGTAACAGCTAACTTAGACCCCTCCATTTTATATACTGTTATGTAGTTGGGGATATGGTTTCTAATGTGCTTTACTTCTATCATTTGAATCTTCTAAACACCTAGGAGGGGATCCTCCTAATAAACTCATTGTGATGCTGCACCTCATTTTCTTCAGAGCTATAGAATTATGACATTATTATGATACATTTTGTACAAGATATGTCTGGTCAGGTGTCATTGGAAAACTGACGATTTGGTGAAAAGGATTCTCCTATTTGTGTGCGTGTATCATTTTTGTATGTGAAGTTATGAATATTGACTATGTATCTGTATTTCAAGTTCTGACCCCAGCTGGCCCACCTGCCTAAAATACCACCACACTGAAATGGCCCCAGGGCAACACATCAGGGAAACCCTGTGGCTGTATCTCCAATAAAATGTGGGATACCTTGTGAGATGAACTCCAGGTCATTTTGGCCTGGGGACTGGTGAATGAATCACACAGTGAGCGGACAAATCCCATTGTGCTACTTCTGATGACTGGAAAATAGCTAATGTAGTGCCCATCTTTAAAAAAGGGAAGAAGGAAGATCCAGGGAACTACAGGCCAGTCAGTCTCACCTCAGTCCCTGGAAAAATCACGGAATAGGTCCTCAAGGAATCCATTCTGAACCACTTAAAGGAGGGGAAAGTGATCAGGAACAGTGAGCATGGATTCACCAAGGGCAAGTCATGCCTGACTAATCTAATTGCCTTCTATGATGAGATAACCGGCTCTGGGGGTGAGGGGAAAGCAGTGGGTGTGCTATTTCTGGACTTTAGCAAAGCTTTTGATACAGTCTCCCACAGTATTCTTGCCAGCAAGTTAAAGAAGCATGGGCTGGATGAATGGACAGTAAGGTGGATAGAAAACTGGCTAGATGGCGGGCTCAACGGGTAGTGATCAATGGTTCCATGTCTAGTTGGCAGCCGGTATCAAGTGGAGTGCCCCAAGGGTCGGTGCTGGCGCTGGTTTTATTCAATATCTTCATTAACGATCTGGAGGATGGTGTGGACTGCACCCTTAGCAAGTTTGCAGATGACACTAAACTGGGAGGAGTGGTTGATACGCTGGAGGGTAGGGATAGGATACAGAGGGACCTAGACAAATTAGAGTATTGGGCCAAAAGAAATATGATGAGGTTCAACAAGGACAAGTGCAGAGTCCTGCACTTAGGACGGAAGAATCCCATGCACTGCTACAGACTAGGGACCGAATGGCTGGGCAGCAGTTCTGCAGAAAAGGACCTAGGGGTTACGGTGGACGAAAAGCTGAATATGATTCAACAGTGTGCCCTTGTTGCCAAGAAGGCTAATGGCATTTTGGGTTGTATAAGTAGGGGCATTTCGAGAAGATTGAGGGATGTGATCATTCCCCTCTACTCAGCACTGGTGAGGCCTCATTTGGAGTACTGTGTCCAGTTTTGGGCCCCACACTACAAGAAGGATGTGGATAAATTGGAGAGAGTCCAGCGGAGGGCAACAAAAATGATTAGGGGGCTGGAGCACATGACTTATGAGGAGAGGCTGAGGGAACTGGGATTGTTTAGTCTGCAGAAGAGAAGAATGAGGGGGGATTTGATAGCTGCTTTCAACTACCTGAAAGGGGGTTCCAAAGAGGGTGGATCTAGACTGTTCTCAGTGGTAGAAAATGACAGAACAAGGAGTAATGGTCTCAAGTTGCAGAGGGGGAGGTTTAGGTTGGATATTAGGAAAAACTTTTTCACTAGTAGGGTGGTGAAGAACTGGAATGGGTTACCTAGGGAGGTGGTGGAATCTCCTTCCTTAGAGGTTTTTAAGGTCAGGCTTGACAAAGCCCTGGCTGGGATGATTTAGTCGGGTTTGGTCCTGCTTTGAGCAGGGAGTTGGACTGGATACCTCCTGAGGTCCCTTCCAACCCTGAGATTCTATGATTCTGTGATTCTATGATGCAGAATAGCACAACCCTAATGTGCATCCATTGCTGAAATTTTACTGTATTCAAATTTGATGCTTCCCCGATGCAGAGAGTTGATGAACTATTAGAACAGTTTTAGCTGCGAGATATAGACCTCACAAATGGAAACTGGCAAATACCTTTGATGCCCAAATGCTGGGAGAAGAAAGCACTTTGCATTGCATCAATTCAAGATCACATCATTTGGCCTCCACAGGGTGGCAGTGACTTTCCAAGGGCTAATGGACTGGATATTACAACTGCCTGGGCATATGAATCATTACACTGCTCCAATTAATTGAAACAGGTTTCGGTCACATAACTTGTGGTGGCATTCCCACACATAGTGCATTACACACAGAAAAGAAAGTCATCGCTAATTGTAGGCTGCACAATCAGCAAACTCCGTTTGCCCTGACAATCTGAGCTCCTGGTATTTGTGAATCATTTCTTCACTCTCATGTGAGATTCTCAAGCTGAAGTTCTCCGGGGTCTATTTTCTGCTCTTCCTACTGCTCATGGAGTCGAAGGAATTGTCTGGGAGTCCTGGCAACCTGATAATCCACAGGGACTGTACAGGGAAAGCATAAATGTCACTGTCCAGAACGGCGAGTGTCAGAACGGTGAGATTCATACGCTGATTCTGCAACAAGAAAGTAGAGCCCCGAGTAAGGAGATTTCCTCTCTGCTGAGTGTTATTTTGGTGAGTTGCTTGTTTCTGCACTAACATTTGTACTATGGGCTCAGGAAGGGTTCCAAGGTTCAAATCAAGAACCATCTGAGCAGGAATTCACCAGCATGGTGATTTGAATTGTTTTATTGTCAGACACACCCAGGGATTTGCCTGGCATAATTGGAACGATAAATGTATTGGAAATAGATCAGACTTTTTTTAAGATCGGTTCCTCATGTCTTACTGTGTCCTCCTATCTGTCTCAGTAACTCTCTTTCTTTGGGTGGAATCATTTTTCCTCTGGATCGCTCAAGTTTTTCAATTCAGCAACTTCACTGTGTTGCTGGGTAATACAGCCAAAGCCTCTGCAGTGGGTCTCTGTGCTACCAGAGAGTTCACAACACGAATCGCATACACAGGAGTTCAGACAATGGTCAGATTCTGCTGTCACTTTCTGCCATCAGTGGATCTCTGCTTCAGGCTCATGCAGCACCCTAACACAATGGTGCTCTCTGTAGCAGGACCTGAAGCTGTGATTATCGCAGCTCAGAGCCAAATGTTAAATAGGTTAAAGGGAGAAATCTTGGCTCCATTGAGATCACCCTAAATCCACATCTAGGAACTTAAATAAATGACCTGTTTACACCAATCATAAGCCTTCAGTGACTTCAACTGGAGTCGTCCCATGGCTTCTAAGGATGAGTGAGCTCATTTGAATGAAAGAAGAACTGACAGGAGAGAAGAGTTGCTAAAATCTCAAACTCAAAGGCTTAGAGGTTCAAACCAATTAGGATAAACAATATTTTCAGGGATAGAGAAGGATCTGCTCTCTCCATGCCCCTGCATCTCTGGTTCTGGAGAGGACGAGAAGCACCAAAAGGGTGTAAAAATAGAAGCATGTTTCTGGCTTAGAGGAAACAAGGCAGTGCTAGTTATCTCACCGAGGGAGGTCCAGGAATGCACAGTCTGTGTGTGTGTGTGGCCTGAGGGAGTGCGGGGAGGAGGATGTGACAGTGGGATATGCTGTCTCTCTATCACAGTGGTAGGGAGTCCTGAAACCAGGCAAAATATAGAATTCACATCCTTCCTAATGCACAGACCAAAGAGGCGTTGAGCTCTGTTGAGCACAAAGTCATAGCCCAGCATGACAATGTCTGTTTCCATAGCAGACACTTGGCTCCTTTCCAACATAGGAATGGCCTTGGGGGTCAGAGCTATGGTCAATCTAGTCCATTTTCCTCTCTCCGATGGTGACAGCCCCAGCTGCTGCAGAAGGTGTAAGAAACCCAGTAGCAGTGGATGGGGACGGTGACTTGACCGTCATGAGGCATCACCCTAACGCCTAACCGCTAGAGATTGGCTTGTACCCTGAAACACATGGGCGTAGAGGCTTTCCAAAATATTTATTTAGCTGTAAGTAATGTAACTGGATACTCACTATCCATGTAAATGTCGCAATCCTTCCTGACTCTTGCTTATCTCGTGACCTCAACTACCACTTGTGGTAAGGAGTTCCTCAGTCTCTTGAGGCATTGAGTGAAGCAAACATTCTTTATTTATCTGTGTTGATTTTGCCATGTTTCAGTATAACTGAATGACCACTTGATCTTGTGTTATGAGATATGGAGAACACAGTCTCAATCTGCCCTCCAACAGTCAGTATTTTATAGACTTTTCTTGTGTCCCCTCTTATTCGTCTCCTTTGTAAAGGTAACGACCCCAGTCTTTTCAACCTCTCTCCATATCAGTTTCCCAAGGCCCTTGATCATCCTTACTGCCCTTCCCTGAACCCCTCTAGTTCTGCAATATCCTGGGTGAGAAGGGTGCCCAGTACTACACAGAGGAGACCACAGAAGGGTGAAACATTGACTGACTGATCTCGTGACACTGTATTTGCAGTATGATTTCCCATCCCACTCCTCCTAGAGCTCAGTGTTTTTCTTAGTTTCTGCCCATGCTTGCACTGTGAGCAGGGTTTCACGGAGCTGTGTACCATGATGCCCAGATCTCTGTCATGAGCTCATACAGTTAAATTAGAATCTTGTAAGGTGTTAGGCAAATACATTGGCATAAACACTGCAGTTATTAACATCAACATTTATCTGCCATCATGTTGCCCATTGACCTAGCTTGGTTAGCTCCCTCTGAGGACTTCTCTGGACTTGACTATAACTGAAATAATCTCTATAAATGTTCCCATCTACTTCTTGACCCCTTTCTAGACTGTTATCATAGTAAATATTTTATATTTCACTGTATTATTGCTATAAAGTGTGTAACCCCCTTGCTGTGCTTCACTCTCTTCATAGGCACATTGAACATTTCTGAGCTCGATCAACCCATTGAGAACTTCATGGCAGCTTTCAACCTCACCCCCTCTGACCCTTCAACATTCATCCTAATGGGCATCCCTGGCCTGAAGCTGCCCACATCTGGATTTCCATCCCTTCGCTATGTTCTACATTGCCAGCCTATTGGAAAATGTTACACTTCTGTTTGTTGTAAGCAAAGAACAGACCCTGCACAAGCCAATGTACCTTCTGCTCTGCATGCTGGCACTCACAGATATCGCCACACCTACTTCTGTCGTGCCAAAGGCACTGGGTATATTTTGGTTCAATTTGAAAGGTATTACTGTGGGGGGCTGCCTCACCCAGATGTTCTTCCTTCACACAGTTGCTGCTATTCACTCAACCATCCTCGTGACAATGGCCTTTGATCGCTACATTGCCATATGTAACCCTCTGAGATACGCCACCATCCTCACCAAAGGACGAATAGCTAAGCTAGGATTTCTAGGTTTGATCAAAGCTGTTCTCTTCATTCTGCCTATGCCCCTTCTCCTGAACACATTGCCATTCTGTTCCAACCGCGTTATCCCCCACACGCACTGCGAACCTATAGCTGTGGCGAAGATATCGTGTGGGGATATTACAGTCAACAGGATGTATGGCTTAGTGATACTGTTTGTAATTGTTGGGTTAGACCTGATGTTCATTGCCCTGTCCTATGGTCTAATCATCAGGGCCCTCCTCAGAATATCCTCCAAGAAAGCTTACCAGAAAGCTCTCAACACCTGCACAGCCCACATCTGCGTGATGATTACGTATTATACTTCTGGGCTCTTCTCCTCTCTCATATACCGGTTCGGTCAGGACATCGCTCCCCATGTTCACATCCTCTTGGCTGACCTCTATTTACTCCTCCCCCCCATGCTCAACCCTATTATTTATGGGCTCAAAACCAAAGAACTTCGTGACAAAGTGGGAAAATACACCTGCAGAATGTGATCACCTGGGACATTGAATTTAGCTTGTGTTATGAGAGGGAGAAAGGCTATCTCCTTGATAATCAAGGGTGCTCTGTCCCAGTTTGACTAAACTCAGCATTGTGTGGGATTCACAGTCTGAGAAGTTTCTCACACCTAATCTCTCATCACTCCATCACCCAGCACTGCTCTCTCCATTGCTGATTTCCCTCTCTCTGACCATCCCCTTACTTCCTTCAGCATGACCCATTAGCCCCAACCCCCTACCCCCCTGTCACATGGCTTTTCGTAACTCTTACATTACCAACTCTTAGCTGCTACTGCAGCTTTCTGATGCAAGGTGGATTTCCATTAGTCCTTGCATGAACCCCATCGAAGCATCAGAACCTCAACAAGACATCAAATCCCTCCCCAACTGCCACCTGTGCACCCGGGCGTGTTGTTTCCAGCACTGGAAACCTAACAATAAACCCCACCAAACCCACAATTCCCCCACGCAGCAGCTGCACACATGCTGAGCGAGCAAAGGAAACTGTTCCAAGAGGTGCTGCGGCAGGCTGGAATTGGGGGAAGCATCATTTCCACATTATACCTAAAACCCTGCTAGCAACAAAGGATTCATCTGTAGAATCCATGGGTCTGGAGCGGGTGCACGAAAGAGGCAGCCAGGCATGTCACTGATGACCAGCATGGGCAAGTCACCTTGAGTAGTTTAGGCAGAGCTGCTGTGGCGCGTGCCCAAACGTCTTGTCTGTATTTTACTCCTCACAAGTAAAGAAACACCTGTTAATGCATCAGAGAGACTTGGAAAAGTACCAAAGCTCTCAGATTCTAGCAGAGACTTTAAGCGTCTGAGGTGGATCCTGCATTGGAAGAACAGAGCTTGGTATTTTTTCATAACACTTGAATGATCCACTTCCCATCTCAGGAGGACACAGAGACCCCTGGACTGGGGATTCTGAGGCAAAATTCTGCATAACTCTCTTACACGACCCCCATGTCCTGCACCTCAGTGTCGCTCTTTGCTGGAGCCCAAGCCAGTGCTCTGTCTTTTCAGGATTTTTCAGAAAGTGTTTCACAGAGTGAAATTTTGGGGCTATTGTATGTAAAACCCTGACAAAGAGATGTCAATTGTTCCTAGTCAGTTTCAAGGAGCTAGAACCATACATCTGTTAATGGAGATTCCCTACATCCTAGGAAGGAAGGAAGGATGGATGATGGTAAAGTACAAGCAGAATCTGATGAGAAACAGTCAAAGGGAAAAAAATCCCATAGTGAATGGCAATGAACATAGGGTAGGTTCAGAAATTAAAATAGTGAAAGAACAAATTAATATTTACTTAGCAAGTTAGATATATTCAGCAAACCAGTGATTTTCCAACTATTGTACTGGTGACCCCTTGCACAAGTGGTATAGAGAAAGTAAACAAGGAAATATTATTTACTCCTTCTCATAATATAAGAACAAGGGGCCACCAATCAAAATTAATAGGTTTAAAACAAACACAAAGTATTTTCACGCAACACACTGTCAACCTCTGGAACTCCTTGCCAGAGGGTGTTGTGAAGGCCAGTACTACAATGGGATTCAAAAGGGAGCTAGATAGATTCATGGAGGATAGGTCCATCAATGGCTATTAGCCAGGATGGGCAGGAATGGTGTCCCTGGCCTCTGTTTGCCAGAAGCTGGGATTGGGTGACAGGGCATGGATCACTTGATGGTAACCTGTCTGTTCATTCCCTCTGGGGCACCAGCCATTGGCCCCTGTCAGAGGACAGGATACTGGGCTTGATTTGGTCTGACCCAGTATGGCCGTTCTCATATTCTTATGTAATAGTGACATAGCTGGGCCCAGGATTACTGGGAGGATGAATCAGTCTCATTCTGGTCACCTAGGACTGGGGCTAGGGTGTCCCCACTCTGGGGTACTCTCTTCACACTGGATGCTTCCCTGACCCACTGAGCACTACGTTAAGTTCAAACCAAATATATTTTATTAAACAGCAACTGTAAAATAATAAGAAAAAAATGGGAAAGGTTCAAGGTAAGGAGGAGCCCTGGTCTGTGAGCATAGGGACATCACAAACAGCTGTCCCTGGGATGTAAGGAAAGTTCACAGCCTGTTCCTCACACCCCTGCCTCCTGCCCAGGCCCTGCCTGCGCTGCATGAGACTTGCTCAAACAGTGGCCACAGGCCCTGACGGTCTAGGTGACAGGACTCTTCTCCCCAGCAACTGCCTGCCCCATAGCCACACTTCCCAGTCCAGCCTTCAAGGCCCTCTTTTCTGGTGACGTCTCCCTGACCGTGGCCCCCACCTTGCTCTCCCCACCGCTAATTGTGCTTGGCTGCCATGTTACTTGTGGCACGGCCGGCATCCACTATCCTGCATCTGGCCCCACAGCTCCCCGCTATAGCTCAGCCCTGGCTCCCCGTTAGTGCAGCAGGTCTGTGCAGACCCAGCTCCCAGTTCTGGTCTGTGGCAGCTCCCCACTCTGCCTCCAGCCCAGCTGTCCTTCTGGGCTCCTTCTCACTGGCCCCTGTGTTTCTGGCTGCTGCTGCTCTGCCTCTGGCTCAGCTTGAGGTGGTTTGCCAGAATTCCACTGCATGTGTAGCCCCAAAATAAGGTGAAAAGTAACCTAAGGGTAGACCAAGCTATTTCTTGAAACAAAGTTTGTTTCTTTTTAATTCAGACATTCATCTATACATCAAAAAACAAATTTAAGCTTTTCATTACATACCTACTACAGATTTGATTTTTTTTTAAAAAAGCTGCAACCCCCAGCAGGAGTGTGTCTACATTAGCAACAAATATGTGAGATGACACTAACATTCAAAGTCAAAACCCCAGTACTTGATTGTATCTCGGTTGACGGTTGGCAGGTGTTTTGATGAAAAAAAATCCCTGTGAATAATAGTGTTAAAATAGCCCCAAATGAGCCCAAAATGTATGTAGTGTAAAAACATCAATGACATTCTTATATTATTTGCATTCAGTGATGGTAAAAAGTCACTATATTTTGTGTTAAATGAGTTTGTTAAAAGACAACATTTCATCCTTGCTGGTTTTTGTCAGAAGGAGAATGCTTCTGCTGCTCATCACGCAGTGCAAACGTTTCTTCCATTGATGCAAAGTCTTCACAACAGATTTTGTGTTGTTGCCTGTACGCCCTAACATGAGGAATATTTTCTAAATGTTCCCCTTGCATCTTGTTCGTAGTTTTTTTTTAATTTAATCAGGTTCCTGTGAGAAAACATTCTTTCACCTGCAGTGTTGTTAACACTAGAAATAGCAATGAAGCCAAGCTGACTAAAGTCATGGATGCAGCTGGGGCTGCATCCATGGGTTCGCGACCTTCAACCCAAAACTGCTCATCTTGGCTGTTGTGAATATGAGGCCAGTGAGCCATAGGCAACATTCTTCACCACCATACAATGACAGGAATGAGATATCAGCCAATCTAGGATGTGAAAGACTTAGTATTTTGAGTGACTCAATCACCTGAACGTTTGGTGGCAATCTCTATATCATCTGTTTCACAAACTGTAAAATGAAAAGTTGACACCTACTATTCACATCTTGGACAATGGGAATGGTTTGTGTAGTTTTAAATTTCCAGCTGAAAGCGAATCCAAAATCAATTGTGCCAAGTGTTAAGCTTTGGACTCCTAGGCAATGTCATAGTTTAACACAGCAGTCCCCTGAACACATTTTTGAGAAACCCCAGCAGGAGCAACTTAAATATTTCACTCCAGGCAGTGTTAGGAATCAGTCAATGGGAACACAGCAATTTTGTCTTGTCTAACACCGCAGTTGATTAGACTGAAGCACACACAGACATAAGCAATTGGTTTAGAACAGTCTGGAACTGTACTGAGTAATTAACAGCAGATTTGCAATGGCCAGTTGCTCAGCTGCTGGGGTGAAAGGGTGTGAGGGAAAAGGTCTCTCAAGATGGCTTCAAAGGACTGCTCCAAAGTGCACTGTATTAGCTAATCTTGTATAACTTTTACAAAACTCATAGTGACCCCACTGGACCATCACTATCCCTTACTTACAATAAACTTCTAATATCACAGGCATCTAGACTCAAGGTTTTTTCATCCATTTATATTCTTCAGTTCTCACTTATTTACTTGTCTGTCCTCTCCCCCCATTCTGATGAGCAGAAACTGCCAGCTAGATTTTAATCTTGCATCTAAAACCCCGCTTTCCAATTAACCCTGAACTATGTGATGTTCTACTCTATTAATTCATAGTGGTTGAGTGTATACCCTCTTGTTGCAATTGGCTTCATCTCAATGTGGGGTACACACCCCTCCAATCCAGAGTAATACATTCCAGTTCTCAAAAACACAATTTCACAACTTTCACCAATAATCTCTAGTAGAATGTCCTCAATTCCTGCAGCAGTCTTCTTGTATGAGTACTTTCCATTAGAAACATTTGGTTTATCCTCCAGGCTTTCTGATGGATTGGATGTAGAAATATCAGGCAAATTTTGTTCACCAGATCACTGTATATATGATTTAAAAGTTTACCATTGTACTTGTGTTCTTTCTCTTTGCTATCAGAAAACAAAGCTTCAGTTCATCAAACTCATTAAGAGCCCTGTTCACACAGCTTCTAATCAACCACCACCTTTTTTCACAAAGCTGCAATATCTTCTGATAGTCTAGAAGTCAAAGCAATGGTGACTCCAAGAGAACAGGTGATGGTCCGAGAGAGGAAAGTGGGCAGCAGAGAGCTGTGCTTGGTGATGGAGTGATAAGATCTTAGACTTGAGGAATTTCTCATATTTTCAACTTCCGCAATGCTAAGCTCAGCCAAACTGGGACAGAGTATCCTTGATTAACTGGGACGTAGTCTTTCCCCCTTTTCTCATGCATGTTTAAAGTCAGTGGCCCCAGGCAATCACCTTCTGCGGGTGTATTTGCCCACTTTGTCGAAGCTCTTTGGTTTTGGCCCCATAAATGACAGGGTTGAGCATGGGAGGGCAACAAAATAGAGATTGGCCAACAGGATGTGAATGTGGGGAGCGATGCCTGACCATATCGATGTGTCAGAGAGGAGAAGACGAAGGGAGGATAAAACATCAACATCACACAGATGTGGGCTGTGCAGGTGCTGAGGGCTTTCTGGTGGGTTTTCTTTGAGGATATTCTGAAGAGGGCTCTGATTATCAGGACGTAGGACAGGGTAATGAGTGTCAGGTCTAACCCAGTGCATACAAGCACTACCACCAAGGAATACATCCTGTTTACTGTGGTGTCCCACATGAAATCTTTGCAACAGCTATGTGATCGCAGTACGTGTTTGGGATAATGCGGTTGGCACAGAATGGCTGCCTGCTCAGGAGCAGAGGCAGGGGCAGAACAATGAGAACAGCTCTCATCAAAGCCGCTAGACCTAGCTGAGCTATTCGTGTGTTGGTGAGGATGGTGGTGTATCTCAGAGGGTTACATATGGCAACGTAGCGATCGAAGGCCATTGTCACGAGGACGGCTGACTGTATAGCAGAAACCGTGTGAAGGAAGAACATCTGGGTGAGGCAGCCACCCACAGTAATGCTGGTCAAATTGAACCAAAATATACACAGTGCCTTTGGCACAACGGAGGTCGACATGGCGATGTCTGTGAGCGCCAGCATGCAGAGAAGCAGGTGCATCGGCTTGTGCAGGGTCTGCTCTTTGCCTACAACAAACAGAACCATGAAATTTCCCAACAGGCTGATAATGTAGAACATAGAGAAAGGGATGGAAATCCAGATGTGGGCAGCTTCCAGACCAGGGATGCCTGTTAGGAAGAATGTTGAAGGGTCAAAGGGGGAGAGGTTGAAAGCTGCCATGATGTGGTCGATGTGTTGATAGGAATCAGAAATGCTCAAGGTGCCTATGAAGGGAGAGAAACAGAGAGAGGAGGGTTACACACTTTGTAACAAATAGGTACAGTAAATATCTTATAGTTATTTAAAATCCAGAAAGCGGAGTGAGCAGTGACATGGCAACATTTACTCCTCATACATATTAAAAAGTTATAATTAAACTATTAACTCAGGACAGGGATGTGGTTCTCATGGGTGGAGGGATAGCTCAGTGGTTTGAGTGTTGGCCTTCTAAACGCAGGGTTGTGAGTTCAATCCTTGAGGGGGCCACTTAGGGATCCGGGGCAAAAATTGGTCCTGCTAATGAAGGCAGTGGACTGGACTCAATGACCTTCCAGTTCTAGGAGATTGGTATGTCTCCAATTATTATCTTATGGTACACAGTGCTGTGAAACCCTACCCAAAGTGCAAGCACAGACAGGAGGAGTGGGATGGAGAATCCTTCAGAAAATACAATGCCATGAGGTCACTGAGTCAATGTTTCACCATCCTCTAAACTCTTCTGTGTAGTACTGGCTACCCCTGTCACAGGATATTGCAGAACTAGAGGGAATCACTTATTGTTCTGGGCTATGACTTTGTGCTCAAAGGAATGGGCATGAGGGTTACAAGGGTTTTTGTTTTTAGCGCTACAGGTTGCACCTCTGTTACTTCTCCGGTGTCTTTTGGTGAGACAATTTCTTGCAGGCACACAGCTTTGTCTGAGACATAAGTTACAGGTGTTAATTGAGAAGAGACATTCAGCTGCTAACCCTTCTCATGCCTGAATATCAATGAAGTTTCTGATGACAGAAAAAAATGGGGGATTGTAAATAATGATGGTCACTGATTCAGAGCAATCTGGACTGTTTTGTAAACTGGGTCAAAGTAAAAAATACATGTTCTAATGTGGCCATATATACAACTAGGAACAAAGAATGTAGGTGATCCTTACCTGATGGGGGACTATTGTGGGAAGCACAGTGATTCTGAAGGGATAATAATCTAAACGTGAGCTCCCAGGGCAACCCTGAGGCCTAAACAACCAATGAGATCCTGGGATGCTAATCAGGGGAATCTCAAGGAGAGGCAGCACAGTTATTTTACCTCTGTATTTGGCACTGGGGCCACTGCTGCTGGAATCCTGTGTCCAGTTCTGGTGTCCAGGATTAAAGATGGATGTTGATACACTGACAAGGATTCAGAGAAGAATCAGAAGAATTAGTAAAAGATTAGCAAACCTGCCTTATAGTGATAGACTCAAAGATCTCAATCTATTTAGTGTTACAAAGATTGTGAAATGGTGACTTGATAACAGTCTGTAAGTACCTGCATGGGGAACAAATATTTAATAGTCCTTTCAGCCTAGCATACAGAGGTGTAACATGATCCAATGTCTGGAAGCTGAAGTTAAAGAAATTCTGACTTGAAATAAAGTATACATTTTTAAATGGTGAGAGTAATTAGCCATTGGAACAATTTACCAAGGATCTTGGAGGATTCTTCATCATTGAGAAAGTTCAAATCAAAGTTGGATGTTTCCATAAAAGATCTGCCCTAGGAATAACTTTGGGGGTATGTTCTACAAGCCTGTGTTATACAGACAAGAAGATCACAATGGTCCCTTCTGGCTCTGAAATCTCCAGACATATCTCCAGGAGTCAGCTGGAGGCATTTTTTTTTCTATTTGTGACCATTTTGAATTTAGGCTCAAGAGGAGAAATTCTCATGTGACTATGGAGCCTTCAAAGCATTACACTACGTGTGTGTTTCACGAGTCTGAGGGTCCTATGAGGCACTGCATGGATGAATGTTTTAGGTGAAAAAAATAATGACTTGAGCCATAAAATCTCTGCATTGAGGAATAAGTGTACAACCCTTGCCAATACTGAGTGACAGAGCTGGCTGGCAAATGGCACCAGAGCATCTGTTCTTTACCATCTCTGTCCCAGGGCGCACCTTCAGTCTGCTACCAGGGATTCCTGCACATGGCAGCTGTACTTATCTAGACCCCATATTTCCCAGAGTTGCAGCTCTTGTTATATAATGTGCATGCTTCTCAGCTCCCAAGTTGTTCCTGTGTAGCAGTCCTTGAAGCACCCTGCGGTGTGTGTGGGTGTAACAAGAGAAGCTGCCCAGGTGCCTGCCTTGGCATTTACCACTCCTGTGTGAGATTTCTCAGCAGTGAGACACAGTCACTGATGACCCTGCAGCCAAGGGAGCAGGTGTAATGGGAGGCGCCTCACCCCTGCAGAGGAAGAACTGTGTGGAGTGTGAGGAGGCTTGGAGGTTGTGCGAGCCAGGGATGATTGGGGACCATGGAGAAGACAGTGGAGACTAGTGCACTGTTGGAATCAGGGCAGCCTGGGATGGGGAAGGAGAGTACGAATGGGGGAATCAGAATATAATGGGGAATTGAATCAATTGATGAGCAAAGATCAGGTATTTCACTGGTGAATTTACATAATTAATATTCACAACAACAAGCATTGGAAACAAAACTGAGTAAAACTACACTGCAGTTCTGTGGTTTGGCAGGACAAAGAGAATCTGACAACCCCGGCCCCCCAAACACACTCTTGGCCAAGGAAGGTCCCTCCCTGCCTACATAACCCTCAGTGTTCCATGTCTGCCCATGTATACCCCGCTCCAGGCCCCAGAACCACAGTGCTGGCTACCTGTCCATGTAAGTTCCCCATCCCCACAACTTCCAGCCCTGCCACACCAGGATATCCCTTACCCAGGACCAAAACCAGGTGCCAGACCCCATCACGAGAGAAACACCTCATCAGACAAGGTTAAACTCAGTGTCTGCCTGCCCCGGGGAAAAGGGGGAGATCAGCCTGAACTGCCTTTCTGGGGACAAAGAGAATCCCAGCAGCAGCTCAGCCTGTGCAGGGATGGAGAGAGGGACAGAACTGGCCGGATGGAGAGAGGACGTGGAGATTAAAAGGCACCAGCATGAATATCTCTTCCTCAAATCAACACAAAGCTTTAACGTATTGCAGCCCCTTTGAAACCCAGACACCCCTTCCTGAAGCTGCTTTTCCACGTTGGCAATTGCTGATGTCACTACGACACTGTAGTGGGGTTGCTCAAAGGAGGAGGGATGGTTGGGATGGGGGATGGTGTCAGAGACAATCTGCTACAGTGTGGTCCACATGCCGTTACAGTCTGTGACACCCTCTACCCCAAGACGCCTCGTTATGCCTCTCTGGTCTGTGCAGTAGGCGGGATGTGCATTCTCTATTTCATCCAGCATCCAGACTCCATGCCAGTGTGATCTGGATACTGCACATCCCTGCCCCTCCCTGCAACACACACACACACTGTGCGTTCCTGGAACTCCCCCAGTGAGATTTCCAACCCCAACTGGTTTGCTCTAAACCAGAAACATGCTTTTCTTTTTACTGCCTTTTGGTTCTTCTCATCCTTTCCAGAGCCAGAGATGCCAGGGCACAGAGAGCAGATCCCTCCCCCCGCACCACAAAAGAATTGATAGTCTAATTGTTTTGAACCTCTAAGCCTGTGGGTTTGAGATTTCAGCAACTCTCCTGTCAGTTCTTCTTTGGGTCAAATGAGCTCACTCACCCTTAGAGGCCACAGGGTGACTTAAGCTGAAGTCACTGGAGGCTCGTGGCTGGTGTAATTCAGGCCATTTATTTAAGTCCCTACATGTGGATTTATGGTGATCTCATTGGGGCCAATATTTCACCCTTTAATCTGTTTAACTTTCGGCTCCGAGCTGCAAAAATTACAGCTTCTGTTCCTGCTACAGAGGGCCTAGTCTGTGAAAGTGCTGAAAGTCTGAAGGAAATTCCCAGTTTATGGAGCGTTCTAAGCCCCGCCATGAAAGATGGGGATTGCAAAAAAGTGATCCCTGATTTTACTTTCACGGAGGCCAGTGTCAATCTGGAGTGAGCCACTGAAGACAGAATGTGAGAGCAGAATCTGGCCTGTGTGCAGCCCATTCTTGAAGTGAACACTCTGGTAACACAGATCCTTACTGAGAGGTTTTGGCTGCACTTCCTAACAGGGCAGTGAAGTTACTGAATTGGAAAACTTGAGTGAACCGGAGAAAAATCCCCAAAAACCAAAAAGGAAGGTCCTGAGACAGATAGAAGGACAAAGTCTAAACAATTTTCAATACATTTGCAGTTCCAATTTTACTTGGTAAATCACCTCATTTTCTGACAGTACTAAACAGCCCAAGTTTACATATTCTGATTCTTGTGCAGATGGTTCTTGAATTCGACCCTTGAATCCTTCCTGAGCCATTAGCACTAACTTTAATGCAGAAACAGGCAACTCACTGAAATCTCGCTCAGCAGAGAAAGGAAATCTCCTTACAGCAATAGGAAGGCAGAGCCCTGCGAATCAGTGTATGCATTTCTCATATCTGATGCTCACCGTGCTGGACAGTAAGGTTTATAATTCCCTTTCACTTGCCTGCAGACTCTCAGGTTAACTCGGACTCCCAGGCAGTTATCTCGGCTCCCTGGCCACAGGGAAGAGTAAAAAATAGACATTGGAGAACTACAGCTGGAATCCTAGAATATCAGGGTTGGAAGGGAAGTTCATCCAGTACAACCCCCTGCTTAAAGTAGGACCAATCCCCAACTAAATCATCCCAGCCAGGGCTTTGTCAAGCCTGACCTTAAAAACCTCTAAGGAAGGAGATTCGACCACCTCCCTAGGTAACCCATTCCAGTGCTTCACCACCCTCCTTGTGAAAAGGTTTTTCCTAATATCCAACCTAAACCTCCCCCTCTGCAACTTGAGACCATTATTCCTTGTTCTGTCATCTGCCACCACTGAGAACAGTCTAGGTCCATCCTCTTTGGAACCCCCTTTCAGGTAGTTGAAAGCAGCTATTAAATCCCCCCTCATTCTTCTCTTCTGCAAATTAAACAATCCCAGTCCCCTCAGCCTCTCCTCATAAGTCATGTGCTCCAGCCCCCTAATCATTTTTGTTGTCCTCCACTGGACTCTTTCCAAGTTTTCCACATCCTTCTTGTAGTGTGGGGCTCAAAACTGGTCACAGTCCTCCAGATGAGGCCTCACCAATGTCGAATAGAGGGGAATGATCACGTCCCTCGATCTGCTGGCAATGCCCCTGCTTATACAGCCCAAAATGCCGTTAGCATTCTTGGCAACAAGGGCACACTGTTGACTCATATCCAGCTTCTCATCCACTGTAAACGCTTGGTCCTTTTCTGCAGAACTGCTGCCTAGCCATTCAGTCCCTAATCTGTAGCAGTGCATGGGATTCTTCTGTCCTAAGTGCAGGATTCTGCACTTGTCTTTTTTGAACCTCATCAGATTTCTTTTGGCCCAATCCTCTAATTTGTCTAGGTCCCTCTGTATCCTGTCCCTACTCTCCAGTATAGCTACTACTCCGCTCAGTTTAGTGTCATCTGCATACTTGCTGAGGGTGCAGTCCACGCCATACTCCAGACCATTAATGAGGGTATTGAACAAAACCGGGCCAAGGACTGACCCTTGGGGCACTTCCCTTGAAACGGCTGCCAACTAGACATGGAAGAATGGGATGACATGGGATGGGAAGAAATAATTCACTGATAAAAGTGGCTCACATTTTCAGAGCAAACTGAGTTTTGCAAACATTTCTAAAATCCATTTTCTATTGATCATAGCAGCATACTGCCCAGGCAGTTGTAATATCCAATACATTAGCCTCTGAAATTCATTGCCACCCGATGGAGGCCAAATGACAAGATATTGAATTGATGTAAGTCGAAGGGCATGGAAAAGGATTTCTTCTCTCATGATTCTGACATAAAAGGTCCTTGCCAGTATCTCTTTGTGAGGTCTAAAGTGGATAAGCATCGATAAGCATGAAATTTCAGTACTGTGTTGATCTTTCCAAAATCACTGCAGAAATGGGTTTTTCTATCCTGTGTCAGAACTAGCACCATGCTTATCTCCACTCACTCTTTGATTCCTTCACTCCCAAGCACAAAATGACCTGGAGTTCATCTCACAAGGTATGCCATATTTTAGGTGGGATGCAGCCATGGAGCTTGCCTGATGTGTTGCACTTAGCCATTTACGTGTGGTGGTATTTTAAATAGGTGTGCTCTGCTGGGGTGAGAACACAGTGGTAAAGGAAAGAAACAACTGCTCTATCTGCATCTTTTGTTTGGTTGACAGTCTCTCCCTGGTGCTTGCATAACAGGTACAAGCGTGATGGGTTGTCACCCCCGAGGTGCAGTCTGGGGGCCATGGGAATCTAATCACCCAGTAGAGCTGGCCCTTTTCCACACCACTTTGCTGGTGATTCAGCCTCTCCAGGCCCTGTTATCACGGAAAACAACAGCAGATGGCGCCACACACCAGTGGTGTAGCCAGGTTTTCAGTATAGGGGGAGCAAACATAAAAAAAGCGCCCTCCCTTGGCCCCTCCTCTGGCCACGCCCCCCCAACCGGACACACACACCCCCACTCACCTTCCGTCCTGCGCCGCCACCTGTCCACGGCCTGCTCCCAGCACTTGGCGCGCTCCGCACGGGGCTCGCCAGCCAGGCGGCCTTAAAGGCACAGGGGCCCTTTCGCCTCCCCCCGCCCACTGCATTAGCAAGGGAGGGGGGCTGGGGAGCGCTTAGCTGCTGAGCCCTGAGCTGAAGAGCCGGCCCCCTTGTTCCTCCGGCCGCGTCTGCCGCCCCTGCACGGCTCCTCCGGCTGTGCTGCTGGTAGCGCCGGCCGGCAGGTGCCACTTCTGCGCCTGCTGCCCTGAGGGGAAGCGGCTGCTTCCACTGAACCCCGCTAGCTACGCTACTGCCACACACCCAAACTGAGCTACCTGAGGGCTTACCTAAGCCACCCAAGTACAAACAGTAGACACCAGGCCTTAGAGGGCTTTCCCTTCACCCTCTCACCTGATTCTTGTCACACACACAGAAAGCAGAAGAACAGGAGTCCCAATTGCAGGCAATGTGATGTTTATTCACGTTAGTGTCCAGCAAGCACATGTACCAGAAATCTGACACCACAGAACCTTGTTTCCCAGTGTCCCTTCTGAGCTCTGATGCCACAGAGCCTCTACCTGTATCCCCCCTTCCCAGATCTGAAGCCATAGAGCCTTGTTTCCCAGTGTCCCGACCTCCCCGCTCCTTGGCAGGCATAATTATCTTATCTGTTCCATCATACCAACACATCCATGTGGCCAGGCAGAAACAACACACACGGCGTCTTTGTCCTTTTGTCACATGCATTGGCAAAAGTTATAAGAATATATAGATATAAGAGTATCAAAAATCAAACGGGCAAACAAGACCCAGAATTCTATCTCAGATGAAGATACAGGCCTGAATCTTACATAGTCACTAGCACGTCTAACACTCCACCTGATTTTTGTTTCTTTTTTTCTGGGACCCTCCTGCCCAGGTGTCCCGGGAAGAGCATAGGGCACAGGGTGGCACATTTCCGGAAAGGGCCAGGTATCAAGGTGGAATGTGTGGGTGCTCCATTTACCCCACTGCTCCCTGTGCAGTACGATGTCCTGCACATTCCCTCATACACACATACTGCAAGTTTCAAATTAGAGTTCCAGACTTCCCACAGCAATGGGCATGAGAAGGGTGGGTCTGGGCTATCAGATATACTGTGGTGGAGGACCTACATCGCTTTGTGGTACAATTAGCAGTTGTGCTTTATGGATCTGTGCCCTCCTTAATCACTGCAGCACACATTGCAGAATTAGTATACGTACTAATAGGCCAATAGCCATAATAATCCACAGTAACACTAAGAGCCCTGACCATTGTAAAATGGTCACCTGGGCCACCACCAGAAGCACTGCTTCTCCTCTTTGGACACGGTTACGATTCTTTTAACACCATTCTGGAAAATATATTGTAAATGTGTCCAATTGTTGACAGCTCTATCCAGCTGTTCCTGCAAGTTTTGCGTTTTCCCTTTAGAATGACTACAAAGAAACCAAGAATTTTCTTCTATAACACTTTTTAAAACATTTTTACAACTTTTAACTGCTTAATTCCTCCAGTCTCTGCAGAGTTAACTTTTACTCTTTTTTTCAATTACTTGCTTATTTCCCAAAATGACACCTTCATTTACTCAGATTTTAGCATTCCAAGTATTGGCCCAGGGATCTGAATTCCCCATGGCTGTACTTACTGCTTCCCTTACTCATGCCACTATGCCCCTTAGCCTCCAAACCACAACCTGTTTTCTGATCTCTTATCTGTTGCCTGCCTGCTTGTCTGGGCCTGATCCTGCTTTCCTCCCTGAACCCTGGAACCATTCTTGAGCCCTTAGCACTAACAGGCAACTCACCAAAATCCTGCTCAGCAGAGAGAGGAAATCTTCTTACTGAGACAGCAAAGCAGAACCCTGAGAATCAGTGTATCTCATACTCGGTGTCCTGGAGAGCAATCTTTATGATTGCCCTGTACAGTCCCAGCGAACTCTCAGGTTGGCCAGGACTCCCAGACAATTCCCTCGACTCTGTGAACAGAGGGAAGAGCAGAAAATAGACCCTGGAGAACTTTAGCCTGAGAGCCTCCCTAGGGAATGAAGAAATGATTCAGCAAAACCAGGAGCTCAGATTGTCAGGGCAAACTGAGCCTTGCAGACTGTTCAGCCTAGAAATTGATGATGGCTTTTTTTCTGTGTGTAACGTACAGCCATCTGCTCTATGTGTGGAAATGGTGCCACAAGATATGGGACCAAAAACCATTTTCAATTGATGATAGCAGCGTACCATTGCATGCTTCCCTTGCAGTTGTAATATCCAGTCCATTTGCCCCTAATTCACTGGCACCCTGTGGAGACCAAATGACGTGATCCTGAATTGATGCAGGCCAAAGGGCATGGAAAATGCTTTCTTCTGCCAGGATTCTGGCATCAAAGGTATTTGCCAGTATCCCTTTGAGAACTCAAAAGTGGATATATATCTGGCAGCTACTAAATTGTTCTAATAGTTCATCTACTGTCTGCATCAGGCAAGCATCAAATTTCAACACTGTTTTGGTCTCTCAGAAATCGATGCAGAAATGGGTTGTGCTATCCTGCATCAGAACTAGTACCATGGGGCTTCTCCTCTCGCTGTGTGATTCCTTCACCACTCCCATGGCCAAAATGACCGCAGATGGTATCCCACATTTTATGAAGGAACAGCCATGGAGTTTACCTAATCTGTTGCCCTGGGGCCATTTCACTATGATGGTATTTTAGGTATGTGTGTCCTGCTGGGGTGAGAACACAGCGGTAAAGTAAACAACCAACCGCTACATCTAGATTTTTGGGGGTGGGGGGGGGCTATAGTCCCTCCCCCAAGTTAATCACAGGTTCTTGGGGGCCTAATTTGGGCTCCAGAAAGTTTGAGTGCAATGGGTTGTCACGCCAGGGTGCAGTCTGGGAGCCATGGGAACCGCTGCACCCCTCTAACCACCCAGCTGGGCTGACCCTTTTTCACCCTGCTTTGCTGGTGATTTAGCCTCTCCAGGCCCTGTTATCACCCAACACGACAGCAGATGGCGCCACACACCCAAATTGAGCTACCTGGGAGCTTACCTAAGCCACCCAAGTACAAGCAGCAGACACCAGGTGTTAGAGGACTTTCCCTTCACCCTCTCCTCTGGCTCTGGCCATGCAGACCGAAAGCAGAAGACCAGACGTCCCAAGCGCAGGGGATTAGTTTCCAGCAAGCATGTGTATCATAACTGTGACGACGCCGAGCCTTTACCCATATCCCCCTCCCAGCTGTGACCCCACAGAGCCTTGTTTCCCAGGGTCCAAACCTGCCCCCTCCTTACCAGGCTTAATTATCTTATTTGTTCCATTTTACCAACTAAACCATCTGGCCAGGCAGAAACAACACACACAGAGTCTTTGTCCTTTGTTCACGCACATATATAAGAATATATAGACATAAGAGTGTCAAAAATCAAATGGGTAAACAAGACCCAAAATTCTGGTTCAGGTGAAGACACAGGCCTGAATCGTATGTTGTCACTAGCAGTCCTAACACTCCTCCCTTTGTTTTCTTTTCTGGGACCCTCCTGCCCCTTGGGAAATGCATAGGGCACATGGTGGCACATTTCCTGAAAGGGCCAGTTATACGATGGAATGTGTCCATGCTCCATTTACCCCACTGCCCCCTGTGCAGTATGATGCCCTGCATCTTCCCTCTTACAGGCATACTCCAAGGATTCCAGTTAGTGTTCCAGACTTCCCACAGCAATGGGCTTGAGAAGGTTGGGTCCCGGTTATCTGTTACACTGTGGTGGACGGCCCACCTTGCTTTATGTGTTATAATCAGCGGTTGTGCTTTGAGTTTCTGTACCCTCCTTAACCACTGCAGTATATATTGCAGAATTAGTATACGTAATAATAGGCCAACAGCCATAATGATCCACAGTGACCCCGAGACTGGACCATTGTAACGTATTCCAGCATCCGGGCCACCACCACCAGAAGCACTGCTTCTCCTCCTTGGACAGGGTTAAAATTCTTTCAACACCATGCTGGAGAATACATCTGTTGTCAGAAGTGTTGTCGGAGTGCTACCAGTAGGGCGCTCTGCTTTCTCCAATGTTGATATCACTCGGCTGCGTGCGTGTGTTCCCTCTGTGTGCTGCCCCAGCTCTTCGAAGATAGCTGACACAGCAGACCCGATGAGAACCCTCAATAACCACAGAGTCTATTAAGATGCAAAGCCACGTTGGCTAGGTTTATTGCGACCTCGGACACAGGTTGCAGTTCCCCGTAGATTACTTAGTCTACCGGGCATACTACTAATAGGTGCCTCTTGGCAATGGACCCGGCTCAGTCAGTGGCGGGACTTTCCACTGCCCCCTCGGCTGGACAAAGACACCGCCCCAAGGATACATTCTTATACACAGGTACAAACAAGTTATACATCACTCCTGACGTATTGGGGTGCAACCCCTCCACGTAGTAAGGTACAACTTCTTTACGTATTAAGGTGACGCCTCTCACCTTGTACATGTTGGTTCGATCAAAACAACTCTAGCCATCATATAACCCTTTTGCCCCTGTCATTGGGATGGGTCAGCCTGTCCTTTATTACCTATGGAATGTTTCAGTATAGTATTTTCTGGTGCTGTGTTTATACTTCGGTATGCTAGGTGAATATATGTTTATGCAACATCAGCTCTTTCCTTGCCAGCTTCTGTGAACCAAGCCGACCTTCAGCTCACAGCCTCACTTTGCTTTTTAGCTAAGTCTTGTCCATTTCTTTAGTTCAGGCCCCAGGCCTCATACTGGGCCTTTATCAGGGCCTGCACTTACTACAACATCGTAAATGCGTCCAATTGTTGGCTGTGCCAGACCCCGTGCTCCAGGCTCTCTCTTTGCACCAGAGAAGAGTGCTATGAAGGATAAAGATATCCTCATTATTCTTGACTATGCTCTGCATACCCCAAAGCCATCCCCTTGTGCTCCACCAATGCACCTACCAGCACAAATGAGCTTATGAAATTATTTTCCCAGGTGGCAATACCCCGAGAAATCCTTACTGTTGATTGATCTAACTTCACTTTACAACTAATTAAAGAACTGTACGATCTACTGAGGGTAAAGACATTCTGAACATTTATCTACCATTGCCAAACTGATGGGTTGGTAGAGCGATTTCACAGAATTTTGATGGCAACATTAAAGAAGTTTGTAGTCTTGGATCCCAAACCCTGATACTAACTCTTCCCCTGCCCTCTTTTTTGCTATGAGGGAGGTACCTCAAGTCTAGGGTTGCCAACTGAACACCCCAGCCCCACTCCTTCCTCAAGGTCCCACCCCTGCCCCACTCTTTCTCTGAGGCCCCGCCCCTCCTCACCCATTCTCCGAGGTCCCGGCCCCATTTGCTCCATTTCTTTCTTTCCAAACCCTCACTCACTTTCACCGGGCTGAGGTAGTGAAATGTGGAATGGGGTGAGGGGTCCAGCTGAGGACAGGAATGAGGGGTCTGGGATGTGGGAAAGGGCTCCGGGCAGGGGCAGAGGTTGGGGTGCGGGAGGGGGTGCGGACTCCTGCTGGGGATTTGGTCTGTTGGGTGGGGATGAGGGGGTTGAGGTGCAGGAGGGGGCTCAGACCTGGGGTCTGGTGTTGGGGAGGGTGTGGGGGTGCCCTTGCACCCACAGGCACAGCCCCTGTAATTCCTATTGGTCGTGGTTCCCAGCCAATGTTATCTGCGGAGCCAGAACTCAGGCTGTGGCAGTTTGCAGAGCCTCCCAGGTCACCCAGGTACAAAGGGGCTGCAAGGATCTGTTGCCCACTTCTGAGAGCTGTGCAGAGCTAGGGCAGGCCAGGAGTCTGCCATAACCCCTGGCCTCAACTGCGCCATTGACCAGACTTTTAATGACCCACTTGGCAGTGCTGACCGGAGCCACCATGGTCCCTTTTCAACAAGGTGTTCCAGTCAAAAAACAGATGCTTGGCAACCCTAATCAAATAGCCAAGTTTTCTCCCTTTGAACTTCTATCTGGGAAGCAACCTTGAGGATGCAGGTTTAAAACAAAGAAAAGCAAGTACTATATACAACACACAACAGCATGTTCTGGGCAGCTTTTGCCTCTGACTGTCAGATGTGTGGACTGGAAAACAGGAGATGGATAATGGTGTTAAATATATTTAAAAATTGTTTTTAATTTATAAGGGGGGTCGCACTCAGAGGTTTGATACATGAAAGAGGTCACCCATACAAAAGTTTGAGAACCACTGAATATAGGCCTTCTCTTGTTTATGTTATGCATTTAGCAAAATTCTTCTACCAAACACCAACAAAGATCTGGGGCTATTTCTTAATTGAAGAATGCAATAGCATTATGTTCATTATCTGGGGACTTTGCTCTTCCATGTTTCTCTAAGCAAGTCTGGAAAACCTTGAGGCTGCTTCCCAGACATCAACTCTATGGGAGAAACCTTGGGGTCTTGAGGCATCTTCCTGATTCAGCTTTAATTCTCCCCATCAGTCCCCCACCCCACCATCACCATTTTCAGTAAAAGTCACAGACAGGCCACAGGCTTCTGTAAATTTTTGTTTACTGCCCATAATGTGTCCGTGATTTTACTGAAAATCTTAACTTTAGGAATGGCTGATCAACTGGTCTGCTCTTTGTTCCTGAATCCTATCATCACCAGGATGTACCCTTTGCAGCTGGAAGTAGCAGTTTCTCACCTATGTTGTTTGGTTCACCAGCTTTTGCCCTGGTCAAAGCCACACAGTAAGAAGTCCCAGTAGCCTTAGTGTTAAGAATGTTACACTTCAACGACTATAAAGCAGCAAAGAATCCTGTGGCACCTTATAGACTAACAGACGTTTTGTAGCATGAGCTTTCATGGGTGAATACCCACTTCTTCAGATGCATCCGAAGAAGTGGGTATTCACCCACGAAAGCTCTTGCTACAAAACGTCTGTTAGTCTATAAGGTGCCACAGGATTCTTTGCTTTACAGAACCAGACTAACATGGCTACCCCTCTGATATTCAACGACTATGTTTGTCCTGGTAACTCACTGAGCTTCCTCTGAAAAAATCTCTCCAGGCTTAGATGCTAATGTAGGGTGCCTTGTTTTCAGAGGCTGGTGTAGGTTGCAGGATGGCATAATATGGTTTTCCAGTACTTCATTACAACATGTTGAGGCTCACTCCATGGAAAGCCGTACAATTGTCATACTTTCAGCTTCTGTGTTTTGCTGGAACCTCCACTGCTGCCCTCAGTTCAATTTGTGCTATGCGCTTTTCTCCTTTGTCACAAAACGATCCATTTCTCAGTAAGCTGTTTCCCATTGTAATCACACTGCTGTCATAGTTTCAAGTTTGTTTTGGCAAAAACAACGAGGAATCCTATGGCACCATAAAGACTAACACATTTATTTGGGCCTAAGCTTTCATGGGCTGTAACCCACTTCGTCAAATGCATGAAATGGAAACTTAGTGAGCAGGTATTTATACACATGCAAAGGTGGGTGTGTTACTTTACATTACTTACATTACACTAAGTACACATTTTGAAATGTAGCTAAAAGTTCAGTGGCTTTGGGAAGTAATACTGTTGCTTTGAATAGGTCCCGTGTCTCTGGATTGTAGCAATTTGGAGACAGCATTTACCATTTCCAGAATCTTCCTTCGGAGCAGAATGAGACAAACAGAACTAAAATTTTTCATTAATTTCTTTAATGCTGGAGGCTTGTTAATTTTAACGGCATTTTTTCTCAGGCGAATTACTTCTGTGGGTGTGTCTATTGTGCCTAAATACTGAAATCTGAGAGGAAGGAGTGACTCATACCGGTTGCTGATAAATTGTCTAGTCAATTCCTTGACCAAGCTTTCATTTATGAAATATGTTCTAGAGGTCAAATACAAAATCTCAGAGCCAAGATTCCGTTATGGAAACAGACACAAGGGTCTTGGTATTTTGGGCTACAGGCCCGCAACTCTGTTACTTCCCTTGTGTCTTTTGGTGAGATACTTTCTTGCAGGTACCCCACTAGGTCTGGGGCTATGTTCAGAAAAGTATCACAAGAATTAGTAAAAGATTAGAATACCTGATTATAGTGATAGACTGAAATATTTTAATCTATTTTGTTTAATAAAGATGGTCAAGGGATGACTTGATAACAGTCTATAAGTCCCTACACAGGGAACCAATATAAAATAATATGCTTTTCAGCCTAGCATACGGAGGTGTAAGAGAATACAATGGCTGGATGTTGAAATTAAAGAAATTCTGACTGGAAATAAGGTGTACATTTTTCAACGGTGAGAGAAATTAACCACTGGAACAATTTATCAAGGGTTTTGGTGGATTCTTCATCACTGAGAATTTTTAAATCAAGATTGGATGTTTCTCTAAAAGATCTGCTCTAGGAATAGTTTTGGGGTTATGTTATACAGGACTCTGTTATACAGGCTAGATGATCACAATGGTCCCTTCTGGCCTCAGAATCTCCGAACATGTCTCCAGGTGTCAGCTGGAGGCATTATCCCTGCAAGCTCATGCCTGAGCTTACTGAAGGCACTTTTTCTATTTGTGACTGTGTTGCATTTAACCCTCTGGGGAGAAAATATCATGCGACTGCGCTGCCTTGGGAATGTATATTTCGCAGGGCTGAGGGATCCCATGAAGTACTGCATGGATGAACACTATAGCTGAGAAAATAATGACTTGAGACCATCAAATCTCGACTTTGAGGAATAAATTGACAGCCCTCACCATGAACGACTACCAGAGCTGGCTAGTAAATGGCCCCAGAGCCAGGGCCGTCTCTAGGCACCAGCCTAGCAAGCAGGTGTCTGGGACGGCAAACGGGAAAGAACAGCTTCCCGGGCAGTCTTAGGGCAGCACTGCGGTGGCAGCTCCTCCAGTTCCCTCTTCGGTGGCAATTCGGTGGCGGGTCCGTCAGTCGCTCTCTTCCTCTTTCAGCTGCTGCTGAAGTGCCGCTGAAGAGGAAGAGAGGGATTGAAGGACTTGCCGCCCGAATTGCTGCCGAAGAATGAAGTGACGCGATTGAACCGCCGCCGCCCACGTGCCTCCAATCAACTTTTTTTGTCCCCCCACTTGGGGCAGCAAAAAAGCTGGAGCCGGCCCTTCCCAGAGCATCCTGGATTAACCATCACTCTCCCCGTGGCACACTGTTTCAGTCAGCTACCAGTGGTTCCTGCACGTGGCAGCTGTATTTATCTAGGCCCTCACATGTCCCAGAGTTGCCTGCTCTCATTATATAATGTGCAAACTTCTCAGCTTGTGAGTTGTTCCTGTGTAGCAGTCCTTGAAGCACCATGCACCATGTAACAAGAGAAGCCACACAGATCCCTGCCTTTGCATTTGCCAGTAGTGTGTGATAGATCTAACCATTGAGACATAGTCACTGATTGCCCCAAAGGAGCAGACGTGATGGGAGGCATCTCACCCTTGTAGAGGAAGAGTTGTGGGGAATATGGGGCTGCTCGGAGGTTGTAGGAGCCAGGGATGAGTGAGGAGTGTGGAGAAGACACTGCGACCAATGTGCAGTTGGAATTGTGGCAGTTTGGGATGGAGGAGGAGAGTACGGACAGCAGGTCAGAGTATGATCAACACCTCAATATCTAGTGGGAAGCAGGTATCAAGTGCCAGCAAGTTAAAGAAGTACGGGCTGGATGAATGGACTGTAAGGTGGATAGAAAACTGGCTAGATGGTCGGGTTCAACGGGTAGTGATCAATGGTTCCATGTCTAGTTGGCAGCCGGTATCAAGTGGAGTGCCCCAAGGGTCAGTGCTGGGGCCGGTTTTGTTCAATATCTTCATTAACGATGTGGAGGATGGTGTGGACTGCACCCTTAGCAAGTTTGCAGATGACACTAAACTGGGAGGAGTGGTTGATACGCTGGAGGGTAGGGCGATGATACAGAGGGACCTAGACAAATTAGAGGATCGGGCCAAAAGAAATATGATGAGATTCAACAAGGATTCCTGCACTTAGGAAGGAAGAATCCCATGCACTGCTACAGACTAGGGACCGAATGGCTGGGCAGTAGTTCTGCAGAAAAGGACCTAGGGGTTACGGTGGACGAAAAGCTGAATATGAGTCAACAGTGTGCCCTTGTTGCCAAGAAGGCTAATGGCATTATGGGTTGTATAAGTAGGGGCATTTCCAGCAGATCGAGGGATGTGACTATTCCCATCTATTCAGCACTGGTGAGGGCTCATTTGGAGTACTGTGTCCAGTTTTGGGCCCCACACTACAAGAAGGATGTGGATAAATTGGAGAGAGTCCAGCGGAGGGCAACAAAAATGATTAGGGGGCTGGAGCACATGACTTACGAGAAGAGGCTGAGGGAACTGGGATTGTTTAGTCTGCAGAAGAGAAGAATGAGGGGGGATTTGATAGCTGCTTTCAACTACCTGAAAGGGGGTTCCAAAGAGGGTGGATCTAGACTGTTCTCAGTGGTAGAAGATGACAGAACAAGGAGTAATGGTCTCAAGTTGCATAGGGGGAGGATTAGGTTGGATATTAGGAAAAACTTTTCACTAGTAGGGTGGTGAAGCACTGGAATGGGTTACCTAGGAGGTGGTGGAATCTCCTTCCTTAGAGGTTTTTAAGGTCAGGCTTGACAAAGCCCTGGCTGGGATGATTTAGTCGGGTTTGGTCCTGCTTTGAGCAGGAGTTGGACTGATACCTCCTGAGGTCCTTCCAACCCTGAGATTCTATGATTCTGTGATTCTATGATGCAGAATAGCACAACCCTAATGTGCATCCATTGCTGAAATTTTACTGTATTCAAATTTGATGCTTCCCGATGCAGAGAGTTGATGAACTATTAGAACAGTTTGAGCTGCAGATATAGACCTCACAAATGGAAACTGGCAAATACCTTTGATGCCCAAATGCTGGGAGAAGAAAGCACTTTGCATTGCATCAATTCAAGATCACATCATTTGGCCTCCACAGGGTGGCAGTGACTTTCAAGGGCTAATGGACTGGATATTACAACTGCCTGGGCATATGAATCATTACACTGCTCCAATTATTTGAAACAGGTTTCGGTCACATAACTTGTGGTGGCATTCCCACACATAGTGCATTACACACAGAAAAGAAAGTCATCGCTAATTGTAGGCTGCACAATCAGCAAACTCCGTTTGCCCTGACAATCTGAGCTCCTGGTATTTGTGAATCATTTCTTCACTCTCATGTGAGATTCTCAAGCTGAAGTTCTCCGGGTCTATTTTCTGCTCTTCCTACTGCTCATGGAGTCGAAGGAATTGTCTGGGAGTCCTGGCAACCTGATAATCCACAGGGACTGTACAGGGAAAGCATAAATGTCACTGTCCAGAACGGCGAGTGTCAGAACGTGAGATTCATACGCTGATTCTGCAACAAGAAAGTAGAGCCCCAGTAAGGAGATTTCCTCTCTGCTGAGTGTTATTTTGGTGAGTTGCTTGTTTCTGCACTAACATTTGTACTATGGGCTCAGGAAGGGTTCCAAGGTTCAAATCAAGAACCATCTGAGCAGGAATTCACCAGCATGGTGATTTGAATTGTTTTATTGTCAGACACACCCAGGGATTTGCCTGGCATAATTGGAACGATAAATGTATTGGAAATAGATCAGACTTTTTTTAAGATCGGTTCCTCATGTCTTACTGTGTCCTCCTATCTGTCTCAGTAACTCTCTTTCTTTGGGTGGAATCATTTTTCCTCTGGATCGCTCAAGTTTTTCAATTCAGCAACTTCACTGTGTTGCTGGGTAATACAGCCAAAGCCTCTGCAGTGGGTCTCTGTGCTACCAGAGAGTTCACAACACGAATCGCATACACAGGAGTTCAGACAATGGTCAGATTCTGCTGTCACTTTCTGCCATCAGTGGATCTCTGCTTCAGGCTCATGCAGCACCCTAACACAATGGTGCTCTCTGTAGCAGGACCTGAAGCTGTGATTATCGCAGCTCAGAGCCAAATGTTAAATAGGTTAAAGGGAGAAATCTTGGCTCCATTGAGATCACCCTAAATCCACATCTAGGAACTTAAATAAATGACCTGTTTACACCAATCATAAGCCTTCAGTGACTTCAACTGGAGTCGTCCCATGGCTTCTAAGGATGAGTGAGCTCATTTGAATGAAAGAAGAACTGACAGGAGAGAAGAGTTGCTAAAATCTCAAACTCACAGGCTTAGAGGTTCAAACCAATTAGGATAAACAATATTTTCAGGGATAGAGAGGGATCTGCTCTCTCCATGCCCCTGCATCTCTGGTTCTGGAGAGGACGAGAAGCACCAAAAGGGTGTAAAAATAGAAGCATGTTTCTGGCTTAGAGGAAACAAGGCAGTGCTAGTTATCTCACCGAGGGAGGTCCAGGAATGCACAGTCTGTGTGTGTGTGTGGCCTGAGGGAGTGCGGGGAGGAGGATGTGACAGTGGGATATGCTGTCTCTCTATCACAGTGGTAGGGAGTCCTGAAACCAGGCAAAATATAGAATTCACATCCTTCCTAATGCACAGACCAAAGAGGCGTTGAGCTCTGTTGAGCACAAAGTCATAGCCCAGCATGACAATGTCTGTTTCCATAGCAGACACTTGGCTCCTTTCCAACATAGGAATGGCCTTGGGCGTCAGAGCTATGGTCAATCTAGTCCATTTTCCTCTCTCCGATGGTGACAGCCCCAGCTGCTGCAGAAGGTGTAAGAAACCCAGTAGCAGTGGATGGGGACGGTGACTTGACCGTCATGAGGCATCATTCTAACGCCTAACCGCTAGAGATTGGCTTGTACCCTGAAACACATGGGCGTAGAGGCTTTCCAAAATATTTATTTAGCTGTAAGTAATGTAACTGGATACTCACTATCCATGTAAATGTCGCAATCCTTCCTGACTCTTGCTTATCTCGTGACCTCAACTACCACTTGTGGTAAGGAGTTCCTCAGTCTCTTGAGGCATTGAGTGAAGCAAACATTCTTTTTATCTGTGTTGATTTTGCCATGTTTCAGTATAACTGAATGACCACTTGATCTTGTGTTATGAGATATGGAGAACACAGTCTCAATCTGCCCTCCAACAGTCAGTATTTTATAGACTTTTCTTGTGTCCCCTCTTATTCGTCTCCTTTGTAAAGGTAACGACCCCAGTCTTTTCAACCTCTCTCCATATCAGTTTCCCAAGGCCCTTGATCATCCTTACTGCCCTTCCCTGAACCCCTCTAGTTCTGCAATATCCTGGGTGAGAAGGGTGCCCAGTACTACACAGAGGAGACCACAGGAGGGTGAAACATTGACTGACTGATCTCGTGACACTGTATTTGCAGTATGATTTCCCATCCCATTCCTCCTAGAGCTCAGTGTTTTTCTTAGTTTCTGCCCATGCTTGCACTGTGAGCAGGGTTTCACGGAGCTGTGTACCATGATGCCCAGATCTCTGTCATGAGCTCATACAGTTAAATTAGAATCTTGTAAGGTGTTAGGCAAATACATTGGCATAAACACTGCAGTTATTAACATCAACATTTATCTGCCATCATGTTGCCCATTGACCTAGCTTGGTTAGCTCCCTCTGAGGACTTCTCTGGACTTGACTATAACTGAAATAATCTCTATAAATGTTCCCATCTACTTCTTGACCCCTTTCTAGACTGTTATCATAGTAAATATTTTATATTTCACTGTATTATTGCTATAAAGTGTGTAACCCCCCTTGCTGTGCTTCACTCTCTTCATAGGCACATTGAACATTTCTGAGCTCGATCAACCCATTGAGAACTTCATGGCAGCTTTCAACCTCACCCCCTCTGACCCTTCAACATTCATCCTAATGGGCATCCCTGGCCTGGAAGCTGCCCACATCTGGATTTCCATCCCCTTCGCTATGTTCTACATTGTCAGCCTATTGGAAAATGTTACACTTCTGTTTGTTGTAAGCAAAGAACAGACCCTGCACAAGCCAATGTACCTTCTGCTCTGCATGCTGGCACTCACAGATATCGCCACACCTACTTCTGTCGTGCCAAAGGCACTGGGTATATTTTGGTTCAATTTGAAAGGTATTACTGTGGGGGGCTGCCTCACCCAGATGTTCTTCCTTCACACAGTTGCTGCTATTCACTCAACCATCCTCGTGACAATGGCCTTTGATCGCTACGTTGCCATATGTAACCCTCTGAGATACGCCACCATCCTCACCAAAGGACGAATAGCTAAGCTAGGGTTTCTAGGTTTGATCAAAGCTGTTCTCTTCATTCTGCCTATGCCCCTTCTCCTGAACACATTGCCATTCTGTTCCAACCGCGTTATCCCCCACACACACTGCGAACCTATAGCTGTGGCGAAGATATCGTGTGGGGATATTACAGTCAACAGGATGTATGGCTTAGTGATACTGTTTGTAATTGTTGGGTTAGACCTGATGTTCATTGCCCTGTCCTATGGTCTAATCATCAGGGCCCTCCTCAGAATATCCTCCAAGAAAGCTTACCAGAAAGCTCTCAACACCTGCACAGCCCACATCTGCGTGATGATTACATATTATACTTCTGGGCTCTTCTCCTCTTTCATATACCGGTTCGGTCAGGACATCGCTCCCCATGTTCACATCCTCTTGGCTGACCTCTATTTACTCCTCCCCCCCATGCTCAACCCTATTATTTATGGGCTCAAAACCAAAGAACTTCGTGACAAAGTGGGAAAATACACCTGCAGAATGTGATCACCTGGGACATTGAATTTAGCTTGTGTTATGAGAGGGAGAAAGGCTATCTCCTTGATAATCAAGGGTGCTCTGTCCCAGTTTGACTAAACTCAGCATTGTGTGGGATTCACAGTCTGAGAAGTTTCTCACACCTAATCTCTCATCACTCCATCACCCAGCACTGCTCTCTCCAGTGCTGATTTCTCTCTCTGACCATCCCCTTACTTCCTTCAGCATGACCCATTAGCCCCAACCCCTACCCCTGTCACATGGCTTTTCGTAACTCTTACATTACTAACTCTTAGCTGCTACTGCAGCTTTCTGATGCAAGGTGGATTTCATTAGTCCTTGCATGAACAGGGCTCTTTATCAGTTTGATGAACGTAAGCTGCAGTTTGAGATAGGTGACAAAAACATTGAGAAACTTTCATTTGTACAGTGTTATGATGAGTGAAATTTACCTGATTTTTTTTTTACTTCCAATCCTTAAAGAAACCTGGAGGATAAACCAAATAAAGACTGACTGTAGCAAACTAATTCAACACAAAATGTGGACACTGACTACCATCACTGAATGCAATCAGAAATAAATACTATAATAATGCCTTAGTTGTTTTTTCATTACAAATGTTTTGGGCTACTTTGGGGCTTTTTTTAATGCCATTTTTGTGATTGAAACGCCTGCCAACCCTCAGTCGGGATACAAGTACCAGCATTTTGAATTTGATTGTCATCTCACATGTGCGTTGCTAATGTGAACAAACTCCTGCTGGGGCTTGTAGCTTTTTTTTAAATCAAATCTGTAGTAGGTGTGTAACAAAAGCTTTCATCTGTTATTTTATGTATAGACAAATCTGTTAATAAAATAAACCCTTTCTTTGAAGAAAGCGATGGGGCTACTTTCAGGTGAGTTGTTAAATGACTTTGGGCTTTTAATGCAGTGGAATTCTGGCAATCCCAGCCAGACCCTGCAGCACTGCAGAGCTGAGGCAGAGTGGGGAGGTGCAGCTGGAGCAGCACAGGAGAACGGGTCCTGGGTCAGCAGAGACAAGCAGCTCCAAAGGGAGCCAGGGCTGAGCTACCGAGGAGAGCTGCAGGGCCAGAGCCAGGATAGAGGATGCCGGCCGTGCCACAAGTATCACAGCAGCCGAGAGCAATGAGCAGCTGGGGAGAGCAAGGTAGGGCCATGGGATGAGGGCCCAGCAAAGGGAGATGTCTCCCGACAGGATGGCTTTCAAGGTCTGACTCAGGGATGGGGATGGGACTTGAACCCAATATGAGGGCAGGTGCTGGGAAGAAGGGCCCTGCCACCTAAAATCTGTAGGCTCTGCTGGCCTTCTGTACCCATGGGTGCCACTCGCAGTATTATGTGTATATCTTCATTATACAAACTCCTTCCGCCCCCACAGCCGTCTTTAGCAGTGGAATAGCTGACACGGTTACTCTTTCAATTATCTTTGCTGGGCTTCCGTGGCAACACCCTGATGTACAGGGGCACAGCAATCCTCACAGGCTGTCTGCAAACGACTGAAGGCCAAAGGCAGAAATGATACAAATAGTGGAAAGTGTCTTTGGTATGTGTGATAGGTGCGGGTCTGCCAAGGTATAATGCTGCACCTGTTCTACTTAGCTCATGATGGGAGAAGTTCCTTTGCAAATATAATCTCGAAAAACTTTACAGGTTTTTCTTTTTTTAAATGATAGCTGGCATTGTGGCGCCTTGTAGCAGAGGCCTGGGCTAAAATAATCAAAACTTTGCAGCTATAAAGCAAAGTTAAGTGTGAGCAAGAGGCAGCTCACAGAGTCTGTCAAGAACAGGGCTGATATTGCAGAAACACACAGTAGTGTTAGGTATAAAACTATAGACACAAACACATGCCAGGACGGTGGCACCAGAACATCTCTACACCAAACACACTCCTCAATGAGAATAGGAACACGCTGATCCATCTTAAAGTTAGGGTCAGGGATAACAGCATAATGGATGGAGATGTCCAAGGTAATGTGCAGTCTCTGGATACGTCAATGGTTGACACCCTAATACTTCAAAGGGTGGCATCCTGATACACCAGGAGCAATATGTAACTAGTTCCTATTGGTGTATAAAACTCTATCTCAGAGGACGTGTCTTTGTCTGGCGTAGGTGATAGTGGAAAGTCCTGCCACTAACTGAGCTAGTCCATTGCAACAGGCATACACGTGTTAGTGTATCTGTAACAACTGAGCAGGGCATTAGGACCACACTTCATTGTCAATAAACCTGACCAAATCCCTTCTCTAAGAACTGAGTCTGTGGATTTATTGGGCAGCTCAGTTGGAGCTGGCTGTATGGGCTATCTGGCCAGAGTCAGTACAGCACACAGCAAGAACATACACACACAGCCAAACATCTGTCAACAGTGCACAATATGTAACTACCAGAGAACTGGTCCAGCTCATTGAGGCACATCAGATGGGCTCAATTGGAATTTTGGTCTTCAGCCCTTGGAATCAGTGTCCAGGGTGAGCCTGGCTCACAACCCCATCGAAGCATCAGAACCTCAACAAGACATCAAATCCCTCCCCAACTGCCACCTGTGCACCCGGGCGTGTTGTTCCCAGCACTGGAAACCTAACAGTAAACCCCACCAAACCCACAATTCCCCCACGCAGCAGCTGCACACATGCTGAGCGAGCAAAGGAAACTGTTCCAAGAGGCGCTGCGGCAGGCTGGAATTGGGGGAAGCATCATTTCCACATTATACCTAAAACCCTGCTAGCAACAAAGGATTCATCTGTAGAATCCATGGGTCTGGAGCGGGTGCACGAAAGAGGCAGCCAGGCATGTCACTGATGACCAGCATGGGCAAGTCACCTTGAGTAGTTTAGGCAGAGCTGCTGTGGCGCGTGCCCAAACGTCTTGTCTGTATTTTACTCCTCACAAGTAAAGAAACACCTGTTAATGCATCAGAGAGACTTGGAAAAGTACCAAAGCTCTCAGATTCTAGCAGAGACTTTAAGCGTCTGAGGTGGATCCTGCATTGGAAGAACAGAGCTTGGTATTTTTTCATAACACTTGAATGATCCACTTCCCATCTCAGGAGGACACAGAGACCCCTGGACTGGGGATTCTGAGGCAAAATTCTGCATAACTCTCTTACACGACCCCCATGTCCTGCACCTCAGTGTCGCTCTTTGCTGGAGCCCAAGCCAGTGCTCTGTCTTTTCAGGATTTTTCAGAAAGTGTTTCACAGAGTGAAATTTTGGGGCTATTGTATGTAAAACCCTGACAAAGAGATGTCAATTGTTCCTAGTCAGTTTCAAGGAGCTAGAACCATACATCTGTTAATGGAGATTCCCTACATCCTAGGAAGGAAGGAAGGATGGATGATGGTAAAGTACAAGCAGAATCTGATGAGAAACAGTCAAAGGGAAAAAAATCCCATAGTGAATGGCAATGAACATAGGGTAGGTTCAGAAATTAAAATAGTGAAAGAACAAATTAATATTTACTTAGCAAGTTAGATATATTCAGCAAACCAGTGATTTTCCAACTATTGTACTGGTGACCCCTTGCACAAGTGGTATAGAGAAAGTAAACAAGGAAATATTATTTACTCCTTCTCATAATATAAGAACAAGGGGCCACCAATCAAAATTAATAGGTTTAAAACAAACACAAAGTATTTTTCACGCAACACACTGTCAACCTCTGGAACTCCTTGCCAGAGGGTGTTGTGAAGGCCAGTACTACAATGGGATTCAAAAGGGAGCTAGATAGATTCATGGAGGATAGGTCCATCAATGGCTATTAGCCAGGATGGGCAGGAATGGTGTCCCTGGCCTCTGTTTGCCAGAAGCTGGGATTGGGTGACAGGGCATGGATCACTTGATGGTAACCTGTCTGTTCATTCCCTCTGGGGCACCAGCCATTGGCCCCTGTCAGAGGACAGGATACTGGGCTTGATTTGGTCTGACCCAGTATGGCCGTTCTCATATTCTTATGTAATAGTGACATAGCTGGGCCCAGGATTACTGGGAGGATGAATCAGTCTCATTCTGGTCACCTAGGACTGGGGCTAGGGTGTCCCCACTCTGGGGTACTCTCTTCACACTGGATGCTTCCCTGACCCACTGAGCACTACGTTAAGTTCAAACCAAATATATTTTATTAAACAGCAACTGTAAAATAATAAGAAAAAAATGGGAAAGGTTCAAGGTAAGGAGGAGCCCTGGTCTGTGAGCATAGGGACATCACAAACAGCTGTCCCTGGGATGTAAGGAAAGTTCACAGCCTGTTCCTCACACACCCCTGCCTCCTGCCCAGGCCCTGCCTGCGCTGCATGAGACTTGCTCAAACAGTGGCCACAGGCCCTGACGGTCTAGGTGACAGGACTCTTCTCCCCAGCAACTGCCTGCCCCATAGCCACACTTCCCAGTCCAGCCTTCAAGGCCCTCTTTTCTGGTGACGTCTCCCTGACCGTGGCCCCCACCTTGCTCTCCCCACCGCTAATTGTGCTTGGCTGCCATGTTACTTGTGGCACGGCCGGCATCCACTATCCTGCATCTGGCCCCACAGCTCCCCGCTATAGCTCAGCCCTGGCTCCCCGTTAGTGCAGCAGGTCTGTGCAGACCCAGCTCCCAGTTCTGGTCTGTGGCAGCTCCCACTCTGCCTCCAGCCCAGCTGTCCTTCTGGGCTCCTTCTCACTGGCCCCTGTGTTTCTGGCTGCTGCTGCTCTGCCTCTGGCTCAGCTTGAGGTGGTTTGCCAGAATTCCACTGCATGTGTAGCCCCAAAATAAGGTGAAAAGTAACCTAAGGGTAGACCAAGCTATTTCTTGAAACAAAGTTTGTTTCTTTTAATTCAGACATTCATCTATACATCAAAAAACAAATTTAAGCTTTTCATTACATACCTACTACAGATTTGATTTTTTTTTTAAAAAGCTGCAACCCCCAGCAGGAGTGTGTCTACATTAGCAACAAATATGTGAGATGACACTAACATTCAAAGTCAAAACCCCAGTACTTGATTGTATCTCGGTTGACGGTTGGCAGGTGTTTTGATGAAAAAAAATCCCTGTGAATAATAGTGTTAAAATAGCCCCAAATGAGCCCAAAATGTATGTAGTGTAAAAACATCAATGACATTCTTATATTATTTGCATTCAGTGATGGTAGAAAGTCACTATATTTTGTGTTAAATGAGTTTGTTAAAGACAACATTTCATCCTTGCTGGTTTTTGTCAGAAGGAGAATGCTTCTGCTGCTCATCACGCAGTGCAAACGTTTCTTCCATTGATGCAAAGTCTTCACAACAGATTTTGTGTTGTTGCCTGTATGCCCTAACATGAGGAATATTTTCTAAATGTTCCCCTTGCATCTTGTTCGTAGTTTTTTTTTAATTTAATCAGGTTCCTGTGAGAAAACATTCTTTCACCTGCAGTGTTGTTAACACTAGAAATAGCAATGAAGCCAAGCTGACTAAAGTCATGGATGCAGCTGGGGCTGCATCCATGGGTTCGCGACCTTCAATCCAAAACTGCTCATCTTGGCTGTTCTGAATATGAGACCAGTGAGGCATAGGCAAAATTCTTCACCACCATACAATGACAGGAATGAGATATCAGCCAATCTAGGATGTGAAAGACTTAGTATTTTGAGTGACTCAATCACCTGAACGTTTGGTGGCAATCTCTATATCATCTGTTTCACAAACTGTAAAATGAAATGTTGACACCTACTATTCACATCTTGGACAATGGGAATGGTTTGTGTATTTTTAAATTTCCAGCTGAAAGCGAATCCAAAATCAATTGTGCCAAGTTTAAGCTTTGGACTCCCAGGCAATGTTATAGTTTAAAACAGCAGTCCCCTGAACACATTTTTGAGAAACCCCAGCAGGAGCAACTTAAATATTTCACTCCAGGCAGTGTCAGGAATCAATCAATGGGAACACAGCAATTTTGTCTTGTCTAACACCGCAGTTGATTAGACTGAAGCACACACAGACATAAGCAATTGGTTTAGAACAGTCTGGAACTGTACTGAGTAATTAACAGCAGATTTGCAATGGCCAGTTGCTCAGCTGCTGGGGTGAAAGGGTGTGAGGGAAAAGGTCTCTCAAGATGGCTTCAAAGGACTGCTCCAAAGTGCACTGTATTAGCTAATCTTGTATAACTTTTACAAAACTCATAGTGACCCCACTGGACCATCACTATCCCTTACTTACAATAAACTTCTAATATCACAGGCATCTAGACTCAAGGTTTTTTCATCCATTTATATTCTTCAACTCTCACTTATTTACTTGTCTGTCCACTCCCCCCATTCTGATGAGCAGAAACTGCCAGCTATATTTTAACCTTGCATCTCAAAGCCTGCCTGCTTTCCAGTTAACCCTAAACTATGTGGTGTTCTACTGTATTAATTCATAGTGGTTGAGTGTATACCCTCTTGTTGCAATTGGCTTCATCTCAGTGTGGGGTACACACCCCTCAAATCCAGAGTAATACATTCCAGTTCTCAAAAACACAATTTCACAACTTTCACCAACAATCTCTAGTAGAATGTCCTCAATTCCTGCAGCAGTCTTCTTGTATGAGCACTTTCCATTAGTGTCAAGTATCAGAGGGGTAGCCGTGTTAGTCTGGATCTGTAAAAGCAACAAAGAATCCTGTGGCACCTTATAGACTAACAGACGTTCTGCAGCATGAGCTTTCGTGGGTGAATACCCACTTCTTCAGATGCAGTGGTCACTTCTTCAGATGCAAGTGGTGGCAAGCCACCACTTGCATCTGAAGAAGTGGGTATTCACCCACGAAAGCTCATGCTGCAGAACGTCTGTTAGTCTATAAGGTGCCACAGGATTCTTTGTTACTTTCCATTAGAAACATTTGGTTTATCCTCCAGGCTTTCTGATGGCTTGGATGTAGAAATATCAGGTAAATTTTGTTCACCAGATCACTGTATATATGATTTAAAAGTTTACCATTGTACTTGTGTTCTTTCTCTTTGCTATCAGAAAACAAAGCTTCAGTTCATCAAACTCATTAAGAACCCTGTTCACACAGCTTCTAATCAACCACCACCTTTTTTCACAAAGCTGCAATATCTTCTGATAGTCTAGAAGTCAAAGCAATGGTGACTCCAAGAGAACAGGTGATGGTCCGAGAGAGGAAAGTGGGCAGCAGAGAGCTGTGCTTGGTGATGGAGTGATAAGATCTTAGACTTGAGGAATTTCTCATATTTTCAACTTCCGCAATGCTAAGCTCAGCCAAACTGGGACAGAGTATCCTTGATTAACTGGGACGTAGTCTTTCCCCCTTTTCTCATGCATGTTTAAAGTCAGTGGCCCCAGGCAATCACCTTCTGCGGGTGTATTTTCCCACTTTGTCACAAAGCTCTTTGGTTTTGGCCCCATAAATGACAGGGTTGAGCATGGGAGGGGCAACAAAATAGAGATTGGCCAACAGGATGTGAATGTGGGGAGCGATGCCCTGACCATATCGATGTGTCAGAGAGGAGAAGACGAAGGAGGATAAAACATCAACATCACACAGATGTGGGCTGTGCAGGTGCTGAGGGCTTTCTGGTGGGTTTTCTTTGAGGATATTCTGAAGAGGGCTCTGATTATCAGGACGTAGGACAGGGTAATGAGTGTCAGGTCTAACCCAGTGCATACAAGCACTACCACCAAGGAATACATCCTGTTTACTGTGGTGTCCCCACATGAAATCTTTGCAACAGCTATGTGATCGCAGTACGTGTTTGGGATAATGCGGTTGGCACAGAATGGCTGCCTGCTCAGGAGCAGAGGCAGGGGCAGAACAATGAGAACAGCTCTCATCAAAGCCGCTAGACCTAGCTGAGCTATCCGTGTGTTGGTGAGGATGGTGGTATATCTCAGAGGGTTACATATGGCAACGTAGCGATCGAAGGCCATTGTCACGAGGACAGCTGACTGTATAGCAGAAACCGTGTGAAGGAAGAACATCTGGGTGAGGCAGCCACCCACAGTAATGCTGGTCAAATTGAACCAAAATATACACAGTGCCTTTGGCACAACGGAGGTCGACATGGCGATGTCTGTGAGCGCCAGCATGCAGAGAAGCAGGTGCATCGGCTTGTGCAGGGTCTGCTCTTTGCCTACAACAAACAGAACCATGAAATTTCCCAACAGGCTGATAATGTAGAACATAGAGAAAGGGATGGAAATCCAGATGTGGGCAGCTTCCAGACCAGGGATGCCTGTTAGGAAGAATGTTGAAGGGTCAAAGGGGAGAGGTTGAAAGCTGCCATGATGTGGTCGATGTGTTGATAGGAATCAGAAATGCTCAAGGTGCCTATGAAGGAGAGAAACAGAGAGAGGAGGGTTACACACTTTGTAACAAATAGGTACAGTAAATATCTTATAGTTATTTAAAATCCAGAAAGCGGAGTGAGCAGTGACATGGCAACATTTACTCCTCATACATATTAAAAAGTTATAATTAAACTATTAACTCAGGACAGGGATGTTGTTCTCATGGGTGGAGGGATAGCTCAGTGGTTTGAGTGTTGGCCTGCTAAACCCAGGGTTGTGAGCTCAATCCTTGAGGGGCCACTTAGGAATCCGGGGCAAAAATTGGTCCTGCTAATGAAGGCAGTGGACTGGACTCAATGACCTTCCAGTTCTAGGAGATTGGTATATCCCCAATTATTATCTTATGGTACACAGTGCTGTGAAACCCTACCCAAAGTGCAAGCACAGACAGGAGGAGTGGGATGGAGAATCCTTCAGAAAATACAATGCCATGAGGTCACTGAGTCAATGTTTCACCATCCTCTAAACTCTTCTGTGTAGTACTGGCTACCCCTGTCACAGGATATTGCAGAACTAGAGGGAATCACTTATTGTTCTGGGCTATGACTTTGTGCTCAAAGGAATGGGCATGAGGGTTACAAGGGTTTTTGTTTTTAGCGCTACAGGTTGCACCTCTGTTACTTCTCCGGTGTCTTTTGGTGAGACAATTTCTTGCAGGCACACAGCTTTGTCTGAGACATAAGTTACAGGTGTTAATTGAGAAGAGACATTCAGCTGCTAACCCTTCTCGTGCCTGAATATCAGTGAAGTTTGCTAATGACAGAAAAAAATGGGGGATTGTAAATAATGATGGTCACTGATTCAGAGCAATCTGGACTGTTTTGTAAACTGGGTCAAAGTAAAAAATACATGTTCTAATGTGGCCATATATACAACTAGGAACAAAGAATGTAGGTGATCCTTACCTGATGGGGGACTATTGTGGGAAGCACAGTGATTCTGAAGGGATAATAATCTAAACGTGAGCTCCCAGGGCAACCCTGAGGCCTAAACAACCAATGAAATCCTGGGATGCTAATCAGGGAATCTCAAGGAGAGGCAGCACAGTTATTTTACCTCTGTATTTGGCACTGGGGCCACTGCTGCTGGAATCCTGTGTCCAGTTCTGGTGTCCAGGATTAAAGATGGATGTTGATACACTGACAAGGATTCAGAGAAGAATCAGAAGAATTAGTAAAAGATTAGCAAACCTGCCTTATAGTGATAGACTCAAAGATCTCAATCTATTTAGTGTTACAAAGATTGTGAAATGGTGACTTGATAACAGTCTGTAAGTACCTGCATGGGGAACAAATATTTAATAGTCCTTTCAGCCTAGCATACAGAGGTGTAACATGATCCAATGTCTGGAAGCTGAAGTTAAAGAAATTCTGACTCGAAATAAAGTATACATTTTTAAATGGTGAGAGTAATTAGCCATTGGAACAATTTACCAAGGATCTTGGAGGATTCTTCATCATTGAGAAAGTTCAAATCAAAGTTGGATGTTTCCATAAAAGATCTGCCCTAGGAATAACTTTGGGGGTATGTTCTACAAGCCTGTGTTATACAGACAAGAAGATCACAATGGTCCCTTCTGGCTCTGAAATCTCCAGACATATCTCCAGGAGTCAGCTGGAGGCATTTTTTTTTCTATTTGTGACCATTTTGAATTTAGGCTCAAGAGGAGAAATTCTCATGTGACTATAAAAAAACAGGAGTACTTGTGGCACCTTAAAGACTAACAAATTTATTTAAGCATGAGCTTTCGTGAGCTAAAGCTCACTTCTTCGGATGCATAGAATGGAACACACAGACAGGAGATATTTATACATACAGAGAACATGAAAAGGTGGAAGTATGCATACCAACAGGCAGAGTCTAATCAATTGAGATGAGCTATCGTTAGCAGGAGGAAAAAAACTTTTAGAAGTGATAATTAAGATGGCCCATAGAAGGTGTGAGGAGAACTTAACATAGGGAAATAGATTCAATTGGTGTAATGACCCAACCATTCCCAGTCTTTGTTTAAACCACAGTTAATTGTATCTAGTTTGCATATTAATTCAAGTTCAGCAGTCTCTCTTTGGAGTCTGTTTTTGAAGTTTTTGTTGCAAAATTGCCACCTTCAAGTCTGTCACTGAGTGGTTAGAAAGGTTGAAGTGTTCTCCCACTGGTTTTTGAATGTTATGATTCCTGATGTCAGATTTGTGTCCATTTATTCTTTTGCGTAGAGACTGTCGGTTTGGCCAATGTACATGGCAGAGGGCATTGCTGGCACATGATGGCATATATCACGTTGGTAGATGTGCAGGTGTACGAGCCCCTGATGGTGTGTCTGATGTGATTAGGTCCTGTGATGGTGTCACTTGAATGGATATGTGGACAGAGCTGGCATCGGGCTTTATTGCAAGGATAGGTTCCTGGGTTAGTGTTTATGTTGTATGGTGTGCGGTTGCTGGTGAGTATTTGCTTCAGGTTGGGAGGCTGTCTATAAGCGAGGACTGGCCTGTCTCCCAAGATCTGTGAGAGTGAGGGATCATCTTTAAGGATAGGTTGTAAATCTTTGATGATGCGCTGGAGAGGTTTTAGTTGGGGGCTGTAGGTAATGGCTAGTGGTGTTCTGTCATAGTCATGTGACTATGGAGCCTTCAAAGCATTACACTACGTGTGTGTTTCACGAGTCTGAGGGTCCTATGAGGCACTGCATGGATGAATGTTTTAGGTGAAAAAAATAATGACTTGAGCCATAAAATCTCTGCATTGAGGAATAAGTGTACAACCCTTGCCAATACTGAGTGACAGAGCTGGCTGGCAAATGGCACCAGAGCATCTGTTCTTTACCATCTCTGTCCCAGGGGCGCACCCCTTCAGTCTGCTACCAGGGATTCCTGCACATGGCAGCTGTACTTATCTAGACCCCATATTTCCCAGAGTTGCAGCTCTTGTTATATAATGTGCATGCTTCTCAGCTCCCAAGTTGTTCCTGTGTAGCAGTCCTTGAAGCACCCTGCGGTGTGTGTGGGTGTATCAAGAGAAGCTGCCCAGGTGCCTGCCTTGGCATTTACCACTCCTGTGTGAGATTTCTCAGCAGTGAGACACAGTCACTGATGACCCTGCAGCCAAGGGAGCAGGTGTAATGGGAGGCGCCTCACCCCTGCAGAGGAAGAACTGTGTGGAGTGTGAGGAGGCTTGGAGGTTGTGCGAGCCAGGGATGATTGGGGACCATGGAGAAGACAGTGGAGACTAGTGCACTGTTGGAATCAGGGCAGCCTGGGATGGGGAAGGAGAGTACGAACGGGGGAATCAGAGTATAATGGGGAATTGAATCAATTGATGAGCAAAGATCAGGTATTTCACTGGTGAATTTACATAATAAATATTCACAACAACAAGCATTGGAAACAAAACTGAGTAAAACTACGCTGCAGTTCTGTGGTTTGGTAGGACAAAGAGAATCTGACAACCCCGGCCCCCCAAACACACTCTTGGCCAAGGAAGGTCCCTCCCTGCCTACATAACCCTCAGTGCTCCGTGTCTGCCCATGTATACCCCACTCCAGGCCCCAGAACCACAGTGCTGGCTACCTGTCCATGTAAGTTCCCCACCCCCACAACTTCCAGCCCTGCCACACCAGGATATCCCTTACCCAGGACCAAAACCAGGTGCCAGACCCCATAATGAGAGAAACACCTCCTCAGACAAGGTTAAACTCAGTGTCTGCCTGCCCTGGGGAAAAGGGGGAGATCAGCCTGAACTGCCTTTCTGGGGACAAAGAGAATCCCAGCAGCAGCTCAGCCTGTGCAGGGATGGAGAGAGGGACAGAACTGGCCGGATGGAGAGAGGACGTGGAGATTAAAAGGCACCAGCATGAATATCTCTTCCTCAAATCAACACAAAGCTTTAACGTATTGCAGCCCCTTTAAAAACCAGACACCCCTTCCTGAAGCTGCTTTTCCATGTCAGCAATTGCCGATGTCACTACGACACTGTAGTGGGGTTGCTCACAGGAGGAGGGATGATCCGGATGGGGGATGGTGTCAGAGACCATCTGCTACAGTGTGGTCCACATGCTGTTACAATCTGAGACACCCTCTACCCCAATAGGCCTCGTTATGCCTCTCTGGTCTGTGCAGTAGGCGGGATGTGCATTCTCTATTTCATCCAGCATCCGGACTCCATGCCAGTGTGATCTGGATACTGCACATCCCTGCCCCTCCCTGCAACACACACACACTGTGAGTTCCTGAACTCCCCAGTGAGATTTCCAACCCCAACTGGTTTGCTCTAAACCAGAAACATGCTTTTCTTTTACTGCCTTTTGATTCTTCTCATCCTTTCCAGAGCCAGAGATGCCAGGAACAGAGAACAGATCCCTCCCCGCCACACAAAATAATTGATTTTCTAATTGTTTTGAACCTCTAAGCCTGTGGGTTTGAGATTTCAGCAACTCTCCTGTCAGTTCTTCTTTGGGTCAAATGAGCTCACTCACCCTTAGAGGTCACAGGGTGACTTAAGCTGAAGTCACTGGAGGCTCGTGGCTGGTGTAATTCAGGCCATTTATTTAAGTCCCTACATGTGGATTTATGGTGATCTCATTGGGGCCAATATTTCACCCTTTAATCTGTTTAACTTTCGGCCCGAGCTGCAAAAATTACAGCTTCTGTTCCTGCTACAGAGGGCCTAGTCTGTGAAAGTGCTGAAAGTCTGAAGGAAATTCCCAGTTTATGGAGTGTTCTAAGCCCCGCCATGAAAGATGGGGATTGCAAAAAAGTGAGCCCTGATTTTACTTTCACGGAGGCCAGTGTCAATCTGGAGTGAGCCACTGAAGACAGAATGTGAGAGCAGAATCTGGCCTGTGTGCAGCCCATTCTTGAAGTGAACACTCTGGTAACACAGATCCTTACTGAGAGGTTTTGGCTGCACTTCCTAACAGGGCAGTGAAGTTACTGAATTGGAAAACTTGAGTGAACCACAGAAAAATCCCCAAAAACCCAAAACGGAAGGTCCTGAGACAGATAGAAGGACAAAGTCTAAACAATTTCCAATACATTTGCAGTTCCAATTTTACTTGGTAAATCACCTCATTTTCTGACAGTACTAAACAGCCCAAGTTTACATATTCTGATTCTTGTGCAGATGGTTCTTGAATTCGACCCTTGAATCCTTCCTGAGCCATTAGCACTAACTTTAATGCAGAAACAGGCAACTCACTGAAATCTCGCTCAGCAGAGAAAGGAAATCTCCTTACAGCAACAGGAAGGCAGAGCCCTGTGAATCAGTGTATGCATTTCTAATATCTGATGCTCACCGTGCTGGACAGTAAGGTTTATAATTCCCTTTCACTTGCCTGCAGACTCTCAGGTTAACTCAGACTCCCAGACAGTCATCTCAGCTCCCTGGCCACAGGGAAGAGTAAAAAATAGACATTGGAGAACTACAGCTGGAATCCTAGAATATCAGGGTTGGAAGGGAAGTTCATCCAGTACAACCCCCTGCTTAAAGTAGGACCAATCCCCAATTAAATCATCCCAGCCAGGGCTTTGTCAAGCCTGACCTTAAAAACCTCTAAGGAAGGAGATTCCACCACCTCCTTAGGTAACCCATTTCAGTGCTTCACCACCCTCCTAGAGAAAAAGTTTTTCCTAATATCCAACCTAAACCTCCCCCACTGCAACTTGAGACCATTATTCCTTGTTCTGTCATCTGCTACTACTGAGAACAGTCTAGGTCCATCCTCTTTGGAACCCCCTTTCAGGTAGTTGAAAGCAGCTATTACATCCCCCCTCATTCTTCTCTTCTGCAAATTAAACAATCCCAGTCCCCTCAGCCTCTCCTCATAAGTCATGTGCTCCAGCCTCCTAATCATTTTTGTTGCCCTCCGCTGGACTCTTTCCAATTTTTCCACATCCTTCTTGTAGTGTGGGGCCCAAAACTGGTCACAGTACTCCAGATGAGGCCTCACCAATGTTGAATAGAGGGGAATGATCACGTCCCTCGATCTGCTGGCAATGCCCCTACTTATACAGCCCAAAATGCCGTTAGCCTTCTTGGCAACAAGGGCACACTGTTGACTCATATCCAGCTTCTCGTCCACTGTAACCCCTAGGTCCTTTTCTGAAGAACTGCTGCCTAGCCATTCGGTCCCTAGTCTGTAGCAGTGCATGGGATTCTTCTGTCCTAAGTGCAGGATTCTGCACTTGTCTTTTTTGAACCTCATCATATTTCTTTTGGCCCAATCCTCTAATTTGTCTAGGTCCTCTGTATCCTATCCCTACCCTCCAGCATATCTACCACTCCTCTCAGTTTAGTGTCATCTGCAGACTTGCTGAGGGTGCAGTCCACACCATCCTCCAGACCATTAATGAAGGTATTGAACAAAACCGGGCCAAGGACTGACCCTTGGGGCACTCCCCTTGAAACCGGTTGCCAACTAGACAGGGAAGAATGGGATGACATGAGATGGAAGAAATAATTCACTGATAAAAGTGGCTCACATTGTCAGAGCAAACTGAATTTTGCAAACATTTCTAAAACTCATTTTCTATTGATCATAGCAGCATACCACCCAGGCAGTAGTAATATCCAATCCATTAGCCTCTGAAATCCATTGCCACCCGATGGAGGCCAAATGACAAGATATTGAATTGATGTAAGTCGAAGGGCATGGAAAAGGATTTCTTCTCTCATGATTCTGACATAAAAGGTCCTTGCCAGTATCTCTTTGTGAGGTCTAAAGTGGATAAGCATCGATAAGCATGAAATTTCAGTACTGTGTTGATCTTTCCAAAATCACTGCAGAAATGGGTTTTTCTATCCTGTGTCAGAACTAGAACCATGCTTATCTCCACTCACTCTTTGATTCCTTCACTCCCAAGAACAAAATGACCTGGAGTTCATCTCACAAGGTATGCCATATTTTAGGTGGGATGCAGCCATGGAGCTTGCCTGATGTGTTGCACTTAGACATTTACGTGTGGTGGTATTTTAAATAGGTGTGCTCTGCTGGGGTGAGAACACAGTAGTAAAGGAAAGAAACAACTGCTCTATCTGCATCTTTTGTTTGGTTGACAGTCTCTCCCCGGTGCTTGCATAACAGGTACGAGTGTGATGGGTTGTCACCCCTGAGGTGCAGTCTGGGGGCCATGGGAATCTAATCACCCAGTAGAGCTGGTCCTTTTCCACACCACTTTGCTGGTCATTCAGCCTCTCCAGGCCCTGTTATCACGGAAAACAACAGCAGATGGCGCCACACACCAGTGGCATAGCCAGGTTTTCAGTATAGGGGGAGCAAACATAAAAAAAGCACCCTCCCTTGGCCCCTCCTCTGGCCACGCCCCCCAACCGGACACACACACCCCCGCTCACCTTCCGTCCTGCGCCGCCCCCTGTCCCCGGCCTGCTCCCAGCACTTGGCGCGCTCCGCACGGGGCTCATCAGCCAGGCGGCCTTAAAGCCACAGGGGCCCTTTCGCCTCGCCCTGCCTGCCGCATTAGCAAGGGGTGGGGGCTGGGGAGTGCTTGGCCGCCGAGCCCTGAGCCGAGGAGCTGGCCCCCTTGCTCCTCCAGCAGCATCTGCCGCCCTCGCATGGCTCCTCTGGCTGTGGTGTTGTAAGCGCCGGCCGGCAGGTGCCGTTTCCGCTTCTGCCTCCCCATGGCTCCTCCGGCCGTGCTACTGGTAGTGCCGGCCGGCAGGTGCCGCTTCCGCACCTGCCGCCTTGAGGGGAAGCGGCTGCTTCCACTGAACCCCGCTAGCTACTTTACTGCCACACACCCAAACTGAGCTACCTGGGAGCTTACCTAAGCCACCCAATTACAAACAGCAGACAGCAGGTGTTAGAGGGCTTTCCCTTCACCCTCTCACCTGATTCTTGTCACACACACAGAAAGCAGAAGACCAGGAGTCCCAAGTGCAGGCAATGTGATGTTTATTCGCGTTAGTGTCCAGCAAGCACATGTACCAGAAATCTGACACCGCAGAACCTTGTTTCCCAGTGTCCCTTCTCAGCTCTGATGCCACAGAGCCTCCACCTGTATCCCCCCTTCCCAGATCTGAAACCACAGAGCCTTGTTTCCCAGTGTCCCGACCTCCCCTCTCCTTGGCAGGCATAATTATCTTATCTGTTCCATTACACTAACAAATCCATCTGGCCAGGCAGAAACAACACACACGGCGTCTTTGTCCTTTTGTCACATGCATTGGTGTAAGATATAAGAATATAAAGATATCACAGTATCAAAAATCAAACGGGCAAACAAGACCCAGAATTCTATCTCAGATGAAGATACAGGCCTGAATCTTACACAGTCACTAGCACGTCTAACACTCCACCTGATTTTTGTTTCTCTTTTCTTCTGGGACACTCCTGCCCAGGTGTCCCGGGAAGAGCGTAGGGCACAGGGTGGCACATTTCCGGAAAGGGCCAGGTATCAAGGTGGAATGTGTGGGTGCTCCATTTACCCCACTGCCCCCTGTGCAGTATGATGTTCTTCACCTTCCCTCATACGGGCAGACTGCAAGTTTCAAATTAGAGTTCCAGACTTCCCAAAGCAATGGGCCTGAGAAGGTTGGGTCTGGACTATCTGTTACACTATGCTGGAGGGCCTACATCACTTTATGTGTTACAATTAGCAGTTGTGCTTCATGGATCTGTGCCCTCCTTAAACAGCACAGTACACATTGCACAATTAGTATATGTACTAATAGGCCAATAGCCATAATAATCCACAGTAACACTGAGAGCCCTGACCATTGTAAAATTGTCCATCACCTGGGCCACCACCAGAAGCTCTGCTTCTCCTCTTTGGACACGGTTAAGATTCTTTTAACACTATTCTAGAAAATATACTGTAAATGTGTCCAATTGTTGACTGCTCTATCTAGCTGTTCCTGCAAGTTTTGCGTTTTCCCTTTAGAATGGCTACAAAGAAACCAAGAATTTTCTTCTATAACACTTTTTAAAACATTTTTACAACTTTTAACTGCTTAATTCCCTCCAGTCTCTGCAGAGTTAACTTTTTACTCTTTTTTTTCAATTACTTGCTTATTTCCCAAAATGACACCTTCATTTACTCAGATTTTAGCATTCCAAGTATTGTTCCAGGGATCTGAATTCCCCATGGCTGTACTTACTGCTTCCCTTACTCATGCCACTATGCCCCTTAGCCTCCAAACCACAACTTGATTTCTGATCTCTTTATCTGTTCCCTGCCTGCTTGTCTGGGCCTGATCCTGCTTTCCTTGCTGAACCCTGGAACCATTCTTGAGCCCTTAGCACTAACAGGCAACTCACCAAAATCCTGCTCAGCAGAGAGAGGAAATCTTACTGAGACAGCAAAGCAGAACTCTGAGAATCAGTGCATCTCATACTCGGTGTCCTGGAGAGCAATCTTTATGATTTCCCTGTACAGTCCCAGCGAACTCTCAGGTTGGCCTGGACTCCCAGACAATTCCCTCGACTCTGTGAACAGAGGGAAGAGCAGAAAATAGACCCTGGAGAACGTTAGCCTGAGAGCCTCCCTAGGGAATGAAGAAATGATTCAGCAAAACCAGGAGCTCAGATTGTCAGGGCAAACTGAGCCTTGCAGACTGTTCAGCCTAGAAATTGATGATGGCTTTTTTTCTGTGTGTAACGTACAGCCATCTGCTCTATGTGTGGGAATGGTGCCACAAGATATGGGACCAAAAACCATTTTCAATTGATGATAGCAGTGTACCATTGCATGCTTCCCTTGCAGTTGTAATATCCAGTCCATTTGCCCCTAATTCACTGGCACCCTGTGGAGACCAAATGACGTGATCCTGAATTGATGCAGGCCAAAGGGCATGGAAAATGCTTTCTTCTGCCAGGATTCTGGCATCAAAGGTATTTGCCAGTATCCCTTTGAGAACTCAAAAGTGGATATATATCTGGCAGCTCCTAACTGTTATAATAGTTCATCTACTTTCTGCATCAGGCAAGCATCAAATTTCAACACTGTTTTGGTCTCTCAGAAATCGATGCAGAAATGGGTTGTACTATCCTGCATCAGAACTAGTACCATGGGGCTTCTCCTCTTGCTGTGTGATTCCTTCACTGCTCCCAGGGCCAAAATGACCTCACATGGTATCCCACATTTTATGAAGGAACAGCCATGGAGTTTACCTAATCTGTTGCCCTGGGGCCATTTCACTATGGTGGTATTTTAGGTATGTGTGTCCTGCTGGGGTGAGAACACAGCTGTAAAGTAAACAACCGACCGCTACATCTAGATTTTTGGGGGCGGGGGGAGGCTATAGTCCCTCTCCCAAGTTTGTCACAGGTTCGTGGGGGCCTAATTTGGGCTCCAGAGAGTTTCAGTGCAATGGGTTGTCACGCCAGGGTGCAGTCTGGGAGCCATGGGAACTGCTGCACCCCTCTAACCACCCAGCTGGGCTGATCCTTTTTCACCCTGCTTTGCTGGTGATTTAGCCTCTCCAGGCCCTGTTATCACCCAACACGACAGCAGATGGTGCCACACACCCAAATTGAGCTACCTGGGAGCTTACCTAAGCCACCCAAGTACAAGCAGCAGACACCAGGTGTTAGAGGACTTTCCCTTCACCCTCTCCTCTGGCTCTGGCCATGCAGACCGAAAGCAGAAGACCAGACGTCCCAAGCGCAGGGGATTAGTTTCCAGCAAGCATGTGTATCATAACTGTGACGACGCAGAGCCTTTACCCATATCCCCCTCCCAGCTGTGATCCCACAGAGCCTTGTTTCCCAGGGTCCAAACCTGTCCCCTCCTTACCAGGCTTAATTATCTTATTTGTTCCATTTTACCAACTAAACCATCTGGCCAGGCAGAAACAACACACACAGAGTCTTTGTCCTTTGTTCACGCACATATATAAGAATATATAGACATAAGAGTGTCAAAAATCAAATGGGTAAACAAGACCCAAAATTCTGGTTCAGGTGAAGACACAGGCCTGAATCGTATGTTGTCACTAGCAGTCCTAACACTCCTCCCTTTGTTTTCTTTTCTGGGACCCTCCTGCCCCTCGGGAAATGCATAGGGCACATGGTGGCACATTTCCTGAAAGGGCCAGTTATACGATGGAATGTGTCCATGCTCCATTTACCCCACTGCCCCCTGTGCAGTATGATGCCCTGCATCTTCCCTCTTACAGGCATACTCCAAGGATTCCAGTTAGTGTTCCAGACTTCCCACAGCAATGGGCTTGAGAAGGTTGGGTCCCGGTTATCTGTTACACTGTGGTGGACGGCCCACCTTGCTTTATGTGTTATAATCAGCGGTTGTGCTTTGAGTTTCTGTACCCTCCTTAACCACTGCAGTATATATTGCAGAATTAGTATACGTAATAATAGGCCAACAGACATAATGATCAACAGTGACCCCGAGACTGGACCATTGTAACGTATTCCAGCATCCGGGCCACCACCACCAGAAGCACTACTTCTCCTCCTTGGACAGGGTTAAAATTCTTTCAACACCATGCTGGAGAATACATCTGTTGTCAGAAGTGTTGTCGGAGTGCTACCAGTAGGGCGCTCTGCTTTCTCCAATGTTGATATCACTCGGCTGCGTGCGTGTGTTCCCTCTGTGTGCTGCCCCAGCTATTCGAAGATAGCTGACACAGCAGACCCGATGAGAACCCTCAATAACCACAGAGTCTATTAAGATGCAAAGCCACGTTGGCTAGGTTTATTGCGACCTCGGACACAGGTTGCAGTTCCCCGTAGATTACTTAGTCTACCGGGCATACTACTAATAGGTGCCTCTTGGCAATGGACCCGGCTCAGTCAGTGGCGGGACTTTCCACTGCCCCCTCGGCTGGACAAAGACACCGCCCCAAGGATACATTCTTATACACAGGTACAAACAAGTTATACATCACTCCTGACGTATTGGGGTGCAACCCCTCCACGTAGTAAGGTACAACTTCTTTACGTATTAAGGTGACGCCTCTCACCTTGTACATGTTGGTTCGATCAAAACAACTCTAGCCATCATATAACCCTTTTGCCCCTGTCATTGGGATGGGTCGGCCTGTCCTTTATTACCTATGGAATGTTTCAGTATAGTATTTTCTGGTGCTGTGTTTATACTTCGGTATGCTAGGTGAATATATGTTTATGCAACATCAGCTCTTTCCTTGCCAGCTTCTGTGAACCAAGCCGACCTTCAGCTCACAGCCTTACTTTGCTTTTTAGCTAAGTCTTGTCCATTTCTTTAGTTCAGGCCCCAGGCCTCATACTGGGCCTTTATCAGGGCCTGCACTTACTACAACATCGTAAATGCGTCCAATTGTTGGCTGTGCCAGACCCCGTGCTCCAGGCTCTTTCTTTGCTACACTGACTGGTCCTAGGGAGAACCTACCTCCCCCCCATCCCACTCGCCCATGCTGGTAACCTATTTGAAAGGATAGGCATGGACTTTGGGTGGCCACCAGAGAAGAGTGCTATGAAGGATAAAGATATCCTTATTATTCTTGACTATGCTCTGCATACCCCAAAGCCATCCCCTTGTGCTCCACCAATGCACCTACCAGCACAAATGAGCTTATGAAATTATTTTCCCAGGTGGCAATACCCCGAGAAATCCTTACTGTTGATTGATCTAACTTCACTTTACAACTAATTAAAGAACTGTACGATCTACTGAGGGTAAAGACATTCTGAACATTTATCTACCATTGCCAAACTGATGGGTTGGTAGAGCGATTTCACAGAATTTTGATGGCAACATTAAAGAAGTTTGTAGTCTTGGATCCCAAACCCTGATACTAACTCTTCCCCTGCCCTCTTTTTTGCTATGAGGGAGGTACCTCAAGTCTAGGGTTGCCAGCTGAACACCCCAGCCCCACTCCTTCCTCAAGGTCCCACCCCTGCCCCACTCTTTCTCTGAGGCCCCGCCCCTCCTCACCCATTCTCCGAGGTCCCGGCCCCATTTGCTCCATTTCTTTCTTTCCAAACCCTCACTCACTTTCACCGGGCTGAGGTAGTGAAATGTGGAAGGGGGTGAGGGGTCCAGCTGAGGACAGGAATGAGGGGTCTGGGGTGTGGGAAAGGGCTCCGGGCAGGGGCAGAGGTTGGGGTGCGGGAGGGGGTGCGGACTCCTGCTGGGGATTTGGTCTGTTGGGTGGGGATGAGGGGGTTGAGGTGCAGGAGGGGGCTCAGACCTGGGGTCTGGTGTTGGGGAGGGTGTGGGGGTGCCCTTGCACCCACAGGCACAGCCCCTGTAATTCCTATTGGTCGTGGTTCCCAGCCAATGTTATCTGCGGAGCCAGAACTCAGGCTGTGGCAGTTTGCAGAGCCTCCCAGGTCACCCAGGTACCAAGGGGCTGCAAGGATCTGTTGCCCGCTTCTGAGAGCTGTGCAGAGCTAGGGCAGGCAAGGAGTCTGCCATAACCCCTGGCCTCAACTGCGCCATTGACCAGACTTTTAATGACCCACTTGGCAGTGCTGACCGGAGCCACCATGGTCCCTTTTCAACAAGGTGTTCCAGTCAAAAAACAGATGCTTGGCAACCCTAATCAAATAGCCAAGTTTTCTCCCTTTGAACTTCTATCTGGGAAGCAACCTTGAGGATGCAGGTTTAAAACAAAGAAAAGCAAGTACTATATACAACACACAACAGCATGTTCTGGGCAGCTTTTGCCTCTGACTGTCAGATGTGTGGACTGGAAAACAGGAGATGGATAATGGTGTTAAATATATTTAAAAATTGTTTTTAATTTATAAGGGGGGTCGCACTCAGAGGTTTGATACATGAAAGAGGTCACCCATACAAAAGTTTGAGAACCACTGAATATAGGCCTTCTCTTGTTTATGTTATGCATTTAGCAAAATTCTTCTACCAAACACCAACAAAGATCTGGGGCTATTTCTTAATTGAAGAATGTATTGCATTATGTTCATTATCTGGGGACTTTGCTCTTCCATGTTTCTCTAAGCAAGTCTGGAAAACCTTGAGGCTGCTTCCCAGACATCAACTCTATGGGAGAAACCTTGGGGTCTTGAGGCATCTTCCTGATTCAGCTTTAATTCTCCCCCCATCAGTCCCCCCCACTCCACCATCACCATTTTCAGTAAAAGTCACAGACAGGCCACAGGCTTCTGTAAATTTTTGTTTACTGCCCATAATGTGTCCGTGATTTTACTGAAAATCTTAACTTTAGGAATGGCTGATCAACTGGTCTGCTCTTTGTTCCTGAATCCTATCATCACCAGGATGTACCCTTTGCAGCTGGAAGTAGCAGTTTCTCACCTATGTTGTTTGGTTCACCAGCTTTTGCCCTGGTCAAAGCCACACAGTAAGAAGTCCCAGTAGCCTTAGTGTTAAGAATGTTACACTTCAACGACTATAAAAGCAGCAAAGAATCCTGTGGCACCTTATAGACTAACAGACGTTTTGTAGCATGAGCTGTCATGGGTGAATACCCACTTCTTCAGATGCATCCGAAGAAGTGGGTATTCACCCACGAAAGCTCTTGCTACAAAACGTCTGTTAGTCTATAAGGTGCCACAGGATTCTTTGCTGCTTTTACAGAACCAGACTAACACAGCTACCCCTCTGATATTCAACGACTATGTTTGTCCTGGTAACTCACTGAGCTTCCTCTGAAAAATCTTTCCAGGCTTAGATACTAATGTAGGGTGCCTTGTTTTCAGAGGCTGGTGTAGGTTGCAGGATGGCATAATGTTGTTTTCCAGTACTTCACTACAACATGTTGAGGCTCACTCCATGGAAAGCCGTACAATTGTCATACTTTCAGCTTCTGTGTTTTGCTGGAACCTCCACTGCTGCCCTCAGTTCAATTTGTGTTATGCGCTTTTCTCCTTTGTCACAAAACGATCCATTTCTCAGTAAGCTGTTTCCCATTGTAATCACACTGCTGTCATAGTTTCAAGTTTGTTTTGGCAAAAACAACGAGGAATCCTATGGCACCTTAAAGACTAACACATTTATTTGGGCCTAAGCTTTCATGGGCTGGAACCCACTTCGTCAAATGCATGAAATGGAAACTTAGTGGGCAGGTATTTATACACATGCAAAGATGGGTGTGTTACTTTATATTACTTACATTACACTAAGTACTCATTTTGAAATGTAGCTAAAAGTTCAGTGGCTTTGGGAAGTAATACTGCTGCTTTGAATAGGTCCCGTGTCTCTGGATTGCAGCAATTTGGAGACAGCATTTATCGTTTCCAGAATCTTCCTTCAGAGCAGAATACGACAAACAGAACTAAAATTTTTCATTAATTTCTTTAATGCTGGAGGCTTGTTAATTTTAACGCCATTTTTTCTCAGGCGAATTACTTCTGTGGGTGTGTCTATTGTGCCTAAATACTGAAATCTGAGAGGAAGGAGTGACTCATACCAGTTGCTGATAAATTGTCTAGTCAATTCCTTGACCAAGCTTTCATTTATGAAATATGTTCTAGAGGTCAAATATAAAATCTCAGAGCCAAGATTCCGTTATGGAAACAGACACAAGGGTCTTGGTATTTTGGGCTACAGGCCCGCAACTCTGTTACTTCCCTTGTGTCTTTTGGTGAGATACTTTCTTGCAGGCACCCCACTAGGTCTGGGGCTATGTTCAGAAAAGTATCACAAGAATTAATAAAAGATTAGAATACCTGATTATAGTGATAGACTGAAAGATTTTAATCTATTTTGTTTAATAAAGATGGTCAAGGGATGACTTGATAACAGTCTATAAGTACCTACACAGGGAACCAATATAAAATAATATGCTTTTCAGCCTAGCATACGGAGGTGTAAGAGAATACAATGGCTGGATGTTGAAGTTAAATAAATTCTGACTGGAAATAAAGTGTACATTTTTCAACGGTGAGAGAAATTAACCACTTGAATTTTTAAATCAAGGTTGGATGTTTCTCTAAAAGATCTGCTCTAGGAATATTTCTGGGGTTATGTTATACAGGCCTCTGTTATACAGGCTAGATGATCACAATGGTCCCTTCTGGCCTCGGAATCTCCGAACATGTCTCCAGGTGTCAGCTGGAGGCATTATCCCTGCAAGCTCATGCCTGAGCTTACTGAAGGCACTTTTTCTATTTGTGACCGTGTTGCATTTAACCCTCTGGGGAGAAAATCTCATGCGACTGCACTGCCTTGGGAATGTATATTTTGCAGGGCTGGGGGATGCCATGAAGTACTGCATGGATGAACACTATAGCTGAGAAAAATAATGACTTGAGACCATATAATCTCGACTTTGAGGAATAAATTGACAGCCCTCACCATGAACGACTAACAGAGCTGGCTAGTAAATGGCCCCAGAGCCAGGGCCGGCTCTAGGCACCAGCCTAGCAAGCAGGTGTCTGGGATGGCAAACGGGAAAGAACAGCTTCCCGGGCGGTCTTAGGGCAGCACTGCGGTGGCAGCTCCTCCGGTTCCCTTTTCGGCGGCAATTCGGTGGCGGGTCCATCAGTTGCTCTCCTCCTCTTTCAGCTGCTGCTGAAGTGCCGCTGAAGAGGAAGAGAGGGATTGAAGGACTCGCGCCGAATAGCTGCCAAGGAATGAAGTGGCGGGATTGAGCCACCGCCGCCCAAGTGCCTCCAATCAACTTTTTTTTTTTTCCTCCACTTGGGGCAGCAAAAAAGCTGGAGCCGGCCCTTCCCAGAGCATCCTGGATTAACCATCACTCTCCCCGTGGCACACTGTTTCAGTCAGCTACCAGTGGTTCCTGCACATGGCAGCTGTATTTATCTAGGCCCTCACATGTCCCAGAGTTGCCTGCTCTCATTATATAATGTGCAAACTTCTCAGCTTGTGAATTGTTCCTGTGTTTGCCAGTAGTGTGTGATAGATCTAACCATTGAGACACAGTCACTGATTGCCCCAAAGGAGCAGACATGATGGGAGGCATCTCACCCCTTGCAGAGGAAGAGTTGTGGGGAATATGGGGCTGTTCGGAGGTTGTAGGAGCCAGGGATGAGTGAGGAGTGTGGAGAAGACACTGCGACCAGTGTGCAGTTGGAATTGTGGCAGTTTGGGATGGGGGAGGAGAGTACGGACAGCGGGTCAGAATATGATCAACACCTCAATATCTAGTGGGAAGCAGGGATCAAGTGCCAGCAAGTTAAAGAAGTACGGGCTGGATTAATGGACAGTAAGGTGGATAGAAAACTAGCTAGATGGTTGGGCTCAATGGGTAGTGATCAATGGTTCCATGTCTAGTTGGCAGCCGGTATCAAGTGGAGTGCCCCAAGGGTCGGTGCTGGCGCTGGTTTTATTCAATATCTTCATTAACGATCTGGAGGATGGTGTGGACTGCACCCTTAGCAAGTTTGCAGATGACACTAAACTGGGAGGAGTGGTTGATACGCTGGAGGGTAGGGATAGGATACAGAGGGACCTAGACAAATTAGAGGATTGGGCCAAAAGCTTTCACAGTTCCCCCATTCGGACCTGATAAACTCAGATTATCAGGTCCATTACGTAACTTACGATCAAGCTGAAGAGACAGGTATTGGGTTGTTTAACAGACAGCAAAGCTTTTGTTACAGTATTACACAGACATTTTGCACATTGAATCATTATCCAACTAACACATAGGAAGAATAGACAGAAAACAATCCATTTAACAATTGTACAAAAAAGGTCAGTGAACCAAGACCCAAGGTCTGGGAGGAGGTCCTCAAAACTAAAGGCGTGATCAAGAGATACAGCATGAAATACAACAGCAGCATTCTTAATAGCTTATAAATCCCTTTCAATTAAGCCAGAGTGATTAACATAAAAGCAACATATTTCCCCAATGCGAGCACAAGCCCCCCCCCATTTCAGCATTTATAGCATCTAACACACGGCTATTATGCAAAGCCACTTCTGGACCAGTCGCTGCAAGGATTCAACTGCTGGGTGGGGGTTGACATGTACAAAGGGCAAACTGAAAGCAAGTAACCATTGTCTCACCACCCAGAAAGCCATAGTCAGTAAAAGTCTCAGGGCTTATTCCGTCCGAACAGGAGCTTTAGTCCCTCGAGAGGCTCAGCCTTCCAGGTATCGTCTGCTTCAGGCTCTCTGGGTCGCGGTGGGAAGAGCTGGCGGGGCTCCCTCAAGGTCTGAAGTCGTCTGCTTCTGGCCCCGGCCTAGGGGCTTGACTCGGTGTAATGAATCCAAGTGTTACGCTCGCACTCGAACATATCCCTGTGGTAGCCAAGTCCAGGTCAGTTATTTTGCTCTCCCGGTCTCTGGGTCCGTCCATGTAAATGCGAAGACATCCCAGCTGTCTTGATCTAGAGGAATACTAAAAAAGGCATTACACAGGTCTATTACTGAATAACAAGCAGTACCTGCTGGAATGGCAGTCAGAATTGTGTGAGGATTAGGTATCACATTGTGCCTAGCCTGAACAACTTTATTCACTGCACTCAAGTCCTGCACAAATCGGTATACCGGTTTTCCTTCTGGATCCAGGTCAGGTTTTCTAACAGGCAGAATGGGGTGTTGAAAGGGGATGAAGTACGAATAAGCACTCCCAACCGTAGGAATGTGTTGATAAGATTCCGGAGGCCAAGCAGAGCTTTTTGGAGGATGGGATATTGTCTGGCTTCAGGGTTATTTGCACAGGCTCTGTCCGGAGAGTGCCAAGGTTTGTTTTGGAAGCGCCCCAGAGGGAGGCGTGTACCTCTCGTCTGAGTTGTTCAGGCAGGTCCATCGGGCTTGCAGGCAGGATCGGGTCCTCGGTAGCTTGGGTTAATGCGGCACATAGCTGGGGGAGTTGATTTTGAGGCAACCGAAGAATGATTTTATCAACTGAAAAGAAAATCTGAGCACGTAATTTACACAGCAAGTCTCTGCCTAGAAGATTAACTGGGCTGTCAGGAGCTAATAAAAATGCATGGGAGGCTGAGACACCAGAGATTTCTACAGCAGCCTCCTGCAATACAGAACACTCAAATGGCTTGCCGCCTATACCCATTACTGGAATACTTTTATCTGTGAGGTTTCCCTCCCAGAGTTAAACGGACCTGGGGTTCTGTGGAGGAACAAACATAAGTGGCAAAGTCATTTGAGTAGGTAACAAGTGGACCCCTGGGTCGCCGTCATTCTGCATTATTGACAGCGTCTGTTCTTTCTACTTCCATCTGATATCAAGGTCGGGGCTGTTGTCCGGTACGTCTGTTTGGGCACTCTCTCCTCCAGTGACCAAGTTGCTTACAGTAATGGCATACATCATTTGCACGGCTCGGGGCCCCCCGCTGATCTGCCTTCAGTTGCCACTTGTGGGGTCCCCACCTCCCTCCTTGTCTTTCGCTCCCTGCATTCACAAGGGCTGCTAGCATTCTCACCTGTTTGGTCTCTTGAATTTTATCTCTTGTGTGATACACACGGGTGGCTACGCTTACCAGTTCCTCCAGGGATTTTCCCTCAGCGCCTTCGAGCTGCTGCAACCACTTCTTAATGTCCGGAGCTGACTGAGAGATAAAAATAAGCCTGACCGTGGACTGTATGTCCGCAGCCTTGGGATCTATATTAGTAAAAGTACAAAATGCTTTACAAAGTCTCTCATAAAAGTCAGAAGGGTGTTCTTTCTTCCCCTGCACAGTATTATGGACTTTTGACCAATCTAGAGTTCTTTCTCCTGCTTGTTTTATACCTGTCAAAACATGGGTTAAAAATTTCTTTAAGTTCGCCTGGTGGGTTGAATCATTCGGATTCCATTGGGTGGGGTTAGTGAGAGCTATCAAATCACGCCTGTCATCGGCAGCCTTGGCTGCCTCCCGGGTCCCCCTTAGGACCCGCTCTTTCTCCTCCATGCGCAGTAGGCAATCTAAAAGTTGGCCCATGTTTTGCCAATCAGGATTATGAGACTGAAAAATAGCACGGAATCGCCTGTGAACAACGTCCGGGTCGTCTCTGAGACGAGGTGTAGTGTTTTGCCAATTCATAAGATCTGCTGTAGTAAAAGGGACATGTACATAACGGTCTACAACCGCTCCATCTGTAGTGGGTACCGGGATGGTCCGAAGGGGTGCCTGGATTTTAACTGCATCCTCCCCATAGACTACTCCTGTCTCGCATTTAGATGGACTAATGGCGGTAGACAGAACAGAAGTGTACCCACTACCCGTCGCTCCACTAGTGGATTCATTAACTTGAATTGTGGTTTCCTCAGTCTTCAGTTGGGGGATCAATGTCTTGGGCCCTGTAGACAAAGAAACCTGATCTGTCACAGCCTGTGATATCGCTGCCGAGGGTGGTCGTGGTCTAGGACAATATATTGGGGGGGTATCTTCCCAACAATCAGCTTCACTTAGGGCAGAAGCTTTCGGGAATAGAGGGTTCTGGATTTTTATCTTCTTTAAATGACGATGAGCCTCATCGTCCCACAAAAACCAATAGTCCATTTGACCAGGCGCTTGATTCTCTAATATCAGGCGCAAAGGAGTTAAATAAGTCAGAATATCAAAGGACCCAAATTCGGGCCATGCAGTCCCCAGGGTTGGCCAGTCCTGGGTGCAAAGTTGTACAAAGCGCTTCCTTGATATACCTTTCTGAACACCGGGTAAAGGCCATTTACTTAACATATAATCTAAAGGGCTATCCTTAGAGGGTTTTTTCCAGAGACCCACCCATCTGTCTGCTGACACTCAACCTGAAAAGAGAATTACTCAGAGATCAGTGGGAATTACAGTCTAATCCAGGTTTTCCTACTTCTATTACACTGTCCGTTACAGGGGGCGGGACAGAAGGATCTCAATACAACCTCAGAGCTTCATCGCACACATGGCTTCCACTCTGAGGAATTACGAACGAGAAGTTCAGTTCCGCCCACACACCTAACGCCCAAATGAACAGAGCAGAAAAACAACAGTAACCGGTTAAACAGAACAGAACAAAACCAGATAGTGCACCAAAACCAGATAGTGTTTCCTTATCCTATTAGGGCTCACCTTATCGGAACACGAACCCCAGGGGCCGCAGTGAAGCAGAGAAAGAGGGGCCAAACACCCCGTTGGTGCCGTTCCCAGTTCACCGCAGCCGTCCGGAGTCCAATGTCCGAGCTAGGAGAGTCCCGTCTGGAGTCGCCAAAAACTGTTACTGAAATATAGGGTCTTCCTAGCTGAGAGCCAATAACAGCCTGACAGGGATAAGGAAAAATGCTTTATTCTGCAGAAGAAAGGAGAGATCTATAGTAAATACAGAAGACTCTACTGCACGCAAGTTTCACAAGCTTTTTATACACTTTCAGACAAAGACCATGCCGTGTTAACACTTCATTGGTGGGTGTCAAGTCCCGTAATACCGTTTTCTGTTCAAGAAAGACTGGCTTGAAGCAGAATCTTTTCTGTCTCTAACTGCAAGCAGAAAAAAGTAGTTACGAGGTTCACGTGGGGCCTTGTGGAGGCTTCTGCTTCCACCTACTGGCCGTTTGCAAAACTATGAAAAGGTGGGGTGGGTGGGGGCTATAGCTTTCACATTAGGAAAAACTTTTTCACTTGTAGGGTGGTGAAGAACTGGAAAGGGTTACCTAGGGAGGTGGTGGAATCTCTTTCCTTAGAGGTTTTTAAGGTCAGGCTTGACAAATAAACAGGACTTTATTCACTTTCTCCTCACCATTCACGATTTTATAGATCTCTATCATATCCCCTATTTCTCATCTCTTTTCCAATCTGAAAAGTCCCAACATTTTTAATCTCTGTACCTTTTCCATTTCTAATATATCTCTTTTGAAATGAGGTGACCAGAACTGTGGTGGGGGATTAAATAGTGACATTGTTTATATTTTGTCTTCTTATCTCTCTTTCCTAATGGTTTCTAACATTCTGTTCGCTTTTTTGACTGCTGCTGTACACTGAGAAGATGTATTCAGGGAATTAACTATGATGACCCCAAGATCTCTTTCTTGAGTGGTAACAGCTAACTTAGACCCCTCCATTTTATATACTGTTATGTAGTTGGGGATATGGTTTCTAATGTGCTTTACTTCTATCATTTGAATCTTCTAAACACCTAGGAGGGGATCCTCCTAATAAACTCATTGTGATGCTGCACCTCATTTTCTTCAGAGCTATAGAATTATGACATTATTATGATACATTTTGTACAAGATATGTCTGGTCAGGTGTCATTGGAAAACTGACGATTTGGAGAAAAGGATTCTCCTATTTGTGTGCGTGTATCATTTTTGTATGTGAAGTTATGAATATTGACTATGTATCTGTATTTCAAGTTCTGACCCCAGCTGGCCCACCTGCCTAAAATACCACCACACTGAAATGGCCCCAGGGCAACACATCAGGGAAACCCTGTGGCTGTATCTCCAATAAAATGTGGGATACCTTGTGAGATGAACTCCAGGTCATTTTGGCCTGGGGACTGGTGAATGAATCACACAGTGAGCGGACAAATCCCATTGTGCTACTTCTGATGACTGGAAAATAGCTAATGTAGTGCCCATCTTTAAAAAAGGGAAGAAGGAAGATCCAGGGAACTACAGGCCAGTCAGTCTCACCTCAGTCCCTGGAAAAATCACGGAATAGGTCCTCAAGGAATCCATTCTGAACCACTTAAAGGAGGGGAAAGTGATCAGGAACAGTGAGCATGGATTCACCAAGGGCAAGTCATGCCTGACTAATCTAATTGCCTTCTATGATGAGATAACCGGCTCTGGGGGTGAGGGGAAAGCAGTGGGTGTGCTATTTCTGGACTTTAGCAAAGCTTTTGATACAGTCTCCCACAGTATTCTTGCCAGCAAGTTAAAGAAGTATGGGCTGGATGAATGGACAGTAAGGTGGATAGAAAACTGGCTAGATGGCGGGCTCAACGGGTAGTGAACAATGGTTCCATGTCTAGTTGGCAGCCGGTATCAAGTGGAGTGCCCCAAGGGTCGGTGCTGGCGCTGGTTTTATTCAATATCTTCATTAACGATCTGGAGGATGGTGTGGACTGCACCCTTAGCAAGTTTGCAGATGACACTAAACTGGGAGGAGTGGTTGATACGCTGGAGGGTAGGGATAGGATACAGAGGGACCTAGACAAATTAGAGTATTGGGCCAAAAGAAATATGATGAGGTTCAACAAGGACAAGTGCAGAGTCCTGCACTTAGGACGGAAGAATCCCATGCACTGCTACAGACTAGGGACCGAATGGCTGGGCAGCAGTTCTGCAGAAAAGGACCTAGGGGTTACGGTGGACGAAAAGCTGAATATAATTCAACAGTGTGTGCCCTTGTTGCCAAGAAGGCTAATGGCATTTTGGGTTGTATAAGTAGGGGCATTTCCAGAAGATTGAGGGATGTGATCATTCCCCTCTACTCAGCACTGGTGAGGCCTCATTTGGAGTACTGTGTCCAGTTTTGGGCCCCACACTACAAGAAGGATGTGGATAAATTGGAGAGAGTCCAGCGGAGGGCAACAAAAATGATTAGGGGGCTGGAGCACATGACTTATGAGGAGAGGCTGAGGGAACTGGGGTTGTTTAGTCTGCAGAAGAGAAGAACGAGGGGGGATTTGATAGCTGCTTTCAACTACCTGAAAGGGGGTTCCAAAGAGGGTGGATCTAGACTGTTCTCAGTGGTAGAAAATGACAGAACAAGGAGTAATGGTCTCAAGTTGCAGAGGGGGAGGTTTAGGTTGGATATTAGGAAAAACTTTTTCACTAGTAGGGTGGTGAAGAACTGGAATGGGTTACCTAGGAAGGTGGTGGAATCTCCTTCCTTAGAGGTTTTTAAGGTCAGGCTTGACAAAGCCCTGGCTGGGATGATTTAGTCGGGTTTGGTCCTGCTTTGAGCAGGGAGTTGGACTGGATACCTCCTGAGGTCCCTTCCAACCCTGAGATTCTATGATTCTGTGATTCTATGATGCAGAATAGCACAACCCTAATGTGCATCCATTGCTGAAATTTTACTGTATTCAAATTTGATGCTTCCCCGATGCAGAGAGTTGATGAACTATTAGAACAGTTTTAGCTGCGAGATATAGACCTCACAAATGGAAACTGGCAAATACCTTTGATGCCCAAATGCTGGGAGAAGAAAGCACTTTGCATTGCATCAATTCAAGATCACATCATTTGGCCTCCACAGGGTGGCAGTGACTTTCCAAGGGCTAATGGACTGGATATTACAACTGCCTGGGCATATGAATCATTACACTGCTCCAATTAATTGAAACAGGTTTCGGTCACATAACTTGTGGTGGCATTCCCACACATAGTGCATTACACACAGAAAAGAAAGTCATCGCTAATTGTAGGCTGCACAATCAGCAAACTCCGTTTGCCCTGACAATCTGAGCTCCTGGTATTTGTGAATCATTTCTTCACTCTCATGTGAGATTCTCAAGCTGAAGTTCTCCGGGGTCTATTTTCTGCTCTTCCTACTGCTCATGGAGTCGAAGGAATTGTCTGGGAGTCCTGGCAACCTGATAATCCACAGGGACTGTACAGGGAAAGCATAAATGTCACTGTCCAGAACGGCGAGTGTCAGAACGGTGAGATTCATACGCTGATTCTGCAACAAGAAAGTAGAGCCCCGAGTAAGGAGATTTCCTCTCTGCTGAGTGTTATTTTGGTGAGTTGCTTGTTTCTGCACTAACATTTGTACTATGGGCTCAGGAAGGGTTCCAAGGTTCAAATCAAGAACCATCTGAGCAGGAATTCACCAGCATGGTGATTTGAATTGTTTTATTGTCAGACACACCCAGGATTTGCCTGGCATAATTGGAACGATAAATGTATTGGAAATAGATCAGACTTTTTTTAAGATCGGTTCCTCATGTCTTACTGTGTCCTCCTATCTGTCTCAGTAACTCTCTTTCTTTGGGTGGAATCATTTTTCCTCTGGATCGCTCAAGTTTTTCAATTCAGCAACTTCACTGTGTTGCTGGGTAATACAGCCAAAGCCTCTGCAGTGGGTCTCTGTGCTACCAGAGAGTTCACAACACGAATCGCATACACAGGAGTTCAGACAATGGTCAGATTCTGCTGTCACTTTCTGCCATCAGTGGATCTCTGCTTCAGGCTCATGCAGCACCCTAACACAATGGTGCTCTCTGTAGCAGGACCTGAAGCTGTGATTATCGCAGCTCAGAGCCAAATGTTAAATAGGTTAAAGGGAGAAATCTTGGCTCCATTGAGATCACCCTAAATCCACATCTAGGAACTTAAATAAATGACCTGTTTACACCAATCATAAGCCTTCAGTGACTTCAACTGGAGTCGTCCCATGGCTTCTAAGGATGAGTGAGCTCATTTGAATGAAAGAAGAACTGACAGGAGAGAAGAGTTGCTAAAATCTCAAACTCACAGGCTTAGAAGTTCAAACCAATTAGGATAAACAATATTTTCAGGGATAGAGAGGGATCTGCTCTCTCCATGCCCCTGCATCTCTGGTTCTGGAGAGGACGAGAAGCACCAAAAGGGTGTAAAAATAGAAGCATGTTTCTGGCTTAGAGGAAACAAGGCAGTGCTAGTTATCTCACCGAGGGAGGTCCAGGAATGCACAGTCTGTGTGTGTGTGTGGCCTGAGGGAGTGCGGGGAGGAGGATGTGACAGTGGGATATGCTGTCTCTCTATCACAGTGGTAGGGAGTCCTGAAACCAGGCAAAATATAGAATTCACATCCTTCCTAATGCACAGACCAAAGAGGCGTTGAGCTCTGTTGAGCACAAAGTCATAGCCCAGCATGACAATGTCTGTTTCCATAGCAGACACTTGGCTCCTTTCCAACATAGGAATGGCCTTGGGGGTCAGAGCTATGGTCAATCTAGTCCATTTTCCTCTCTCCGACGGTGACAGCCCCAGCTGCTGCAGAAGGTGTAAGAAACCCAGTAGCAGTGGATGGGGACGGTGACTTGACCGTCATGAGGCATCACCCTAACGCCTAACCGCTAGAGATTGGCTTGTACCCTGAAACACATGGGCGTAGAGGCTTTCCAAAATATTTATTTAGCTGTAAGTAATGTAACTGGATACTCACTATCCATGTAAATGTCGCAATCCTTCCTGACTCTTGCTTATCTCGTGACCTCAACTACCACTTGTGGTAAGGAGTTCCTCAGTCTCTTGAGGCATTGAGTGAAGCAAACATTCTTTATTTATCTGTGTTGATTTTGCCATGTTTCAGTATAACTGAATGACCACTTGATCTTGTGTTATGAGATATGGAGAACACAGTCTCAATCTGCCCTCCAACAGTCAGTATTTTATAGACTTTTCTTGTGTCCCCTCTTATTCGTCTCCTTTGTAAAGGTAACGACCCCAGTCTTTTCAACCTCTCTCCATATCAGTTTCCCAAGGCCCTTGATCATTCTTACTGCCCTTCCCTGAACCCCTCTAGTTCTGCAATATCCTGGGTGAGAAGGGTGCCCAGTACTACACAGAGGAGACCACAGGAGGGTGAAACATTGACTGACTGATCTCGTGACACTGTATTTGCAGTATGATTTCCCATCCCACTCCTCCTAGAGCTCAGTGTTTTTCTTAGTTTCTGCCCATGCTTGCACTGTGAGCAGGGTTTCACGGAGCTGTGTACCATGATGCCCAGATCTCTGTCATGAGCTCATACAGTTAAATTAGAATCTTGTAAGGTGTTAGGCAAATACATTGGCATAAACACTGCAGTTATTAACATCAACATTTATCTGCCATCATGTTGCCCATTGACCTAGCTTGGTTAGCTCCCTCTGAGGACTTCTCTGGACTTGACTATAACTGAAATAATCTCTATAAATGTTCCCATCTACTTCTTGACCCCTTTCTAGACTGTTATCATAGTAAATATTTTATATTTCACTGTATTATTGCTATAAAGTGTGTAACCCCCCTTGCTGTGCTTCACTCTCTTCACAGGCACATTGAACATTTCTGAGCTCGATCAACCCATTGAGAACTTCATGGCAGCTTTCAACCTCACCCCCTCTGACCCTTCAACATTCATCCTAATGGGCATCCCTGGCCTGGAAGCTGCCCACATCTGGATTTCCATCCCCTTCGCTATGTTCTACATTGCCAGCCTATTGGAAAATGTTACACTTCTGTTTGTTGTAAGCAAAGAACAGACCCTGCACAAGCCAATGTACCTTCTGCTCTGCATGCTGGCACTCACAGATATCGCCACACCTACTTCTGTCGTGCCAAAGGCACTGGGTATATTTTGGTTCAATTTGAAAGGTATTACTGTGGGGGGCTGCCTCACCCAGATGTTCTTCCTTCACACAGTTGCTGCTATTCACTCAACCATCCTCGTGACAATGGCCTTTGATCGCTACGTTGCCATATGTAACCCTCTGAGATACGCCACCATCCTCACCAAAGGACGAATAGCTAAGCTAGGGTTTCTAGGTTTGATCAAAGCTGTTCTCTTCATTCTGCCTATGCCCCTTCTCCTGAACACATTGCCATTCTGTTCCAACCGCGTTATCCCCCACACGCACTGCGAACCTATAGCTGTGGCGAAGATATCGTGTGGGGATATTACAGTCAACAGGATGTATGGCTTAGTGATACTGTTTGTAATTGTTGGGTTAGACCTGATGTTCATTGCCCTGTCCTATGGTCTAATCATCAGGGCCCTCCTCAGAATATCCTCCAAGAAAGCTTACCAGAAAGCTCTCAACACCTGCACAGCCCACATCTGCGTGATGATTACGTATTATACTTCTGGGCTCTTCTCCTCTCTCATATACCGGTTCGGTCAGGACATCGCTCCCCATGTTCACATCCTCTTGGCTGACCTCTATTTACTCCTCCCCCCCATGCTCAACCCTATTATTTATGGGCTCAAAACCAAAGAACTTCGTGACAAAGTGGGAAAATACACCTGCAGAATGTGATCACCTGGGACATTGAATTTAGCTTGTGTTATGAGAGGGAGAAAGGCTATCTCCTTGATAATCAAGGGTGCTCTGTCCCAGTTTGACTAAACTCAGCATTGTGTGGGATTCACAGTCTGAGAAGTTTCTCACACCTAATCTCTCATCACTCCATCACCCAGCACTGCTCTCTCCATTGCTGATTTCCCTCTCTCTGACCATCCCCTTACTTCCTTCAGCATGACCCATTAGCCCCAACCCCCTACCCCCCTGTCACATGGCTTTTCGTAACTCTTACATTACCAACTCTTAGCTGCTACTGCAGCTTTCTGATGCAAGGTGGATTTCCATTAGTCCTTGCATGAACAGGGCTCTTTATCAGTTTGATGAACGTAAGCTGCAGTTTGAGATAGGTGACAAAAACATTGAGAAACTTTCATTTGTACAATGTTATGATGAGTGAAATTTACCTGATTTTTTTTTCTACTTCCAATCCTTAAAGAAACCTAGAGGATAAACCAAATAAAGACTGACTGTAGCAAACTAATTCAACACAAAATGTGGACACTGACTACCATCACTGAATGCAATTAGAAATAAATACTATAATAATGCCTTAGTTGTTTTTTCATTACAAATGTTTTGGGCTACTTTGGGGCTTTTTTTAATGCCATTTTTGTGATTGAAACGCCTGCCAACCCTCAGTCGGGATACAAGTACCAGCATTTTGAATTTGATTGTCATCTCACATGTGCGTTGCTAATGTGAACAAACTCCTGCTGGGGCTTGTAGCTTTTTTTTAAATCAAATCTGTAGTAGGTGTGTAACAAAAGCTTTCATCTGTTATTTTATGTATAGACAAATCTGTTAATAAAAAACCCCTTTCTTTGAAGAAAGCGATGGGGCTACTTTCAGGTGAGTTGTTAAATGACTTTGGGCTTCTAATGCAGTAGAATTCTGGCAATCCCAGCCAGACCCTGCAGCACTGCAGAGCTGAGGCAGAGTGGGGAGGTGCAGCTGGAGAAGCACAGGAGAATGGGTCCTGGGTCAGCAGAGACCAGCAGCTCCAAAGGGAGCCAGGGCTGAGCTACCGAGGGGAGCTGCAGGGCCAGAGCCAGGATAGAGGATGCCGGCCGTGCCACAAGTATCACAGCAGCCGAGAGCAATGAGCAGCTGGGGAGAGCAAGGTAGGGCCATGGGATGAGGGCCCAGCAAAGCGAGATGTCGCCCGACAGGAGGGCCTTCAAGGTCTGACTCAGGGATGGGGATGGGACTTGAACCCAATATGAGGGCAGGTGCTGGGAATAAGGGCCCTGCCACCTAAAATCTGTAGGCTCTGCTGGCCTTCTGTACCCATGGGTGCCACTCGCAGTATTATGTGTATATCTTCATTATACAAACTCCCTTCCGCCCCCACAGCTGTCTTTAGCAGTGGAATAGCTGACACGGTTACTCTTTCAATTATCTTTGCTGGGCTTCCGTGGCAACACCCTGATAGGATGTACAGGGGCACAGCAATCCTCACAGGCTGTCTGCAAACGACTGAAGGCCAAAGGCAGAAATGATACAAATAGTGGAAAGTGTCTTTGGTATGTGTGATAGGTGCGGGTCTGCCAAGGTATAATGCTGCACCTGTTCTACTTAGCTCATGATGGGAGAAGTTCCTTTGCAAATAGAATCTCGAAAAACTTTACAGGTTTTTCTTTTTTTAAATGATAGCTGGCATTGTGGCGCCTTGTAGCAGAGGCCTGGGCTAAAATAATCAAAACTTTGCAGCTATAAAGCAAAGTTAAGTGTGAGCAAGAGGCAGCTCACAGAGTCTGTCAAGAACAGGGCTGATATTGCAGAAACACACACTGCTAAGTAGTGTTAGGTATAAAACTATAGACACAAACACATGCCAGGACGGTGGCACCAGAACATCTCTACACCAAACACACTCCTCAATGAGAATAGGAACACGCTGATCCATCTTAAAGTTAGGGTCAGGGATAACAGCATAATGGATGGAGATGTCCAAGGTAATGTGCAGTCTCTGGATACGTCAATGGTTGACACCCTAATACTTCAAAGGGTGGCATCCTGATACACCAGGAGCAATATGTAACTAGTTCCTATTGGTGTATAAAACTCTATCTCAGAGGACGTGTCTTTGTCTGGCGTAGGTGATAGTGGAAAGTCCTGCCACTAACTGAGCTAGTCCATTGCAACAGGCATACACGTGTTAGTGTATCTGTAACAACTGAGCAGGGCATTAGGACCACACTTCATTGTCAATAAACCTGACCAAATCCCTTCTCTAAGAACTGAGTCTGTGGATTTATTGGGCAGCTCAGTTGGAGATGGCTGTATGGGCTATCTGGCCAGAGTCAGTACAGCACACAGCAAGAACATACACACACAGCCAAACATCTGTCAACAGTGCACAATATGTAACTACCAGAGAACTGGTCCAGCTCATTGAGGCACATCAGATGGGCTCAATTGGAGTTTTGGTCTTCAGCCCTTGGAATCAGTGTCCAGGGTGAGCCTGGCTCAGAACCCCATCGAAGCATCAGAACCTCAACAAGACATCAAATCCCTCCCCAACTGCCACCTGTGCACCCGGGCGTGTTGTTCCCAGCACTGTAAACCTAACAATAAACCCCACCAAACCCACAATTCCCCCACGCAGCAGCTGCACACATGCTGAGCGAGCAAAGGAAACTGTTCCAAGAGGCGCTGCGGCAGGCTGGAATTGGGGGAAGCATCATTTCCACATTATACCTAAAACCCTGCTAGCAACAAAGGATTCATCTGTAGAATCCATGGGTCTGGAGCGGGTGCACGAAAGAGGCAGCCAGGCATGTCACTGATGACCAGCATGGGCAAGTCACCTTGTGTAGTTTAGGCAGAGCTGCTGTGGCGCGTGCCCAAACGTCTTGTCTGTATTTTACTCCTCACAAGTAAAGAAACACCTGTTAACGCATCAGAGAGACTTGGAAAAGTACCAAAGCTCTCAGATTCTAGCAGAGACTTTAAGCGTCTGAGGTGGATCCTGCATTGGAAGAACAGAGCTTGGTAATTTTTCATAACACTTGAATGATCCACTTCCCATCTCAGGAGGACACAGAGACCCCTGGACGGGGGATTCTGAGGCAAAATTCTGCATAACTCTCTTACACGACCCCCATGTCCTGCACCTCAGTGTCGCTCTTTGCTGGAGCCCAAGCCAGTGCTCTGTCTTTTCAGGATTTTTCAGAAAGTGTTTCACAGAGTGAAATTTTGGGGCTATTGTATGTAAAACCCTGACAAAGAGATGTCAATTGTTCCTAGTCAGTTTCAAGGAGCTAGAACCATACATCTGTTAATGGAGATTCCCTACATCCTAGGAAGGAAGGAAGGATGGATGATGGTAAAGTACAAGCAGAATCTGATGAGAAACAGTCAAAGGGAAAAAAATCCCATAGTGAATGGCAATGAACATAGGGTAGGTTCAGAAATTAAAATAGTGAAAGAACAAATTAAAATTTACTTAGCAAGTTAGATATATTCAGCAAACCAGTGATTTTCCAACTATTGTACTGGTGACCCCTTGCACAAGTGGTATAGAGAAAGTAAACAAGGAAATATTATTTACTCCTTCTCATAATATAAGAACAAGGGGCCACCAATCAAAATTAATAGGTTTAAAACAAACACAAAGTATTTTTCACGCAACACACTGTCAACCTCTGGAACTCCTTGCCAGAGGGTGTTGTGAAGGCCAGTACTACAATGGGGTTCAAAAGGGAGCTAGATAGATTCATGGAGGATAGGTCCATCAATGGCTATTAGCCAGGATGGGCAGGAATGGTGTCCCTGGCCTCTGTTTGCCAGAAGCTGGGATTGGGTGACAGGGCATGGATCACTTGATGGTAACCTGTCTGTTCATTCCCTCTGGGGCACCAGCCATTGGCCCCTGTCAGAGGACAGGATACTGGGCTTGATTTGGTCTGACCCAGTATGGCCGTTCTCATATTCTTATGTAATAGTGACATAGCTGGGCCCAGGATTACTGGGAGGATGAATCAGTCTCATTCTGGTCACCTAGGACTGGGGCTAGGGTGTCCCCACTCTGGGGTACTCTCTTCACACTGGATGCTTCCCTGACCCACTGAGCACTACGTTAAGTTCAAACCAAATATATTTTATTAAACAGCAACTGTAAAATAATAAGAAAAAAATGGGAAAGGTTCAAGGTAAGGAGGAGCCCTGGTCTGTGAGCATAGGGACATCACAAACAGCTGTCCCTGGGATGTAAGGAAAGTTCACAGCCTGTTCCTCACACACCCCTGCCTCCTGCCCAGGCCCTGCCTGTGCTGCATGAGACTTGCTCAAACAGTGGCCACATGCCCTGACGGTCTAGGTGACAGGAGTCTTCTCCCCAGCAACTGCCTGCCCCATATCCACACTTCCCAGTCCAGCCTTCAAGGGCCTCTTGTCTGGTGACGTCTCCCTGCCCGTGGCCCCCACCTTGCTCTCCCCACCGCTAATTGTGCTTGGCTGCCATGTTACTTGTGGCACGGCCGGCATCCACTATCCTGCATCTGGCCCCACAGCTCCCCGCTATAGCTCAGCCCTGGCTCCCCGTTAGTGCAGCAGGTCTGTGCAGACCCAGCTCCCAGTTCTGGTCTGTGGCAGCTCCCCACTCTGCCTCCAGCCCAGCTCTCCTTCTGGGCTCCTTCTCACTGGCCCCTGTGTTTCTGGCTGCTGCTGCTCTGCCTCCGGCTCAGCTTGAGGTGGTTTGCCAGAATTCCACTGAATGTGTAGCCCCAAAATAAGGTGAAAAGTAACCTAAGGGTAGACCAAGCTATTTCTTGAAACAAAGTTTGTTTGTTTTTAATTCAGACATTCATCTATACATCAAAAAACAAATTAAAGCTTTTCATTACATACGTACTACAGATTTGATTTTTTTTAAAAAAAAACCTGCAAGCCCCAGCAGGAGTGTGTCTACATTAGCAACAAATATGTGAGATGACACTGACATTCAAAGTCAAAACCCCAGTACTTGATTGTATCTCGGTTGACGGTTGGCAGGTGTTTTAATGAAAAAAAATCCCTGTGAATAATAGTGTTAAAATAGCCCCAAATGAGCCCAAAATGTATGTAGTGTAAAAACATCAATGACATTCTTATATTATTTGCATTCAGTGATGGTAAAAAGTCACAATATTTTGTGTTAAATGAGTTTGTTAAAAGACAACATTTCATCCTTACTGGTTTTTGTCAGAAGGAGAATGCTTCTGCTGCTCATCACGCAGTGCAAACGTTTCTTCCATTGATGCAAAGTCTTCACAACAGATTTTGTGTTGTTGCCTGTACGCCCTAAAATGAGGAATATTTTCTAAATGTTCCCCTTGCATCTTGTTCGTAGTTTTTTTTTAATTTAATCAGGTTCCTGTGAGAAAACATTCTTTCACCTGCAGTGTTGTTAACACTAGAAATAGCAATGAAGCCAAGCTGACTAAAGTCATGGATGCAGCTGGGGCTGCATCCATGGGTTCGCGACCTTCAATCCAAAACTGCTCATCTTGGCTGTTCTGAATATGAGACCAGTGAGGCATAGGCAAAATTCTTCACCACCATACAATGACAGGAATGAGATATCAGCCAATCTAGGATGTGAAAGACTTAGTATTTTGAGTGACTCAATCACCTGAACGTTTGGTGGCAATCTCTATATCATCTGTTTCACAAACTGTAAAATGAAATGTTGACACCTACTATTCACATCTTGGACAATGGGAATGGATTGTGTATTTTTAAATTTCCAGCTGAAAGCGAATCCAAAATCAATTGTGCCAAGTTTAAGCTTTGGACTCCCAGGCAATGTTATAGTTTAAAACAGCAGTCCCCTGAACACATTTTTGAGAAACCCCAGCAGGAGCAACTTAAATATTTCACTCCAGGCAGTGTCAGGAATCAATCAATGGGAACACAGCAATTTTGTCTTGTCTAACACCGCAGTTGATTAGACTGAAGCACACACAGACATAAGCAATTGGTTTAGAACAGTCTGGAACTGTACTGAGTAATTGACAGCAGATTTGCAATGGCCAGTTGCTCAGCTGCTGGGGTGAAAGGGTGTGAGGGAAAAGGTCTCTCAAGATGGCTTCAAAGGACTGCTCCAAAGTGCACTGTATTAGCTAATCTTGTATAACTTTTACAAAACTCATAGTGACCCCACTGGACCATCACTATCCCTTACTTACAATAAACTTCTAATATCACAGGCATCTAGACTCAAGGTTTTTTCATCCATTTATATTCTTCAACTCTCACTTATTTACTTGTCTGTCCACTCCCCCCATTCTGATGAGCAGAAACTGCCAGCTATATTTTAACCTTGCATCTCAAAGCCTGCCTGCTTTCCAGTTAACCCTAAACTATGTGGTGTTCTACTGTATTAATTCATAGTGGTTGAGTGTATACCCTCCTGTTGCAATTGGCTTCATCTCAGTGTGGGGTACACACCCCTCAAATCCAGAGTAATACATTCCAGTTCTCAAAAACACAATTTCACAACTTTCACCAACAATCTCTAGTAGAATGTCCTCAATTCCTGCAGCAGTCTTCTTGTATGAGCACTTTCCATTAGTGTCAAGTATCAGAGGGGTAGCCGTGTTAGTCTGGATCTGTAAAAGCAACAAAGAATCCTGTGGCACCTTATAGACTAACAGACGTTCTGCAGCATGAGCTTTCGTGGGTGAATACCCACTTCTTCAGATGCAAGTGGTGGCTACCCACTTCTTCAGATGCAAGTGGTGGCAAGCCACCACTTGCATCTGAAGAAGTGGGTATTCACCCACGAAAGCTCATGCTGCAGAACGTCTGTTAGTCTATAAGGTGCCACAGGATTCTTTGTTACTTTCCATTAGAAACATTTGGTTTATCCTCCAGGCTTTCTGATGGCTTGGATGTAGAAATATCAGGTAAATTTTGTTCACCAGATCACTGTATATATGATTTAAAAGTTTACCATTGTACTTGTGTTCTTTCTCTTTGCTATCAGAAAACAAAGCTTCAGTTCATCAAACTCATTAAGAACCCTGTTCACACAGCTTCTAATCAACCACCACCTTTTTTCACAAAGCTGCAATATCTTCTGATAGTCTAGAAGTCAAAGCAATGGTGACTCCAAGAGAACAGGTGATGGTCCGAGAGAGGAAAGTGGGCAGCAGAGAGAGCTGTGCTTGGTGATGGAGTGATAAGATCTTAGACTTGAGGAATTTCTCATATTTTCAACTTCCGCAATGCTAAGCTCAGCCAAACTGGGACAGAGTATCCTTGATTAACTGGGACGTAGTCTTTCCCCCTTTTCTCATGCATGTTTAAAGTCAGTGGCCCCAGGCAATCACCTTCTGCGGGTGTATTTTCCCACTTTGTCACGAAGCTCTTTGGTTTTGGCCCCATAAATGACAGGGTTGAGCATGGGAGGGGCAACAAAATAGAGATTGGCCAACAGGATGTGAATGTGGGGAGCGATGCCCTGACCATATCGATGTGTCAGAGAGGAGAAGACGAAGGGAGGATAAAACATCAACATCACACAGATGTGGGCTGTGCAGGTGCTGAGGGCTTTCTGGTGGGTTTTCTTTGAGGATATTCTGAAGAGGGCTCTGATTATCAGGACGTAGGACAGGGTAATGAGTGTCAGGTCTAACCCAGTGCATACAAGCACTACCACCAAGGAATAGATCCTGTTTACTGTGGTGTCCCCACATGAAATCTTTGCAACAGCTATGTGATCGCAGTACGTGTTTGGGATAATGCGGTTGGCACAGAATGGCTGCCTGCTCAGGAGCAGAGGCAGGGGCAGAACAATGAGAACAGCTCTCATCAAAGCCGCTAGACCTAGCTGAGCTATCCGTGTGTTGGTGAGGATGGTGGTATATCTCAGAGGGTTACATATGGCAACGTAGCGATCGAAGGCCATTGTCACGAGGACAGCTGACTGTATAGCAGAAACCGTGTGAAGGAAGAACATCTGGGTGAGGCAGCCACCCACAGTAATGCTGGTCAAATTGAACCAAAATATACACAGTGCCTTTGGCACAACGGAGGTCGACATGGCGATGTCTGTGAGCGCCAGCATGCAGAGAAGCAGGTGCATCGGCTTGTGCAGGGTCTGCTCTTTGCCTACAACAAACAGAACCATGAAATTTCCCAACAGGCTGATAATGTAGAACATAGAGAAAGGGATGGAAATCCAGATGTGGGCAGCTTCCAGACCAGGGATGCCTGTTAGGAAGAATGTTGAAGGGTCAAAGGGGAGAGGTTGAAAGCTGCCATGATGTGGTCGATGTGTTGATAGGAATCAGAAATGCTCAAGGTGCCTATGAAGGAGAGAAACAGAGAGAGGAGGGTTACACACTTTGTAACAAATAGGTACAGTAAATATCTTATAGTTATTTAAAATCCAGAAAGCGGAGTGAGCAGTGACATGGCAACATTTACTCCTCATACATATTAAAAGTTATAATTAAACTATTAACTCAGGACAGGGATGTTGTTCTCATGGGTGGAGGATAGCTCAGTGGTTTGAGTGTTGGCCTGCTAAACCCAGGGTTGTGAGCTCAATCCTTGAGGGGCCACTTAGGAATCCGGGGCAAAATTGGTCCTGCTAATGAAGGCAGTGGAATGGACTCAATGACCTTCCAGTTCTAGGAGATTGGTATATCTCCAATTATTATCTTATGGTACACAGTGCTGTGAAACCCTACCCAAAGTGCAAGCACAGACAGGAGGAGTGGGATGGAGAATCCTTCAGAAAATACAATGCCATGAGGTCACTGAGTCAATGTTTCACCATCCTCTAAACTCTTCTGTGTAGTACTGGCTACCCCTGTCACAGGATATTGCAGAACTAGAGGGAATCACTTATTGTTCTGGGCTATGACTTTGTGCTCAAAGGAATGGGCATGAGGGTTACAAGGGTTTTTGTTTTTAGCGCTACAGGTTGCACCTCTGTTACTTCTCCGGTGTCTTTTGGTGAGACAATTTCTTGCAGGCACACAGCTTTGTCTGAGACATAAGTTACAGGTGTTAATTGAGAAGAGACATTCAGCTGCTAACCCTTCTCATGCCTGAATATCAGTGAAGTTTGCTAATGACAGAAAAAAATGGGGGATTGTAAATAATGATGGTCACTGATTCAGAGCAATCTGGACTGTTTCGTAAACTGGGTCAAAGTAAAAAATACATGTTCTAATGTGGCCATATATACAACTAGGAACAAAGAATGTAGGTGATCCTTACCTGATGGGGGACTATTGTGGAAGCACAGTGATTCTGAAGGGATAATAATCTAAACGTGAGCTCCCAGGGCAACCCTGAGGCCTAAACAACCAATGAAATCCTGGGATGCTAATCAGGGAATCTCAAGGAGAGGCAGCACAGTTATTTTACCTCTGTATTTGGCACTGGGGCCACTGCTGCTGGAATCCTGTGTCCAGTTCTGGTGTCCAGGATTAAAGATGGATGTTGATACACTGACAAGGATTCAGAGAAGAATCAGAAGAATTAGTAAAAGATTAGCAAACCTGCCTTATAGTGATAGACTCAAAGATCTCAATCTATTTAGTGTTACAAAGATTGTGAAATGGTGACTTGATAACAGTCTGTAAGTACCTGCATGGGGAACAAATATTTAATAGTCCTTTCAGCCTAGCATACAGAGGTGTAACATGATCCAATGTCTGCAAGCTGAAGTTAAAGAAATTCTGACTCGAAATAAAGTATACATTTTTAAATGGTGAGAGTAATTAGCCATTGGAACAATTTACCAAGGATCTTGGAGGATTCTTCATCATTGAGAAAGTTCAAATCAAAGTTGGATGTTTCCATAAAAGATCTGCCCTAGGAATAACTTTGGGGGTATGTTCTACAAGCCTGTGTTATACAGACAAGAAGATCACAATGGTCCCTTCTGGCTCTGAAATCTCCAGACATATCTCCAGGAGTCAGCTGGAGGCATTTTTTTTTCTATTTGTGACCATTTTGAATTTAGGCTCAAGAGGAGAAATTCTCATGTGACTATGGAGCCTTCAAAGCATTACACTACGTGTGTGTTTCACGAGTCTGAGGGTCCTATGAGGCACTGCATGGATGAATGTTTTAGGTGAAAAAAATAATGACTTGAGCCATAAAATCTCTGCATTGAGGAATAAGTGTACAACCCTTGCCAATACTGAGTGACAGAGCTGGCTGGCAAATGGCACCAGAGCATCTGTTCTTTACCATCTCTGTCCCAGGGGCGCACCCCTTCAGTCTGCTACCAGGGATTCCTGCACATCTGACTGTCAGATGTGTGGACTGGAAAACAGAAGATGGATAATGGTGTTAAATATATTTTAAAATTGTTTTTAATTTATAAGGGGGGTCGCACTCAGAGGTTTGATACATGAAAGAGGTCACCCATACAAAAGTTTGAGAACCACTGAATATAGGCCTTCTCTTGTTCCTGATATGCGTTTAGCAAAATTCTTCTACCAAACACCAACAAAGATCTGGGGCTATTTCTTAATTGAAGAATGTATTGCATTATGTTCATTATCTGGGGACTTTGCTCTTCCATGTTTCTCTAAGCAAGTCTGGAAAACCTTGAGGCTGCTTCCCAGACATCAACTCTATGGGAGAAACCTTGGGGTCTTGAGGCATCTTCCTGATTCAGCTTTAATTCTCCCCCCATCAGTCCCCCCCACCCCACCATCACCATTTTCAGTAAAAGTCACAGACAGGCCACAGGCTTCTGTAAATTTTTGTTTACTGCCCATAATGTGTCCGTGATTTTACTGAAAATCTTAACTTTAGGAATGGCTGATCAACTGGTCTGCTCTTTGTTCCTGAATCCTATCATCACCAGGATGTACCCTTTGCAGCTGGAAGTAGCAGTTTCTCACCTATGTTGTTTGGTTCACCAGCTTTTGCCCTGGTCAAAGCCACACAGTAAGAAGTCCCAGTAGCCTTAGTGTTAAGAATGTTACACTTCAACGACTATAACGCAGCAAAGACTCCTGTGGCACCTTATAGACTACCCGACTTTTTGTAGCATGAGCTTTCATGGGTGAATACCCACTTCTTCAGATGCATCCGAAGAAGTGGGTATTCACCCACGAAAGCTCTTGCTACAAAACGTCTGTTAGTCTATAAGGTGCCACAGGATTCTTTGCTGCTTTTACAGAACCAGACTAACATGGCTACCCCTCTGATATTCAACGACTATGTTTGTCCTGGTAACTCACTGAGCTTCCTCTGAAAAAATCTCTCCAGGCTTAGATGCTAATGTAGGGTGCCTTGTTTTCAGAGGCTGGTGTAGGTTGCAGGATGGCATAATATGGTTTTCCAGTACTTCATTACAACATGTTGAGGCTCACTCCATGGAAAGCCGTACAATTGTCATACTTTCAGCTTCTGTGTTTTGCTGGAACCTCCACTGCTGCCCTCAGTTCAATTTGTGCTATGCGCTTTTCTCCTTTGTCACAAAACGATCCATTTCTCAGTAAGCTGTTTCCCATTGTAATCACACTGCTGTCATAGTTTCAAGTTTGTTTTGGCAAAAACAACGAGGAATCCTATGGCACCATAAAGACTAACACATTTATTTGGGCCTAAGCTTTCATGGGCTGTAACCCACTTCGTCAAATTCATGAAATGGAAACTTAGTGAGCAGGTATTTATACACATGCAAAGGTGGGTGTGTTACTTTACATTACTTACATTACACTAAGTACACATTTTGAAATGTAGCTAAAAGTTCAGTGGCTTTGGGAAGTAATACTGTTGCTTTGAATAGGTCCCGTGTCTCTGGATTGTAGCAATTTGGAGACAGCATTTACCATTTCCAGAATCTTCCTTCGAGCAGAATGAGACAAACAGAACTAAAATTTTTCATTAATTTCTTTAATGCTGGAGGCTTGTTAATTTTAACGGCATTTTTTCTCAGGCGAATTACTTCTGTGGGTGTGTCTATTGTGCCTAAATACTGAAATCTGAGAGGAAGGAGTGACTCATACCGGTTGCTGATAAATTGTCTAGTCAATTCCTTGACCAAGCTTTCATTTATGAAATATGTTCTAGAGGTCAAATACAAAATCTCAGAGCCAAGATTCCGTTATGGAAACAGACACAAGGGTCTTGGTATTTTGGGCTACAGGCCCGCAACTCTGTTACTTCCCTTGTGTCTTTTGGTGAGATACTTTCTTGCAGGTACCCCACTAGGTCTGGGGCTATGTTCAGAAAAGTATCACAAGAATTAGTAAAAGATTAGAATACCTGATTATAGTGATAGACTGAAATATTTTAATCTATTTTGTTTAATAAAGATGGTCAAGGGATGACTTGATAGCAGTCTATAAGTCCCTACACAGGGAACCAATATAAAATAATATGCTTTTCAGCCTAGCATACGGAGGTGTAAGAGAATACAATGGCTGGATGTTGAAATTAAAGAAATTCTGACTGGAAATAAGGTGTACATTTTTCAACGGTGAGAGAAATTAACCACTGGAACAATTTATCAAGGGTTTTGGTGGATTCTTCATCACTGAGAATTTTAAATCAAGATTGGATGTTTCTCTAAAAGATCTGCTCTAGGAATAGTTTTGGGGTTATGTTATACAGGACTCTGTTATACAGGCTAGATGATCACAATGGTCCCTTCTGGCCTCAGAATCTCCGAACATGTCTCCAGGTGTCAGCTGGAGGCATTATCCCTGCAAGCTCATGCATGAGCTTACTGAAGGCACTTTTTCTATTTGTGACTGTGTTGCATTTAACCCTCTGGGGAGAAAATCTCATGCGACTGCGCTGCCTTGGGAATGTATATTTCGCAGGGCTGAGGGATCCCATGAAGTACTGCATGGATGAACACTATAGCTGAGAAAAATAATGACTTGAGACCATAAAATCTCGACTTTGAGGAATAAATTGACAGCCCTCACCATGAACGACTAACAGAGCTGGCTAGTAAATGGCCCCAGAGCCAGGGCCGTCTCTAGGCACCAGCCTAGCAAGCAGGTGTCTGGGACGGCAAACGGGAAAGAACAGCTTCCCGGGCAGTCTTAGGGCAGCACTGCGGTGGCAGCTCCTCCAGTTCCCTCTTCGGTGGCAATTCGGTGGCGGGTCCGTCAGTCGCTCTCTTCCTCTTTCAGCTGCTGCTGAAGTGCCGCTGAAGAGGAAGAGAGGGATTGGAGGACTTGCCGCCGAATTGCTGCCGAAGAATGAAGTGACGCGATTGAACCGCCGCCGCCCAAGTGCCTCCAATCAACTTTTTTTTTCCCCCACTTGGGGCAGCAAAAAAGCTGGAGCCGGCCCTTCCCAGAGCATCCTGGATTAACCATCACTCTCCCCGTGGCACACTGTTTCAGTCAGCTACCAGTGGTTCCTGCACGTGGCAGCTGTATTTATCTAGGCCCTCACATGTCCCAGAGTTGCCTGCTCTCATTATATAATGTGAAAACTTCTCAGCTTGTGAGTTGTTCCTGTGTAGCAGTCCTTGAAGCACCATGCACCATGTAACAAGAGAAGCCACACAGATCTCTGCCTTTGCATTTGCCAGTAGTGTGTGATAGATCTAACCATTGAGACATAGTCACTGATTGCCCCAAAGGAGCAGACGTGATGGGAGGCATCTCACCCCTTGCAGAGGAAGAGTTGTGGGGAATATGGGGCTGCTTGGAGGATGTAGGAGCCAGGGATGAGTGAGGAGTGTGGAGAAGACACTGCGACCAATGTGCAGTTGGAATTGTGGCAGTTTGGGATGGAGGAGGAGAGTACGGACAGCAGGTCAGAGTATGATCAACACCTCAATATCTAGTGGGAAGCAGGTATCAAGTGCCAGCAAGTTAAAGAAGTACGGGCTGGATGAATGGACTGTAAGGTGGATAGAAAACTGGCTAGATGGTCGGGTTCAACGGGTAGTGATCAATGGTTCCATGTCTAGTTGGCAGCCGGTATCAAGTGGAGTGCCCCAAGGGTCGGTGCTGGGGCCGGTTTTGTTCAATATCTTCATTAACGATGTGGAGGATGGTGTGGACTGCACCCTTAGCAAGTTTGCAGATGACACTAAACTGGGAGGAGTGGTTGATACGCTGGAGGGTAGGGCTATGATACAGAGGACCTAGACAAATTAGAGGATCGGGCCAAAAGAAATATGATGAGATTCAACAAGGACAAGTGCAGATTCCTGCACTTAGGAAGGAAGAATCCCATGCACTGCTACAGACTAGGGACCGAATGGCTGGGCAGTAGTTCTGCAGAAAAGGACCTAGGGGTTACGGTGGACGAAAAGCTGAATATGAGTCAACAGTGTGCCCTTGTTGCCAAGAAGGCTAATGGCATTCTGGGTTGTATAAGTAGGGGCATTTCCAGCAGATCGAGGGATGTGATCATTCCCCTCTATTCAGCACTGGTGAGGGCTCATTTGGAGTACTGTGTCCAGTTTTGGGCCCCACTACAAGAAGGATGTGGATCAATTGGAGAGAGTCCAGCGGAGGGCAACAAAAATGATTAGGGGGCTGGAGCACATGACTTACGAGAAGAGGCTGAGGGAACTGGGATTGTTTAGTCTGCAGAAGAGAAGAATGAGGGGGGATTTGATAGCTGCTTTCAACTACCTGAAAGGGGGTTCCAAAGAGGGTGGATCTAGACTGTTCTCAGTGGTAGAAGATGACAGAACAAGGAGTAATGGTCTCAAGTTGCAGAGGGGGAGGATTAGGTTGGATATTAGGAAAAACTTTTTCACTAGTAGGGTGGTGAAGCACTGGAATGGGTTACCTAGGGAGGTGGTGGAATCTCCTTCCTTGGAGGTTTTTAAGGTCAGGCTTGACAAAGCCCTGGCTGGGATGATTTAGTTGGGGATTGGTCCTGCTTTGAGCAGGGGGTTGGACTAGATGACCTCCTGAGGTCCTTTCCAACCCTGATATTCTATGATTCTATGATGCAGAATAGCACAACCCTAATCTGCATCCATTGCTGAAATTTTACTGTATTCATATTTGATGCTTCCCCGATGCAGAGAGTTGATGAACTATTAGAACAGTTTGAGCTGCCAGATATAGAAATGGAAACTGGCAAATACCTTTGATGCCCGAATGCTGGGAGAAGAAAGCACTTTGCATTGCATCAATTCAAGATCACATCATTTGGCCTCCACAGGGTGGCAGTGACACTTCAAGGGCTAATGGACTGGATATTACAACTGCCTGGGTAGTATGAATCATTACACTGCTCCAATTAATTGAAACAGGTTTCGGTCACATAACTTGTGGTGGCATTCCCACACATAGTGCATTACACACAGAAAAGAATGTCATCACTATTTGCTAGGCTGCACAATCAGCAAACTCCATTTGCCCTGACAATCTGAGCTCCTGGTATTTGTGAATCATTTCTTCACTCTCACGTGAGATTCTCAAGCTGAAGTTCCCCGGGGTCTATTTTCTGCTCTTCCTACTGCTCATGGAGTCGAAGGAATTGTCTGGGAGTCCTGGCAACCTGAGAATCCACAGGGACTGTACAGGGAAATCATAAAGGTCACTGTCCAGCACGCTGAGTGTCAAACACGTGAGATTCATACGCTGATTCTGCAACAAGAAAGTAGAGCCCCGAGTATGGAGATTTCCTCTCTGCTGAGTGTTATTTTGGTGAGTTGCTTGTTTCTGCACTAACATTTGTACTATGGGCTCAGGAAGGGTTCCAAGGTTCAAATCAAGAACCATCTGAGCAGGAATTCACCAGCATGGTGATTTGAATTGTTTTATTGTCAGACACACCCAGGGATTTGCCTGGCATAATTGGAACGATAAATGTATTGGAAATAGATCAGACTTTTTTTAAGATCGGTTCCTCATGTCTTACTGTGTCCTCCTATCTGTCTCAGTAACTCTCTTTCTTTGGGTGGAATCTGCAACAAGAAAGTAGAGCCCCGAGTAAGGAGATTTCCTCTCTGCTGAGTGTTATTTTGGTGAGTTGCTTGTTTCTGCACTAACATTTGTACTATGGGCTCAGGAAGGGTTCCAAGGTTCAAATCAAGAACCATCTGAGCAGGAATTCACCAGCATGGTGATTTGAATTGTTTTATTGTCAGACACACCCAGGGATTTGCCTGGCATAATTGGAACGATAAATGTATTGGAAATAGATCAGACTTTTTTTAAGATCGGTTCCTCATGTCTTACTGTGTCCTCCTATCTGTCTCAGTAACTCTCTTTCTTTGGGTGGAGTCATTTTTCCTCTGGATCGCTCAAGTTTTTCAATTCAGCAACTACACTGTGTTGCTGGGTAATACAGCCAAAGCCTCTGCAGTGGGTCTCTGTGCTACCAGAGAGTTCACAACACGAATCGCGTACACGGGAGTTCAGACAATGGTCAGATTCTGCTGTCACTTTCTGCCATCAGTGGATCTCTGCTTCAGGCTCATGCAGCACCCTAACACAATGGTGCTCTCTGTAGCAGGACCTGAAGCCGTGATTATCGCAGCTCAGAGCCAAACGTTAAATAGGTTAAAGGGAGAAATCTTGGCTCCATTGAGATCACCCTAAATCCACATCTAGGAACTTAAACAAATGACCTGTTTACACCAATCATAAGCCTTCAGTGACTTCAACTGGAGTCGTCCCATGGCTTCTAAGGATGAGTGAGCTCATTTGAATGAAAGAAGAACTGACAGGAGAGAAGAGTTGCTAAAATCTCAAACTCACAGGCTTAGCGGTTCAAACCAATTAGGATAAACAATATTTTCAGGGATAGAGAGGGATCTGCTCTCTCCATGCCCCTGCATCTCTGGTTCTGGAGAGGACGAGAAGCACCAAAAGGGTGTAGAAATAGAAGCATGTTTCTGGCTTAGAGGAAACAAGGCAGTGCTAGTTATCTCACCGAGGGAGGTCCAGGAATGCACAGTCTGTGTGTGTGTGTGGCCTGAGGGAGTGGGGAGGAGGGTGTGACAGTGAGATATGCTGTCTCTCTATCACAGTGGTAGGGAGTCCTGAAACCAGGCAAAATATAGAATTCACATCCTTCCTAATGCACAGACCAAAGAGGCGTTGAGCTCTGTTGAGCACAAAGTCATAGCCCAGCATGACAATCTCTGTTTCCATAGCAGACACTTGGCTCCTTTCCAACATAGGAATGGCCTTGGGGGTCAGAGCTAGGGTCAATCTAGTCCATTTTCCTCTCTCCGATGGTGACAGCCCCAGCTGCTGCAGAAGGTGTAAGAAACCCAGGAGCAGTGGATGGGGACGGTGACTTGACCGTCATGAGGCATCATTCTAACGCCTAACCGCTAGAGATTGGCTTGTACCCTGAAACACATGGGCGTAGGGGCTTTCCAAAATATTTATTTAGCTGTAAGTAATGTAACTGGATACTCACTATCCATGTAAATGTCGCAATCCTTCCTGATTCTTGCTTATCTCGTGACCTCAACTACCACTTGTGGTAAGGAGTTCCTCAGTCTCTTGAGGCATTGAGTGAAGCAAACATTCTTTTTATCGGTTTTGATTTTGCCATGTTTCAGTATAACTGAATGACCACTTGATCTTGTGTTATGAGATATGGAGAACACAGTCTCAATCTGCCCTCCAACAGTCAGTATTTTATAGACTTTTCTTGTGTCCCCTCTTATTCGTCTCCTTTGTAAAGGTAACGACCCCAGTCTTTTCAACCTCTCTCCATATCAGTTTCCAAAGGCCCTTGATCATTCTCATTGCCCTTCCCTGAAACCCTCTAGTTCTGCAATATCCTGGGTGAGAAGGGTGCCCAGTACTACACAGAGGAGACCACAGGAGGGTGAAACATTGACTGACTGATCTCGTGACACTGTATTTGCTGTATGATTTCCCATCCCACTCCTCCTAGAGCTCAGTGTTTTTCTTAGTTTCTGCCCATGCTTGCACTGTTAGCAGGGTTTCACGGAGTTGTGTACCATGATGCCCAGATCCCTGTCATGAGCTCATACAGTTAAATTAGAATCTTGTAAGGTGTTAGGCAAATACATTGACATAAACACTGCAGTTATTAACATCAACATTTATCTGCCATCATGTTGCCCATTGACCTGGCTTGGTTAGCTCCCTCTGAGGACTTCTCTGGACTTGACTATAACTGAAATAATCTCTATAAATGTTCCCATCTACTTCTTGACCCCTTTCTAGACTGTTAACATAGTAAATATTTTATATTTCACTTTATTATTTGCTATAAAGTGTGTAACAACCTGGCTGTGCTTCACTCTCTTCATAGGCACATTGAACATTTCTGAGCTCGATCAATCCATTGAGAACTTCATGGCAGCTTTCAACCTCACCCCCTCTGACCCTTCAACATTCATCCTAATGGGCATCCCTGGCCTGGAAGCTGCCCACATCTGGATTTCCATCCCTTTCGCTATGTTCTACATTGTCGGCCTGTTGGAAAATGTTACCCTTCTGTTTGTTGTAAGCAAAGAACAGACTCTGCACAAGCCAATGTACCTGCTGCTCTGCATGCTGGCACTCACAGATATCGCCACACCTACTTCTGTCGTGCCAAAGGCACTGTGTATATTTTGGTTCAATTTGAAAGGTATTACTGTGGGGGGCTGCCTTACCCAGATGTTCTTCCTTCACACAGTTGCTGTTATGCACTCAACCATCCTCGTGACAATGGCCTTTGATCGCTACATTGCCATATGTAACCCTCTGAGATACGCCACCATCCTCACCAAAGGACGAATAGCTAAGCTAGGATTTCTAGGTTTGATCAAAGCTGTTCTCTTCATTCTGCCTATGCCCCTTCTCCTGAACACATTGCCATTCTGTTCCAAACGCGTTATCCCCCACACGCACTGCGAACCTATAGCTGTAGCAAAGATATCGTGTGGGGATATTACAGTCAACAGGATGTATGGCTTAGTGATAGTGTTTGTAATTGTTGGGTTAGACCTGATGTTCATTGCCCTATCCTATGGTCTAATCATCAGGGCCCTCCTCAGAATATCCTCCAAGAAAGCCTACCAGAAAGCCCTCAACACCTGCACAGCCCACATCTGCGTGATGATTACGTATTATACTTCCGGGCTCTTCTCCCCTCTCATACACCGGTTCGGTCAGGACATCGCTCCCCATGTTCACATCCTCTTGGCTGACCTCTATTTACTCATCCCCCCCATGCTCAACCCTATTATTTATGGGCTCAAAACCAAAGAACTTCGTGACAAAGTGGGAAAATACACCTGCAGAATGTGATCACCTGGGACATTGAATTTAGCCTGTGTTACGAGAGGGAGAAAGGCGATCTCCTTGATAATCAAGGGTGCTCTGTCCCAGTTTGACTGAACTCAGCATTGTGTGGGATTCACAGTCTGAGAAGTTCCTCACACCTAATCTCTCATCACTCCATCACCCAGCACTGCTCTCTCCATTGCTGATTTCCCTCTCTCTGACCATCCCCTGACCTCTTTCAGCATGACCCATTAGCCTCAACCCCCTAACCCCCTGTCACATGGCTTTTCTTTAACTCTTACATTACCAACTCTTAGCTGCTACTGCAGCTTTCTGATGCAAGGTGGATTTCCATTAGTCCTTGCATGAACAGGGCTCTTTATCAGTTTGATGAACGGAAGCTGCAGTTTGAGATAGGTGACAAAAACATTGAGAAACTTTCATTTGTACAGTGTTATGATGAGTGAAATTTACCTGATTTTTTTTTTACTTCCAATCCTTAAAGAAACCTGGAGGATAAACCAAATAAAGACTGACTGTAGCAAACTAATTCAACACAAAATGTGGACACTGACTACCATCACTGAATGCAATCAGAAATAAATACTATAATAATGCCTTAGTTGTTTTTTCATTACAAATGTTTTGGGCTACTTTGGGGCTTTTTTTAATGCCATTTTCTGATTGAAACGCCTGCCAACTCTCAGTCGGGATACAAGTACCAGTATTTTGAATTTAATTGTCATCTCATAGGTGTGTTGCTAATGTGAACAAACTCCTGCTGGGGCTTGTAGCTTTTTTTTAAATCAAATCTGTAGTAGGTGTGTAACAAAAGCTTTCATCTGTTACTTTATGTATAGACAAATCTGTTAATAAAAAAACCCCTTTCTTTGAAGAAAGCGATGGGGCTACTTTCAGGTGAGCTGTTAAATGACTTTGGGCTTCTAATGCAGTGGAATTCTGGCAATCCCAGCCAGACCCTGCAGCACTGCAGAGCTGAGGCAGAGTGGGGAGCTGCAGCTGGAGCAGCACAGGAGAACGGGTCCTGGGTCAGCAGAGACCAGCAGCTCCAAAGGGAGCCAGGGCTGAGCTACAGAGGGGAGCTGCGGGGCCAGAGCCAGGGTAGAGGATGCCGGCCGTGCCACAAGTATCACAGCAGCCGAGAGCAATGAGCAGCTGGGGAGAGCAGGGTAGGTCCATGGGATGAGGGCCCAGCAAAGGGAGATGTCGCCCGACAGGAGGGCTTTCAAGGTCTGACTCAGGGATGGGGATGGGACTTGAACCCAATGTGAGGGCAGGTGCTGGGAAGAAGGGCCCTGCCACCTAAAATCTGTAGGCTCTGCTGGCCTTCTGTACCCGTGGGTGCCACTCGCAGTATCTTGTGGGTATCTTCATTATACAAACTCCCTCCCGCCCCCATAGCCATCTATAGCAGTGGAATAGCTGACATGGTTACTCTTTCAATTATCTTTGCTGGGCACAGCAATCCTCACAGGCTGTCTGAAAATGACTGAAGGCCAAAGGCAGAAATGATACAAATAGTGGAAAGTGTCTTTGCTATGTGTGATAGGTGCTGGTCTGCCAAGGTATAATGCTGCACCTATTCTACTTAGCTAATGATGGGAGAAGTTCCTTTGCAAATAGAATCTCTAAAAACTTTACAGGTTTTTCTTTTTTTAAATGATAGCTGACATTGTGGGGCCTTGTAGCAGAGGCCTGGGCTAAAATAATCAAAACTTTGCAGCTATAAAGCAAAGTTAAGTCTGAGCAAGAGGCAGCTCACAGAATCTGTCAAGAACAGGGCTGATATTGCAGAAACACACACTGCTAAGTAGTGTTAGGTATAAAACTATAGACACAAACACATTCCAGGAAGGTGGCACCAGAACACCTCTACACCAAACACACTCCTCAATGAGAATAGGAACACGCTGATCCATCTTAAAGTTAAGGTCAGGGATAACAGCATAATGGATGGAGATGTCCAAGGTAATGTGCAGTCCCTGGATACATCAATGGTTGACACCCTAATACTTCAAAGGGTGGCATCCTGATACACCAGGAGCAATATGTAACTAGTTCGTATTGGCGTATAAAAATGTATCTCAGAGGACGTGTCTTTGTCTGGCGTAGGTGATAGTGGAAAGTCCTGCCACTAACTGAGCTAGTCCATTGCAACAGGCATACACGTGTTAGTGTATCTGTAACAACTGAGCAGGGCATTAGGACCACACTTCACTGTCAATAAACCTGACCAAATCCCTTCTCTAAGAACTGAGTCTGTGGATTTATTGGGCAGCTCAGTTGGAGCTGGCTGTATGGGCTATCTGGCCAGAGTCAGTACAGCACACAGCAAGAACATACACACACAGCCAAACATCTGTCAACAGTGCCCAATATGTAACTACCAGAGAACTGGTCCAGCTCATTGAGGCACATCAAATGGGCTCAATTGGAGTTTTGGTCTTCAGCCCTTGGAATCAGTGTCCAGGGTGAGCCTGGCTCAGAACCCCATCTAAACATCAGAACCTCAACAAGACATCAAATCCCTCCTCAACTGCCACCTGTGCACCCGGGCGTGTTGTTCCCAGCACTGGAAACCTAACAATAAACCCCACCAAACCCACAATTCCCCCACGCAGCAGCTGCACACATGCTGAGTGGGCAAAGGAAACTGTTCCAAGAGGCGCTGCGGCAGGCTGGATTTGGGGGAAGCATCATTTCCACATTATACCTAAAACCCTGCTAGCAACAAAGGATTCATCTGTAGAATCCATGGGTCTGGAGCGGGTGCACGACGGAGGCAGCCAGGCATGTCACTGATGACCAGCATGGGCAAGTCACCTTGTGTAGTTTAGGCAGAGCTGCTGTGGCGCGTGCCCAAACCTCTTGTCCGTATTTTACTCCTCACAAGTAAAGAAACACCCGTTAAAGCATCAGAGAGACTTGGAATAGTACCAAAGCTCTCAGATTCTAGCAGAGACTTTAAGCATCTGAGGTGGATCCTGCATTGGAAGAACAGAGCTTGGTGATTTTCCATAACACTTGGATGATCCACATCCCATCTCAGGAGGACACAGAGACCCCTGGACGGAGGATTCTGAGGCAAAATTCTGTATAACTCTCCTACGCTACCCCCATGTCCTGCACCTCAGCTTCGCTCTTTGCTGGAGCCCAGGCCAGTGCTCTGTCTTGTCAGGATTTTTCAGAAAGTGTTTCACAGAGTGAAATTTTGGGGCTATTGTATGTAAAACCCTGACAAAGAGATGTCAATTGTTCCTAGTCAGTTTCAAGGAGAGAGAACCATACATCTGTTAATGGAGATTCCCTACATCCTACTAAGGAAGGAAGAATGGATGATGGTAAAGTACAAGCAGAATCTGATGAGAAACAGTCAAAGGGAAAAAATTCCCATAGTGAATGGCAATTAACATAGGGTAGGTTCAGAACTTAAAATAGTGAAAGAACAAGTTAAAATTTACTTAGCAAGTTAGATATATTCAGCAAACCAGTGATTTTCAAACTATTGTACTGGTGACCCCTTGCACAAGTGGTATAGAGAAAGTAAACAAGGAAATATTATTTACTCCTTCTCATAATATAAGAACAAGGGGCCACTAATCAAAATTAATAGGTAGCAGGTTTAAAACAAACACAAAGTATTTTTCACGCAACACACTGTCAACCTCTGGAACTCCTTGCCAGAGGGTGTTGTGAAGGCCAGTACTACAATGGGGTTCAAAAGGGAGCTAGATAGATTCATGGAGGATAGGTCCATCAATGGCTATTAGCCAGGATGGGCAGGAATGGTGTCCCTGGCCTCTGTTTGCCAGAAGCTGGGATTGGGTGACAGGGCATGGATCACTTGATGGTAACCTGTCTGTTCATTCCCTCTGGGGCACCAGCCATTGGCCCCTGTCAGAGGACAGGATACTGGGCTTGATTTGGTCTGACCCAGTATGGCCGTTCTCATATTCTTATGTAATAGTGACATAGCTGGGCCCAGGATTACTGGGATGATGAATCAGTCTCATTCTGGTCACCTAGGACTGGGGCTAGGGTGTCCCCACTCTGGGGTACTCTCTTCACACTGGATGCTTCCCTGACCCACTGAGCACTACGTTAAGTTCAAACCAAATATATTTTATTAAACAGCAACTGTAAAATAATAAGAAAAAAATGGGAAAGGTTCAAGGTAAGGAGGAGCCCTGGTCTGTGAGCATAGGGACATCACAAACAGCTGTCCCTGGGATGTAAGGAAAGTTCACAGCCTGTTCCTCACACACCCCTGCCTCCTGCCCAGGCCCTGCCTGCGCTGCATGAGACTTGCTCAAACAGTGGCCACAGGCCCTGACGGTCTAGGTGACAGGACTCTTCTCCCCAGCAACTGCCTGCCCCATAGCCACACTTCCCAGTCCAGCCTTCAAGGGCCTCTTGTCTGGTGACGTCTCCCTGCCCGTGGCCCCCACCTTGCTCTCCCCACCGCTAATTGTGCTTGGCTGCCATGTTACTTGTGGCACGGCCGGCATCCACTATCCTGCATCTGGCCCCACAGCTCCCCGCTATAGCTCAGCCCTGGCTCCCCGTTAGTGCAGCAGGTCTGTGCAGACCCAGCTCCCAGTTCTGGTCTGTGGCAGCTCCCCACTCTGCCTCCAGCCCAGCTCTCCTTCTGGGCTCCTTCTCACTGGCCCCTGTGTTTCTGGCTGCTGCTGCTCTGCCTCCGGCTCAGCTTGAGGTGGTTTGCCAGAATTCCACTGAATGTGTAGCCCCAAAATAAGGTGAAAAGTAACCTAAGGGTAGACCAAGCTATTTCTTGAAACAAAGTTTGTTTGTTTTTAATTCAGACATTCATCTATACATCAAAAAACAAATTAAAGCTTTTCATTACATACGTACTACAGATTTGATTTTTTTTAAAAAAAAACCTGCAAGCCCCAGCAGGAGTGTGTCTACATTAGCAACAAATATGTGAGATGACACTGACATTCAAAGTCAAAACCCCAGTACTTGATTGTATCTCGGTTGACGGTTGGCAGGTGTTTTAATGAAAAAAAATCCCTGTGAATAATAGTGTTAAAATAGCCCCAAATGAGCCCAAAATGTATGTAGTGTAAAAACATCAATGACATTCTTATATTATTTGCATTCAGTGATGGTAAAAAGTCACAATATTTTGTGTTAAATGAGTTTGTTAAAAGACAACATTTCATCCTTACTGGTTTTGTCAGAAGGAGAATGCTTCTGCTGCTCATCACGCAGTGCAAACGTTTCTTCCATTGATGCAAAGTCTTCACAACAGATTTTGTGTTGTTGCCTGTACGCCCTAAAATGAGGAATATTTTCTAAATGTTCCCCTTGCATCTTGTTCGTAGTTTTTTTTTAATTTAATCAGGTTCCTGTGAGAAAACATTCTTTCACCTGCAGTGTTGTTAACACTAGAAATAGCAATGAAGCCAAGCTGACTAAAGTCATGGATGCAGCTGGGGCTGCATCCATGGGTTCGCGACCTTCAATCCAAAACTGCTCATCTTGGCTGTTCTGAATATGAGACCAGTGAGGCATAGGCAAAATTCTTCACCACCATACAATGACAGGAATGAGATATCAGCCAATCTAGGATGTGAAAGACTTAGTATTTTGAGTGACTCAATCACCTGAACGTTTGGTGGCAATCTCTATATCATCTGTCTCACAAACTGTAAAATGAAATGTTGACACCTACTATTCACATCTTGGACAATGGGAATGGATTGTGTATTTTTAAATTTCCAGCTGAAAGCGAATCCAAAATCAATTGTGCCAAGTTTAAGCTTTGGACTCCCAGGCAATGTTATAGTTTAAAACAGCAGTCCCCTGAACACATTTTTGAGAAACCCCAGCAGGAGCAACTTAAATATTTCACTCCAGGCAGTGTCAGGAATCAATCAATGGGAACACAGCAATTTTGTCTTGTCTAACACCGCAGTTGATTAGATTGAAGCACACACAGACATAAGCAATTGGTTTAGAACAGTCTGGAACTGTACTGAGTAATTAACAGCAGATTTGCAATGGCCAGTTGCTCAGCTGCTGGGGTGAAAGGGTGTGAGGGAAAAGGTCTCTCAAGATGGCTTCAAAGGACTGCTCCAAAGTGCACTGTATTAGCTAATCTTGTATAACTTTTACAAAACTCATAGTGACCCCACTGGACCATCACTATCCCTTACTTACAATAAACTTCTAATATCACAGGCATCTAGACTCAAGGTTTTTTCATCCATTTATATTCTTCAACTCTCACTTATTTACTTGTCTGTCCACTCCCCCCATTCTGATGAGCAGAAACTGCCAGCTATATTTTAACCTTGCATCTCAAAGCCTGCCTGCTTTCCAGTTAACCCTAAACTATGTGGTGTTCTACTGTATTAATTCATAGTGGTTGAGTGTATACCCTCTTGTTGCAATTGGCTTCATCTCAGTGTGGGGTACACACCCCTCAAATCCAGAGTAATACATTCCAGTTCTCAAAACACAATTTCACAACTTTCACCAACAATCTCTAGTAGAATGTCCTCAATTCCTGCAGCAGTCTTCTTGTATGAGCACTTTCCATTAGTGTCAAGTATCAGAGGGGTAGCCGTGTTAGTCTGGATCTGTAAAGCAACAAAGAATCCTGTGGCACCTTATAGACTAACAGATGTTCTGCAGCATGAGCTTTCGTGGGTGAATACCCACTTCTTCAGATGCAGTGGTGGCTACCCACTTCTTCAGATGCAAGTGGTGGCAAGCCACCACTTGCATCTGAAGAAGTGGGTATTCACCCACGAAAGCTCATGCTGCAGAACGTCTGTTAGTCTATAAGGTGCCACAGGATTCTTTGTTACTTTCCATTAGAAACATTTGGTTTATCCTCCAGGCTTTCTGATGGCTTGGATGTAGAAATATCAGGTAAATTTTGTTCACCAGATCACTGTATATATGATTTAAAAGTTTACCATTGTACTTGTGTTCTTTCTCTTTGCTATCAGAAAACAAAGCTTCAGTTCATCAAACTCATTAAGAACCCTGTTCACACAGCTTCTAATCAACCACCACCTTTTTTCACAAAGCTGCAATATCTTCTGATAGTCTAGAAGTCAAAGCAATGGTGACTCCAAGAGAACAGGTGATGGTCCGAGAGAGGAAAGTGGGCAGCAGAGAGAGCTGTGCTTGGTGATGGAGTGATAAGATCTTAGACTTGAGGAATTTCTCATATTTTCAACTTCCGCAATGCTAAGCTCAGCCAAACTGGGACAGAGTATCCTTGATTAACTGGGACGTAGTCTTTCCCCTTTTCTCATGCATGTTTAAAGTCAGTGGCCCCAGGCAATCACCTTCTGCGGGTGTATTTTCCCACTTTGTCACGAAGCTCTTTGGTTTTGGCCCCATAAATGACAGGGTTGAGCATGGGAGGGGCAACAAAATAGAGATTGGCCAACAGGATGTGAATGTGGGGAGCGATGCCCTGACCATATCGATGTGTCAGAGAGGAGAAGACGAAGGGAGGATAAAACATCAACATCACACAGATGTGGGCTGTGCAGGTGCTGAGGGCTTTCTGGTGGGTTTTCTTTGAGGATATTCTGAAGAGGGCTCTGATTATCAGGACGTAGGACAGGGTAATGAGTGTCAGGTCTAACCCAGTGCATACAAGCACTACCACCAAGGAATACATCCTGTTTACTGTGGTGTCCCCACATGAAATCTTTGCAACAGCTATGTGATCGCAGTACGTGTTTGGGATAATGCGGTTGGCACAGAATGGCTGCCTGCTCAGGAGCAGAGGCAGGGGCAGAACAATGAGAACAGCTCTCATCAAAGCCGCTAGACCTAGCTGAGCTATCCGTGTGTTGGTGAGGATGGTGGTATATCTCAGAGGGTTACATATGGCAACGTAGCGATCGAAGGCCATTGTCACGAGGACAGCTGACTGTATAGCAGAAACCGTGTGAAGGAAGAACATCTGGGTGAGGCAGCCACCCACAGTAATGCTGGTCAAATTGAACCAAAATATACACAGTGCCTTTGGCACAACGGAGGTCGACATGGCGATGTCTGTGAGCGCCAGCATGCAGAGAAGCAGGTGCATCGGCTTGTGCAGGGTCTGCTCTTTGCCTACAACAAACAGAACCATGAAATTTCCCAACAGGCTGATAATGTAGAACATAGAGAAAGGGATGGAAATCCAGATGTGGGCAGCTTCCAGACCAGGGATGCCTGTTAGGAAGAATGTTGAAGGGTCAAAGGGGGAGAGGTTGAAAGCTGCCATGATGTGGTCGATGTGTTGATAGGAATCAGAAATGCTCAAGGTGCCTATGAAGGGAGAGAAACAGAGAGAGGAGGGTTACACACTTTGTAACAAATAGGTACAGTAAATATCTTATAGTTATTTAAAATCCAGAAAACGGAGTGAGCAGTGACATGGCAACATTTACTCCTCATACATATTAAAAAGTTATAATTAAACTATTAACTCAGGACAGGGATGTTGTTCTCATGGGTGGAGGGATAGCTCAGTGGTTTGAGTGTTGGCCTGCTAAACCCAGGGTTGTGAGCTCAATCCTTGAGGGGGCCACTTAGGAATCCGGGGCAAAAATTGGTCCTGCTAATGAAGGCAGTGGAATGGACTCAATGACCTTCCAGTTCTAGGAGATTGGTATATCTCCAATTATTATCTTATGGTACACAGTGCTGTGAAACCCTACCCAAAGTGCAAGCACAGACAGGAGGAGTGGGATGGAGAATCCTTCAGAAAATACAATGCCATGAGGTCACTGAGTCAATGTTTCACCATCCTCTAAACTCTTCTGTGTAGTACTGGCTACCCCTGTCACAGGATATTGCAGAACTAGAGGGAATCACTTATTGTTCTGGGCTATGACTTTGTGCTCAAAGGAATGGGCATGAGGGTTACAAGGGTTTTTGTTTTTAGCGCTACAGGTTGCACCTCTGTTACTTCTCCGGTGTCTTTTGGTGAGACAATTTCTTGCAGGCACACAGCTTTGTCTGAGACATAAGTTACAGGTGTTAATTGAGAAGAGACATTCAGCTGCTAACCCTTCTCATGCCTGAATATCAGTGAAGTTTGCTAATGACAGAAAAAAATGGGGGATTGTAAATAATGATGGTCACTGATTCAGAGCAATCTGGACTGTTTCGTAAACTGGGTCAAAGTAAAAAATACATGTTCTAATGTGGCCATATATACAACTAGGAACAAAGAATGTAGGTGATCCTTACCTGATGGGGGACTATTGTGGGAAGCACAGTGATTCTGAAGGGATAATAATCTAAACGTGAGCTCCCAGGGCAACCCTGAGGCCTAAACAACCAATGAAATCCTGGGATGCTAATCAGGGAATCTCAAGGAGAGGCAGCACAGTTATTTTACCTCTGTATTTGGCACTGGGGCCACTGCTGCTGGAATCCTGTGTCCAGTTCTGGTGTCCAGGATTAAAGATGGATGTTGATACACTGACAAGGATTCAGAGAAGAATCAGAAGAATTAGTAAAAGATTAGCAAACCTGCCTTATAGTGATAGACTCAAAGATCTCAATCTATTTAGTGTTACAAAGATTGTGAAATGGTGACTTGATAACAGTCTGTAAGTACCTGCATGGGGAACAAATATTTAATAGTCCTTTCAGCCTAGCATACAGAGGTGTAACATGATCCAATGTCTGGAAGCTGAAGTTAAAGAAATTCTGACTCGAAATAAAGTATACATTTTTAAATGGTGAGAGTAATTAGCCATTGGAACAATTTACCAAGGATCTTGGAGGATTCTTCATCATTGAGAAAGTTCAAATCAAAGTTGGATGTTTCCATAAAGATCTGCCCTAGGAATAACTTTGGGGGTATGTTCTACAAGCCTGTGTTATACAGACAAGAAGATCACAATGGTCCCTTCTGGCTCTGAAATCTCCAGACATATCTCCAGGAGTCAGCTGGAGGCATTTTTTTTTCTATTTGTGACCATTTTGAATTTAGGCTCAAGAGGAGAAATTCTCATGTGACTATGGAGCCTTCAAAGCATTACACTACGTGTGTGTTTCACGAGTCTGAGGGTCCTATGAGGCACTGCATGGATGAATGTTTTAGGTGAAAAAAATAATGACTTGAGCCATAAAATCTCTGCATTGAGGAATAAGTGTACAACCCTTGCCAATACTGAGTGACAGAGCTGGCTGGCAAATGGCACCAGAGCATCTGTTCTTTACCATCTCTGTCCCAGGGGCGCACCCCTTCAGTCTGCTACCAGGGATTCCTGCACATGGCAGCTGTACTTATCTAGACCCCATATTTCCCAGAGTTGCAGCTCTTGTTATATAATGTGCATGCTTCTCAGCTCCCAAGTTGTTCCTGTGTAGCAGTCCTTGAAGCACCCTGCGGTGTGTGTGGGTGTATCAAGAGAAGCTGCCCAGGTGCCTGCCTTGGCATTTACCACTCCTGTGTGAGATTTCTCAGCAGTGAGACACAGTCACTGATGACCCTGCAGCCAAGGGAGCAGGTGTAATGGGAGGTGCCTCACCCCTGCAGAGGAAGAACTGTGTGGAGTGTGAGGAGGCTTGGAGGTTGTGCGAGCCAGGGATGATTGGGGACCATGGAGAAGACAGTGGAGACTAGTGCACTGTTGGAATCAGGGCAGCCTGGGATGGGGAAGGAGAGTACGAACGGGGGAATCAGAGTATAATGGGGAATTGAATCAATTGATGAGCAAAGATCAGGTATTTCACTGGTGAATTTACATAATAAATATTCACAACAACAAGCATTGGAAACAAAACTGAGTAAAACTACGCTGCAGTTCTGTGGTTTGGTAGGACAAAGAGAATCTGACAACCCCGGCCCCCCAAACACACTCTTGGCCAAGGAAGGTCCCTCCCTGCCTACATAACCCTCAGTGCTCCGTGTCTGCCCATGTATACCCCACTCCAGGCCCCAGAACCACAGTGCTGGCTACCTGTCCATGTAAGTTCCCCACCCCCACAACTTCCAGCCCTGCCACACCAGGATATCCCTTACCCAGGACCAAAACCAGGTGCCAGACCCCATAATGAGAGAAACACCTCCTCAGACAAGGTTAAACTCAGTGTCTGCCTGCCCTGGGGAAAAGGGGGAGATCAGCCTGAACTGCCTTTCTGGGGACAAAGAGAATCCCAGCAGCAGCTCAGCCTGTGCAGGGATGGAGAGAGGGACAGAACTGGCTGGATGGAGAGAGGACGTGGAGATTAAAAGGCACCAGCATGAATATCTCTTCCTCAAATCAACACAAAGCTTTAACGTATTGCAGCCCCTTTAAAACCAGACACCCCTTCCTGAAGCTGCTTTTCCATGTCAGCAATTGCCGATGTCACTACGACACTGTAGTGGGGTTGCTCACAGGAGGAGGGATGATCCGGATGGGGGATGGTGTCAGAGACCATCTGCTACAGTGTGGTCCACATGCTGTTACAATCTGAGACACCCTCTACCCCAATAGGCCTCGTTATGCCTCTCTGGTCTGTGCAGTAGGCGGGATGTGCATTCTCTATTTCATCCAGCATCCGGACTCCATGCCAGTGTGATCTGGATACTGCACATCCCTGCCCCTCCCTGCAACACACACACACTGTGAGTTCCTGGAACTCCCCCAGTGAGATTTCCAACCCCAACTGGTTTGCTCTAAACCAGAAACATGCTTTTCTTTTTACTGCCTTTTGGTTCTTCTCATCCTTTCCAGAGCCAGAGATGCCAGGGAACAGAGAGCAGATCCCTCCCCCCGCCACACAAAATAATTGATTTTCTAATTGTTTTGAACCTCTAAGCCTGTGGGTTTGAGATTTCAGCAACTCTCCTGTCAGTTCTTCTTTGGGTCAAATGAGCTCACTCACCCTTAGAGGTCACAGGGTGACTTAAGCTGAAGTCACTGGAGGCTCGTGGCTGGTGTAATTCAGGCCATTTATTTAAGTCCCTACATGTGGATTTATGGTGATCTCATTGGGGCCAATATTTCACCCTTTAATCTGTTTAACTTTCGGCTCCGAGCTGCAAAATTACAGCTTCTGTTCCTGCTACAGAGGGCCTAGTCTGTGAAAGTGCTGAAAGTCTGAAGGAAATTCCCAGTTTATGGAGTGTTCTAAGCCCCGCCATGAAAGATGGGGATTGCAAAAAAGTGAGCCCTGATTTTACTTTCACGGAGGCCAGTGTCAATCTGGAGTAAGCCACTGAAGACAGAATGTGAGAGCAGAATCTGGCCTGTGTGCAGCCCATTCTTGAAGTGAACACTCTGGTAACACAGATCCTTACTGAGAGGTTTTGGCTGCACTTCCTAACAGGGCAGTGAAGTTACTGAATTGGAAAACTTGAGTGAACCACAGAAAAATCCCCAAAAACCCAAAACGGAAGGTCCTGAGACAGATAGAAGGACAAAGTCTAAACAATTTCCAATACATTTGCAGTTCCAATTTTACTTGGTAAATCACCTCATTTTCTGACAGTACTAAACAGCCCAAGTTTACATATTCTGATTCTTGTGCAGATGGTTCTTGAATTCGACCCTTGAATCCTTCCTGAGCCATTAGCACTAACTTTAATGCAGAAACAGGCAACTCACTGAAATCTCGCTCAGCAGAGAAAGGAAATCTCCTTACAGCAACAGGAAGGCAGAGCCCTGTGAATCAGTGTATGCATTTCTAATATCTGATGCTCACCGTGCTGGACAGTAAGGTTTATAATTCCCTTTCACTTGCCTGCAGACTCTCAGGTTAACTCAGACTCCCAGACAGTCATCTCAGCTCCTGGCCACAGGGAAGAGTAAAAATAGACATTGGAGAACTACAGCTGGAATCCTAGAATATCAGGGTTGGAAGGGAAGTTCATCCAGTACAACCCCCTGCTTAAAGTAGGACCAATCCCCAATTAAATCATCCCAGCCAGGGCTTTGTCAAGCCTGACCTTAAAAACCTCTAAGGAAGGAGATTCCACCACCTCCCTAGGTAACCCATTTCAGTGCTTCACCACCCTCCTAGAGAAAAAGTTTTTCCTAATATCCAACCTAAACCTCCCCCACTGCAACTTGAGACCATTATTCCTTGTTCTGTCATCTGCTACCACTGAGAACAGTCTAGGTCCATCCTCTTTGGAACCCCCTTTCAGGTAGTTGAAAGCAGCTATTACATCCCCCTCATTCTTCTCTTCTGCAAATTAAACAATCCCAGTCCCCTCAGCCTCTCCTCATAAGTCATGTGCTCCAGCCTCCTAATCATTTTTGTTGCCCTCCGCTGGACTGTTTCCAATTTTTCCACATCCTTCTTGTAGTGTGGGGCCCAAAACTGGTCACAGTACTCCAGATGAGGCCTCACCAATGTTGAATAGAGGGGAATGATCACGTCCCTCGATCTGCTGGCAATGCCCCTACTTATACAGCCCAAAATGCCGTTAGCCTTCTTGGCAACAAGGGCACACTGTTGACTCATATCCAGCTTCTCGTCCACTGTAACCCCTAGGTCCTTTTCTGCAGAACTGCTGCCTAGCCATTCGGTCCCTAGTCTGTAGCAGTGCATGGGATTCTTCTGTCCTAAGTGCAGGATTCTGCACTTGTCTTTTTTGAACCTCATCATATTTCTTTTGGCCCAATCCTCTAATTTGTCTAGGTCCCTCTGTATCCTATCCCTACCCTCCAGCATATCTACCACTCCTCTCAGTTTAGTGTCATCTGCAGACTTGCTGAGGGTGCAGTCCACACCATCCTCCAGACCATTAATGAAGGTATTGAACAAAACCGGGCCAAGGACTGACCCTTGGGGCACTCCCCTTGAAACCGGTTGCCAACTAGACAGGGAAGAATGGGATGACATGAGATGGAAGAAATAATTCACTGATAAAAGTGGCTCACATTGTCAGAGCAAACTGAATTTTGCAAACATTTCTAAAACTCATTTTCTATTGATCATAGCAGCATACCACCCAGGCAGTAGTAATATCCAATCCATTAGCCTCTGAAATCCATTGCCACCCGATGGAGGCCAAATGACAAGATATTGAATTGATGTAAGTCGAAGGGCATGGAAAAGGATTTCTTCTCTCATGATTCTGACATAAAAGGTCCTTGCCAGTATCTCTTTGTGAGGTCTAAAGTGGATAAGCATCAATAAGCATGAAATTTCAGTACTGTGTTGATCTTTCCAAAATCACTGCAGAAATGGGTTTTTCTATCCTGTGTCAGAACTAGCACCATGCTTATCTCCACTCACTCTTTGATTCCTTCACTCCCAAGCACAAAATGACCTGGAGTTCATCTCACAAGGTATGCCATATTTTAGGTGGGATGCAGCCATGGAGCTTGCCTGATGTGTTGCACTTAGACATTTACGTGTGGTGGTATTTTAAATAGGTGTGCTCTGCTGGGGTGAGAACACAGTAGTAAAGGAAAGAAACAACTGCTCTATCTGCATCTTTTGTTTGGTTGACAGTCTCTCCCCGGTGCTTGCATAACAGGTACGAGTGTGATGGGTTGTCACCCCCGAGGTGCAGTCTGGGGGCCATGGGAATCTAATCACCCAGTAGAGCTGGTCCTTTTCCACACCACTTTGCTGGTCATTCAGCCTCTCCAGGCCCTGTTATCACAGAAAACAACAGCAGATGGCGCCACACACCAGTGGCATAGCCAGGTTTTCAGTGTAGGAGGAGCAAACATAAAAAAAGCACCCTCCCTTGGCCCCTCCTCTGGCCACGCCCCCCAACCGGACACACACACCCCCGCTCACCTTCCGTCCTGTGCCGCCCCCTGTCCCCGGCCTGCTCCCAGCACTTGGCGCGCTCCGCACGGGGCTCATCAGCCAGGCGGCCTTAAAGGCACAGGGGCCCTTTCGCCTCGCCCTGCCTGCCGCATTAGCAAGGGGTGGGGGCTGGGGAGTGCTTGGCCGCCGAGCCCTGAGCCGAGGAGCTGGCCCCCTTGCTCCTCCAGCAGCATCTGCCGCCCTCGCATGGCTCCTCTGGCTGTGGTGTTGTAAGCGCCGGCCGGCAGGTGCCGTTTCCGCTTCTGCCTCCCCATGGCTCCTCCGACCGTGCTACTGGTAGTGCCGGCCGGCAGGTGCCGCTTCCGCACCTGCCGCCCTGAGGGGAAGCGGCTGCTTCCACTGAACCCCGCTAGCTACTTTACTGCCACACACCCAAACTGAGCTACCTGGGAGCTTACCTAAGCCACCCAATTACAAACAGCAGACAGCAGGTGTTAGAGGGCTTTCCCTTCACCCTCTCACCTGATTCTTGTCACACACACAGAAAGCAGAAGACCAGGAGTCCCAAGTGCAGGCAATGTGATGTTTATTCGCGTTAGTGTCCAGCAAGCACATGTACCAGAAATCTGACACCGCAGAACCTTGTTTCCCAGTGTCCCTTCTCAGCTCTGATGCCACAGAGCCTCCACCTGTATCCCCCCTTCCCAGATCTGAAACCACAGAGCCTTGTTTCCCAGTGTCCCGACCTCCCCTCTCCTTGGCAGGCATAATTATCTTATCTGTTCCATTATACTAACAAATCCATCTGGCCAGGCAGAAACAACACACACGGCGTCTTTGTCCTTTTGTCACATGCATTGGCATAAGATATAAGAATATAAAGATATAAGAGTATCAAAAATCAAACGGGCAAACAAGACCCAGAATTCTATCTCAGAGAAAGATACAGGCCTGAATCTTACATAGTCACGTCTAACCCTCCACCTGATTTTTGTTTCTCTTTTCTTCTGGGACACTCCTGCCCAGGTGTCCCGGGAAGAGCGTAGGGCACAGGGTGGCACATTTCCGGAAAGGGCCAGGTATCAAGGTGGAATGTGTGGGTGCTCCATTTGCCCCACTACCCCCTGTGCAGTACGATGTCCCGCACCTTCCCTCATACGGGCAGACTGCAAGTTTCAAATTAGAGTTCCAGACTTCCCAAAGCAATGGGCCTGAGAAGGTTGGGTCTGGACTATCTGTGACACTATGCTGGAGGGCCTACATCACTTTATGTGTTACAATTAGCAGTTGTGCTTCATGGATCTGTGCCCTCCTTAAACAGCATAGTACACATTGCACAATTAGTATATGTACTAATAGGCCAACATCACTATGTACTAATAGGCCTACATCACTTTATGTGTTACAACCAGTTCTTAGCTAAAAGGGTGGGCTACTTAACTAGCCCCCACCCTTCTGGTCTTGTTTTTAAAATATTTTTACTTACAAGACTACCTGAGTTTTTTTTAGTAAGGCTTGCCACCTGGGCAAAAATACATGGCCATTTACTTAACACATCATTTAAACCCCTTTGGGGGTCTACCCAGAGACCCACCCATTTGTCTGCTGACACTTAAACAGAAAAGAAAATTACACAGAGAGCAAAGAAAATTACAGTTTAAGCCAAATTTTTTTACTTTTATTACATTGTTTGCTACGGGGGGGGCGGGACTGTAAAATTTTAGGACAACCCCAGAGCTTTATCGCACACATGGCTTTTACCCTGAGGAATTACGAACGAGAAGTTTAGTTTTGCTTACACACCTAACGCCCAAATGAACAGAGCAGAAAAACATTAGTAACCGGTTAAACAAAACAGAGCCAAAGCTAAATAGTGCACCAAAACCAAATAGTGTTTTTTTATTTTATGAGAGCTTACCTATAATTATGCTATTTTTAACACAAAACACCAACAGTACCAAACAAAGCAAACATAAACTAACAAGGGTAAAACAGATAGATGGTGTAAATTTTGTAGTGCCGCCCATTCTTAATTGCTTACCAAACTGTGACAAATTTTTGTTACTAATTTATCCCTCATGTCAGGTGATTAAACTGACAGAGCATATAATTAAATTTTAAAGCTTTATTAAAAATAATAAAACAACAATGGAGAGTGTTGGGAATGCTCCCACATCACTCGGGAAAAATATGAATGCCCCAAGCCTTAAGCCACTTTAATACTTACACATATTTAGACTGGCATGTTTGTGTATAATGTTTAGAGAAGGGAAATAGGTGGACGGGAGATTATCCTGTATACAGCTTGTTCAGCATTTTTAACATGCTTTTACTTTTGGGATGGCTGTTTTTTTACACCCTGGAATCTCCTGCGGTGTTTTTTTTAGAGATTCCAGTTCAGGTTAGCTGCCTGTCCGGCTTCAGGGTTGCAAAAACTGTTGGATTTTACTGAACCGTTAAGCTTTGCAAATGCAATTTTAGTTTTGTAACTTATACTGCTTTTTGGTTTGCCTTTTTTTATTGTCCACAACCAGCTGGGGCTGAAGCAGTTTTACTTAGCACTTAGCATAGTTTGCACTAATTTATGACCTTGAACACAAAACAACTTTTTTTTAATTTTAGGGCTAAGCCGAATTTTAAATTAACCCGTTCCTAGACAAATTGCTTACACTGTGACAGAGGTTTTTTTTTGTGATTAAAGCTTTACTGAGATATATGATTTTATTTAGATTGAAGGTACCTTTTAATGGGCATTGTTTAAATGAATTTTTATGCGTATACAGATTTTAATTATTTAAATACCTGCAGGTTTTAGGACCATAATGTACGTACATTTTCCACTCACACAGGAGAGACTCACAAGGAAAGGGAAGGGAAGATGGGTTTACACACTTTTAGACCCAGGCAGCTTTTTTGCCGGACTATGCCAGGCTGAGTCAGCCCACCGTGGGTTGGATCTCCTAAAGATCCACTAGTTACCGGGCTAGCCCGGTAACAGCCACTTACACTGGCGTACACACACACACACCAAGGCCTTTTTTTTTTTTTTAACCCTTTTTTAACCTTTTTATTTATTTATTTATTTATTTTAAACCATGATGCATTTTTACCTGGTCCGGACCAATACCATGAGGCGGTATGACAACCCCTCTTGAGGCGGTAAAAACCCCTCAGCACCGGTGCATTCTAATGCATTTACCTATGCATTACCTTATGCATTACCTTATGCATTTTCTTGGCCAACTTAGCAGTTCCCAGTACTGCTATAAACTAACCGTATTGGGGCCTTTCCCCAATACCACTTTGCATTTGATCCTGCTGCACAGTTAATAAGTTTAGATGGCGTGAGCCCAACAGAGAGACAGACGTCCTTACGGAAAGTTCTTTTTCGATACCCCAATAGAGATTTTAAAAGGTCTTATACCTTTTATGTGGCGCCATGGGGTTCGAAAGGGAATGATCCGTAGTAGTTGTCTGTGGGTCCATGGGCGTTGCCATCCCGGACGAGCCCCCAAATTGTCGAAGAAAACTTAGTTCTCGCTTTTTTGTTTGGGTGCAGCAAAATTAAATACTTTATTATTTTTTTAGTAATTACCATGGAGGGAGAGAGTGCCATAGGACACAGGGTTCTGGACAGGTCTCTTAACTGGTAAACAATCACAGCAAGCCTTTATACCTTTTACAGACAATTTTTAGCAATAATACAGACAGTAAAAAGCAACAAATACATTTTGTTTATACATAAGCTTTTTTGCTATTTTACTAGAAAAACAAGACTGCAAGACTGCACATTGCAAGGTTGTAATAACTTTTACACAATTCACTTTGTTTTACATTATTTTGCTTTTTTACGTTACCAGGGTCACAGTTAACCTAACTCATGCTAACTAACATTTATTAAGATCTTTTTAAAACCTTGTTAATTATTTACTGGCTTTCACACAGACTTCCCAAAGCAATGGGCCTGAGAATGTTGGGTCTGGACTATCTGTTACACTATGCTGGAGGGCCTACATTGCTTCATGTGTTACAATTAGCAGTTGTGCTTCATGGATCTGTGCCCTCCTTAAACACCACAGTACACATTGCACAATTAGTATACGTACTAATAGGCCAATAGCCGTAATAATCCACAGTAACACTGAGAGCCCTGACCATTGTAAAATTGTCCATCACCTGGGCCACCACCAGAAGCTCTGCTTCTCCTCTTTGGACATGGTTAAGATTCTTTTAACACTATTCTAGAAAATATACTGTAAATGTGTCCAATTGTTGACTGCTCTATCTAGCTGTTCCTGCAAGTTTTGTGTTTTCCCTTTAGAATGGCTACAAAGAAACCAAGAATTTTCTTCTATAACACTTTTTAAAACATTTTTACAACTTTTAACTGCTTAATTCCCTCCAGTCTCTGCAGAGTTAACTTTTTACTCTTTTTTTTAATTACTTGCTTATTTCCAAAAATGACACCTTCATTTACTGAGATTTTAGCATTCCAAGTATTGGTCCAGGGATCTGAATTCCCCATGGCTGTACTTACTGCTTCCCTTACTCATGCCACTATGCCCCTTAGCCTCCAAACCACAACCTGTTTTCTGATCTCTTATCTGTTGCCTGCCTGCTTGTCTGGGCCCGATCCAGCAAAACCAGGAGCTCAGATTGTCAGGGCAAACTGAGTCTTGCAGACTGTTCAGCCTAGAAATTGATGATGGCTTTTTTTCTGTGTGTAACGTACAGCCATCTGCTCTATGTGTGGAAATGGTGCCACAAGATATGGGACCAAAAAACATTTTCAATTGATGATAGCAGCGTACCATTGCATGCTTCCCTTGCAGTTGTAATATCCAGTCCATTTGCCCCTAATTCACTGCCACCCTGTGGAGACCAAATGACGTGATCCTGAATTGATGCAGGCCAAAGGGCATGGAAAATGCTTTCTTCTGCCAGGATTCTGGCATCAAAGGTATTTGTCAGTATCCCTTTGAGAACTCAAAAGTGGATATATATCTGGCAGCTCCTAAATTGTTATAATAGTTCATCTACTGTCTGTATCAGGCAAGCATCAAATTTCAACACTGTTTTGGTCTCTCAGAAATCGATGCAGAAATGGGTTGTGCTATCCTGCATCAAAACTAGTACCATGGGGCTTCTCCTCTCGCTGTGTGATTCCTTCACCACTCCCATGGCCAAAATGACCGCACATGGTATCCCACATTTTATGAGGGAACAGCCATGGAGTTTACCTAATCTGTTGCCCTGGGGCCATTTCACTATGGTGGTATTTTAGGTATGTGTGTCCTGCTGGGGTGAGAACACAGCGGTAAAGTAAACAACCAACCGCTACATCTAGATTTTTGGGGGTGGGGGGGCTATAGTCCCTCCCCCAAGTTTATCACAGGTTCTTGGGGGCCTAATTTGGGCTCCAGAAAGTTTGAGTGCAATGGGTTGTCACGCCAGGGTGCAGTCTGGGAGCCATGGGAACCGCTGCACCCTCTAACCACCCAGCTGGGCTGACCCTTTTTCACCCTGCTTTGCTGGTGATTTAGCCTCTCCAGGCCCTGTTATCACCCAACACGACAGCAGATGGCGCCACACACCCAAATGGAGCTACCTGGGAGCTTACCTAAGCCACCCAAGTACAAGCAGCAGACACCAGGTGTTAGAGGACTTTCCCTTCACCCTCTCCTCTGGCTCTGGCCATGCAGACCGAAAGCAGAAGACCAGACGTCCCAAGCGCAGGGGATTAGTTTCCAGCAAGCATGTGTATCATAACTGTGACGATGCAGAGCCTTTACCCATATCCCCCTCCCAGCTGTGACCCCACAGAGCCTTGTTTCCCAGGGTCCAAACCTGCCCCCTCCTTACCAGGCTTAATTATCTTATTTGTTCCATTTTACCAACTAAACCATCTGGCCAGGCAGAAACAACACACACAGAGTCTTTGTCCTTTGTTCACGCACATATATAAGAATATATAGACATAAGAGTGTCAAAAATCAAATGGGTAAATAAGACCCAAAATTCTGGCTCAGGTGAAGACACAGACCTGAATCGTATGTTGTCACTAGCAGTCCTAACACTCCTCCCTTTGTTTTCTTTTCTGGGACCCTCCTGCCCCTCGGGAAATGCATAGGGCACATGGTGGCACATTTCCTGAAAGGGCCAGTTATACGATGGAATGTGTCCATGCTCCATTTACCCCACTGCCCCCTGTGCAGTATGATGCCCTGCATCTTCCCTCTTACAGGCATACTCCAAGGATTCCAGTTAGTGTTCCAGACTTCCCACAGCAATGGGCTTGAGAAGGTTGGGTCCCGGTTATCTGTTACACTGTGGTGGACGGCTCACCTTGCTTTATGTGTTATAATCAGTGGTTGTGCTTTGAGTTTCTGTACCCTCCTTAACTACTGCAGTATATATTGCAGAATTAGTATCCGTAATAATAGGCCAACAGCCATAATGATCCACAGTGACCCCGAGACTGGACCATTGTAACGTATTCCAGCATCCGGGCCACCACCACCAGAAGCACTGCCTCTCCTCCTTGGACAGGGTTAAAATACTTTAAACACCATGCTGGAGAATACATCTGTTGTCAGAAGTGTTGTCGGAGTGCTACCAGTAGGGCGCTCTGCTTTCTCCAATGTTGATATCACTCGGCTGCGTGCGTGTGTTCCCTCTGTGTGCTGCCCCAGCTCTTCGAAGATAGCTGACACTGCAGACCCGATGAGAACCCTCAATAAACACAGAGTCTATTAAGATGCAAAGCCACGTTGGCTAGGTTTATTGCGACCTCGGACACAGGTTGCAGTTCCCCGTAGATTACTTAGTCTACCGGGCATACTACTAATAGGTGCCTCTTGGCAATGGACCCGGCTCAGTCAGTGGCGGGACTTTCCACTGCCCCCTCGGCTGGACAAAGACACCGCCCCAAGGATACATTCTTATACACAGGTACAAACAAGTTATACATCACTCCTGACGTATTGGGTACTCCTACCCTCCACGTAGTAAGGTACAACTTCTTTACGTATTAAGGTGACGCCTCTCACCTTGTACATGTTGGTTCGATCAAAACAACTCTAGCCATCATATAACCCTTTTGCCCCTGTCATTGGGATGGGTCGGCCTGTCCTTTATTACCTATGGAATGTTTCAGTATAGTATTTTCTGGTGCTGTGTTTATACTTCGGTATGCTAGGTGAATATATGTTTATGCAACATCAGCCCTTTTCTTGCCAGCTTCTGTGAACCAAGCCGACCTTCAGCTCACAACCTTACTTTGCTTTTTAGCTAAGTCTTGTCCATTTCTTTAGTTCAGGCCCCAGGCCTCATACTGGGCCTTTATCAGGGCCTGCACTTACTACAACATCGTAAATGCGTCCAATTGTTGGCTGTGCCAGACCCCGTGCTCCAGGCTCTCTCTTTGCTACACTGACTGGTCCTAGGGAGAACCTACCTCCCCCCCATCCCACTCGCCCATGCTGGTAACCTATTTGAAAGGATAGGCATGGACTTTGGGTGGCCACCAGAGAAGAGTGCTATGAAGGATAAAGATATCCTCATTATTCTTTACTATGCACTGCATACCCCAAAGCCATCCCCTTGTGCTCCACCAATGCACCTACCAGCACAAATGAGCTTATGAAATTATTTTCCCAAGTGGCAATACCCCGAGAAATCCTTACTGTTGATTGATCTATCTTCCCTTTACAACTAATTAAAGAACTGTACGATCTACTGAGGGTAAAGACATTCTGAACATTTATCTACCATTGCCAAACTGATGGGTTGGTAGAGCGATTTCACAGAATTTTGATGGCAACATTAAAGAAGTTTGTAGTCTTGGATCCCAAACCCTGATACTAACTCTTCCCCTGCCCTCTTTTTTGCTATGAGGGAGGTACCTCAAGTCTAGGGTTGCCAGCTGAACACCCCAGCCCCACTCCTTCTCTGAGGCCCCGCCCCTCCTCACCCATTCTCCGAGGTCCCGGCCCCATTTGCTCCATTTCTTTCTTTCCAAACCCTCACTCACTTTCACCGGGCTGAGGTAGTGAAATGTGGAATGGGGTGAGGGGTCCAGCTGAGGACAGGAATGAGGGGTCTGGGATGTGGGAAAGGGCTCCAGGCTGGGGCAGGGGTTGGGGTGCGGGAGGGGGTGGGGACTCCTGCTGGGGATTTGGTCTGTTGGGTGGGGATGAGGGGGTTGAGGTGCAGGAGGGGGCTCAGACCTGGGGTCTGGTGTTGGGGAGGGTGTGGGGGTGCCCTTGCACCCACAGGCACAGCCCCTGTAATTCCTATTGGTCGTGGTTCCCAGCCAATGTTATCTGCGGAGCCAGAACTCAGGCTGTGGCAGTTTGCAGAGCCTCCCAGGTCACCCAGGTACCAAGGGGCTGCAAGGATCTGTTGCCCGCTTCTGAGAGCTGTGCAGAGCTAGGGCAGGCAAGGAGTCTGCCATAACCCCTGGCCTCAACTGCGCCATTGACCAGACTTTTAATGACCCACTTGGCAGTGCTGACCGGAGCCACCATGGTCCCTTTTCAACAAGGTGTTCCAGTCAAAAAACAGATGCTTGGCAACCCTAATCAAATAGCCAAGTTTTCTCCCTTTGAACTTCTATCTGGGAAGCAACCTTGAGGATGCAGGTTTATAACAAAGAAAAGCAAGTACTATATACAACACACAACAGCATGTTCTGGGCAGCTTTTGCCTCTGACTGTCAGATGTGTGGACTGGAAAACAGGAGATGGATAACGGTGTTAAATATATTTAAAAATTGTTTTTAATTTATAAGGGGGGTCGCACTCAGAGGTTTGATACATGAAAGAGGTCACCCATACAAAAGTTTGAGAACCACTGAATATAGGCCTTCTCTTGTTCCTGATATGCGTTTAGCAAAATTCTTCTACCAAACACCAACAAAGATCTGGGGCTATTTCTTAATTGAAGAATGTATTGCATTATGTTCATTATCTGGGGACTTTGCTCTTCCATGTTTCTCTAAGCAAGTCTGGAAAACCTTGAGGCTGCTTCCCAGACATCAACTCTATGGGAGAAACCTTGGGGTCTTGAGGCATCTTCCTGATTCAGCTTTAATTCTCCCCCCATCAGTCCCCCCCACCCCACCATCACCATTTTCAGTAAAAGTCACAGACAGGCCACAGGCTTCTGTAAATTTTTGTTTACTGCCCATAATGTGTCCGTGATTTTACTGAAAATCTTAACTTTAGGAATGGCTGATCAACTGGTCTGCTCTTTGTTCCTGAATCCTATCATCACCAGGATGTACCCTTTGCAGCTGGAAGTAGCAGTTTCTCACCTATGTTGTTTGGTTCACCAGCTTTTGCCCTGGTCAAAGCCACACAGTAAGAAGTCCCAGTAGCCTTAGTGTTAAGAATGTTACACTTCAACGACTATAAAAGCAGCAATGAATCCTGTGGCACCTTATAGACTAACAGACGTTTTGTAGCATGAGCTGTCATGGGTGAATACCCACTTCTTCAGATGCATCCGAAGAAGTGGGTATTCACCCACGAAAGCTCTTGCTACAAAACGTCTGTTAGTCTATAAGGTGCCACAGGATTCTTTGCTGCTTTTACAGAACCAGACTAACACAGCTACCCCTCTGATATTCAACGACTATGTTTGTCCTGGTAACTCACTGAGCTTCCTCTGAAAAATCTCTCCAGGCTTAGATACTAATGTAGGGTGCCTTGTTTTCAGAGGCTGGTGTAGGTTGCAGGATGGCATAATGTTGTTTTCCAGTACTTCACTACAACATGTTGAGGCTCACGCCATGGAAAGCCGTACAATTGTCATACTTTCAGCTTCTGTGTTTTGCTGGAACCTCCACTGCTGCCCTCAGTTCAATTTGTGCTATGCGCTTTTCTCCTTTGTCACAAAACGATCCATTTCTCAGTAAGCTGTTTCCCATTGTAATCACACTGCTGTCATAGTTTCAAGTTTGTTTTGGAAAAAACAACGAGGAATCCTATGGCACCATAAAGACTAACACATTTATTTGGGCCTAAGCTTTCATGGGCTGTAACCCACTTCGTCAAATTCATGAAATGGAAACTTAGTGAGCAGGTATTTATACACATGCAAAGGTGGGTGTGTTACTTTACATTACTTACATTACACTAAGTACACATTTTGAAATGTAGCTAAAAGTTCAGTGGCTTTGGGAAGTAATACTGTTGCTTTGAATAGGTCCCGTGTCTCTGGATTGTAGCAATTTGGAGACAGCATTTACCATTTCAGAATCTTCCTTCGAGCAGAATGAGACAAACAGAACTAAAATTTTTCATTAATTTCTTTAATGCTGGAGGCTTGTTAATTTTAACGGCATTTTTTCTCAGGCGAATTACTTCTGTGGGTGTGTCTATTGTGCCTAAATACTGAAATCTGAGAGGAAGGAGTGACTCATACCGGTTGCTGATAAATTGTCTAGTCAATTCCTTGACCAAGCTTTCATTTATGAAATATGTTCTAGAGGTCAAATACAAAATCTCAGAGCCAAGATTCCGTTATGGAAACAGACACAAGGGTCTTGGTATTTTGGGCTACAGGCCCGCAACTCTGTTACTTCCCTTGTGTCTTTTGGTGAGATACTTTCTTGCAGGTACCCCACTAGGTCTGGGGCTATGTTCAGAAAAGTATCACAAGAATTAGTAAAAGATTAGAATACCTGATTATAGTGATAGACTGAAATATTTTAATCTATTTTGTTTAATAAAGATGGTCAAGGGATGACTTGATAACAGTCTATAAGTCCCTACACAGGGAACCAATATAAAATAATATGCTTTTCAGCCTAGCATACGGAGGTGTAAGAGAATACAATGGCTGGATGTTGAAATTAAAGAAATTCTGACTGGAAATAAGGTGTACATTTTTCAACGGTGAGAGAAATTAACCACTGGAACAATTTATCAAGGGTTTTGGTGGATTCTTCATCACTGAGAATTTTTAAATCAAGATTGGATGTTTCTCTAAAAGATCTGCTCTAGGAATAGTTTTGGGGTTATGTTATACAGGACTCTGTTATACAGGCTAGATGATCACAATGGTCCCTTCTGGCCTCAGAATCTCCAAACATGTCTCCAGGTGTCAGCTGGAGGCATTATCCCTGCAAGCTCATGCCTGAGCTTACTGAAGGCACTTTTTCTATTTGTGACTGTGTTGCATTTAACCCTCTGGGGAGAAAATCTCATGCGACTGCGCTGCCTTGGGAATGTATATTTCGCAGGGCTGAGGGATCCCATGAAGTACTGCATGGATGAACACTATAGCTGAGAAAAATAATGACTTGAGACCATAAAATCTCGACTTTGAGGAATAAATTGACAGCCCTCACCATGAACGACTAACAGGGCTGGCTAGTAAATGGCCCCAGAACCAGGGCCGTCTCTAGGCACCAGCCTAGCAAGCAGGTGTCTGGGACGGCAAACGGGAAAGAACAGCTTCCCGGGCAGTCTTAGGGCAGCACTGCGGTGGCAGCTCCTCCAGTTCCCTCTTCGGTGGCAATTCGGTGGCGGGTCCGTCAGTCGCTCTCTTCCTCTTTCAGCTGCTGCTGAAGTGCCGCTGAAGAGGAAGAGAGGGATTGAAGGACTTGCCGCCGAATTGCTGCCGAAGAATGAAGTGACACGATTGAACCGCCGCCGCCCAAGTGCCTCCAATCAACTTTTTTTTTTCCCCCACTTGGGGCAGCAAAAAAGCTGGAGCCGGCCCTTCCCAGAGCTTCCTGGATTAACCATCACTCTCCCCGTGGCACACTGTTTCAGTCAGCTACCAGTGGTTCCTGCACGTGGCAGCTGTATTTATCTAGGCCCTCACATGTCCCAGAGTTGCCTGCTCTCATTATATAATGTGCAAACTTCTCAGCTTGTGAGTTGTTCCTGTGTAGCAGTCCTTGAAGCACCATGCACCATGTAACAAGAGAAGCCACACAGATCCCTGCCTTTGCATTTGCCAGTAGTGTGTGATAGATCTAACCATTGAGACATAGTCACTGATTGCCCCAAAGGAGCAGACATGATGGGAGGCATCTCACCCCTTGCAGAGGAAGAGTTGTGGGGAATATGGGGCTGCTCGGAGGTTGTAGGAGCCAGGGATGAGTGAGGAGTGTGGAGAAGACACTGCGACCAATGTGCAGTTGGAATTGTGGCAGTTTGGGATGGAGGAGGAGAGTACGGACAGCAGGTCAGAGTATGATCAACACCTCAATATCTAGTGGGAAGCAGGTATCAAGTGCCAGCAAGTTAAAGAAGTACGGGCTGGATGAATGGACTGTAAGGTGGATAGAAAACTGGCTAGATGGTCGGGTTCAACGGGTAGTGATCAATGGTTCCATGTCTAGTTGGCAGCCGGTATCAAGTGGAGTGCCCCAAGGATCGGTGCTGGGGCCGGTTTTGTTCAATATCTTCATTAACGATGTGGAGGATGGTGTGGACTGCACCCTTAGCAAGTTTGCAGATGACACTAAACTGGGAGGAGTGGTTGATACGCTGGAGGGTAGGGCGATGATACAGAGGACCTAGACAAATTAGAGGATCGGGCCAAAAGAAATATGATGAGATTCAACAAGGACAAGTGCAGATTCCTGCACTTAGGAAGGAAGAATCCCATGCACTGCTACAGACTAGGGACCGAATGGCTGGGCAGTAGTTCTGCAGAAAAGGACCTAGGGGTTACGGTGGACGAAAAGCTGAATATGAGTCAACAGTGTGCCCTTGTTGCCAAGAAGGCTAATGGCATTCTGGGTTGTATAAGTAGGGGCATTTCCAGCAGATCGAGGGATGTGATCATTCCCCTCTATTCAGCACTGGTGAGGGCTCATTTGGAGTACTGTGTCCAGTTTTGGGCCCCACACTACAAGAAGGATGTGGATAAATTGGAGAGAGTCCAGCGGAGGGCAACAAAAATGATTAGGGGGCTGGAGCACATGACTTACGAGAAGAGGCTGAGGGAACTGGGATTGTTTAGTCTGCAGAAGAGAAGAATGAGGGGGGATTTGATAGCTGCTTTCAACTACCTGAAAGGGGATTCCAAAGAGGGTGGATCTAGACTGTTCTCAGTGGTAGAAGATGACAGAACAAGGAGTAATGGTCTCAAGTTGCAGAGGGGGAGGATTAGGTTGGATATTAGGAAAAACTTTTTCACTAGTAGGGTGGTGAAGCACTGGAATGGGTTACCTAGGGAGGTGGTGGAATCTCCTTCCTTGGAGGTTTTTAAAGTCAGGCTTGACAAAGCCCTGGCTGGGATGATTTAGTTGGGGATTGGTCCTGCTTTGAGCAGGGGGTTGGACTAGATGACCTCCTGAGGTCCTTTCCAACCCTGATATTCTATGATTCTATGATGCAGAATAGCACAACCCTAATCTGCATCCATTGCTGAAATTTTACTGTATTCATATTTGATGCTTCCCCGATGCAGAGAGTTGATGAACTATTAGAACAGTTTGAGCTGCCAGATATAGACCTCACAAATGGAAACTGGCAAATACCTTTGATGCCCGAATGCTGGGAGAAGAAAGCACTTTGCATTGCATCAATTCAAGATCACATCATTTGGCCTCCACAGGGTGGCAGTGACACTTCAAGGGCTAATGGACTGGATATTACAACTGCCTGGGTAGTATGAATCATTACACTGCTCCAATTAATTGAAACAGGTTTCGGTCACATAACTTGTGGTGGCATTCCCACACATAGTGCATTACACACAGAAAAGAATGTCATCACTATTTGCTAGGCTGCACAATCAGCAAACTCCATTTGCCCTGACAATCTGAGCTCCTGGTATTTGTGAATCATTTCTTCACTCTCACGTGAGATTCTCAAGCTGAAGTTCCCCGGGGTCTATTTTCTGCTCTTCCTACTGCTCATGGAGTCGAAGGAATTGTCTGGGAGTCCTGGCAACCTGATAATCCACAGGGACTGTACAGGGAAAGCATAAATGTCACTGTCCAGAACGGCGAGTGTCAGACACGTGAGATTCATACGCTGATTCTGCAACAAGAAAGTAGAGCCCCGAGTAAGGAGATTTCCTCTCTGCTGAGTGTTATTTTGGTGAGTTGCTTGTTCTGCACTAACATTTGTACTATGGGCTCAGGAAGGGTTCCAAGGTTCAAATCAAGAACCATCTGAGCAGGAATTCACCAGCATGGTGATTTGAATTGTTTTATTGTCAGACACACCCAGGGATTTGCCTGGCATAATTGGAACGATAAATGTATTGGAAATAGATCAGACTTTTTTTAAGATCGGTTCCTCATGTCTTACTGTGTCCTCCTATCTGTCTCAGTAACTCTCTTTCTTTGGGTGGAATCTGCAACAAGAAAGTAGAGCCCCGAGTAAGGAGATTTCCTCTCTGCTGAGTGTTATTTTGGTGAGTTGCTTGTTTCTGCACTAACATTTGTACTATGGGCTCAGGAAGGGTTCCAAGGTTCAAATCAAGAACCATCTGAGCAGGAATTCACCAGCATGGTGATTTGAATTGTTTTATTGTCAGACACACCCAGGGATTTGCCTGGCATAATTGGAACGATAAATGTATTGGAAATAGATCAGACTTTTTTTAAGATCGGTTCCTCATGTCTTACTGTGTCCTCCTATCTGTCTCAGTAACTCTCTTTCTTTGGGTGGAATCATTTTTCCTCTGGATCGCTCAAGTTTTTCAATTCAGCAACTACACTGTGTTGCTGGGTAATACAGCCAAAGCCTCTGCAGTGGGTCTCTGTGCTACCAGAGAGTTCACAACACGAATCGCGTACACGGGAGTTCAGACAATGGTCAGATTCTGCTGTCACTTTCTGCCATCAGTGGATCTCTGCTTCAGGCTCATGCAGCACCCTAACACAATGGTGCTCTCTGTAGCAGGACCTGAAGCCGTGATTATCGCAGCTCAGAGCCAAACGTTAAATAGGTTAAAGGGAGAAATCTTGGCTCCATTGAGATCACCCTAAATCCACATCTAGGAACTTAAACAAATGACCTGTTTACACCAATCATAAGCCTTCAGTGACTTCAACTGGAGTCGTCCCATGGCTTCTAAGGATGAGTGAGCTCATTTGAATGAAAGAAGAACTGACAGGAGAGAAGAGTTGCTAAAATCTCAAACTCACAGGCTTAGCGGTTCAAACCAATTAGGATAAACAATATTTTCAGGGATAGAGAGGGATCTGCTCTCTCCATGCCCCTGCATCTCTGGTTCTGGAGAGGACGAGAAGCACCAAAAGGGTGTAGAAATAGAAGCATGTTTCTGGCTTAGAGGAAACAAGGCAGTGCTAGTTATCTCACCGAGGGAGGTCCAGGAATGCACAGTCTGTGTGTGTGTGTGGCCTGAGGGAGTGCGGGGAGGAGGGTGTGACAGTGAGATATGCTGTCTCTCTATCACAGTGGTAGGGAGTCCTGAAACCAGGCAAAATATAGAATTCACATCCTTCCTAATGCACAGACCAAAGAGGCGTTGAGCTCTGTTGAGCACAAAGTCATAGCCCAGCATGACAATCTCTGTTTCCATAGCAGACACTTGGCTCCTTTCCAACATAGGAATGGCCTTGGGGGTCAGAGCTAGGGTCAATCTAGTCCATTTTCCTCTCTCCGATGGTGACAGCCCCAGCTGCTGCAGAAGGTGTAAGAAACCCAGGAGCAGTGGATGGGGACGGTGACTTGACCGTCATGAGGCATCATTCTAACGCCTAACCGCTAGAGATTGGCTTGTACCCTGAAACACATGGGCGTAGGGGCTTTCCAAAATATTTATTTAGCTGTAAGTAATGTAACTGGATACTCACTATCCATGTAAATGTCGCAATCCTTCCTGATTCTTGCTTATCTCGTGACCTCAACTACCACTTGTGGTAAGGAGTTCCTCAGTCTCTTGAGGCATTGAGTGAAGCAAACATTCTTTTTATCGGTTTTGATTTTGCCATGTTTCAGTATAACTGAATGACCACTTGATCTTGTGTTATGAGATATGGAGAACACAGTCTCAATCTGCCCTCCAACAGTCAGTATTTTATAGACTTTTCTTGTGTCCCCTCTTATTCGTCTCCTTTGTAAAGGTAACGACCCCAGTCTTTTCAACCTCTCTCCATATCAGTTTCCAAAGGCCCTTGATCATTCTCATTGCCCTTCCCTGAAACCCTCTAGTTCTGCAATATCCTGGGTGAGAAGGGTGCCCAGTACTACACAGAGGAGACCACAGGAGGGTGAAACATTGACTGACTGATCTCGTGACACTGTATTTGCTGTATGATTTCCCATCCCACTCCTCCTAGAGCTCAGTGTTTTTCTTAGTTTCTGCCCATGCTTGCACTGTTAGCAGGGTTTCACGGAGTTGTGTACCATGATGCCCAGATCCCTGTCATGAGCTCATACAGTTAAATTAGAATCTTGTAAGGTGTTAGGCAAATACATTGACATAAACACTGCAGTTATTAACATCAACATTTATCTGCCATCATGTTGCCCATTGACCTGGCTTGGTTAGCTCCCTCTGAGGACTTCTCTGGACTTGACTATAACTGAAATAATCTCTATAAATGTTCCCATCTACTTCTTGACCCCTTTCTAGACTGTTAACATAGTAAATATTTTATATTTCACTTTATTATTTGCTATAAAGTGTGTAACCCCCTTGCTGTGCTTCACTCTCTTCATAGGCACATTGAACATTTCTGAGCTCGATCAATCCATTGAGAACTTCATGGCAGCTTTCAACCTCACCCCCTCTGACCCTTCAACATTCATCCTAATGGGCATCCCTGGCCTGGAAGCTGCCCACATCTGGATTTCCATCCCTTTCGCTATGTTCTACATTGTCGGCCTGTTGGAAAATGTTACCCTTCTGTTTGTTGTAAGCAAAGAACAGACCCTGCACAAGCCAATGTACCTGCTGCTCTGCATGCTGGCACTCACAGATATCGCCACACCTACTTCTGTCGTGCCAAAGGCACTGTGTATATTTTGGTTCAATTTGAAAGGTATTACTGTGGGGGGCTGCCTTACCCAGATGTTCTTCCTTCACACAGTTGCTGTTATGCACTCAACCATCCTCGTGACAATGGCCTTTGATCGCTACATTGCCATATGTAACCCTCTGAGATACGCCACCATCCTCACCAAAGGACGAATAGCTAAGCTAGGATTTCTAGGTTTGATCAAAGCTGTTCTCTTCATTCTGCCTATGCCCCTTCTCCTGAACACATTGCCATTCTGTTCCAAACGCGTTATCCCCCACACGCACTGCGAACCTATAGCTGTAGCAAAGATATCGTGTGGGGATATTACAGTCAACAGGATGTATGGCTTAGTGATAGTGTTTGTAATTGTTGGGTTAGACCTGATGTTCATTGCCCTATCCTATGGTCTAATCATCAGGGCCCTCCTCAGAATATCCTCCAAGAAAGCCTACCAGAAAGCCCTCAACACCTGCACAGCCCACATCTGCGTGATGATTACGTATTATACTTCCGGGCTTCTCCCCTCTCATACACCGGTTCGGTCAGGACATCGCTCCCCATGTTCACATCCTCTTGGCTGACCTCTATTTACTCATCCCCCCCATGCTCAACCCTATTATTTATGGGCTCAAAACCAAAGAACTTCGTGACAAAGTGGGAAAATACACCTGCAGAATGTGATCACCTGGGACATTGAATTTAGCCTGTGTTACGAGAGGGAGAAAGGCGATCTCCTTGATAATCAAGGGTGCTCTGTCCCAGTTTGGCTGAGCTCAGCATTGTGTGGGATTCACAGTCTGAGAAGTTCCTCACACCTAATCTCTCATCACTCCATCACCCAGCACTGCTCTCTCCATTGCTGATTTCCCTCTCTCTGACCATCCCCTGACCTCTTTCAGCATGACCCATTAGCCTCAACCCCCTAACCCCCTGTCACATGGCTTTTCTTTAACTCTTACATTACCAACTCTTAGCTGCTACTGCAGCTTTCTGATGCAAGGTGGATTTCCATTAGTCCTTGCATGAACAGGGCTCTTTATCAGTTTGATGAACGGAAGCTGCAGTTTGAGATAGGCAACAAAAACTTTGAGAAACTATCATTTGTACAGTGTTATGATGAGTGACATTTACCTGATTTTTTTTTTACTTCCAATCCTTAAAGAAACCTGGAGGATAAACCAAATAAAGACTGACTGTAGCAAACTAATTCAACACAAAATGTGGACACTGACTACCATCCCTGAATGCAATTAGAAATAAATACTATAATAATGCCTTAGTTGTTTTTTCATTACAAATGTTTTGGGCTACTTTGGGGCTTTTTTTAATGCCATTTTCTGATTGAAACGCCTGCCAACTCTCAGTCGGGATACAAGTACCAGTATTTTGAATTTAATTGTCATCTCATAGGTGTGTTGCTAATGTGAACAAACTCCTGCTGGGGCTTGTAGCTTTTTTTTAAATCAAATCTGTAGTAGGTGTGTAACAAAAGCTTTCATCTGTTACTTTATGTATAGACAAATCTGTTAATAAAAAAACCCCTTTCTTTGAAGAAAGCGATGGGGCTACTTTCAGGTGAGCTGTTAAATGACTTTGGGCTTCTAATGCAGTGGAATTCTGGCAATCCCAGCCAGACCCTGCAGCACTGCAGAGCTGAGGCAGAGTGGGGAGCTGCAGCTGGAGCAGCACAGGAGAACGGGTCCTGGGTCAGCAGAGACCAGCAGCTCCAAAGGGAGCCAGGGCTGAGCTACAGAGGGGAGCTGCGGGGCCAGAGCCAGGATAGAGGATGCCGGCCGTGCCACAAGTATCACAGCAGCCGAGAGCAATGAGCAGCTGGGGAGAGCAAGGTAGGTCCATGGGATGAGGGCCCAGCAAAGGGAGATGTCGCCCGACAGGAGGGCTTTCAAGGTCTGACTCAGGGATGGGGATGGGACTTGAACCCAATGTGAGGGCAGGTGCTGGGAAGAAGGGCCCTGCCACCTAAAATCTGTAGGCTCTGCTGGCCTTCTGTACCCGTGGGTGCCACTCGCAGTATCTTGTGGGTATCTTCATTATACAAACTCCCTCCCGCCCCCATAGCCATCTATAGCAGTGGAATAGCTGACATGGTTACTCTTTCAATTATCTTTGCTGGGCACAGCAATCCTCACAGGCTGTCTGAAAATGACTGAAGGCCAAAGGCAGAAATGATACAAATAGTGGAAAGTGTCTTTGGTATGTGTGATAGGTGCTGGTCTGCCAAGGTATAATGCTGCACCTGTTCTACTTAGCTCATGATGGGAGAAGTTCCTTTGCAAATAGAATCTCTAAAAACTTTACAGGTTTTTCTGTTTTTAAATGATAGCTGGCATTGTGGGGCCTTGTAGCAGAGGCCTGGGCTAAAATAATCAAAACTTTGCAGCTATAAAGCAAAGTTAAGTCTGAGCAAGAGGCAGCTCACAGAATCTGTCAAGAACAGGGCTGATATTGCAGAAACACACACTGCTAAGTAGTGTTAGATATAAAACTATAGACACAAACACATTCCAGGACGGTGGCACCAGAACATCTCTACACCAAACACACTCCTCAATGAGAATAGGAACACGCTGATCCATCTTAAAGTTAGGGTCAGGGATAACAGCATAATGGATGGAGATGTCCAAGGTAATGTGCAGTCTCTGGATACGTCAATGGTTGACACCCTAATACTTCAAAGGGTGGCATCCTGATACACCAGGAGCAATATGTAACTAGTTCCTATTGGTGTATAAAACTCTATCTCAGAGGACGTGAACAAGACATCAAATCCCTCCCCAACTGCAACCTGTACACCCGGGCGTGTTGTTCCCAGCACTGGAAACCTAACAATAAACCCCACCAAACCCACAATTCCCCCACGCAGCAGCTGCACACATGCTGAGCAGGCAAAGGAAACTGTTCCAAGAGGCGCTGCGGCAGGCTGGAATTGGGGGAAGCATCATTTCCACATTATACCTAAAACCCTGCTAGCAACAAAGGATTCATCTGTAGAATCCATGGGTCTTGAGCGGGTGCACGAAGGAGGCAGCCAGGCATGTCACTGATGACCAGCATGGGCAAGTAACCTTGTGTAGTTTAGGCAGAGCTGCTGTGGCGCGTGCCCAAATGTCTTGTCCGTATTTTACTCCTCACAAGTAAAGAAACACCCGTTAAAGCATCAGAGAGACTTGGAAAAGTACCAAAGCTCTCAGATTCTAGCAGAGACTTTAAGCGTCTGAGGTGGATCCTGCATTGGAAGAACAGAGCTTGGTAATTTTTCATAACACTTGAATGATCCACTTCCCATCTCAGGAGGACACAGAGACCCCTGGACGGGGGATTCTGAGGCAAAATTCTGTATAACACTCCTACGCTACCCCCATGTCCTGCACCTCAGCTTCGCTCTTTGCTGGAGCCCAGGCCAGTGCTCTGTCTTGTCAGGATTTTTCAGAAAGTGTTTCACAGAGTGAAATTTTGGGGCTATTGTATGTAAAACCCTGACAAAGAGATGTCAATTGTTCCTAGTCAGTTTCAAGGAGCTAGAACCATACATCTGTTAATGGAGATTCCCTACATCCTAGGAAGGAAGGAAGGATGGATGATGGTAAAGTACAAGCAGAATCTGATGAGAAACAGTCAAAGGGAAAAAAATCCCATAGTGAATGGCAATGAACATAGGGTAGGTTCAGAAATTAAAATAGTGAAAGAACAAATTAAAATTTACTTAGCAAGTTAGATATATTCAGCAAACCAGTGATTTTCCAACTATTGTACTGGTGACCCCTTGCACAAGTGGTATAGAGAAAGTAAACAAGGAAATATTATTTACTCCTTCTCATAATATAAGAACAAGGGGCCACCAATCAAAATTAATAGGTTTAAAACAAACACAAAGTATTTTTCACGCAACACACTGTCAACCTCTGGAACTCCTTGCCAGAGGGTGTTGTGAAGGCCAGTACTACTATGGGATTCAAAAGGGAGCTAGATAGATTCATGGAGGATAGGTCCATCAATGGCTATTAGCCAGGATGGGCAGGAATGGTGTCCCTGGCCTCTGTTTGCCAGAAGCTGGGATTGGGTGACAGGGCATGGATCACTTGATGGTAACCTGTCTGTTCATTCCCTCTGGGGCACCAGCCATTGGCCCCTGTCAGAGGACAGGATACTGGGCTTGATTTGGTCTGACCCAGTATGGCCGTTCTCATATTCTTATGTAATAGTGACATAGCTGGGCCCAGGATTACTGGGAGGATGAATCAGTCTCATTCTGGTCACCTAGGACTGGGGCTAGGGTGTCCCCACTCTGGGGTACTCTCTTCACACTGGATGCTTCCTGACCCACTGAGCACTACGTTAAGTTCAAACCAAATATATTTTATTAAACAGCAACTGTAAAATAATAAGAAAAAAATGGGAAAGGTTCAAGGTAAGGAGGAGCCCTGGTCTGTGAGCATAGGGACATCACAAACAGCTGTCCCTGGGATGTAAGGAAAGTTCACAGCCTGTTCCTCACACACCCCTGCCTCCTGCCCAGGCCCTGCCTGCGCTGCATGAGACTTGCTCAAACAGTGGCCACAGGCCCTGACGGTCTAGGTGACAGGACTCTTCTCCCCAGCAACTGCCTGCCCCATAGCCACACTTCCCAGTCCAGCCTTCAAGGGCCTCTTGTCTGGTGACGTCTCCCTGCCCGTGGCCCCCACCTTGCTCTCCCCACCGCTAATTGTGCTTGGCTGCCATGTTACTTGTGGCACGGCCGGCATCCACTATCCTGCATCTGGCCCCACAGCTCCCGCTATAGCTCAGCCCGGGCTCCCCGTTAGTGCAGCAGGTCTGTGCAGACCCAGCTCCCAGTTCGGGTCTGTGGCAGCTCCCCACTCTGCCTCCAGCCCAGCTCTCCTTCTGGGCTCCTTCTCACTGGCCCCTGTGTTTCTGGCTGCTGCTGCTCTGCCTCCGGCTCAGCTTGAGGTGGTTTGCCAGAATTCCACTGAATGTGTAGCCCCAAAATAAGGTGAAAAGTAACCTAAGGGTAGACCAAGCTATTTCTTGAAACAAAGTTTGTTTGTTTTTAATTCAGACATTCATCTATACATCAAAAAACAAATTAAAGCTTTTCATTACATACGTACTACAGATTTGATTTTTTTTAAAAAAAAACCTGCAAGCCCCAGCAGGAGTGTGTCTACATTAGCAACAAATATGTGAGATGACACTGACATTCAAAGTCAAAACCCCAGTACTTGATTGTATCTCGGTTGACGGTTGGCAGGTGTTTTAATGAAAAAAAATCCCTGTGAATAATAGTGTTAAAATAGCCCCAAATGAACCCAAAATGTATGTAGTGTAAAAACATCAATGACATTCTTATATTATTTGCATTCAGTGATGGTAAAAAGTCACAATATTTTGTGTTAAATGAGTTTGTTAAAAGACAACATTTCATCCTTACTGGTTTTTGTCAGAAGGAGAATGCTTCTGCTGCTCATCACGCAGTGCAAACGTTTCTTCCATTGATGCAAAGTCTTCACAACAGATTTTGTGTTGTTGCCTGTACGCCCTAACATGAGGAATATTTTCTAAATGTTCCCCTTGCATCTTGTTCGTAGTTTTTTTTTAATTTAATCAGGTTCCTGTGAGAAAACATTCTTTCACCTGCAGTGTTATTAACACTAGAAATAGCAATGAAGCCAAGCTGACTAAAGTCATGGATGCAGCTGGGGCTGCATCCATGGGTTCGCGACCTTCAATCCAAAACTGCTCATCTTGGCTGTTCTGAATATGAGACCAGTGAGGCATAGGCAAAATTCTTCACCACCATACAATGACAGGAATGAGATATCAGCCAATCTAGGATGTGAAAGACTTAGTATTTTGAGTGACTCAATCACCTGAACGTTTGGTGGCAATCTCTATATCATCTGTTTCACAAACTGTAAAATGAAATGTTGACACCTACTATTCACATCTTGGACAATGGGAATGGATTGTGTATTTTTAAATTTCCAGCTGAAAGCGAATCCAAAATCAATTGTGCCAAGTTTAAGCTTTGGACTCCCAGGCAATGTTATAGTTTAAAACAGCAGTCCCTGAACACATTTTTGAGAAACCCCAGCAGGAGCAACTTAAATATTTCACTCCAGGCAGTGTCAGGAATCAATCAATGGGAACACAGCAATTTTGTCTTGTCTAACACCGCAGTTGATTAGACTGAAGCACACACAGACATAAGCAATTGGTTTAGAACAGTCTGGAACTGTACTGAGTAATTAACAGCAGATTTGCAATGGCCAGTTGCTCAGCTGCTGGGGTGAAAGGTGTGAGGAAAAGGTCTCTCAAGATGGCTTCAAAGGACTGCTCCAAAGTGCACTGTATTAGCTAATCTTGTATAACTTTTACAAAACTCATAGTGACCCCACTGGACCATCACTATCCCTTACTTACAATAAACTTCTAATATCACAGGCATCTAGACTCAAGGTTTTTCATCCATTTATATTCTTCAACTCTCACTTATTTACTTGTCTGTCCACTCCCCCCATTCTGATGAGCAGAAACTGCCAGCTATATTTTAACCTTGCATCTCAAAGCCTGCCTGCTTTCCAGTTAACCCTAAACTATGTGGTGTTCTACTGTATTAATTCATAGTGGTTGAGTGTATACCCTCTTGTTGCAATTGGCTTCATCTCAGTGTGGGGTACACACCCCTCAAATCCAGAGTAATACATTCCAGTTCTCAAAAACACAATTTCACAACTTTCACCAACAATCTCTAGTAGAATGTCCTCAATTCCTGCAGCAGTCTTCTTGTATGAGCACTTTCCATTAGTGTCAAGTATCAGAGGGGTAGCCGTGTTAGTCTGGATCTGTAAAAGCAACAAAGAATCCTGTGGCACCTTATAGACTAACAGACGTTCTGCAGCATGAGCTTTCGTGGGTGAATACCCACTTCTTCAGATGCAAGTGGTGGCTACCCACTTCTTCAGATGCAAGTGGTGGCTTGCCACCACTTGCATCTGAAGAAGTGGTATTCACCCACAGCTCATGCTGCAGAACGTCTGTTAGTCTATAAGGTGCCACAGGATTCTTTGTTACTTCCATTAGAAACATTTGGTTTATCCTCCAGGCTTTCTGATGGCTTGGATGTAGAAATATCAGGTAAATTTTGTTCACCAGATCACTGTATATATGATTTAAAAGTTTACCATTGTACTTGTGTTCTTTCTCTTTGCTATCAGAAAACAAAGCTTCAGTTCATCAAACTCATTAAGAACCCTGTTCACACAGCTTCTAATCAACCACCACCTTTTTTCACAAAGCTGCAATATCTTCTGATAGTCTAGAAGTCAAAGCAATGGTGACTCCAAGAGAACAGGTGATGGTCCGAGAGAGGAAAGTGGGCAGCAGAGAGCTGTGCTTGGTGATGGAGTGATAAGATCTTAGACTTGAGGAATTTCTCATATTTTCAACTTCCGCAATGCTAAGCTCAGCCAAACTGGGACAGAGTATCCTTGATTAACTGGGACGTAGTCTTTCCCCCTTTTCTCATGCATGTTTAAAGTCAGTGGCCCCAGGCAATCACCTTCTGCGGGTGTATTTTCCCACTTTGTCACGAAGCTCTTTGGTTTTGGCCCCATAAATGACAGGGTTGAGCATGGGAGGGGCAACAAAATAGAGATTGGCCAACAGGATGTGAATGTGGGGAGCGATGCCTGACCATATCGATGTGTCAGAGAGGAGAAGACGAAGGGAGGATAAAACATCAACATCACACAGATGTGGGCTGTGCAGGTGCTGAGGGCTTTCTGGTGGGTTTTCTTTGAGGATATTCTGAAGAGGGCTCTGATTATCAGGACGTAGGACAGGGTAATGAGTGTCAGGTCTAACCCAGTGCATACAAGCACTACCACCAAGGAATACATCCTGTTTACTGTGGTGTCCCCACATGAAATCTTTGCAACAGCTATGTGATCGCAGTACGTGTTTGGGATAATGCGGTTGGCACAGAATGGCTGCCTGCTCAGGAGCAGAGGCAGGGGCAGAACAATGAGAACAGCTCTCATCAAAGCCGCTAGACCTAGCTGAGCTATTCGTGTGTTGGTGAGGATGGTGGTGTATCTCAGAGGGTTACATATGGCAACGTAGCGATCGAAGGCCATTGTCACGAGGACGGCTGACTGTATAGCAGAAACCGTGTGAAGGAAGAACATCTGGGTGAGGCAGCCACCCACAGTAATGCTGGTCAAATTGAACCAAAATATACACAGTGCCTTTGGCACAACGGAGGTCGACATGGCGATGTCTGTGAGCGCCAGCATGCAGAGAAGCAGGTGCATCGGCTTGTGCAGGGTCTGCTCTTTGCCTACAACAAACAGAACCATGAAATTTCCCAACAGGCTGATAATGTAGAACATAGAGAAAGGGATGGAAATCCAGATGTGGGCAGCTTCCAGACCAGGGATGCCTGTTAGGAAGAATGTTGAAGGGTCAAAGGGGGAGAGGTTGAAAGCTGCCATGATGTGGTCGATGTGTTGATAGGAATCAGAAATGCTCAAGGTGCCTATGAAGGAGAGAAACAGAGAGGAGGGTTACACACTTTGTAACAAATAGGTACAGTAAATATCTTATAGTTATTTAAAATCCAGAAAGCGGAGTGAGCAGTGACATGGCAACATTTACTCCTCATACATATTAAAAAGTTATAATTAAACTATTAACTCAGGACAGGGATGTTGTTCTCATGGGTGGAGGGATAGCTCAGTGGTTTGAGTGTTGGCCTGCTAAACCCAGGGTTGTGAGCTCAATCCTTGAGGGGGCCACTTAGGAATCCGGGGCAAAAATTGGTCCTGCTAATGAAGGCAGTGGACTGGACTCAATGACCTTCCAGTTCTAGGAGATTGGTATATCTCCAATTATTATCTTATGGTACACAGTGCTGTGAAACCCTACCCAAAGTGCAAGCACAGACAGGAGGAGTGGGATGGAGAATCCTTCAGAAAATACAATGCCATGAGGTCACTGAGTCAATGTTTCACCATCCTCTAAACTCTTCTGTGTAGTACTGGCTACCCCTGTCACAGGATATTGCAGAACTAGAGGGAATCACTTATTGTTCTGGGCTATGACTTTGTGCTCAAAGGAATGGGCATGAGGGTTACAAGGGTTTTTGTTTTTAGCGCTACAGGTTGCACCTCTGTTACTTCTCCGGTGTCTTTTGGTGAGACAATTTCTTGCAGGCACACAGCTTTGTCTGAGACATAAGTTACAGGTGTTAATTGAGAAGAGACATTCAGCTGCTAACCCTTCTCATGCCTGAATATCAGTGAAGTTTGCTAATGACAGAAAAAAATGGGGGATTGTAAATAATGATGGTCACTGATTCAGAGCAATCTGGACTGTTTCGTAAACTGGGTCAAAGTAAAAAATACATGTTCTAATGTGGCCATATATACAACTAGGAACAAAGAATGTAGGTGATCCTTACCTGATGGGGGACTATTGTGGGAAGCACAGTGATTCTGAAGGGATAATAATCTAAACGTGAGCTCCCAGGGCAACCCTGAGGCCTAAACAACCAATGAAATCCTGGGATGCTAATCAGGGGAATCTCAAGGAGAGGCAGCACAGTTATTTTACCTCTGTATTTGGCACTGGGGCCACTGCTGCTGGAATCCTGTGTCCAGTTCTGGTGTCCAGGATTAAAGATGGATGTTGATACACTGACAAGGATTCAGAGAAGAATCAGAAGAATTAGTAAAAGATTAGCAAACCTGCCTTATAGTGATAGACTCAAAGATCTCAATCTATTTAGTGTTACAAAGATTGTGAAATGGTGACTTGATAACAGTCTGTAAGTACCTGCATGGGGAACAAATATTTAATAGTCCTTTCAGCCTAGCATACAGAGGTGTAACATGATCCAATGTCTGGAAGCTGAAGTTAAAGAAATTCTGACTCGAAATAAAGTATACATTTTTAAATGGTGACAGTAATTAGCCATTGGAACAATTTACCAAGGATCTTGGAGGATTCTTCATCATTGAGAAAGTTCAAATCAAAGTTGGATGTTTCCATAAAAGATCTGCCCTAGGAATAACTTTGGGGGTATGTTCTACAAGCCTGTGTTATACAGACAAGAAGATCACAATGGTCCCTTCTGGCTCTGAAATCTCCAGACATATCTCCAGGAGTCAGCTGGAGGCATTTTTTTTTCTATTTGTGACCATTTTGAATTTAGGCTCAAGAGGAGAAATTCTCATGTGACTATGGAGCCTTCAAAGCATTACACTACGTGTGTGTTTCACGAGTCTGAGGGTCCTATGAGGCACTGCATGGATGAATGTTTTAGGTGAAAAAAATAATGACTTGAGCCATAAAATCTCTGCATTGAGGAATAAGTGTACAACCCTTGCCAATACTGAGTGACAGAGCTGGCTGGCAAATGGCACCAGAGCATCTGTTCTTTACCATCTCTGTCCCAGGGGCGCACCCCTTCAGTCTGCTACCAGGGATTCCTGCACATGGCAGCTGTACTTATCTAGACCCCATATTTCCCAGAGTTGCAGCTCTTGTTATATAATGTGCATGCTTCTCAGCTCCCAAGTTGTTCCTGTGTAGCAGTCCTTGAAGCACCCTGCGGTGTGTGTGGGTGTATCAAGAGAAGCTGCCCAGGTGCCTGCCTTGGCATTTACCACTCCTGTGTGAGATTTCTCAGCAGTGAGACACAGTCACTGATGACCCTGCAGCCAAGGGAGCAGGTGTGATGGGAGTGCCTCACCCTGCAGAGGAAGAACTGTGGGGAGTGTGAGGAGGCTTGGAGGTTGTGCGAGCCAGGGATGATTGGGGACCATGGAGAAGACAGTGGAGACTAGTGCACTGTTGGAATCAGGGCAGCCTGGGATGGGGAAGGAGAGTACGAACGGGGGGATCAGAGTATAATGGGGAATTGAATCAATTGATGAGCAAAGATCAGGTATTTCACTGGTGAATTTACATAATAAATATTCACAACAACAAGCATTGGAAACAAAACTGAGTAAAACTATGCTGCAGTTCTGTGGTTTGGTAGGACAAAGAGAATCTGACAACCCCGGCCCCCCAAACACACTCTTGGCCAAGGAAGGTCCCTCCCTGCCTACATAACCCTCAGTGCTCCGTGTCTGCCCATGTATACCCCACTCCAGGCCCCAGAACCACAGTGCTGGCCACTTGTCGATGGAGGTTCCCCACCCCCACAACTTCCAGCCCTGAAACACAGTGATATCCCTTAGCCAGGACCAAAACCAGGTGCCAGACCCCATAATGAGAGAAACACCTCCTCAGACAAGGTTAAACTCAGTGTCTGCCTGCCCTGGGGAAAAGGGAGATCAGCCTGAACTGCCTTTCTGGGGACAAAGAGAATCCCAGCAGCAGCTCAGCCTGTGCAGGGATGGAGAGAGGACAGAACTGGCCGGATGGAGAGAGGACGTGGAGATTAAAAGGCACCAGCATGAATATCTCTTCCTCAAATCAACACAAAGCTTTAACGTATTGCAGCCCCTTTAAAAACCAGACACCCCTTCCTGAAGCTGCTTTTCCATGTCAGCAATTGCCGATGTCACTACGACACTGTAGTGGGGTTGCTCACAGGAGGAGGGATGATCCGGATGGGGGATGGTGTCAGAGACCATCTGCTACAGTGTGGTCCACATGCTGTTACAATCTGAGACACCCTCTACCCCAATAGGCCTCGTTATGCCTCTCTGGTCTGTGCAGTAGGCGGGATGTGCATTCTCTATTTCATCCAGCATCCGGACTCCATGCCAGTGTGATCTGGATACTGCACATCCCTGCCCCTCCCTGCAACACACACACACTGTGAGTTCCTGGAACTCCCCCAGTGAGATTTCCAACCCCAACTGGTTTGCTCTAAACCAGAAACATGCTTTTCTTTTTACTGCCTTTTGGTTCTTCTCATCCTTTCCAGAGCCAGAGATGCCAGGGAACAGAGAGCAGATCCCTCCCCCCGCCACACAAAATAATTGATTTTCTAATTGTTTTGAACCTCTAAGCCTGTGGGTTTGAGATTTCAGCAACTCTCCTGTCAGTTCTTCTTTGGGTCAAATGAGCTCACTCACCCTTAGAGGTCACAGGGTGACTTAAGCTGAAGTCACTGGAGGCTCGTGGCTGGTGTAATTCAGGCCATTTATTTAAGTCCCTACATGTGGATTTATGGTGATCTCATTGGGGCCAATATTTCACCCTTTAATCTGTTTAACTTTCGGCTCCGAGCTGCAAAAATTACAGCTTCTGTTCCTGCTACAGAGGGCCTAGTCTGTGAAAGTGCTGAAAGTCTGAAGGAAATTCCCAGTTTATGGAGTGTTCTAAGCCCCGCCATGAAAGATGGGGATTGCAAAAAAGTGAGCCCTGATTTTACTTTCACGGAGGCCAGTGTCAATCTGGAGTGAGCCACTGAAGACAGAATGTGAGAGCAGAATCTGGCCTGTGTGCAGCCCATTCTTGAAGTGAACACTCTGGTAACACAGATCCTTACTGAGAGGTTTTGGCTGCACTTCCTAACAGGGCAGTGAAGTTACTGAATTGGAAAACTTGAGTGAACCACAGAAAAATCCCCAAAAACCCAAAACGGAAGGTCCTGAGACAGATAGAAGGACAAAGTCTAAACAATTTCCAATACATTTGCAGTTCCAATTTTACTTGGTAAATCACCTCATTTTCTGACAGTACTAAACAGCCCAAGTTTACATATTCTGATTCTTGTGCAGATGGTTCTTGAATTCGACCCTTGAATCCTTCCTGAGCCATTAGCACTAACTTTAATGCAGAAACAGGCAACTCACTGAAATCTCGCTCAGCAGAGAAAGGAAATCTCCTTACAGCAACAGGAAGGCAGAGCCCTGTGAATCAGTGTATGCATTTCTAATATCTGATGCTCACCGTGCTGGACAGTAAGGTTTATAATTCCCTTTCACTTGCCTGCAGACTCTCAGGTTAACTCAGACTCCCAGACAGTCATCTCAGCTCCCTGGCCACAGGGAAGAGTAAAAAATAGACATTGGAGAACTACAGCTGGAATCCTAGAATATCAGGGTTGGAAGGGAAGTTCATCCAGTACAACCCCCTGCTTAAAGTAGGACCAATCCCCAATTAAATCATCCCAGCCAGGGCTTTGTCAAGCCTGACCTTAAAAACCTCTAAGGAAGGAGATTCCACCACCTCCCTAGGTAACCCATTTCAGTGCTTCACCACCCTCCTAGAGAAAAAGTTTTTCCTAATATCCAACCTAAACCTCCCCCACTGCAACTTGAGACCATTATTCCTTGTTCTGTCATCTGCTACCACTGAGAACAGTCTAGGTCCATCCTCTTTGGAACCCCCTTTCAGGTAGTTGAAAGCAGCTATTACATCCCCCCTCATTCTTCTCTTCTGCAAATTAAACAATCCCAGTCCCCTCAGCCTCTCCTCATAAGTCATGTGCTCCAGCCTCCTAATCATTTTTGTTGCCCTCCGCTGGACTCTTTCCAATTTTTCCACATCCTTCTTGTAGTGTGGGGCCCAAAACTGGTCACAGTACTCCAGATGAGGCCTCACCAATGTTGAATAGGGGAATAATCACTTCCCTCGATCTGCTGGCAATGCTCCTACTAATGCAGCCCAATATGCCATTAGCCTTTTTGGCAACAAGGGCACACTGTTGACTCATATCCAGCTTCTCGTCCACTGTAACCCCTAGGTCCTTTTCTGAAGAACTGCTGCTTAGCCAGTCGGTCCCTAGTCTGTAGCAGTGCATGGGATTCTTCAGTCCTAAATGCAGGACTCTGCACTTGTCCTTGTTGAACCTCATCAGATTTCTTTTGTCTCAATCCTCTAATTTGTCTAGGTCCCTCTGTATCCTATCCCTACCCTCCAGCATATCTACCACTCCTCTCAGTTTAGTGTCATCTGCAGACTTGCTGAGGTGCAGTCCACACCATCCTCCAGACCATTAATGAAGGTATTGAACAAAACCGGGCCAAGGACTGACCCTTGGGGCACTCCCCTTGAAACCGGTTGCCAACTAGACAGGGAAGAATGGGATGACATGAGATGGAAGAAATAATTCACTGATAAAAGTGGCTCACATTGTCAGAGCAAACTGAATTTTGCAAACATTTCTAAAACTCATTTTCTATTGATCATAGCAGCATACCACCCAGGCAGTAGTAATATCAATCCATTAGCCTCTGAAATCCATTGCCACCCGATGGAGGCCAAATGACAAGATATTGAATTGATGTAAGTCGAAGGGCATGGAAAAGGATTTCTTCTCTCATGATTCTGACATAAAAGGTCCTTGCCAGTATCTCTTTGTGAGGTCTAAAGTGGATAAGCATCGATAAGCATGAAATTTCAGTACTGTGTTGATCTTTCCAAAATCACTGCAGAAATGGGTTTTTCTATCCTGTGTCAGAACTAGCACCATGCTTATCTCCACTCACTCTTTGATTCCTTCACTCCCAAGCACAAAATGACCTGGAGTTCATCTCACAAGGTATGCCATATTTTAGGTGGGATGCAGCCATGGAGCTTGCCTGATGTGTTGCACTTAGACATTTACGTGTGGTGGTATTTTAAATAGGTGTGCTCTGCTGGGGTGAGAACACAGTAGTAAAGGAAAGAAACAACTGCTCTATCTGCATCTTTTGTTTGGTTGACAGTCTCTCCCCGGTGCTTGCATAACAGGTACGAGTGTGATGGGTTGTCACCCCCGAGGTGCAGTCTGGGGGCCATGGGAATCTAATCACCCAGTAGAGCTGGTCCTTTTCCACACCACTTTGCTGGTCATTCAGCCTCTCCAGGCCCTGTTATCACGGAAAACAACAGCAGATGGCGCCACACACCAGTGGCGTAGCCAGGTTTTCAGTGTAGGAGGAGCAAACATAAAAAAAGCACCCTCCCTTGGCCCCTCCTCTGGCCACGCCCCCCAACCGGACACACACACCCCCGCTCACCTTCCGTCCTGCGCCGCCCCCTGTCCCCGGCCTGCTCCCAGCACTTGGCGCGCTCCGCACGGGGCTCATCAGCCAGGCGGCCTTAAAGGCACAGGGGCCCTTTCGCCTCGCCCTGCCTGCCGCATTAGCAAGGGGTGGGGGCTGAGGAGTGCTTGGCCGCCGAGCCCTGAGCCGAGGAGCTGGCCCCCTTGCTCCTCCAGCAGCATCTGCCGCCCTCGCATGGCTCCTCTGGCTGTGGTGTTGTAAGCGCCGGCCGGCAGGTGCCGTTTCCGCTTCTGCCTCCCCATGGCTCCTCCGGCCGTGCTACTGGTAGTGCCGGCCGGCAGGTGCCGCTTCCGCGCCTGCCGCCCTGAGGGGAAGCGGCTGCTTCCACTGAACCCCGCTAGCTACTTTACTGCCACACACCCAAACTGAGCTACCTGGGAGCTTACCTAAGCCATCCAAGTACAAACAGCAGACAGCAGGTGTTAGAGGGCTTTCCCTTCACCCTCTCACCTGATTCTTGTCACACACACAGAAAGCAGAAGACCAGGAGTCCCAATTGCAGGCAATGTGATGTTTATTCACGTTAGTGTCCAGCAAGCACATGTACCAGAAATCTGACACCGCAGAACCTTGTTTCCCAGTGTCCCTTCTCAGCTCTGATGCCACAGAGCCTCCACCTGTATCCCCCCTTCCCAGATCTGAAACCATAGAGCCTTGTTTCCCAGTGTCCCGACCTCCCCTCTCCTTGGCAGGCATAATTATCTTATCTGTTCCATTATACTAACAAATCCATCTGGCCAGGCAGAAACAACACACACGGTGTCTTTGTCCTTTTGTCACATGCATTGGCGTAAGATATAAGAATATAAAGATATAAGAGTATCAAAAATCAAACGGGCAAACAAGACCCAGAATTCTATCTCAGAGAAAGATACAGGCCTGAATCTTACATAGTCACGTCTAACACTCCACCTGATTTTTGTTTCTCTTTTCTTCTGGGACACTCCTGCCCAGGTGTCCCGGGAAGAGCGTAGGGCACAGGGTGGCACATTTCCGGAAAGGGCCAGGTATCAAGGTGGAATGTGTGGGTGCTCCATTTGCCCCACTACCCCCTGTGCAGTACGATGTCCTGCACCTTCCCTCATACGGGCAGACTGCAAGTTTCAAATTAGAGTTCCAGACTTCCCACAGCAATGGGCCTGAGAAGGTTGGGTCTGGACTATCTGTTACACTATGCTGGAGGGCCTACATCACTTTATGTGTTACAATTAGCAGTTGTGCTTCATGGATCTGTGCCCTCCTTAAACAGCATAGTACACATTGCACAATTAGTATATGTACTAATAGGCCAACATCACTATGTACTAATAGGCCTACATCACTTTATGTGTTACAACCAGTTCTTAGCTAGGAGGGTGGGCTACTTAATTAGCCCTTACTTTTTTGGTTTTGTTTTTAAAACATTTTTACTTACAAGACTACTTGAGTTTTTTTTAGTAAGGCTTGCCACCTGGGCAAAAATACATGGCCATTTACTTAACACATAATTTAAACTTTTTTGGGGGTTTACTTAGAGACCTACCCATTTGTCAGCTGACACTGAAACAGAAAAGAAAATTACACAAAAAACAAAGAAAATTACAGTTTAAGCCAAATTTTTTTATTTTTATTATATTGTTTGCTACGGGGGGCGGGACTGTAAAATTTTAGGACAACCCCAGAGCTTTATTGCACACATGGCTTTTACCCTGAGGAATTACGAACCAGAAGTTTAGTTTTGCTTATACACTTAATGCTCAAATGAACAGAGCAGAAAAACAACAGTAACTGGTTAAACAAAACAGAACAAAACTAAATAGTGCACTAAAACCAAATAGTGTTTTTTTATTTTATTAGAGCTTACTTATAATTATGTTATTTTTAACACATAACACTAACAGTACTAAACAAAGCAAACATAAACTAACAAGGGTAAAACAGATAGATGGTGTAAATTTTACAGTGCTTTTCAATTTTAATTGCTCACCAAACTGTGACAAATTTTTGTTATTAATTTATCCCTCATGTCAGGTGATTAAACTGACAGAGCATATAATTAAATTTTAAAGCTTTATTAAAAATAATAAAACAACAATGGAGAGTGTTAAAATGCTCTCACATTACTCGGGAAAAATATGAATGCCCTAAGCCTTAAGCCACTTTAATACTTACACATATTTAGACTGGCATGTCTGTGTATAATGTTCAGAGAAGGGAAATAGGTGGACGGGAGATTATTTTGTATACAGCTTGTCCAGTATTTCCAACATGCTTTTACTTTTGGGATGGCTGTTTTTTTACATCCTGGAATCTCCTGCGGCGTTTTTTTTAGAGATTCCAGTTTAGGTCAGCTGCCTGTCCGGCTTTAGGGTTGCAAAAACTGTTGGATTTTACTGAACCGTTAAGCTTTGCAAATGCAATTTTAGTTTTGTAACTTATACTGCTTTTTGGTTTGCCTTTTTTTATTGTCCACAACCAGCTGGGGCTGAAGCAGTTTTACTTAGCACTTAGCATAGTTTGCACTAATTTATGACCTTGAACACAAAACAACTTTTTTTTAATTTTAGGGCTAAGCCGAATTTTAAATTAACCCGTTCCTAGACAAATTGCTTACACTGTGACAGAGGTTTTTTTTTGTGATTAAAGCTTTACTGAGATATATGATTTTATTTAGATTGAAGGTACCTTTTAATGGGCATTGTTTAAATGAATTTTTATGCGTATACAGATTTTAATTATTTAAATACATGCAGGTTTTAGGACCATAATGTACGTACATTTTCCACTCACACAGGAGAGACTCACAAGGAAAGGGAAGGGAAGATGGGTTTACACACTTTTAGACCCAGGCAGCTTTTTTGCCGGACTATGCCAGGCTGAGTCAGCCCACCGTGGGTCGGATCTCCTAAAGATCCACTAGTTACCGGGCTAGCCCGGTAACAGCCACTTACACTGGCGTACACACACACACACCAAGGCCTTTTTTTTTTTTTTTTTTTTAACCCTTTTTTAACCTTTTTATTTATTTATTTATTTTTTTTAAACCATGATGCATTTTTACCTGGTCCGGACCAATACCATGAGGCGGTATGACAACCCCTCTTGAGGCGGTAAAAACCCCTCAGCACCGGTGCATTTTAATGCATTTACCTATGCATTACCTTATGCATTACCTTATGCATTTTTTTGGCCAACTTAGCAGTTTCCAGTACTGCTATAAACTAACCTTATTGGGGCCTTTTTTCAATACCACTTTGCATCTGATTTTGCTGCACAGTTAATAAGTTTAGATGGCGTGAGCCCAACAGAGAGACAGACGTTCTTACGGAAAGTTTTTTTTGATACCCCAATAGAGATTTTAAAAGGTTTTATACCTTTCATGTGGCGCCATGGGGTTTGAAAGGGAATGATCCGTAGTAGTTGTCTGTGGGTCCGTGGGCGTTGCCATCCCGGACGAGCCCCCAAATTGTTGAAGAAAAACTCAGTTCTCGCTTTTTTGTTTGGGTGCAGCAAAATTAAATACTTTATTATTTTTTTAGTAATTACCATGGAGGGAGAGAGTGCCATAGGACACAGGGTCCTGGACAGGTCTCTCAACTGGTAAACAATCACAGCAAGCCTTTATACCTTTTACAGACAATTTTTAGCAATAATACAGACAGTAAAAAGCAACAAATACATTTTGTTTATACATAAGCTTTTTTGCTATTTTACTAGAAAAACAAGACTGCAAGACTGCATATTGCAAGGTCGTAATAACTTTTACACAATTTACTTTGTTTTACATTATTTTGCTTTTTTACGTCACCAGGGTCACAGTTAACCTAACTCATGCTAACTAACATTTATTAAGATTTTTTTAAAACCTTGTTAATTATTTACTGGCTTTCACACAGACTTCCCAAAGCAATGGGCCTGAGAATGTTGGGTCTGGACTATCTGTTACACTATGCTGGAGGGCCTACATTGCTTCATGTGTTACAATTAGCAGTTGTGCTTCATGGATCTGTGCCCTCCTTAAACACCACAGTACACATTGCACAATTAGTATACGTACTAATAGGCCAATAGCCGTAATAATCCACAGTAACACTGAGAGCCCTGACCATTGTAAAATTGTCCATCACCTGGGCCACCACCAGAAGCTCTGCTTCTCCTCTTTGGACATGGTTAAGATTCTTTTAACACTATTCTAGAAAATATACTGTAAATGTGTCCAATTGTTGACTGCTCTATCTAGCTGTTCCTGCAAGTTTTGTGTTTTCCCTTTAGAATGGCTACAAAGAAACCAAGAATTTTCTTCTATAACACTTTTTAAAACATTTTTACAACTTTTAACTGCTTAATTCCCTCCAGTCTCTGCAGAGTTAACTTTTTACTCTTTTTTTTAATTACTTGCTTATTTCCAAAAATGACACCTTCATTTACTGAGATTTTAGCATTCCAAGTATTGGTCCAGGGATCTGAATTCCCCATGGCTGTACTTACTGCTTCCCTTACTCATGCCACTATGCCCCTTAGCCTCCAAACCACAACCTGTTTTCTGATCTCTTATCTGTTGCCTGCCTGCTTGTCTGGGCCCGATCCAGCAAAACCAGGAGCTCAGATTGTCAGGGCAAACTGAGTCTTGCAGACTGTTCAGCCTAGAAATTGATGATGGCTTTTTTTCTGTGTGTAACGTACAGCCATCTGCTCTATGTGTGGAAATGGTGCCACAAGATATGGGACCAAAAAACATTTTCAATTGATGATAGCAGCGTACCATTGCATGCTTCCCTTGCAGTTGTAATATCCAGTCCATTTGCCCCTAATTCACTGCCACCCTGTGGAGACCAAATGACGTGATCCTGAATTGATGCAGGCCAAAGGGCATGGAAAATGCTTTCTTCTGCCAGGATTCTGGCATCAAAGGTATTTGTCAGTATCCCTTTGAGAACTCAAAAGTGGATATATATCTGGCAGCTCCTAAATTGTTATAATAGTTCATCTACTGTCTGTATCAGGCAAGCATCAAATTTCAACACTGTTTTGGTCTCTCAGAAATCGATGCAGAAATGGGTTGTGCTATCCTGCATCAAAACTAGTACCATGGGGCTTCTCCTCTCGCTGTGTGATTCCTTCACCACTCCCATGGCCAAAATGACCGCACATGGTATCCCACATTTTATGAGGGAACAGCCATGGAGTTTACCTAATCTGTTGCCCTGGGGCCATTTCACTATGGTGGTATTTTAGGTATGTGTGTCCTGCTGGGGTGAGAACACAGCGGTAAAGTAAACAACCAACCGCTACATCTAGATTTTTGGGGGTGGGGGGGCTATAGTCCCTCCCCCAAGTTTATCACAGGTTCTTGGGGGCCTAATTTGGGCTCCAGAAAGTTTGAGTGCAATGGGTTGTCACGCCAGGGTGCAGTCTGGGAGCCATGGGAACCGCTGCACCCCTCTAACCACCCAGCTGGGCTGACCCTTTTTCACCCTGCTTTGCTGGTGATTTAGCCTCTCCAGGCCCTGTTATCACCCAACACGACAGCAGATGGCGCCACACACCCAAATGGAGCTACCTGGGAGCTTACCTAAGCCACCCAAGTACAAGCAGCAGACACCAGGTGTTAGAGGACTTTCCCTTCACCCTCTCCTCTGGCTCTGGCCATGCAGACCGAAAGCAGAAGACCAGACGTCCCAAGCGCAGGGGATTAGTTTCCAGCAAGCATGTGTATCATAACTGTGACGATGCAGAGCCTTTACCCATATCCCCCTCCCAGCTGTGACCCCACAGAGCCTTGTTTCCCAGGGTCCAAACCTGCCCCCTCCTTACCAGGCTTAATTATCTTATTTGTTCCATTTTACCAACTAAACCATCTGGCCAGGCAGAAACAACACACACAGAGTCTTTGTCCTTTGTTCACGCACATATATAAGAATATATAGACATAAGAGTGTCAAAAATCAAATGGGTAAATAAGACCCAAAATTCTGGCTCAGGTGAAGACACAGACCTGAATCGTATGTTGTCACTAGCAGTCCTAACACTCCTCCCTTTGTTTTCTTTTCTGGGACCCTCCTGCCCCTCGGGAAATGCATAGGGCACATGGTGGCACATTTCCTGAAAGGGCCAGTTATACGATGGAATGTGTCCATGCTCCATTTACCCCACTGCCCCCTGTGCAGTATGATGCCCTGCATCTTCCCTCTTACAGGCATACTCCAAGGATTCCAGTTAGTGTTCCAGACTTCCCACAGCAATGGGCTTGAGAAGGTTGGGTCCCGGTTATCTGTTACACTGTGGTGGACGGCTCACCTTGCTTTATGTGTTATAATCAGTGGTTGTGCTTTGAGTTTCTGTACCCTCCTTAACTACTGCAGTATATATTGCAGAATTAGTATCCGTAATAATAGGCCAACAGCCATAATGATCCACAGTGACCCCGAGACTGGACCATTGTAACGTATTCCAGCATCCGGGCCACCACCACCAGAAGCACTGCCTCTCCTCCTTGGACAGGGTTAAAATACTTTAAACACCATGCTGGAGAATACATCTGTTGTCAGAAGTGTTGTCGGAGTGCTACCAGTAGGGCGCTCTGCTTTCTCCAATGTTGATATCACTCGGCTGCGTGCGTGTGTTCCCTCTGTGTGCTGCCCCAGCTCTTCGAAGATAGCTGACACTGCAGACCCGATGAGAACCCTCAATAAACACAGAGTCTATTAAGATGCAAAGCCACGTTGGCTAGGTTTATTGCGACCTCGGACACAGGTTGCAGTTCCCCGTAGATTACTTAGTCTACCGGGCATACTACTAATAGGTGCCTCTTGGCAATGGACCCGGCTCAGTCAGTGGCGGGACTTTCCACTGCCCCCTCGGCTGGACAAAGACACCGCCCCAAGGATACATTCTTATACACAGGTACAAACAAGTTATACATCACTCCTGACGTATTGGGTACTCCTACCCTCCACGTAGTAAGGTACAACTTCTTTACGTATTAAGGTGACGCCTCTCACCTTGTACATGTTGGTTCGATCAAAACAACTCTAGCCATCATATAACCCTTTTGCCCCTGTCATTGGGATGGGTCGGCCTGTCCTTTATTACCTATGGAATGTTTCAGTATAGTATTTTCTGGTGCTGTGTTTATACTTCGGTATGCTAGGTGAATATATGTTTATGCAACATCAGCCCTTTTCTTGCCAGCTTCTGTGAACCAAGCCGACCTTCAGCTCACAACCTTACTTTGCTTTTTAGCTAAGTCTTGTCCATTTCTTTAGTTCAGGCCCCAGGCCTCATACTGGGCCTTTATCAGGGCCTGCACTTACTACAACATCGTAAATGCGTCCAATTGTTGGCTGTGCCAGACCCCGTGCTCCAGGCTCTCTCTTTGCTACACTGACTGGTCCTAGGGAGAACCTACCTCCCCCCCATCCCACTCGCCCATGCTGGTAATCTATTTGAAAGGATAGGCATGGACTTTGGGTGGCCACCAGAGAAGAGTGCTATGAAGGATAAAGATATCCTCATTATTCTTGACTATGCTCTGCATACCCCAAAGCCATCCCCTTGTGCTCCACCAATGCACCTACCAGCACAAATGAGCTTATGAAATTATTTTCCCAAGTGGCAATACCCCGAGAAATCCTTACTGTTGATTGATCTAACTTCACTTTACAACTAATTAAAGAACTGTACGATCTACTGAGGGTAAAGACATTCTGAACATTTATCTACCATTGCCAAACTGATGGGTTGGTAGAGCGATTTCACAGAATTTTGATGGCAATGTTAAAGAAGTTTGTAGTCTTGGATCCCAAACCCTGATACTAACTCTTCCCCTGCCCTCTTTTTTGCTATGAGGGAGGTACCTCAAGTCTAGGGTTGCCAACTGAACACCCCAGCCCCACTCCTTCCTCAAGATCCCACCCCTGCCCCACCCCTTCTCTGAGGCCCCTCCCCTCCTCACCCATTCTCTGAGGTCCCGGCCCCATTTGCTCCATTTCTTTCTTTCCAAACCCTCACTCACTTTCACCGGGCTGAGGTAGTGAAATGTGGAATGGGGTGAGGGGTCCAGCTGAGGACAGGAATGAGGGGTCTGCGATGTGGGAAAGGGCGCCGGGCAGGAGCAGAGGTTGGGGTGCGGGAGGGGGTGCGGACTCCTGCTGGGGATTTGGTCTCTTGGGTGGGGATGAGGGGTTTGGGGTGCAGGAGGGGGCTCAGGCCTGGGGCCTGGTGTTGGGGAGGGTGTGGGGGTGCCCTTGCACCTGCAGTCACAGCCCCTGTAGTTCCTATTGGTCGTGGTTCCCAGCCAATATTATCTGTGGAGCCAGAACTCAGGCTGGGGCAGTTTGCAGAGCCTCCCGGGTCACCCAGGTACCAAGGGGCTGCAAGGGTCTGTTGCCCGCTTCTGAGAGCTGTGCAGAGCTAGGGCAGGCCAGGACTCTGCCATAACCCCTGGCCTCAACTGCGCCATTGACCAGACTTTTAATGACCCACTTGGCAGTGCTGACCGGAGCCACCATGGTCCCTTTTCAACAAGGTGTTCCAGTCAAAAAACAGATGCTTGGCAACCCTAATCAAATAGCCAAGTTTTCTCCCTTTGAACTTCTATCTGGGAAGCAACCTTGAGGATGCAGGTTTAAAACAAAGAAAAGCAAGTACTATATACAACACACAACAGCATGTTCTGGGCAGCTTTTGCCTCTGACTGTCAGATGTGTGGACTGGAAAACAGGAGATGGATAAAGGTGTTAAATATATTTTAAAATTGTTTTTAATTTATAAGGGGGGTCGCACTCAGAGGTTTGATACATGAAAGAGGTCACCCATACAAAAGTTTGAGAACCACTGAATATAGGCCTTCTCTTGTTCCTGATATGCGTTTAGCAAAATTCTTCTACCAAACACCAACAAAGATCTGGGGCTATTTCTTAATTGAAGAATGTATTGCATTATGTTCATTATCTGGGGACTTTGCTCTTCCATGTTTCTCTAAGCAAGTCTGGAAAACCTTGAGGCTGCTTCCCAGACATCAACTCTATGGGAGAAACCTTGGGGTCTTGAGGCATCTTCCTGATTCAGCTTTAATTCTCCCCCCATCAGTCGCCCCCCCCCCACCATCACCATTTTCAGTAAAAGTCACAGACAGGCCACAGGCTTCTGTAAATTTTTGTTTACTGCCCATAATGTGTCCGTGATTTTACTGAAAATCTTAACTTTAGGAATGGCTGATCAACTGGTCTGCTCTTTGTTCCTGAATCCTATCATCACCAGGATGTACCCTTTGCAGCTGGAAGTAGCATTTTCTCACCTATGTTGTTTGGTTCACCAGCTTTGCCCTGGTCAAAGCCACACAGTAAGAAGTCCCAGTAGCCTTAGTGTTAAGAATGTTACACTTCAACGACTATAAAGCAGCAAAGAATCCTGTGGCACCTTATAGACTAACAGACGTTTTGTAGCATGAGCTTTCATGGTGAATACCCACTTCTTCAGATGCATCCGAAGAAGTGGGTATTCACCCACGAAAGCTCTTGCTACAAAACGTCTGTTAGTCTATAAGGTGCCACAGGATTCTTTGCTGCTTTTACAGAACCAGACTAACATGGCTACCCCTCTGATATTCAACGACTATGTTTGTCCTGGTAACTCACTGAGCTTCCTCTGAAAAAATCTCTCCAGGCTTAGATGCTAATGTAGGGTGCCTTGTTTTCAGAGGCTGGTGTAGGTTGCAGGATGGCATAATATGGTTTTCCAGTACTTCATTACAACATGTTGAGGCTCACTCCATGGAAAGCCGTACAATTGTCATACTTTCAGCTTCTGTGTTTTGCTGGAACCTCCACTGCTGCCCTCAGTTCAATTTGTGCTATGCGCTTTTCTCCTTTGTCACAAAACGATCCATTTCTCAGTAAGCTGTTTCCCATTGTAATCACACTGCTGTCATAGTTTCAAGTTTGTTTTGGCAAAAACAACGAGGAATCCTATGGCACCATAAAGACTAACACATTTATTTGGGCCTAAGCTTTCATGGGCTGTAACCCACTTCGTCAAATGCATGAAATGGAAACTTAGTGAGCAGGTATTTATACACATGCAAAGGTGGGTGTGTTACTTTACATTACTTACATTACACTAAGTACACATTTTGAAATGTAGCTAAAAGTTCAGTGGCTTTGGGAAGTAATACTGTTGCTTTGAATAGGTCCCGTGTCTCTGGATTGTAGCAATTTGGAGACAGCATTTACCATTTCCAGAATCTTCCTTCGGAGCAGAATGAGACAAACAGAACTAAAATTTTTCATTAATTTCTTTAATGCTGGAGGCTTGTTAATTTTAACGGCATTTTTTCTCAGGCGAATTACTTCTGTGGGTGTGTCTATTGTGCCTAAATACTGAAATCTGAGAGGAAGGAGTGACTCATACCGGTTGCTGATAAATTGTCTAGTCAATTCCTTGACCAAGCTTTCATTTATGAAATATGTTCTAGAGGTCAAATACAAAATCTCAGAGCCAAGATTCCGTTATGGAAACAGACACAAGGGTCTTGGTATTTTGGGCTACAGGCCCGCAACTCTGTTACTTCCCTTGTGTCTTTTGGTGAGATACTTTCTTGCAGGTACCCCACTAGGTCTGGGGCTATGTTCAGAAAAGTATCACAAGAATTAGTAAAAGATTAGAATACCTGATTATAGTGATAGACTGAAATATTTTAATCTATTTTGTTTAATAAAGATGGTCAAGGGATGACTTGATAACAGTCTATAAGTCCCTACACAGGGAACCAATATAAAATAATATGCTTTTCAGCCTAGCATACGGAGGTGTAAGAGAATACAATGGCTGGATGTTGAAATTAAAGAAATTCTGACTGGAAATAAGGTGTACATTTTTCAACGGTGAGAGAAATTAACCACTGGAACAATTTATCAAGGGTTTTGGTGGATTCTTCATCACTGAGAATTTTTAAATCAAGATTGGATGTTTCTCTAAAAGATCTGCTCTAGGAATAGTTTTGGGGTTATGTTATACAGGACTCTGTTATACAGGCTAGATGATCACAATGGTCCCTTCTGGCCTCAGAATCTCCGAACATGTCTCCAGGTGTCAGCTGGAGGCATTATCCCTGCAAGCTCATGCCTGAGCTTACTGAAGGCACTTTTTCTATTTGTGACTGTGTTGCATTTAACCCTCTGGGGAGAAAATATCATGCGACTGCGCTGCCTTGGGAATGTATATTTCGCAGGGCTGAGGGATCCCATGAAGTACTGCATGGATGAACACTATAGCTGAGAAAAATAATGACTTGAGACCATAAAATCTCGACTTTGAGGAATAAATTGACAGCCCTCACCATGAACGACTAACAGGGCTGGCTAGTAAATGGCCCCAGAGCCAGGGCCGTCTCTAGGCACCAGCCTAGCAAGCAGGTGTCTGGGACGGCAAACGGGAAAGAACAGCTTCCCGGGCAGTCTTAGGGCAGCACTGCGGTGGCAGCTCCTCCAGTTCCCTCTTCGGTGGCAATTCGGTGGCGGGTCCGTCAGTCGCTCTCTTCCTCTTTCAGCTGCTGCTGAAGTGCCGCTGAAGAGGAAGAGAGGGATTGAAGGACTTGCCGAATTGCTGCCGAAGAATGAAGTGACGCGATTGAACCGCCGCCGCCCAAGTGCCTCCAATCAACTTTTTTTTTTCCCCCACTTGGGGCAGCAAAAAAGCTGGAGCCGGCCCTTCCCAGAGCATCCTGGATTAACCATCACTCTCCCCATGGCACACTGTTTCAGTCAGCTACCAGTGGTTCCTGCACGTGGCAGCTGTATTTATCTAGGCCCTCACATGTCCCAGAGTTGCCTGCTCTCATTATATAATGTGCAAACTTCTCAGCTTGTGAGTTGTTCCTGTGTAGCAGTCCTTGAAGCACCATGCACCATGTAACAAGAGAAGCCACACAGATCCCTGCCTTTGCATTTGCCAGTAGTGTGTGATAGATCTAACCATTGAGACATAGTCACTGATTGCCCCAAAGGAGCAGACGTGATGGGAGGCATCTCACCCCTTGCAGAGGAAGAGTTGTGGGGAATATGGGGCTGCTCGGAGGTTGTAGGAGCCAGGGATGAGTGAGGAGTGTGGAGAAGACACTGCGACCAATGTGCAGTTGGAATTGTGGCAGTTTGGGATGGAGGAGGAGAGTACGGACAGCAGGTCAGAGTATGATCAACACCTCAATATCTAGTGGGAAGCAGGTATCAAGTGCCAGCAAGTTAAAGAAGTACGGGCTGGATGAATGGACTGTAAGGTGGATAGAAAACTGGCTAGATGGTCGGGTTCAACGGGTAGTGATCAATGGTTCCATGTCTAGTTGGCAGCCGGTATCAAGTGGAGTGCCCCAAGGGTCGGTGCTGGGGCCGGTTTTGTTCAATATCTTCATTAACGATGTGGAGGATGGTGTGGACTGCACCCTTAGCAAGTTTGCAGATGACACTAAACTGGGAGGAGTGGTTGATACGCTGGAGGGTAGGGCGATGATACAGAGGGACCTAGACAAATTAGAGGATCGGGCCAAAAGAAATATGATGAGATTCAACAAGGACAAGTGCAGATTCCTGCACTTAGGAAGGAAGAATCCCATGCACTGCTACAGACTAGGGACCGAATGGCTGGGCAGTAGTTCTGCAGAAAAGGACCTAGGGGTTACGGTGGACGAAAAGCTGAATATGAGTCAACAGTGTGCCCTTGTTGCCAAGAAGGCTAATGGCATTCTGGGTTGTATAAGTAGGGGCATTTCCAGCAGATCGAGGGATGTGATCATTCCCCTCTATTCAGCACTGGTGAGGGCTCATTTGGAGTACTGTGTCCAGTTTTGGGCCCCACACTACAAGAAGGATGTGGATAAATTGGAGAGAGTCCAGCGGAGGGCAACAAAAATGATTAGGGGGCTGGAGCACATGACTTACGAGAAGAGGCTGAGGGAACTGGGATTGTTTAGTCTGCAGAAGAGAAGAATGAGGGGGGATTTGATAGCTGCTTTCAACTACCTGAAAGGGGGTTCCAAAGAGGGTGGATCTAGACTGTTCTCAGTGGTAGAAGATGACAGAACAAGGAGTAATGGTCTCAAGTTGCAGAGGGGGAGGATTAGGTTGGATATTAGGAAAAACTTTTTCACTAGTAGGGTGGTGAAGCACTGGAATGGGTTACCTAGGAGGTGGTGGAATCTCCTTCCTTGGAGGTTTTAAGGTCAGGCTTGACAAAGCCCTGGCTGGGATGATTTAGTTGGGGATTGGTCCTGCTTTGAGCAGGGGGTTGGACTAGATGACCTCCTGAGGTCCTTTCCAACCCTGATATTCTATGATTCTATGATGCAGAATAGCACAACCCTAATCTGCATCCATTGCTGAAATTTTACTGTATTCATATTTGATGCTTCCCCGATGCAGAGAGTTGATGAACTATTAGAACAGTTTGAGCTGCCAGATATAGACCTCACAAATGGAAACTGGCAAATACCTTTGATGCCCGAATGCTGGGAGAAGAAAGCACTTTGCATTGCATCAATTCAAGATCACATCATTTGGCCTCCACAGGGTGGCAGTGACACTTCAAGGGCTAATGGACTGGATATTACAACTGCCTGGGTAGTATGAATCATTACACTGCTCCAATTAATTGAAACAGGTTTCGGTCACATAACTTGTGGTGGCATTCCCACACATAGTGCATTACACACAGAAAAGAATGTCATCACTATTTGCTAGGCTGCACAATCAGCAAACTCCATTTGCCCTGACAATCTGAGCTCCTGGTATTTGTGAATCATTTCTTCACTCTCACGTGAGATTCTCAAGCTGAAGTTCCCCGGGGTCTATTTTCTGCTCTTCCTACTGCTCATGGAGTCGAAGGAATTGTCTGGGAGTCCTGGCAACCTGAGAATCCACAGGGATTGTACAGGGAAATCATAAAGGTCACTGTCCAGCACGCTGAGTGTCAGACACGTGAGATTCATACGCTGATTCTGCAACAAGAAAGTAGAGCCCCGAGTAAGGAGATTTCCTCTCTGCTGAGTGTTATTTTGGTGAGTTGCTTGTTCTGCACTAACATTTGTACTATGGGCTCAGGAAGGGTTCCAAGGTTCAAATCAAGAACCATCTGAGCAGGAATTCACCAGCATGGTGATTTGAATTGTTTTATTGTCAGACACACCCAGGGATTTGCCTGGCATAATTGGAACGATAAATGTATTGGAAATAGATCAGACTTTTTTTAAGATCGGTTCCTCATGTCTTACTGTGTCCTCCTATCTGTCTCAGTAACTCTCTTTCTTTGGGTGGAATCTGCAACAAGAAAGTAGAGCCCCGAGTAAGGAGATTTCCTCTCTGCTGAGTGTTATTTTGGTGAGTTGCTTGTTTCTGCACTAACATTTGTACTATGGGCTCAGGAAGGGTTCCAAGGTTCAAATCAAGAACCATCTGAGCAGGAATTCACCAGCATGGTGATTTGAATTGTTTTATTGTCAGACACACCCAGGGATTTGCCTGGCATAATTGGAACGATAAATGTATTGGAAATAGATCAGACTTTTTTTAAGATCGGTTCCTCATGTCTTACTGTGTCCTCCTATCTGTCTCAGTAACTCTCTTTCTTTGGGTGGAATCATTTTTCCTCTGGATCGCTCAAGTTTTTCAATTCAGCAACTACACTGTGTTGCTGGGTAATACAGCCAAAGCCTCTGCAGTGGGTCTCTGTGCTACCAAAGAGTTCACAACACGAATCGCGTACACGGGAGTTCAGACAATGGTCAGATTCTGCTGTCATTTTCTGCCATCAGTGGATCTCTGCTTCAGGCTCATGCAGCACCCTAACACAATGGTGCTCTCTGTAGCAGGACCTGAAGCCGTGATTATCGCAGCTCAGAGCCAAACGTTAAATAGGTTAAAGGGAGAAATCTTGGCTCCATTGAGATCACCCTAAATCCACATCTAGGAACTTAAACAAATGACCTGTTTACACCAATCATAAGCCTTCAGTGACTTCAACTGGAGTCGTCCCATGGCTTCTAAGGATGAGTGAGCTCATTTGAATGAAAGAAGAACTGACAGGAGAGAAGAGTTGCTAAAATCTCAAACTCACAGGCTTAGCGGTTCAAACCAATTAGGATAAACAATATTTTCAGGGATAGAGAGGGATCTGCTCTCTCCATGCCCCTGCATCTCTGGTTCTGGAGAGGACGAGAAGCACCAAAAGGGTGTAGAAATAGAAGCATGTTTCTGGCTTAGAGGAAACAAGGCAGTGCTAGTTATCTCACCGAGGGAGGTCCAGGAATGCACAGTCTGTGTGTGTGTGTGGCCTGAGGGAGTGCGGGGAGGAGGATGTGACAGTGGGATATGCTGTCTCTCTATCACAGTGGTAGGGAGTCCTGAAACCAGGCAAAATATAGAATTCACATCCTTCCTAATGCACAGACCAAAGAGGCGTTGAGCTCTGTTGAGCACAAAGTCATAGCCCAGCATGACAATCTCTGTTTCCATAGCAGACACTTGGCTCCTTTCCAACATAGGAATGGCCTTGGGGGTCAGAGCTAGGGTCAATCTAGTCCATTTTCCTCTCTCCGATGGTGACAGCCCCAGCTGCTGCAGAAGGTGTAAGAAACCCAGGAGCAGTGGATGGGGACGGTGACTTGACCGTCATGAGGCATCATTCTAACGCCTAACCGCTAGAGATTGGCTTGTACCCTGAAACACATGGGCGTAGGGGCTTTCCAAAATATTTATTTAGCTGTAAGTAATGTAACTGGATACTCACTATCCATGTAAATGTCGCAATCCTTCCTGATTCTTGCTTATCTCGTGACCTCAACTACCACTTGTGGTAAGGAGGTCCTCAGTCTCTTGAGGCATTGAGTGAAGCAAACATTCTTTTTATCGGTTTTGATTTTGCCATGTTTCAGTATAACTGAATGACCACTTGATCTTGTGTTATGAGATATGGAGAACACAGTCTCAATCTGCCCTCCAACAGTCAGTATTTTATAGACTTTTCTTGTGTCCCCTCTTATTCGTCTCCTTTGTAAAGGTAACGACCCCAGTCTTTTCAACCTCTCTCCATATCAGTTTCCAAAGGCCCTTGATCATTCTCATTGCCCTTCCTGAAACCCTCTAGTTCTGCAATATCCTGGGTGAGAAGGGTGCCCAGTACTACACAGAGGAGACCACAGGAGGGTGAAACATTGACTGACTGATCTCGTGACACTGTATTTGCTGTATGATTTCCCATCCCACTCCTCCTAGAGCTCAGTGTTTTTCTTAGTTTCTGCCCATGCTTGCACTGTTAGCAGGGTTTCACGGAGTTGTGTACCATGATGCCCAGATCCCTGTCATGAGCTCATACAGTTAAATTAGAATCTTGTAAGGTGTTAGGCAAATACATTGACATAAACACTGCAGTTATTAACATCAACATTTATCTGCCATCATGTTGCCCATTGACCTGGCTTGGTTAGCTCCCTCTGAGGACTTCTCTGGACTTGACTATAACTGAAATAATCTCTATAAATGTTCCCATCTACTTCTTGACCCCTTTCTAGACTGTTAACATAGTAAATATTTTATATTTCACTTTATTATTTGCTATAAAGTGTGTAACCCCCTTGCTGTGCTTCACTCTCTTCATAGGCACATTGAACATTTCTGAGCTCGATCAATCCATTGAGAACTTCATGGCAGCTTTCAACCTCACCCCCTCTGACCCTTCAACATTCATCCTAATGGGCATCCCTGGCCTGGAAGCTGCCCACATCTGGATTTCCATCCCCTTCGCTATGTTCTACATTGTCGGCCTGTTGGAAAATGTTACCCTTCTGTTTGTTGTAAGCAAAGAGCAGACTCTGCACAAGCCAATGTACCTGCTGCTCTGCATGCTGGCACTCACAGATATCGCCACACCTACTTCTGTCGTGCCAAAGGCACTGTGTATATTTTGGTTCAATTTGAAAGGTATTACTGTGGGGGGCTGCCTTACCCAGATGTTCTTCCTTCACACAGTTGCTGTTATGCGCTCAACCATCCTCGTGACAATGGCCTTTGATCGCTACATTGCCATATGTAACCCTCTGAGATACGCCACCATCCTTACCAAAGGACGAATAGCTAAGCTAGGGTTTCTCGGTTTGATCAAAGCTGTTCTCTTCATTCTGCCTATGCCTCTTCTCCTGACCACATTGCCATTCTGTTCCAACCGCGTTATCCCCCACACGCACTGCGAACCTATAGCTGTGGCGAAGATATCATGTGGGGATATTACAGTCAACAGGATGTATGGCTTAGTGATAGTGTTTGTAATTGTTGGGTTAGACCTGATGTTCATTGCCCTGTCCTATGGTCTAATCATCAGGGCCCTCCTCAGAATATCCTCCAAGAAAGCCTACCAGAAAGCCCTCAAGACCTGCACAGCCCACATCTGTGTGATGATTACGGGTTATACTTCCGGCGTCTTCTCCCCTCTCCTACAGCGGTTCGGTCAGGGCATCGCTCCCCATGTTCACATCCTCTTGGCTGACCTCTATTTCCTCATCCCCCCCATGCTCAACCCTATTATTTATGGGGTCAATACCAAAGAACTTCGTGACAAAGTGGGAAAATACACCTGCAGAATGTGATCACCTGGGACATTGACTTTAGCCTGTGTTACGAGAGGGAGAAAGGCGATCTCCTTGATAATCAAGGGTACTCTGTCCCAGTTTGGCTGAGCTCAGCATTGTGTGGGATTCACAGTCTGAGAAGTTCCTCACACCTAATCTCTCATCACTCCATCACCCAGCACTGCTCTCTCCATTGCTGATTTCCCTCTCTCTGACCATCCCCTGACCTCTTTCAGCATGACTCATCAGCCCCCCACCCCCTATTCCCCTGTCGCATGGCTTTTCTGTAACTCTTACGTTACCAACTCTTAGCTGCTACTGCAGCTTTCTGATGCAAGGTGGATTTCCATTAGTCCTTGCATGAGCAGGGCTCTTTATCAGTTTGATGAACAGAAGCTGCAGTTTGAGATAGGTGACAAAAACATTAAGAAACTGTCATTTGCGCAGTGTTATGATGAGTGAAATTTACCTGATTTTTTTTTTTTACTTCCAATCCTTAAAGAAACCTGGAGGATAAACCAAATAAAGACTGACTGTAGCAAACTAATTCAACACAAAATGTGGTCACTGACTACCATCACTGAATGCAATTAGAAATAAATACTATAATAATGCCTTAGTTGTTTTTTCATTACAAATGTTTTGGGCTACTTTGGGGCTTTTTTTAATGCCATTTTTGTGATTGAAACGCCTGCCAACCCTCAGTCGGGATACAAGTACCAGCATTTTGAATGTGATTGTGATCTCATAGGTGTGTTGCTAATGTGAACAAACTCCTGCTGGGGCTTGTAGCTTTTTTTTAAATCAGATCTGTAGTAGGTGTGTAACAAAAGCTTTCATCTGTTATTTTATGTATAGACAAATCTGTTAATAAAAAAAACCCTTTCTTTGAAGAAAGCGATGGGGCTACTTTCAAGTGAGCTGTTAAATGACTTTGGGCTTCTAATGCAGTGGAATTCTGGCAATCCCAGCCAGATCCTGCAGCACTGCAGAGCTGAGGCAGAGTGGGGAGCTGCAGCTGGAGCAACACAGGAGAATGGGTCCTGGGTCAGCAGAGACCAGCAGCTCCAAAGGGAGCCAGGGCTGAGCTACAGAGGGGAGCTGCGGGACCAGAGCCAGGATAGAGGATGCCGGCCGTGCCACAAGTATCACAGCAGCCGAGAGCAATGAGCATCTGGGGAGAGCAAGGTAGGGCCATGGGATGAGGGCCCAGCAAAGGGAGATGTCGCCCGACAGGAGGGCCTTCAAGGTCTGACTCAGGGATGGGGATGGGACTTGAACCCTATGTGCGGGCAGGTGCTGGGAAGAAGGGCCCAGCCACCTAAAATCTGTAGGCTCTGCTGGCCTTCTGTACCCATGGGTGCCACTCGCAGTATCTTGTGGGTATCTTCATTATACAAACTCCCTCCCGCCCCCACAGCCATCTTTAGCAGTGGAATAGCTGACATGGTTACTCTTTCAATTATCTTTGCTGGGCTTCCGTAGCAACACCCTGATAGGATGTACAGGGGCAAAGCAATCCTCACAGGCTGTCTGCAAATGACTGAAGGCCAAAGGTAGAAATGATACAAATAGTGGAAAGTGTCTTTGGTATGTGTGATAGGTGCTGGTCTGCCAAGGTATAATGCTGCACCTGTTCTACTTAGCTCATGATGGGAGAAGTTCGTTTGCAAATAGAATCTCTAAAAACTTTACAGGTTTTTTTTTTTTTAAATGATAGCTGGCATTGTGGCGCCTTGTAGCAGAGGCCTGGGCTAAAATAATCAAAACTTTGCAGCTATAAAGCAAAGTTAAGTGTGAGCAAGAGGCAGCTCACAGAATCTGTCAAGAACAGGGCTGATATTGCAGAAACACACACTGCTAAGTAGTGTTAGGTATAAAACTATGGACACAAACACATTCCAGGAAGGTGGCACCAGAACATCTCTACACCAAACACACTCCTCAATGAGAATAGGAACACGCTGATCCATCTTAAAGATAAGGTCAGGGATAACAGCATAATGGATGGAGATGTCCAAGGTAATGTGCAGTCCCTGTATACGTCAATGGTTGACACCCTAATACTTCAAAGGGTGGCATCCTGGTACACCAGGAGCAATATGTAACTAGTTCATATTGGTGTATAAAACTGTATCTCAGAGGACGTGTCTTTGTCTGGCGTAGGTGATAGTGGAAAGTCCTGCCACTAACTGAGCTAGTCCATTGCAACAGGCATACACGTGTTAGTGTATCTGTAACAACTGAGCAGGGCACTAGGACCACACTTCATTGTCAATAAACCTGACCAAATCCCTTCTCTAAGAACTGAGTCTGTGGATTTATTGGGCAGCTCAGTTGAAGCTGGCTGTATGGGCTATCTGGCCAGAGTCAGTACAGCACACAGCAAGAACATACACACACAGCCAAACATCTGTCAACAGTGCACAATATGTAACTACCAGAGAACTGGTCCAGCTCATTGAGGCACATCAGATGGGCTCAATTGGAGTTTTGGTCTTCAGCCCTTGGAATCAGTGTCCATGGTGAGCCTGGCTCAGAACCCCATCGAAGCATCAGAACCTCAACAAGACATCAAATCCCTCCCCAACTGCCACCTGTGCACCCGGGCGTGTTGTTCCCAGCACTGTAAACCTAACAATAAACCCCACAAAACCCACAATTCCCCCACGCAGCAGCTGCACACATGCTGAGCGAGCAAAGGAAACTGTTCCAAGAGGCGCTGCGGCAGGCTGGAATTGGGGGAAGCATCATTTCCACATTATACCTAAAACCCTGCTAGCAACAAAGGATTCATCTGTAGAATCCATGGGTCTGGAGCGGGTGCACGAAGGAGGCAGCCAGGCATGTCACTGATGACCAGCATGGGCAAGTCACCTTGTGTAGTTTAGGCAGAGCTGCTGTGGCGCGTTCCCAAACGTCTTGTCTGTATTTTACTCCTCACAAGTAAAGAAACACCTGTTAACGCATCAGAGAGACTTGGAAAAGTACCAAAGCTCTCAGATTCTAGCAGAGACTTTAAGCGTCTGAGGTGGATCCTGCATTGGAAGAACAGAGCTTGGTAATTTTTCATAACACTTGAATGATCCACTTCCCATCTCAGGAGGACACAGAGACCCCTGGATGGGGGATTCTGAGGCAAAATTCTGCATAACTCTCTTACACGACCCCCATGTCCTGCACCTCAGTGTCGCTCTTTGCTGGAGCCCAAGCCAGTGCTCTGTCTTTTCAGGATTTTTCAGAAAGTGTTTCACAGAGTGAAATTTTGGGGCTATTGTATGTAAAACCCTGACAAAGAGATGTCAATTGTTCCTAGTCAGTTTCAAGGAGCTAGAACCATACATCTGTTAATGGAGATTCCCTACATCCTAGGAAGGAAGGAAGGATGGATGATGGTAAAGTACAAGCAGAATCTGATGAGAAACAGTCAAAGGGAAAAAAATCCCATAGTGAATGGCAATGAACATAGGGTAGGTTCAGAAATTAAAATAGTGAAAGAACAAATTAAAATTTACTTAGCAAGTTAGATATATTCAGCAAACCAGTGATTTTCCAACTATTGTACTGGTGACCCCTTGCACAAGTGGTATAGAGAAAGTAAACAAGGAAATATTATTTACTCCTTCTCATAATATAAGAACAAGGGGCCACCAATCAAAATTAATAGGTAGCAGGTTTAAAACAAACACAAAGTATTTTTCACGCAACACACTGTCAACCTCTGGAACTCCTTGCCAGAGGGTGTTGTGAAGGCCAGTACTACAATGGGGTTCAAAAGGGAGCTAGATAGATTCATGGACGATAGGTCCATCAATGGCTATTAGCCAGGATGGGCAGGAATGGTGTCCCTGGCCTCTGTTTGCCAGAAGCTGGGATTGGGTGACAAGGCATGGATCACTTGATGGTAACCTGTCTGTTCATTCCCTCTGGGGCACCAGCCATTGGCCCCTGTCAGAGGACAGGATACTGGGCTTGATTTGGTCTGACCCAGTATGGCCGTTCTCAGATTCTTATGTAATAGTGACATAGCTGGGCCCAGGATTACTGGGAGGATGAATCAGTCTCATTCTGGTCACTTAAGACTGGGGCTAGGGTGTCCCCACTCTGGGCTACTCTCTTCACACTGGATGCTTCCCTGACCCACTGAGCACTACATTAAGTTCAAACCAAATATATTTTATTAAACAGCAACTGTAAAGTAATAAGAAAAAAATGGGAAAGGTTCAAGGTAACGAGGAGCCCTGGTCTGTGAGCATAGGGACATCACAAACAGCTGTCCCTGGGATGTTAGGAAAGTTCCTCACACACCCCTGTTCCTCACACACCCCTGCCTCCTGCCCAGGCCCTGCCTGCGCTGCATGAGACTTGCTCAAACAGTGGCCACATGCCCTGACAGTCTAGGTGACAGGACTCTTCTCCCCAGCAACTGCCTGCCCCATAGCCACACTTCCCAGTCCAGCCTTCAAGGGCCTCTTGTCTGGTGACGTCTCCCTGCCCATGGCCCCCACCTTGCTCTCCCCACCTCTAATTGTGCTCGGCTGCCATGTTACTTGTGGCACGGCCGGCATCCACTATCCTGTATCTGGCCCCACAGCTCCCCGCTATAGCTCAGCCCTGGCTCCCCATTAGTGCAGCAGGTCTGTGCAGACCCAGCTCCCAGTTCTGGTCTGTGGCAGCTCCCCACTCTGCCTCCAGCCCAGCTCTCCTTCTGGGCTCCTTCTCACTGGCCCCTGTGTTTCTGGCTGCTGCTGCTCTGCCTCTGGCTCAGCTTGAGGTGGTTTGCCAGAATTCCACTGCATGTGTAGCCCCAAAATAAGGTGAAAAGTAACCTAAGGGTAGACCAAGCTATTTCTTGAAACAAAGTTTGTTTGTTTTTAATTCAGACATTCATCTATACATCAAAAAACAAATGAAAGCATACTACATACCTACTACAGATTTGATTTTTTTAAAAAATAAAGCTACAAGCCCCAGCAGGAGTGTGTCCACATTAGCAACAAATATGTGAGATGACACTGACATTCAAAGTCAAAACCCCAGTACTTGATTGTATCTTGGTTGACGGTTGGCAGGTGTTTTAATGAAAAAAAATCCCTGTGAATAATAGTGTTAAAATAGCCCCAAATGAGCCCAAAATGTATGTAGTGTAAAAACATCAATGACATTCTTATATTATTTGCATTCAGTGATGGTAAAAAGTCACAATATTTTGTGTTAAATGAGTTTGTTAAAAGACAACATTTCATCCTTGCTGGTTTTTGTCAGAAGGAGAATGCTTCTGCTGCTCATCATGCAGTGCAAACGTTTCTTCCATTGATGCAAAGTCTTCACAACAGATTTTGTGTTGTTGCCTGTATGCCCTAACATGAGGAATGTTTTCTAAACGTTCCCCTTGCATCTTGTTCGTAGTTTTTTTTAATTGAATCAGGTTCCTGTGAGAAAACATTCTTTCACCTGCAGTGTTGCTAAACACTAGAAATAGCAATGAAGCCAAGCTGACTAAAGTCATGGATGCAGCTGGGGCTGCATCCATGGGTTCGCGACCTTCAACCCAAAACTACTCATCTTGGCTGTTCTGAATATGAGGCCAGTGAGCCCACCATACAATGATAGGAATGAGATATCAGCCAATCTAGGATGTGAAAGACTTAGTATTTCAAGTGACTTAATCACCTGAACGTTTGGTGGCAATCTCTATATCATCTGTTTCACAAACTGTAAAATGAAAGGTTGACACCTACTATTCACATCTTGGACAATGGGAATGGTTTGTGTAGTTTTAAATTTCCAGCTGAAAGCGAATCCAAAATCAATTGTGCCAAGTGTTAAGCTTTGGACTCCCAGGCAATGTTATAGTTTAACACAGCAGTCCCCTGAACACATTTTTGAGAAACCCCAGCAGGAGCAACTTAAATATTTCACTCCAGGCAGTGTCAGGAATCAGTCAATGGCAACACAGCAATTTTGTCTTGTCTAACACTGCAGTTGATTAAACTGAAGCACACACAGACATAAGCAATTGGTTTAGAACAGTCTGGAACTGTACTGAGTAATTAACAGCAGATTTGCAATGGCCAGTTGCTCAGCTGCTGGGGTGAAAGGGTGTGAGGGAAAAGGTCTCTCAAGATGGCTTCAAAGGACTGCTCCAAAGTGCACTGTATTAGCTAATCTTGTATAACTTTTACAAAACTCATAGTGACCCCACTGGACCATCACTATCCCTTACTTACAATAAACTTCTAATATCACAGGCATCTAGACTCAAGGTTTTTTCATCCATTTATATTCTTCAGTTCTCACTTATTTACTTGTCTGTCCTCTCCCCCCATTCTGATGAGCAGAAACTGCCAGCTAGATTTTAATCTTGCATCTAAAACCCCGCTTTCCAATTAACCCTGAACTATGTGATGTTCTACTCTATTAATTCATAGTGGTTGAGTGTATACCCTCTTGTTGCAATTGGCTTCATCTCAATGTGGGGTACACACCCCTCCAATCCAGAGTAATACATTCCAGTTCTCAAAAACACAATTTCACAACTTTCACCAATAATCTCTAGTAGAATGTCCTCAATTCCTGCAGCAGTCTTCTTGTATGAGTACTTTCCATTAGAAACATTTGGTTTATCCTCCAGGCTTTCTGATGGATTGGATGTAGAAATATCAGGCAAATTTTGTTCACCAGATCACTGTATATATGATTTAAAAGTTTACCATTGTACTTGTGTTCTTTCTCTTTGCTATCAGAAAACAAAGCTTCAGTTCATCAAACTCATTAAGAGCCCTGTTCACACAGCTTCTAATCAACCACCACCTTTTTTCACAAAGCTGCAATATCTTCTGATAGTCTAGAAGTCAAAGCAATGGTGACTCCAAGAGAACAGGTGATGGTCCGAGAGAGGAAAGTGGGCAGCAGAGAGAGCTGTGCTTGGTGATGGAGTGATAAGATCTTAGACTTGAGGAATTTCTCATATTTTCAACTTCCGCAATGCTAAGCTCAGCCAAACTGGGACAGAGTATCCTTGATTAACTGGGACGTAGTCTTTCCCCCTTTTCTCATGCATGTTTAAAGTCAGTGGCCCCAGGCAATCACCTTCTGCGGGTGTATTTGCCCACTTTGTCACGAAGCTCTTTGGTTTTGGCCCCATAAATGACAGGGTTGAGCATGGGAGGGGCAACAAAATAGAGATTGGCCAACAGGATGTGAATGTGGGGAGCGATGCCCTGACCATATCGATGTGTCAGAGAGGAGAAGACGAAGGGAGGATAAAACATCAACATCACACAGATGTGGGCTGTGCAGGTGCTGAGGGCTTTCTGGTGGGTTTTCTTTGAGGATATTCTGAAGAGGGCTCTGATTATCAGGACGTAGGACAGGGTAATGAGTGTCAGGTCTAACCCAGTGCATACAAGCACTACCACCAAGGAATACATCCTGTTTACTGTGGTGTCCCCACATGAAATCTTTGCAACAGCTATGTGATCGCAGTACGTGTTTGGGATAATGCGGTTGGCACAGAATGGCTGCCTGCTCAGGAGCAGAGGCAGGGGCAGAACAATGAGAACAGCTCTCATCAAAGCCGCTAGACCTAGCTGAGCTATTCGTGTGTTGGTGAGGATGGTGGTGTATCTCAGAGGGTTACATATGGCAACGTAGCGATCGAAGGCCATTGTGACGAGGACGGCTGACTGTATAGCAGAAACCGTGTGAAGGAAGAACATCTGGGTGAGGCAGCCACCCACAGTAATGCTGGTCAAATTGAACCAAAATATACACAGTGCCTTTGGCACAACGGAGGTCGACATGGCGATGTCTGTGAGCGCCAGCATGCAGAGAAGCAGGTGCATCGGCTTGTGCAGGGTCTGCTCTTTGCCTACAACAAACAGAACCATGAAATTTCCCAACAGGCTGATAATGTAGAACATAGAGAAAGGGATGGAAATCCAGATGTGGGCAGCTTCCAGACCAGGGATGCCTGTTAGGAAGAATGTTGAAGGGTCAAAGGGGGAGAGGTTGAAAGCTGCCATGATGTGGTCGATGTGTTGATAGGAATCAGAAATGCTCAAGGTGCCTATGAAGGGAGAGAAACAGAGAGAGGAGGGTTACACACTTTGTAACAAATAGGTACAGTAAATATCTTATAGTTATTTAAAATCCAGAAAGCGGAGTGAGCAGTGACATGGCAACATTTACTCCTCATACATATTAAAAAGTTATAATTAAACTATTAACTCAGGACAGGGATGTGGTTCTCATGGGTGGAGGGATAGCTCAGTGGTTTGAGTGTTGGCCTTCTAAACGCAGGGTTGTGAGTTCAATCCTTGAGGGGACCACTTAGGGATCCGGGGCAAAAATTGGTCCTGCTAATGAAGGCAGTGGACTGGACTCAATGACCTTCCAGTTCTAGGAGATTGGTATGTCTCCAATTACTATCTTATGGTACACAGTGCTGTGAAACCCTACCCAAAGTGCAAGCACAGACAGGAGAAGTGGGATGGAGAATCCTTCAGGAAATACAATGCCATGAGGTCACTGAGTCAATGTTTCACCATCCTCTAAACTCTTCTGTGTAGTACTGGCTACCCCTGTCACAGGATATTGCAGAACTAGAGGGAATCACTTATTGTTCTGGGCTATGACTTTGTGCTCAAAGGAATGGGCATGAGGGTTACAAGGGTTTTTGTTTTTAGCGCTACAGGTTGCACCTCTGTTACTTCTCCGGTGTCTTTTGGTGAGACAATTTCTTGCAGGCACACAGCTTTGTCTGAGACATAAGTTACAGGTGTTAATTGAGAAGAGACATTCAGCTGCTAACCCTTCTCATGCCTGAATATCAATGAAGTTTGCTGATGACAGAAAAAAATGGGGGATTGTAAATAATGATGGTCACTGATTCAGAGCAATCTGGACTGTTTTGTAAACTGGGACAAAGTAAAAAATACATGTTCTAATGTGGCCATATATACAACTAGGAACAAAGAATGTAGGTGATCCTTACCTGATGGGGGACTATTGTGGGAAGCACAGTGATTCTGAAGGGATAATAATCTAAACGTGAGCTCCCAGGGCAACCCTGAGGCCTAAACAACCAATGAGATCCTGGGATGCTAATCAGGGGAATCTCAAGGAGAGGCAGCACAGTTATTTTACCTCTGTATTTGGCACTGGGGCCACTGCTGCTGGAATCCTGTGTCCAGTTCTGGTGTCCAGGATTAAAGATGGATGTTGATACACTGACAAGGATTCAGAGAAGAATCAGAAGAATTAGTAAAAGATTAGCAAACCTGCCTTATAGTGATAGACTCAAAGATCTCAATCTATTTAGTGTTACAAAGATTGTGAAATGGTGACTTGATAACAGTCTGTAAGTACCTGCATGGGGAACAAATATTTAATAGTCCTTTCAGCCTAGCATACAGAGGTGTAACATGATCCAATGTCTGGAAGCTGAAGTTAAAGAAATTCTGACTCGAAATAAAGTATACATTTTTAAATGGTGAGAGTAATTAGCCATTGGAACAATTTACCAAGGATCTTGGAGGATTCTTCATCATTGAGAAAGTTCAAATCAAAGTTGGATGTTTCCATAAAAGATCTGCCCTAGGAATAACTTTGGGGGTATGTTCTACAAGCCTGTGTTATACAGACAAGAAGATCACAATGGTCCCTTCTGGCTCTGAAATCTCCAGACATATCTCCAGGAGTCAGCTGGAGGCATTTTTTTTTCTATTTGTGACCATTTTGAATTTAGGCTCAAGAGGAGAAATTCTCATGTGACTATGGAGCCTTCAAAGCATTACACTACGTGTGTGTTTCACGAGTCTGAGGGTCCTATGAGGCACTGCATGGATGAATGTTTTAGGTGAAAAAAATAATGACTTGAGCCATAAAATCTCTGCATTGAGGAATAAGTGTACAACCCTTGCCAATACTGAGTGACAGAGCTGGCTGGCAAATGGCACCAGAGCATCTGTTCTTTACCATCTCTGTCCCAGGGGCGCACCCCTTCAGTCTGCTACCAGGGATTCCTGCACGTGGCAGCTGTACTTATCTAGACCCCATATTTCCCAGAGTTGCAGCTCTTGTTATATAATGTGCATGCTTCTCAGCTCCCAAGTTGTTCCTGTGTAGCAGTCCTTGAAGCACCCTGCGGTGTGTGTGGGTGTAACAAGAGAAGCTGCCCAGGTGCCTGCCTTGGCATTTACCACTCCTGTGTGAGATTTCTCAGTAGTGAGACACAGTCACTGATGACCCTGCAGCCAAGGGAGCAGGTGTAATGGGAGGCGCCTCACCCCTGCAGAGGAAGAACTGTGTGGAGTGTGAGGAGGCTTGGAGGTTGTGCGAGCCAGGGATGATTGGGGACCATGGAGAAGACAGTGGAGACTAGTGCACTGTTGGAATCAGGGCAGCCTGGGATGGGGAAGGAGAGTACGAATGGGGGAATCAGAATATAATGGGGAATTGAATCAATTGATGAGCAAAGATCAGGTATTTCACTGGTGAATTTACATAATTAATATTCACAACAACAAGCATTGGAAACAAAACTGAGTAAAACTACACTGCAGTTCTGTGGTTTGGCAGGACAAAGAGAATCTGACAACCCCGGCCCCCCAAACACACTCTTGGCCAAGGAAGGTCCCTCCCTGCCTACATAACCCTCAGTGTTCCATGTCTGCCCATGTATACCCCGCTCCAGGCCCCAGAACCACAGTGCTGGCTACCTGTCCATGTAAGTTCCCCATCCCCACAACTTCCAGCCCTGCCACACCAGGATATCCCTTACCCAGGACCAAAACCAGGTGCCAGACCCCATCACGAGAGAAACACCTCATCAGACAAGGTTAAACTCAGTGTCTGCCTGCCCCGGGGAAAAGGGGGAGATCAGCCTGAACTGCCTTTCTGGGGACAAAGAGAATCCCAGCAGCAGCTCAGCCTGTGCAGGGATGGAGAGAGGGACAGAACTGGCCGGATGGAGAGAGGACGTGGAGATTAAAAGGCACCAGCATGAATATCTCTTCCTCAAATCAACACAAAGCTTTAACGTATTGCAGCCCCTTTGAAACCCAGACACCCCTTCCTGAAGCTGCTTTTCCACGTTGGCAATTGCTGATGTCACTACGACACTGTAGTGGGGTTGCTCAAAGGAGGAGGGATGGTTGGGATGGGGGATGGTGTCAGAGACAATCTGCTACAGTGTGGTCCACATGCCGTTACAGTCTGTGACACCCTCTACCCCAATAGGCCTCGTTATGCCTCTCTGGTCTGTGCAGTAGGCGGGATGTGCATTCTCTATTTCATCCAGCATCCAGACTCCATGCCAGTGTGATCTGGATACTGCACATCCCTGCCCCTCCCTGCAACACACACACACACTGTGCGTTCCTGGAACTCCCCCAGTGAGATTTCCAACCCCAACTGGTTTGCTCTAAACCAGAAACATGCTTTTCTTTTTACTGCCTTTTGGTTCTTCTCATCCTTTCCAGAGCCAGAGATGCCAGGGCACAGAGAGCAGATCCCTCCCCCCGCACCACAAAAGAATTGATAGTCTAATTGTTTTGAACCTCTAAGCCTGTGGGTTTGAGATTTCAGCAACTCTCCTGTCAGTTCTTCTTTGGGTCAAATGAGCTCACTCACCCTTAGAGGCCACAGGGTGACTTAAGCTGAAGTCACTGGAGGCTCGTGGCTGGTGTAATTCAGGCCATTTATTTAAGTCCCTACATGTGGATTTATGGTGATCTCATTGGGGCCAATATTTCACCCTTTAATCTGTTTAACTTTCGGCTCCGAGCTGCAAAAATTACAGCTTCTGTTCCTGCTACAGAGGGCCTAGTCTGTGAAAGTGCTGAAAGTCTGAAGGAAATTCCCAGTTTATGGAGCGTTCTAAGCCCCGCCATGAAAGATGGGGATTGCAAAAAAGTGATCCCTGATTTTACTTTCACGGAGGCCAGTGTCAATCTGGAGTGAGCCACTGAAGACAGAATGTGAGAGCAGAATCTGGCCTGTGTGCAGCCCATTCTTGAAGTGAACACTCTGGTAACACAGATCCTTACTGAGAGGTTTTGGCTGCACTTCCTAACAGGGCAGTGAAGTTACTGAATTGGAAAACTTGAGTGAACCGGAGAAAAATCCCCAAAAACCAAAAAGGAAGGTCCTGAGACAGATAGAAGGACAAAGTCTAAACAATTTCCAATACATTTGCAGTTCCAATTTTACTTGGTAAATCACCTCATTTTCTGACAGTACTAAACAGCCCAAGTTTACATATTCTGATTCTTGTGCAGATGGTTCTTGAATTGGACCCTTGAATCCTTCCTGAGCCGTTAGCACTAACTTTAATGCAGAAACAGGCAACTCACTGAAATCTCGCTCAGCAGAGAAAGGAAATCTCCTTACAGCAATAGGAAGGCAGAGCCCTGCGAATCAGTGTATGCATTTCTCATATCTGATGCTCACCGTGCTGGACAGTAAGGTTTATAATTCCCTTTCACTTGCCTGCAGACTCTCAGGTTAACTCGGACTCCCAGGCAGTTATCTCGGCTCCCTGGCCACAGGGAAGAGTAAAAAATAGACATTGGAGAACTACAGCTGGAATCCTAGAATATCAGGGTTGGAAGGGAAGTTCATCCAGTACAACCCCCTGCTTAAAGTAGGACCAATCCCCAACTAAATCATCCCAGCCAGGGCTTTGTCAAGCCTGACCTTAAAAACCTCTAAGGAAGGAGATTCCACCACCTCCCTAGGTAACCCATTCCAGTGCTTCACCACCCTCCTTGTGAAAAGGTTTTTCCTAATATCCAACCTAAACCTCCCCCTCTGCAACTTGAGACCATTATTCCTTGTTCTGTCATCTGCCACCACTGAGAACAGTCTAGGTCCATCCTCTTTGGAACCCCCTTTCAGGTAGTTGAAAGCAGCTATTAAATCCCCCCTCATTCTTCTCTTCTGCAAATTAAACAATCCCAGTCCCCTCAGCCTCTCCTCATAAGTCATGTGCTCCAGCCCCCTAATCATTTTTGTTGCCCTCCACTGGACTCTTTCCAAGTTTTCCACATCCTTCTTGTAGTGTGGGGCTCAAAACTGGTCACAGTCCTCCAGATGAGGCCTCACCAATGTCGAATAGAGGGGAATGATCACGTCCCTCGATCTGCTGGCAATGCCCCTGCTTATACAGCCCAAAATGCCGTTAGCATTCTTGGCAACAAGGGCACACTGTTGACTCATATCCAGCTTCTCATCCACTGTAAACGCTTGGTCCTTTTCTGCAGAACTGCTGCCTAGCCATTCAGTCCCTAATCTGTAGCAGTGCATGGGATTCTTCTGTCCTAAGTGCAGGATTCTGCACTTGTCTTTTTTGAACCTCATCAGATTTCTTTTGGCCCAATCCTCTAATTTGTCTAGGTCCCTCTGTATCCTGTCCCTACTCCAGTATAGCTACTACTCCGCTCAGTTTAGTGTCATCTGCATACTTGCTGAGGGTGCAGTCCACGCCATACTCCAGACCATTAATGAGGGTATTGAACAAAACCGGGCCAAGGACTGACCCTTGGGGCACTTCCCTTGAAACGGCTGCCAACTAGACATGGAAGAATGGGATGACATGGGATGGGAAGAAATAATTCACTGATAAAAGTGGCTCACATTTTCAGAGCAAACTGAGTTTTGCAAACATTTCTAAAATCCATTTTCTATTGATCATAGCAGCATACTGCCCAGGCAGTTGTAATATCCAATACATTAGCCTCTGAAATTCATTGCCACCCGATGGAGGCCAAATGACAAGATATTGAATTGATGTAAGTCGAAGGGCATGGAAAAGGATTTCTTCTCTCATGATTCTGACATAAAAGGTCCTTGCCAGTATCTCTTTGTGAGGTCTAAAGTGGATAAGCATCGATAAGCATGAAATTTCAGTACTGTGTTGATCTTTCCAAAATCACTGCAGAAATGGGTTTTTCTATCCTGTGTCAGAACTAGCACCATGCTTATCTCCACTCACTCTTTGATTCCTTCACTCCCAAGCACAAAATGACCTGGAGTTCATCTCACAAGGTATGCCATATTTTAGGTGGGATGCAGCCATGGAGCTTGCCTGATGTGTTGCACTTAGCCATTTACGTGTGGTGGTATTTTAAATAGGTGTGCTCTGCTGGGGTGAGAACACAGTGGTAAAGGAAAGAAACAACTGCTCTATCTGCATCTTTTGTTTGGTTGACAGTCTCTCCCTGGTGCTTGCATAACAGGTACAAGCGTGATGGGTTGTCACCCCCGAGGTGCAGTCTGGGGGCCATGGGAATCTAATCACCCAGTAGAGCTGGCCCTTTTCCACACCACTTTGCTGGTGATTCAGCCTCTCCAGGCCCTGTTATCACGGAAAACAACAGCAGATGGCGCCACACACCAGTGGTGTAGCCAGGTTTTCAGTATAGGGGGAGCAAACATAAAAAAAGCGCCCTCCCTTGGCCCCTCCTCTGGCCACGCCCCCCCAACCGGACACACACACCCCCACTCACCTTCCGTCCTGCGCCGCCACCTGTCCACGGCCTGCTCCCAGCACTTGGCGCGCTCCGCACGGGGCTCGCCAGCCAGGCGGCCTTAAAGGCACAGGGGCCCTTTCGCCTCCCCCCGCCCACTGCATTAGCAAGGGAGGGGGCTGAGCGCTTAGCTGCTGAGCCCTGAGCTGAAGAGCCGGCCCCCTTGTTCCTCCGGCCGCGTCTGCCGCCCCTGCACGGCTCCTCCGGCTGTGCTGCTGGTAGCGCCGGCCGGCAGGTGCCACTTCTGCGCCTGCTGCCCTGAGGGGAAGCGGCTGCTTCCACTGAACCCCGCTAGCTACGCTACTGCCACACACCCAAACTGAGCTACCTGAGGGCTTACCTAAGCCACCCAAGTACAAACAGTAGACACCAGGCCTTAGAGGGCTTTCCCTTCACCCTCTCACCTGATTCTTGTCACACACACAGAAAGCAGAAGAACAGGAGTCCCAATTGCAGGCAATGTGATGTTTATTCACGTTAGTGTCCAGCAAGCACATGTACCAGAAATCTGACACCGCAAAACCTTGTTTCCTAGTGTCCCTTCTCAGCTCTGATGCCACAGAGCCTCTACCTGTATCCCTCCTTCCCAGATCTGAAGCCATAGAGCCTTGTTTCCCAGTGTCCCGACCTCCCCTCTCCTTGGCAGGCATAATTATCTTATCTGTTCCATTATACCAACAAATCCATCTGGCCAGGCAGAAACAACACACATGGCGTCGTTGTCCTTTTGTCACATGCATTGGCATAAGATATAAGAATATAAAGATATCACAGTATCAAAAATCAAATGGGCAAACAAGACCAAGAATTCTATCTCAGATGAAGATACAGGCCTGAATCTTACATAGTCACTAGCACGTCTAACACTCCACCTGATTTTTGTTTCTTTTTTTCTGGGACCCTCCTGCCCAGGTGTCCCGGGAAGAGCATAGGGCACAGGGTGGCATATTTCCGGAAAGGGCCAGGTATCAAGGTGGAATGTGTGGGTGCTCCATTTACCCCACTGCTCCCTGTGCAGTACGATGTCCTGCACATTCCCTCATACACACATACTGCAAGTTTCAAATTAGAGTTCCAGACTTCCCACAGCAATGGGCATGAGAAGGGTGGGTCTGGGCTATCAGATATACTGTGGTGGAGGACCTACATCGCTTTGTGGTACAATTAGCAGTTGTGCTTTATGGATCTGTGCCCTCCTTAATCACTGCAGCACACATTGCAGAATTAGTATACGTACTAATAGGCCAATAGCCATAATAATCCACAGTAACACTGAGAGCCCTGACCATTGTAAAATGGTCACCTGGGCCACCACCAGAAGCACTGCTTCTCCTCTTTGGACACGGTTACGATTCTTTTAACACCATTCTGGAAAATATATTGTAAATGTGTCCAATTGTTGACAGCTCTATCCAGCTGTTCCTGCAAGTTTTGCGTTTTCCCTTTAGAATGACTACAAAGAAACCAAGAATTTTCTTCTATAACACTTTTTAAAACATTTTTACAACTTTTAACTGCTTAATTCCCTCCAGTCTCTGCAGAGTTAACTTTTTACTCTTTTTTTCAATTACTTGCTTATTTCCCAAAATGACACCTTCATTTACTCAGATTTTAGCATTCCAAGTATTGGCCCAGGGATCTGAATTCCCCATGGCTGTACTTACTGCTTCCCTTACTCATGCCACTATGCCCCTTAGCCTCCAAACCACAACCTGTTTTCTGATCTCTTATCTGTTGCCTGCCTGCTTGTCTGGGCCTGATCCTGCTTTCCTCCCTGAACCCTGGAACCATTCTTGAGCCCTTAGCACTAACAGGCAACTCACCAAAATCCTGCTCAGCAGAGAGAGGAAATCTTCTTACTGAGACAGCAAAGCAGAACCCTGAGAATCAGTGTATCTCATACTCGGTGTCCTGGAGAGCAATCTTTATGATTGCCCTGTACAGTCCCAGCGAACTCTCAGGTTGGCCAGGACTCCCAGACAATTCCCTCGACTCTGTGAACAGAGGGAAGAGCAGAAAATAGACCCTGGAGAACTTTAGCCTGAGAGCCTCCTAGGGAATGAAGAAATGATTCAGCAAAACCAGGAGCTCAGATTGTCAGGGCAAACTGAGCCTTGCAGACTGTTCAGCCTAGAAATTGATGATGGCTTTTTTTCTGTGTGTAACGTACAGCCATCTGCTCTATGTGTGGAAATGGTGCCACAAGATATGGGACCAAAAACCATTTTCAATTGATGATAGCAGCGTACCATTGCATGCTTCCCTTGCAGTTGTAATATCCAGTCCATTTGCCCCTAATTCACTGGCACCCTGTGGAGACCAAATGACGTGATCCTGAATTGATGCAGGCCAAAGGGCATGGAAAATGCTTTCTTCTGCCAGGATTCTGGCATCAAAGGTATTTGCCAGTATCCCTTTGAGAACTCAAAAGTGGATATATATCTGGCAGCTACTAAATTGTTCTAATAGTTCATCTACTGTCTGCATCAGGCAAGCATCAAATTTCAACACTGTTTTGGTCTCTCAGAAATCGATGCAGAAATGGGTTGTGCTATCCTGCATCAGAACTAGTACCATGGGGCTTCTCCTCTCGCTGTGTGATTCCTTCACCACTCCCATGGCCAAAATGACCGCAGATGGTATCCCACATTTTATGAAGGAACAGCCATGGAGTTTACCTAATCTGTTGCCCTGGGGCCATTTCACTATGATGGTATTTTAGGTATGTGTGTCCTGCTGGGGTGAGAACACAGCGGTAAAGTAAACAACCAACCGCTACATCTAGATTTTTGGGGGTGGGAGGGGGGCTATAGTCCCTCCCCCAAGTTAATCACAGGTTCTTGGGGGCCTAATTTGGGCTCCAGAAAGTTTGAGTGCAATGGGTTGTCACGCCAGGGTGCAGTCTGGGAGCCATGGGAACCGCTGCACCCCTCTAACCACCCAGCTGGGCTGACCCTTTTTCACCCTGCTTTGCTGGTGATTTAGCCTCTCCAGGCCCTGTTATCACCCAACACGACAGCAGATGGCGCCACACACCCAAATTGAGCTACCTGGGAGCTTACCTAAGCCACCCAAGTACAAGCAGCAGACACCAGGTGTTAGAGGACTTTCCCTTCACCCTCTCCTCTGGCTCTGGCCATGCAGACCGAAAGCAGAAGACCAGACGTCCCAAGCGCAGGGGATTAGTTTCCAGCAAGCATGTGTATCATAACTGTGACGACGCCGAGCCTTTACCCATATCCCCCTCCCAGCTGTGACCCCACAGAGCCTTGTTTCCCAGGGTCCAAACCTGCCCCCTCCTTACCAGGCTTAATTATCTTATTTGTTCCATTTTACCAACTAAACCATCTGGCCAGGCAGAAACAACACACACAGAGTCTTTGTCCTTTGTTCACGCACATATATAAGAATATATAGACATAAGAGTGTCAAAAATCAAATGGGTAAACAAGACCCAAAATTCTGGTTCAGGTGAAGACACAGGCCTGAATCGTATGTTGTCACTAGCAGTCCTAACACTCCTCCCTTTGTTTTCTTTTCTGGGACCCTCCTGCCCCTCGGGAAATGCATAGGGCACATGGTGGCACATTTCCTGAAAGGGCCAGTTATACGATGGAATGTGTCCATGCTCCATTTACCCCACTGCCCCCTGTGCAGTATGATGCCCTGCATCTTCCCTCTTACAGGCATACTCCAAGGATTCCAGTTAGTGTTCCAGACTTCCCACAGCAATGGGCTTGAGAAGGTTGGGTCCCGGTTATCTGTTACACTGTGGTGGACGGCCCACCTTGCTTTATGTGTTATAATCAGCGGTTGTGCTTTGAGTTTCTGTACCCTCCTTAACCACTGCAGTATATATTGCAGAATTAGTATACGTAATAATAGGCCAACAGCCATAATGATCCACAGTGACCCCGAGACTGGACCATTGTAACGTATTCCAGCATCCGGGCCACCACCACCAGAAGCACTGCTTCTCCTCCTTGGACAGGGTTAAAATTCTTTCAACACCATGCTGGAGAATACATCTGTTGTCAGAAGTGTTGTCGGAGTGCTACCAGTAGGGCGCTCTGCTTTCTCCAATGTTGATATCACTCGGCTGCGTGCGTGTGTTCCCTCTGTGTGCTGCCCCAGCTCTTCGAAGATAGCTGACACAGCAGACCCGATGAGAACCCTCAATAACCACAGAGTCTATTAAGATGCAAAGCCACGTTGGCTAGGTTTATTGGGACCTCGGACACAGGTTGCAGTTCCCCGTAGATTACTTAGTCTACCGGGCATACTACTAATAGGTGCCTCTTGGCAATGGACCCGGCTCAGTCAGTGGCGGGACTTTCCACTGCCCCCTCGGCTGGACAAAGACACCGCCCCAAGGATACATTCTTATACACAGGTACAAACAAGTTATACATCACTCCTGACGTATTGGGGTGCAACCCCTCCACGTAGTAAGGTACAACTTCTTTACGTATTAAGGTGACGCCTCTCACCTTGTACATGTTGGTTCGATCAAAACAACTCTAGCCATCATATAACCCTTTTGCCCCTGTCATTGGGATGGGTCGGCCTGTCCTTTATTACCTATGGAATGTTTCAGTATAGTATTTTCTGGTGCTGTGTTTATACTTCGGTATGCTAGGTGAATATATGTTTATGCAACATCAGCTCTTTCCTTGCCAGCTTCTGTGAACCAAGCCGACCTTCAGCTCACAGCCTCACTTTGCTTTTTAGCTAAGTCTTGTCCATTTCTTTAGTTCAGGCCCCAGGCCTCATACTGGGCCTTTATCAGGGCCTGCACTTACTACAACATCGTAAATGCGTCCAATTGTTGGCTTTGCCAGACCCCGTGCTCCAGGCTCTCTCTTTGCACCAGAGAAGAGTGCTATGAAGGATAAAGATATCCTCATTATTCTTGACTATGCTCTGCATACCCCAAAGCCATCCCCTTGTGCTCCACCAATGCACCTACCAGCACAAATGAGCTTATGAAATTATTTTCCCAGGTGGCAATACCCCGAGAAATCCTTACTGTTGATTGATCTAACTTCACTTTACAACTAATTAAAGAACTGTACGATCTACTGAGGGTAAAGACATTCGGAACATTTATCTACCATTGCCAAACTGATGGGTTGGTAGAGCGATTTCACAGAATTTTGATGGCAACATTAAAGAAGTTTGTAGTCTTGGATCCCAAACCCTGATACTAACTCTTCCCCTGCCCTCTTTTTTGCTATGAGGGAGGTACCTCAAGTCTAGGGTTGCCAACTGAACACCCCAGCCCCACTCCTTCCTCAAGGTCCCACCCCTGCCCCACTCTTTCTCTGAGGCCCCGCCCCTCCTCACCCATTCTCCGAGGTCCCGGCCCCATTTGCTCCATTTCTTTCTTTCCAAACCCTCACTCACTTTCACCGGGCTGAGGTAGTGAAATGTGGAATGGGGTGAGGGGTCCAGCTGAGGACAGGAATGAGGGGTCTGGGATGTGGGAAAGGGCTCCGGGCAGGGGCAGAGGTTGGGGTGCGGGAGGGGGTGCGGACTCCTGCTGGGGATTTGGTCTGTTGGGTGGGGATGAGGGGGTTGAGGTGCAGGAGGGGGCTCAGACCTGGGGTCTGGTGTTGGGGAGGGTGTGGGGGTGCCCTTGCACCCGCAGGCACAGCCCCTGTAGTTCCTATTGGTCGTGGTTCCCAGCCAATGTTATCTGCGGAGCCAGAACTCAGGCTGGGGCAGTTTGCAGAGCCTCCCAGGTCACCCAGGTACAAAGGGGCTGCAAGGATCTGTTGCCCACTTCTGAGAGCTGTGCAGAGCTAGGGCAGGCCAGGAGTCTGCCATAACCCCTGGCCTCAACTGCGCCATTGACCAGACTTTTAATGACCCACTTGGCAGTGCTGACCGGAGCCACCATGGTCCCTTTTCAACAAGGTGTTCCAGTCAAAAAACAGATGCTTGGCAACCCTAATCAAATAGCCAAGTTTTCTCCCTTTGAACTTCTATCTGGGAAGCAACCTTGAGGATGCAGGTTTAAAACAAAGAAAAGCAAGTACTATATACAACACACAACAGCATGTTCTGGGCAGCTTTTGCCTCTGACTGTCAGATGTGTGGACTGGAAAACAGGAGATGGATAATGGTGTTAAATATATTTAAAAATTGTTTTTAATTTATAAGGGGGGTCGCACTCAGAGGTTTGATACATGAAAGAGGTCACCCATACAAAAGTTTGAGAACCACTGAATATAGGCCTTCTCTTGTTTATGTTATGCATTTAGCAAAATTCTTCTACCAAACACCAACAAAGATCTGGGGCTATTTCTTAATTGAAGAATGCAATAGCATTATGTTCATTATCTGGGGACTTTGCTCTTCCATGTTTCTCTAAGCAAGTCTGGAAAACCTTGAGGCTGCTTCCCAGACATCAACTCTATGGGAGAAACCTTGGGGTCTTGAGGCATCTTCCTGATTCAGCTTTAGTTCTCCCCATCAGTCCCCCACCCCACCATCACCTTTTTCAGTAAAAGTCACAGACAGGCCACAGGCTTCTGTAAATTTTTGTTTACTGCCCATAATGTGTCCGTGATTTTACTGAAAATCTTAACTTTAGGAATGGCTGATCAACTGGTCTGCTCTTTGTTCCTGAATCCTATCATCACCAGGATGTACCCTTTGCAGCTGGAAGTAGCAGTTTCTCACCTATGTTGTTTGGTTCACCAGCTTTTGCCCTGGTCAAAGCCACACAGTAAGAAGTCCCAGTAGCCTTAGTGTTAAGAATGTTACACTTCAACGACTATAAAAGCAGCAAAGAATCCTGTGGCACCTTATAGACTAACAGACGTTTTGTAGCATGAGCTTTCATGGGTGAATACCCACTTCTTCAGATGCATCCGAAGAAGTGGGTATTCACCCACAAAGCTCTTGCTACAAAACGTCTGTTAGTCTATAAGGTGCCACAGGATTCTTTGCTGCTTTTACAGAACCAGACTAACATGGCTACCCCTCTGATATTCAACGACTATGTTTGTCCTGGTAACTCACTGAGCTTCCTCTGAAAAAATCTCTCCAGGCTTAGATACTAATGTAGGGTGCCTTGTTTTCAGAGGCTGGTGTAGGTTGCAGGATGGCATAATATGGTTTTCCAGTACTTCATTACAACATGTTGAGGCTCACTCCATGGAAAGCCGTACAATTGTCATACTTTCAGCTTCTGTGTTTTGCTGGAACCTCCACTGCTGCCCTCAGTTCAATTTGTGCTATGCGCTTTTCTCCTTTGTCACAAAACGATCCATTTCTCAGTAAGCTGTTTCCCATTGTAATCACACTGCTGTCATAGTTTCAAGTTTGTTTTGGCAAAACAACGAGGAATCCTATGGCACCATAAAGACTAACACATTTATTTGGGCCTAAGCTTTCATGGGCTGTAACCCACTTCGTCAAATGCATGAAATGGAAACTTAGTGAGCAGGTATTTATACACATGCAAAGGTGGGTGTGTTACTTTACATTACTTACATTACACTAAGTACACATTTTGAAATGTAGCTAAAAGTTCAGTGGCTTTGGGAAGTAATACTGTTGCTTTGAATAGGTCCCGTGTCTCTGGATTGTAGCAATTTGGAGACAGCATTTACCATTTCCAGAATCTTCCTTCGGAGCAGAATGAGACAAACAGAACTAAAATTTTTCATTAATTTCTTTAATGCTGGAGGCTTGTTAATTTTAACGGCATTTTTTCTCAGGCGAATTACTTCTGTGGGTGTGTCTATTGTGCCTAAATACTGAAATCTGAGAGGAAGGAGTGACTCATACCGGTTGCTGATAAATTGTCTAGTCAATTCCTTGACCAAGCTTTCATTTATGAAATATGTTCTAGAGGTCAAATACAAAATCTCAGAGCCAAGATTCCGTTATGGAAACAGACACAAGGGTTTGGTATTTTGGGCTACAGGCCCGCAACTCTGTTACTTCCCTTGTGTCTTTTGGTGAGATACTTTCTTGCAGGTACCCCACTAGGTCTGGGGCTATGTTCAGAAAAGTATCACAAGAATTAGTAAAAGATTAGAATACCTGATTATAGTGATAGACTGAAATATTTTAATCTATTTTGTTTAATAAAGATGGTCAAGGGATGACTTGATAACAGTCTATAAGTCCCTACACAGGGAACCAATATAAAATAATATGCTTTTCAGCCTAGCATACGGAGGTGTAAGAGAATACAATGGCTGGATGTTGAAATTAAAGAAATTCTGACTGGAAATAAGGTGTACATTTTTCAACGGTGAGAGAAATTAACCACTGGAACAATTTATCAAGGGTTTTGGTGGATTCTTCATCACTGAGAATTTTTAAATCAAGATTGGATGTTTCTCTAAAAGATCTGCTCTAGGAATAGTTTTGGGGTTATGTTATACAGGACTCTGTTATACAGGCTAGATGATCACAATGGTCCCTTCTGGCCTCAGAATCTCCGAACATGTCTCCAGGTGTCAGCTGGAGGCATTATCCCTGCAAGCTCATGCCTGAGCTTACTGAAGGCACTTTTTCTATTTGTGACTGTGTTGCATTTAACCCTCTGGGGAGAAAATATCATGCGACTGCGCTGCCTTGGGAATGTATATTTCGCAGGGCTGAGGGATCCCATGAAGTACTGCATGGATGAACACTATAGCTGAGAAAAATAATGACTTGAGACCATAAAATCTCGACTTTGAGGAATAAATTGACAGCCCTCACCATGAACGACTAACAGGGCTGGCTAGTAAATGGCCCCAGAGCCAGGGCCGTCTCTAGGCACCAGCCTAGCAAGCAGGTGTCTGGGACGGCAAACGGGAAAGAACAGCTTCCCGGGCAGTCTTAGGGCAGCACTGCGGTGGCAGCTCCTCCAGTTCCCTCTTCGGTGGCAATTCGGTGGCGGGTCCGTCAGTCGCTCTCTTCCTCTTTCAGCTGCTGCTGAAGTGCCGCTGAAGAGGAAGAGAGGGATTGAAGGACTTGCCGCCGAATTGCTGCCGAAGAATGAAGTGACGCGATTGAACCGCCGCGCCCAAGTGCCTCCAATCAACTTTTTTTCCCCACTTGGGGCAGCAAAAAGCTGGAGCCGGCCCTTCCCAGAGCATCCTGGATTAACCATCACTCTCCCGTGGCACACTGTTTCAGTCAGCTACCAGTGGTTCCTGCACGTGGCAGCTGTATTTATCTAGGCCCTCACATGTCCCAGAGTTGCCTGCTCTCATTATATAATGTGCAAACTTCTCAGCTTGTGAGTTGTTCCTGTGTAGCAGTCCTTGAAGCACCATGCACCATGTAACAAGAGAAGCCACACAGATCCCTGCCTTTGCATTTGCCAGTAGTGTGTGATAGATCTAACCATTGAGACATAGTCACTGATTGCCCCAAAGGAGCAGACGTGATGGGAGGCATCTCACCCCTTGCAGAGGAAGAGTTGTGGGGAATATGGGGCTGCTCGGAGGTTGTAGGAGCCAGGGATGAGTGAGGAGTGTGGAGAAGACACTGCGACCAATGTGCAGTTGGAATTGTGGCAGTTTGGGATGGAGGAGGAGAGTACGGACAGCAGGTCAGAGTATGATCAACACCTCAATATCTAGTGGGAAGCAGGTATCAAGTGCCAGCAAGTTAAAGAAGTACGGGCTGGATGAATGGACTGTAAGGTGGATAGAAAACTGGCTAGATGGTCGGGTTCAACGGGTAGTGATCAATGGTTCCATGTCTAGTTGGCAGCCGGTATCAAGTGGAGTGCCCCAAGGGTCAGTGCTGGGGCCGGTTTTGTTCAATATCTTCATTAACGATGTGGAGGATGGTGTGGACTGCACCCTTAGCAAGTTTGCAGATGACACTAAACTGGGAGGAGTGGTTGATACGCTGGAGGGTAGGGCGATGATACAGAGGGACCTAGACAAATTAGAGGATCGGGCCAAAAGAAATATGATGAGATTCAACAAGGACAAGTGCAGATTCCTGCACTTAGGAAGGAAGAATCCCATGCACTGCTACAGACTAGGGACCGAATGGCTGGGCAGTAGTTCTGCAGAAAAGGACCTAGGGGTTACGGTGGACGAAAAGCTGAATATGAGTCAACAGTGTGCCCTTGTTGCCAAGAAGGCTAATGGCATTATGGGTTGTATAAGTAGGGGCATTTCCAGCAGATCGAGGGATGTGACTATTCCCATCTATTCAGCACTGGTGAGGGCTCATTTGGAGTACTGTGTCCAGTTTTGGGCCCCACACTACAAGAAGGATGTGGATAAATTGGAGAGAGTCCAGCGGAGGGCAACAAAAATGATTAGGGGGCTGGAGCACATGACTTACGAGAAGAGGCTGAGGGAACTGGGATTGTTTAGTCTGCAGAAGAGAAGAATGAGGGGGGATTTGATAGCTGCTTTCAACTACCTGAAAGGGGGTTCCAAAGAGGGTGGATCTAGACTGTTCTCAGTGGTAGAAGATGACAGAACAAGGAGTAATGGTCTCAAGTTGCATAGGGGGAGGATTAGGTTGGATATTAGGAAAAACTTTTTCACTAGTAGGGTGGTGAAGCACTGGAATGGGTTACCTAGGGAGGTGGTGGAATCTCCTTCCTTAGAGGTTTTTAAGGTCAGGCTTGACAAAGCCCTGGCTGGGATGATTTAGTCGGGTTTGGTCCTGCTTTGAGCAGGGAGTTGGACTGGATACCTCCTGAGGTCCCTTCCAACCCTGAGATTCTATGATTCTGTGATTCTATGATGCAGAATAGCACAACCCTAATGTGCATCCATTGCTGAAATTTTACTGTATTCAAATTTGATGCTTCCCCGATGCAGAGAGTTGATGAACTATTAGAACAGTTTGAGCTGCGAGATATAGACCTCACAAATGGAAACTGGCAAATACCTTTGATGCCCAAATGCTGGGAGAAGAAAGCACTTTGCATTGCATCAATTCAAGATCACATCATTTGGCCTCCACAGGGTGGCAGTGACTTTCCAAGGGCTAATGGACTGGATATTACAACTGCCTGGGCATATGAATCATTACACTGCTCCAATTAATTGAAACAGGTTTCGGTCACATAACTTGTGGTGGCATTCCCACACATAGTGCATTACACACAGAAAAGAAAGTCATCGCTAATTGTAGGCTGCACAATCAGCAAACTCCGTTTGCCCTGACAATCTGAGCTCCTGGTATTTGTGAATCATTTCTTCACTCTCATGTGAGATTCTCAAGCTGAAGTTCTCCGGGGTCTATTTTCTGCTCTTCCTACTGCTCATGGAGTCGAAGGAATTGTCTGGGAGTCCTGGCAACCTGATAATCCACAGGGACTGTACAGGGAAAGCATAAATGTCACTGTCCAGAACGGCGAGTGTCAGAACGGTGAGATTCATACGCTGATTCTGCAACAAGAAAGTAGAGCCCCGAGTAAGGAGATTTCCTCTCTGCTGAGTGTTATTTTGGTGAGTTGCTTGTTTCTGCACTAACATTTGTACTATGGGCTCAGGAAGGGTTCCAAGGTTCAAATCAAGAACCATCTGAGCAGGAATTCACCAGCATGGTGATTTGAATTGTTTTATTGTCAGACACACCCAGGGATTTGCCTGGCATAATTGGAACGATAAATGTATTGGAAATAGATCAGACTTTTTTTAAGATCGGTTCCTCATGTCTTACTGTGTCCTCCTATCTGTCTCAGTAACTCTCTTTCTTTGGGTGGAATCATTTTTCCTCTGGATCGCTCAAGTTTTTCAATTCAGCAACTTCACTGTGTTGCTGGGTAATACAGCCAAAGCCTCTGCAGTGGGTCTCTGTGCTACCAGAGAGTTCACAACACGAATCGCATACACAGGAGTTCAGACAATGGTCAGATTCTGCTGTCACTTTCTGCCATCAGTGGATCTCTGCTTCAGGCTCATGCAGCACCCTAACACAATGGTGCTCTCTGTAGCAGGACCTGAAGCTGTGATTATCGCAGCTCAGAGCCAAATGTTAAATAGGTTAAAGGAGAAATCTTGGCTCCATTGAGATCACCCTAAATCCACATCTAGGAACTTAAATAAATGACCTGTTTACACCAATCATAAGCCTTCAGTGACTTCAACTGGAGTCGTCCCATGGCTTCTAAGGATGAGTGAGCTCATTTGAATGAAAGAAGAACTGACAGGAGAGAAGAGTTGCTAAAATCTCAAACTCACAGGCTTAGAGGTTCAAACCAATTAGGATAAACAATATTTTCAGGGATAGAGAGGGATCTGCTCTCTCCATGCCCCTGCATCTCTGGTTCTGGAGAGGACGAGAAGCACCAAAAGGGTGTAAAAATAGAAGCATGTTTCTGGCTTAGAGGAAACAAGGCAGTGCTAGTTATCTCACCGAGGAGGTCCAGGAATGCACAGTCTGTGTGTGTGTGTGGCCTGAGGGAGTGCGGGGAGGAGGATGTGACAGTGGGATATGCTGTCTCTCTATCACAGTGGTAGGGAGTCCTGAAACCAGGCAAAATATAGAATTCACATCCTTCCTAATGCACAGACCAAAGAGGCGTTGAGCTCTGTTGAGCACAAAGTCATAGCCCAGCATGACAATCTCTGTTTCCATAGCAGACACTTGGCTCCTTTCCAACATAGGAATGGCCTTGGGCGTCAGAGCTATGGTCAATCTAGTCCATTTTCCTCTCTCCGATGGTGACAGCCCCAGCTGCTGCAGAAGGTGTAAGAAACCCAGTAGCAGTGGATGGGGACGGTGACTTGACCGTCATGAGGCATCATTCTAACGCCTAACCGCTAGAGATTGGCTTGTACCCTGAAACACATGGGCGTAGAGGCTTTCCAAAATATTTATTTAGCTGTAAGTAATGTAACTGGATACTCACTATCCATGTAAATGTCGCAATCCTTCCTGACTCTTGCTTATCTCGTGACCTCAACTACCACTTGTGGTAAGGAGTTCCTCAGTCTCTTGAGGCATTGAGTGAAGCAAACATTCTTTATTTATCTGTGTTGATTTTGCCATGTTTCAGTATAACTGAATGACCACTTGATCTTGTGTTATGAGATATGGAGAACACAGTCTCAATCTGCCCTCCAACAGTCAGTATTTTATAGACTTTTCTTGTGTCCCCTCTTATTCGTCTCCTTTGTAAAGGTAACGACCCCAGTCTTTTCAACCTCTCTCCATATCAGTTTCCCAAGGCCCTTGATCATCCTTACTGCCCTTCCTGAACCCTCTAGTTCTGCAATATCCTGGGTGAGAAGGGTGCCCAGTACTACACAGAGGAGACCACAGGAGGGTGAAACATTGACTGACTGATCTCGTGACACTGTATTTGCAGTATGATTTCCCATCCCATTCCTCCTAGAGCTCAGTGTTTTTCTTAGTTTCTGCCCATGCTTGCACTGTGAGCAGGGTTTCACGGAGCTGTGTACCATGATGCCCAGATCTCTGTCATGAGCTCATACAGTTAAATTAGAATCTTGTAAGGTGTTAGGCAAATACATTGGCATAAACACTGCAGTTATTAACATCAACATTTATCTGCCATCATGTTGCCCATTGACCTAGCTTGGTTAGCTCCCTCTGAGGACTTCTCTGGACTTGACTATAACTGAAATAATCTCTATAAATGTTCCCATCTACTTCTTGACCCCTTTCTAGACTGTTATCATAGTAAATATTTTATATTTCACTGTATTATTGCTATAAAGTGTGTAACCCCCCTTGCTGTGCTTCACTCTCTTCATAGGCACATTGAACATTTCTGAGCTCGATCAACCCATTGAGAACTTCATGGCAGCTTTCAACCTCACCCCCTCTGACCCTTCAACATTCATCCTAATGGGCATCCCTGGCCTGGAAGCTGCCCACATCTGGATTTCCATCCCCTTCGCTATGTTCTACATTGCCAGCCTATTGGAAAATGTTACACTTCTGTTTGTTGTAAGCAAAGAACAGACCCTGCACAAGCCAATGTACCTTCTGCTCTGCATGCTGGCACTCACAGATATCGCCACACCTACTTCTGTCGTGCCAAAGGCACTGGGTATATTTTGGTTCAATTTGAAAGGTATTACTGTGGGGGGCTGCCTCACCCAGATGTTCTTCCTTCACACAGTTGCTGCTATTCACTCAACCATCCTCGTGACAATGGCCTTTGATCGCTACGTTGCCATATGTAACCCTCTGAGATACGCCACCATCCTCACCAAAGGACGAATAGCTAAGCTAGGGTTTCTAGGTTTGATCAAAGCTGTTCTCTTCATTCTGCCTATGCCCCTTCTCCTGAACACATTGCCATTCTGTTCCAACCGCGTTATCCCCCACACGCACTGCGAACCTATAGCTGTGGCGAAGATATCGTGTGGGGATATTACAGTCAACAGGATGTATGGCTTAGTGATACTGTTTGTAATTGTTGGGTTAGACCTGATGTTCATTGCCCTGTCCTATGGTCTAATCATCAGGGCCCTCCTCAGAATATCCTCCAAGAAAGCTTACCAGAAAGCTCTCAACACCTGCACAGCCCACATCTGCGTGATGATTACGTATTATACTTCTGGGCTCTTCTCCTCTTTCATATACCGGTTCGGTCAGGACATCGCTCCCCATGTTCACATCCTCTTGGCTGACCTCTATTTACTCCTCCCCCCCATGCTCAACCCTATTATTTATGGGCTCAAAACCAAAGAACTTCGTGACAAAGTGGGAAAATACACCTGCAGAATGTGATCACCTGGGACATTGAATTTAGCTTGTGTTATGAGAGGGAGAAAGGCTATCTCCTTGATAATCAAGGGTGCTCTGTCCCAGTTTGACTAAACTCAGCATTGTGTGGGATTCACAGTCTGAGAAGTTTCTCACACCTAATCTCTCATCACTCCATCACCCAGCACTGCTCTCTCCATTGCTGATTTCCCTCTCTCTGACCATCCCCTTACTTCCTTCAGCATGACCCATTAGCCCCAACCCCCTACCCCCCTGTCACATGGCTTTTCGTAACTCTTACATTACCAACTCTTAGCTGCTACTGCAGCTTTCTGATGCAAGGTGGATTTCCATTAGTCCTTGCATGAACAGGGCTCTTTATCAGTTTGATGAACGTAAGCTGCAGTTTGAGATAGGTGACAAAAACATTGAGAAACTTTCATTTGTACAGTGTTATGATGAGTGAAATTTACCTGATTTTTTTTTTACTTCCAATCCTTAAAGAAACCTGGAGGATAAACCAAATAAAGACTGACTGTAGCAAACTAATTCAACACAAAATGTGGACACTGACTACCATCACTGAATGCAATCAGAAATAAATACTATAATAATGCCTTAGTTGTTTTTTCATTACAAATGTTTTGGGCTACTTTGGGGCTTTTTTTAATGCCATTTTTGTGATTGAAACGCCTGCCAACCCTCAGTCGGGATACAAGTACCAGCATTTTGAATTTGATTGTCATCTCACATGTGCGTTGCTAATGTGAACAAACTCCTGCTGGGGCTTGTAGCTTTTTTTTAAATCAAATCTGTAGTAGGTGTGTAACAAAAGCTTTCATCTGTTATTTTATGTATAGACAAATCTGTTAATAAAAAACCCCTTTCTTTGAAGAAAGCGATGGGGCTACTTTCAGGTGAGCTGTTAAATGACTTTGGGCTTCTAATGCAGTGGAATTCTGGCAATCCCAGCCAGACCCTGCAGCACTGCAGAGCTGAGGCAGAGTGGGGAGGTGCAGCTGGAGCAGCACAGGAGAACGGGTCCTGGGTCAGCAGAGACAAGCAGCTCCAAAGGGAGCCAGGGCTGAGCTACCGAGGAGAGCTGCAGGGCCAGAGCCAGGATAGAGGATGCCGGCCGTGCCACAAGTATCACAGCAGCCGAGAGCAATGAGCAGCTGGGGAGAGCAAGGTAGGGCCATGGGATGAGGGCCCAGCAAAGGGAGATGTCTCCCGACAGGATGGCTTTCAAGGTCTGACTCAGGGATGGGGATGGGACTTGAACCCAATATGAGGGCAGGTGCTGGGAAGAAGGGCCCTGCCACCTAAAATCTGTAGGCTCTGCTGGCCTTCTGTACCCATGGGTGCCACTCGCAGTATTATGTGTATATCTTCATTATACAAACTCCCTTCCGCCCCCACAGCCGTCTTTAGCAGTGGAATAGCTGACACGGTTACTCTTTCAATTATCTTTGCTGGGCTTCCGTGGCAACACCCTGATGTACAGGGGCACAGCAATCCTCACAGGCTGTCTGCAAACGACTGAAGGCCAAAGGCAGAAATGATACAAATAGTGGAAAGTGTCTTTGGTATGTGTGATAGGTGCGGGTCTGCCAAGGTATAATGCTGCACCTGTTCTACTTAGCTCATGATGGGAGAAGTTCCTTTGCAAATATAATCTCGAAAAACTTTACAGGTTTTTCTTTTTTTAAATGATAGCTGGCATTGTGGCGCCTTGTAGCAGAGGCCTGGGCTAAAATAATCAAAACTTTGCAGCTATAAAGCAAAGTTAAGTGTGAGCAAGAGGTAGCTCACAGAGTCTGTCAAGAACAGGGCTGATATTGCAGAAACACACAGTAGTGTTAGGTATAAAACTATAGACACAAACACATGCCAGGACGGTGGCACCAGAACATCTCTACACCAAACACACTCCTCAATGAGAATAGGAACACGCTGATCCATCTTAAAGTTAGGGTCAGGGATAACAGCATAATGGATGGAGATGTCCAAGGTAATGTGCAGTCTCTGGATACGTCAATGGTTGACACCCTAATACTTCAAAGGGTGGCATCCTGATACACCAGGAGCAATATGTAACTAGTTCCTATTGGTGTATAAAACTCTATCTCAGAGGACGTGTCTTTGTCTGGCGTAGGTGATAGTGGAAAGTCCTGCCACTAACTGAGCTAGTCCATTGCAACAGGCATACACGTGTTAGTGTATCTGTAACAACTGAGCAGGGCATTAGGACCACACTTCATTGTCAATAAACCTGACCAAATCCCTTCTCTAAGAACTGAGTCTGTGGATTTATTGGGCAGCTCAGTTGGAGCTGGCTGTATGGGCTATCTGGCCAGAGTCAGTACAGCACACAGCAAGAACATACACACACAGCCAAACATCTGTCAACAGTGCACAATATGTAACTACCAGAGAACTGGTCCAGCTCATTGAGGCACATCAGATGGGCTCAATTGGAATTTTGGTCTTCAGCCCTTGGAATCAGTGTCCAGGGTGAGCCTGGCTCAGAACCCCATCGAAGCATCAGAACCTCAACAAGACATCAAATCCCTCCCCAACTGCCACCTGTGCACCCGGGCGTGTTGTTCCCAGCACTGGAAACCTAACAGTAAACCCCACCAAACCCACAATTCCCCCACGCAGCAGCTGCACACATGCTGAGCGAGCAAAGGAAACTGTTCCAAGAGGCGCTGCGGCAGGCTGGAATTGGGGGAAGCATCATTTCCACATTATACCTAAAACCCTGCTAGCAACAAAGGATTCATCTGTAGAATCCATGGGTCTGGAGCGGGTGCACGAAAGAGGCAGCCAGGCATGTCACTGATGACCAGCATGGGCAAGTCACCTTGAGTAGTTTAGGCAGAGCTGCTGTGGCGCGTGCCCAAACGTCTTGTCTGTATTTTACTCCTCACAAGTAAAGAAACACCTGTTAATGCATCAGAGAGACTTGGAAAAGTACCAAAGCTCTCAGATTCTAGCAGAGACTTTAAGCGTCTGAGGTGGATCCTGCATTGGAAGAACAGAGCTTGGTATTTTTTCATAACACTTGAATGATCCACTTCCCATCTCAGGAGGACACAGAGACCCCTGGACTGGGGATTCTGAGGCAAAATTCTGCATAACTCTCTTACACGACCCCCATGTCCTGCACCTCAGTGTCGCTCTTTGCTGGAGCCCAAGCCAGTGCTCTGTCTTTTCAGGATTTTTCAGAAAGTGTTTCACAGAGTGAAATTTTGGGGCTATTGTATGTAAAACCCTGACAAAGAGATGTCAATTGTTCCTAGTCAGTTTCAAGGAGCTAGAACCATACATCTGTTAATGGAGATTCCCTACATCCTAGGAAGGAAGGAAGGATGGATGATGGTAAAGTACAAGCAGAATCTGATGAGAAACAGTCAAAGGGAAAAAAATCCCATAGTGAATGGCAATGAACATAGGGTAGGTTCAGAAATTAAAATAGTGAAAGAACAAATTAATATTTACTTAGCAAGTTAGATATATTCAGCAAACCAGTGATTTTCCAACTATTGTACTGGTGACCCCTTGCACAAGTGGTATAGAGAAAGTAAACAAGGAAATATTATTTACTCCTTCTCATAATATAAGAACAAGGGGCCACCAATCAAAATTAATAGGTTTAAAACAAACACAAAGTATTTTTCACGCAACACACTGTCAACCTCTGGAACTCCTTGCCAGAGGGTGTTGTGAAGGCCAGTACTACAATGGGATTCAAAAGGGAGCTAGATAGATTCATGGAGGATAGGTCCATCAATGGCTATTAGCCAGGATGGGCAGGAATGGTGTCCCTGGCCTCTGTTTGCCAGAAGCTGGGATTGGGTGACAGGGCATGGATCACTTGATGGTAACCTGTCTGTTCATTCCCTCTGGGGCACCAGCCATTGGCCCCTGTCAGAGGACAGGATACTGGGCTTGATTTGGTCTGACCCAGTATGGCCGTTCTCATATTCTTATGTAATAGTGACATAGCTGGGCCCAGGATTACTGGGAGGATGAATCAGTCTCATTCTGGTCACCTAGGACTGGGGCTAGGGTGTCCCCACTCTGGGGTACTCTCTTCACACTGGATGCTTCCTGACCCTCTGAGCTCTACGTTAAGTTCAAACCAAATATATTTTATTAAACAGCAACTGTAAAATAATAAGAAAAAAATGGGAAAGGTTCAAGGTAAGGAGGAGCCCTGGTCTGTGAGCATAGGGACATCACAAACAGCTGTCCCTGGGATGTAAGGAAAGTTCACAGCCTGTTCCTCACACACCCCTGCCTCCTGCCCAGGCCCTGCCTGCGCTGCATGAGACTTGCTCAAACAGTGGCCACAGGCCCTGACGGTCTAGGTGACAGGACTCTTCTCCCCAGCAACTGCCTGCCCCATAGCCACACTTCCCAGTCCAGCCTTCAAGGCCCTCTTTTCTGGTGACGTCTCCCTGACCGTGGCCCCCACCTTGCTCTCCCCACCGCTAATTGTGCTTGGCTGCCATGTTACTTGTGGCACGGCCGGCATCCACTATCCTGCATCTGGCCCCACAGCTCCCCGCTATAGCTCAGCCCTGGCTCCCCGTTAGTGCAGCAGGTCTGTGCAGACCCAGCTCCCAGTTCTGGTCTGTGGCAGCTCCCACTCTGCCTCCAGCCCAGCTGTCCTTCTGGGCTCCTTCTCACTGGCCCCTGTGTTTCTGGCTGCTGCTGCTCTGCCTCTGGCTCAGCTTGAGGTGGTTTGCCAGAATTCCACTGCATGTGTAGCCCCAAAATAAGGTGAAAAGTAACCTAAGGGTAGACCAAGCTATTTCTTGAAACAAAGTTTGTTTCTTTTTAATTCAGACATTCATCTATACATCAAAAAACAAATTTAAGCTTTTCATTACATACCTACTACAGATTTGATTTTTTTTTAAAAAAGCTGCAACCCCCAGCAGGAGTGTGTCTACATTAGCAACAAATATGTGAGATGACACTAACATTCAAAGTCAAAACCCCAGTACTTGATTGTATCTCGGTTGACGGTTGGCAGGTGTTTTGATGAAAAAAAATCCCTGTGAATAATAGTGTTAAAATAGCCCCAAATGAGCCCAAAATGTATGTAGTGTAAAAACATCAATGACATTCTTATATTATTTGCATTCAGTGATGGTAGAAAGTCACTATATTTTGTGTTAAATGAGTTTGTTAAAAGACAACATTTCATCCTTGCTGGTTTTTGTCAGAAGGAGAATGCTTCTGCTGCTCATCACGCAGTGCAAACGTTTCTTCCATTGATGCAAAGTCTTCACAACAGATTTTGTGTTGTTGCCTGTATGCCCTAACATGAGGAATATTTTCTAAATGTTCCCCTTGCATCTTGTTCGTAGTTTTTTTTTAATTTAATCAGGTTCCTGTGAGAAAACATTCTTTCACCTGCAGTGTTGTTAACACTAGAAATAGCAATGAAGCCAAGCTGACTAAAGTCATGGATGCAGCTGGGGCTGCATCCATGGGTTCGCGACCTTCAATCCAAAACTGCTCATCTTGGCTGTTCTGAATATGAGACCAGTGAGGCATAGGCAAAATTCTTCACCACCATACAATGACAGGAATGAGATATCAGCCAATCTAGGATGTGAAAGACTTAGTATTTTGAGTGACTCAATCACCTGAACGTTTGGTGGCAATCTCTATATCATCTGTTTCACAAACTGTAAATGAAATGTTGACACCTACTATTCACATCTTGGACAATGGGAATGGTTTGTGTATTTTTAAATTTCCAGCTGAAAGCGAATCCAAAATCAATTGTGCCAAGTTTAAGCTTTGGACTCCCAGGCAATGTTATAGTTTAAAACAGCAGTCCCCTGAACACATTTTTGAGAAACCCCAGCAGGAGCAACTTAAATATTTCACTCCAGGCAGTGTCAGGAATCAATCAATGGGAACACAGCAATTTTGTCTTGTCTAACACCGCAGTTGATTAGACTGAAGCACACACAGACATAAGCAATTGGTTTAGAACAGTCTGGAACTGTACTGAGTAATTAACAGCAGATTTGCAATGGCCAGTTGCTCAGCTGCTGGGGTGAAAGGGTGTGAGGGAAAAGGTCTCTCAAGATGGCTTCAAAGGACTGCTCCAAAGTGCACTGTATTAGCTAATCTTGTATAACTTTTACAAAACTCATAGTGACCCCACTGGACCATCACTATCCCTTACTTACAATAAACTTCTAATATCACAGGCATCTAGACTCAAGGTTTTTTCATCCATTTATATTCTTCAACTCTCACTTATTTACTTGTCTGTCCACTCCCCCCATTCTGATGAGCAGAAACTGCCAGCTATATTTTAACCTTGCATCTCAAAGCCTGCCTGCTTTCCAGTTAACCCTAAACTATGTGGTGTTCTACTGTATTAATTCATAGTGGTTGAGTGTATACCCTCTTGTTGCAATTGGCTTCATCTCAGTGTGGGGTACACACCCCTCAAATCCAGAGTAATACATTCCAGTTCTCAAAAACACAATTTCACAACTTTCACCAACAATCTCTAGTAGAATGTCCTCAATTCCTGCAGCAGTCTTCTTGTATGAGCACTTTCCATTAGTGTCAAGTATCAGAGGGGTAGCCGTGTTAGTCTGGATCTGTAAAAGCAACAAAGAATCCTGTGGCACCTTATAGACTAACAGACGTTCTGCAGCATGAGCTTTCGTGGGTGAATACCCACTTCTTCAGATGCAAGTGGTGGCTACCCACTTCTTCAGATGCAAGTGGTGGCAAGCCACCACTTGCATCTGAAGAAGTGGGTATTCACCCACGAAAGCTCATGCTGCAGAACGTCTGTTAGTCTATAAGGTGCCACAGGATTCTTTGTTACTTTCCATTAGAAACATTTGGTTTATCCTCCAGGCTTTCTGATGGCTTGGATGTAGAAATATCAGGTAAATTTTGTTCACCAGATCACTGTATATATGATTTAAAAGTTTACCATTGTACTTGTGTTCTTTCTCTTTGCTATCAGAAAACAAAGCTTCAGTTCATCAAACTCATTAAGAACCCTGTTCACACAGCTTCTAATCAACCACCACCTTTTTTCACAAAGCTGCAATATCTTCTGATAGTCTAGAAGTCAAAGCAATGGTGACTCCAAGAGAACAGGTGATGGTCCGAGAGAGGAAAGTGGGCAGCAGAGAGCTGTGCTTGGTGATGGAGTGATAAGATCTTAGACTTGAGGAATTTCTCATATTTTCAACTTCCGCAATGCTAAGCTCAGCCAAACTGGGACAGAGTATCCTTGATTAACTGGGACATAGTCTTTCCCCTTTCTCATGCATGTTTAAAGTCAGTGGCCCCAGGCAATCACCTTCTGCGGTGTATTTTCCCACTTTGTCACGAAGCTCTTTGGTTTTGGCCCCATAAATGACAGGGTTGAGCATGGGAGGGGCAACAAAATAGAGATTGGCCAACAGGATGTGAATGTGGGAGCGATGCCCTGACCATATCGATGTGTCAGAGAGGAGAAGACGAAGGGAGGATAAAACATCAACATCACACAGATGTGGGCTGTGCAGGTGCTGAGGGCTTTCTGGTGGGTTTTCTTTGAGGATATTCTGAAGAGGGCTCTGATTATCAGGACGTAGGACAGGGTAATGAGTGTCAGGTCTAACCCAGTGCATACAAGCACTACCACCAAGGAATACATCCTGTTTACTGTGGTGTCCCCACATGAAATCTTTGCAACAGCTATGTGATCGCAGTGCGTGTTTGGGATAATGCGGTTGGCACAGAATGGCTGCCTGCTCAGGAGCAGAGGCAGGGGCAGAACAATGAGAACAGCTCTCATCAAAGCCGCTAGACCTAGCTGAGCTATCCGTGTGTTGGTGAGGATGGTGGTATATCTCAGAGGGTTACATATGGCAACGTAGCGATCGAAGGCCATTGTCACGAGGACAGCTGACTGTATAGCAGAAACCGTGTGAAGGAAGAACATCTGGGTGAGGCAGCCACCCACAGTAATGCTGGTCAAATTGAACCAAAATATACACAGTGCCTTTGGCACAACGGAGGTCGACATGGCGATGTCTGTGAGCGCCAGCATGCAGAGAAGCAGGTGCATCGGCTTGTGCAGGGTCTGCTCTTTGCCTACAACAAACAGAACCATGAAATTTCCCAACAGGCTGATAATGTAGAACATAGAGAAAGGGATGGAAATCCAGATGTGGGCAGCTTCCAGACCAGGGATGCCTGTTAGGAAGAATGTTGAAGGGTCAAAGGGGGAGAGGTTGAAAGCTGCCATGATGTGGTCGATGTGTTGATAGGAATCAGAAATGCTCAAGGTGCCTATGAAGGGAGAGAAACAGAGAGAGGAGGGTTACACACTTTGTAACAAATAGGTACAGTAAATATCTTATAGTTATTTAAAATCCAGAAAGCGGAGTGAGCAGTGACATGGCAACATTTACTCCTCATACATATTAAAAAGTTATAATTAAACTATTAACTCAGGACAGGGATGTGGCTATCATGGGTGGAGGGATAGCTCAGTGGTTTGAGTGTTGGCCTGCTAAACCCAGGGTTGTGAGCTCAATCCTTGAGGGGGCCACTTAGGAATCCGGGGCAAAAATTGGTCCTGCTAATGAAGGCAGTGGACTGGACTCAATGACCTTCCAGTTCTAGGAGATTGGTATATCCCCAATTATTATCTTATGGTACACAGTGCTGTGAAACCCTACCCAAAGTGCAAGCACAGACAGGAGGAGTGGGATGGAGAATCCTTCAGAAAATACAATGCCATGAGGTCACTGAGTCAATGTTTCACCATCCTCTAAACTCTTCTGTGTAGTACTGGCTACCCCTGTCACAGGATATTGCAGAACTAGAGGGAATCACTTATTGTTCTGGGATATGACTTTGTGCTCAAAGGAATGGGCATGAGGGTTACAAGGGTTTTTGTTTTTAGCGCTACAGGTTGCACCTCTGTTACTTCTCCGGTGTCTTTTGGTGAGACAATTTCTTGCAGGCACACAGCTTTGTCTGAGACATAAGTTACAGGTGTTAATTGAGAAGAGACATTCAGCTGCTAACCCTTCTCGTGCCTGAATATCAGTGAAGTTTGCTAATGACAGAAAAAAATGGGGGATTGTAAATAATGATGGTCACTGATTCAGAGCAATCTGGACTGTTTTGTAAACTGGGTCAAAGTAAAAAATACATGTTCTAATGTGGCCATATATACAACTAGGAACAAAGAATGTAGGTGATCCTTACCTGATGGGGGACTATTGTGGGAAGCACAGTGATTCTGAAGGGATAATAATCTAAACGTGAGCTCCCAGGGCAACCCTGAGGCCTAAACAACCAATGAAATCCTGGGATGCTAATCAGGGGAATCTCAAGGAGAGGCAGCACAGTTATTTTACCTCTGTATTTGGCACTGGGGCCACTGCTGCTGGAATCCTGTGTCCAGTTCTGGTGTCCAGGATTAAAGATGGATGTTGATACACTGACAAGGATTCAGAGAAGAATCAGAAGAATTAGTAAAAGATTAGCAAACCTGCCTTATAGTGATAGACTCAAAGATCTCAATCTATTTAGTGTTACAAAGATTGTGAAATGGTGACTTGATAACAGTCTGTAAGTACCTGCATGGGGAACAAATATTTAATAGTCCTTTCAGCCTAGCATACAGAGGTGTAACATGATCCAATGTCTGGAAGCTGAAGTTAAAGAAATTCTGACTCGAAATAAAGTATACATTTTTAAATGGTGAGAGTAATTAGCCATTGGAACAATTTACCAAGGATCTTGGAGGATTCTTCATCATTGAGAAAGTTCAAATCAAAGTTGGATGTTTCCATAAAAGATCTGCCCTAGGAATAACTTTGGGGGTATGTTCTACAAGCCTGTGTTATACAGACAAGAAGATCACAATGGTCCCTTCTGGCTCTGAAATCTCCAGACATATCTCCAGGAGTCAGCTGGAGGCATTTTTTTTTCTATTTGTGACCATTTTGAATTTAGGCTCAAGAGGAGAAATTCTCATGTGACTATAAAAAAACAGGAGTACTTGTGGCACCTTAAAGACTAACAAATTTATTTAAGCATGAGCTTTCGTGAGCTAAAGCTCACTTCTTCGGATGCATAGAATGGAACACACAGACAGGAGATATTTATACATACAGAGAACATGAAAAGGTGGAAGTATGCATACCAACAGGCAGAGTCTAATCAATTGAGATGAGCTATCGTTAGCAGGAGGAAAAAAACTTTTAGAAGTGATAATTAAGATGGCCCATAGAAGGTGTGAGGAGAACTTAACATAGGGAAATAGATTCAATTGGTGTAATGACCCAACCATTCCCAGTCTTTGTTTAAACCACAGTTAATTGTATCTAGTTTGCATATTAATTCAAGTTCAGCAGTCTCTCTTTGGAGTCTGTTTTTGAAGTTTTTTTGTTGCAAAATTGCCACCTTCAAGTCTGTCACTGAGTGGTTAGAAAGGTTGAAGTGTTCTCCCACTGGTTTTTGAATGTTATGATTCCTGATGTCAGATTTGTGTCCATTTATTCTTTTGCGTAGAGACTGTCCGGTTTGGCCAATGTACATGGCAGAGGGGCATTGCTGGCACATGATGGCATATATCACGTTGGTAGATGTGCAGGTGTACGAGCCCCTGATGGTGTGTCTGATGTGATTAGGTCCTGTGATGGTGTCACTTGAATGGATATGTGGACAGAGCTGGCATCGGGCTTTATTGCAAGGATAGGTTCCTGGGTTAGTGTTTATGTTGTATGGTGTGCGGTTGCTGGTGAGTATTTGCTTCAGGTTGGGAGGCTGTCTATAAGCGAGGACTGGCCTGTCTCCCAAGATCTGTGAGAGTGAGGGATCATCTTTAAGGATAGGTTGTAAATCTTTGATGATGCGCTGGAGAGGTTTTAGTTGGGGGCTGTAGGTAATGGCTAGTGGTGTTCTGTCATAGTCATGTGACTATGGAGCCTTCAAAGCATTACACTACGTGTGTGTTTCACGAGTCTGAGGGTCCTATGAGGCACTGCATGGATGAATGTTTTAGGTGAAAAAAATAATGACTTGAGCCATAAAATCTCTGCATTGAGGAATAAGTGTACAACCCTTGCCAATACTGAGTGACAGAGCTGGCTGGCAAATGGCACCAGAGCATCTGTTCTTTACCATCTCTGTCCCAGGGGCGCACCCCTTCAGTCTGCTACCAGGGATTCCTGCACATGGCAGCTGTACTTATCTAGACCCCATATTTCCCAGAGTTGCAGCTCTTGTTATATAATGTGCATGCTTCTCAGCTCCCAAGTTGTTCCTGTGTAGCAGTCCTTGAAGCACCCTGCGGTGTGTGTGGGTGTATCAAGAGAAGCTGCCCAGGTGCCTGCCTTGGCATTTACCACTCCTGTGTGAGATTTCTCAGCAGTGAGACACAGTCACTGATGACCCTGCAGCCAAGGGAGCAGGTGTAATGGGAGGTGCCTCACCCTGCAGAGGAAGAACTGTGTGGAGTGTGAGGAGGCTTGGAGGTTGTGCGAGCCAGGGATGATTGGGGACCATGGAGAAGACAGTGGAGACTAGTGCACTGTTGGAATCAGGGCAGCCTGGGATGGGGAAGGAGAGTACGAACGGGGGAATCAGAGTATAATGGGGAATTGAATCAATTGATGAGCAAAGATCAGGTATTTCACTGGTGAATTTACATAATAAATATTCACAACAACAAGCATTGGAAACAAAACTGAGTAAAACTACGCTGCAGTTCTGTGGTTTGGTAGGACAAAGAGAATCTGACAAACCCGGCCCCCCAAACACACTCTTGGCCAAGGAAGGTCCCTCCCTGCCTACATAACCTCAGTGCTCCGTGTCTGCCCATGTATACCCCACTCCAGGCCCCAGAACCACAGTGCTGGCTACCTGTCCATGTAAGTTCCCCACCCCCACAACTTCCAGCCCTGCCACACCAGGATATCCCTTACCCAGGACCAAAACCAGGTGCCAGACCCCATAATGAGAGAAACACCTCCTCAGACAAGGTTAAACTCAGTGTCTGCCTGCCCTGGGGAAAAGGGGGAGATCAGCCTGAACTGCCTTTCTGGGGACAAAGAGAATCCCAGCAGCAGCTCAGCCTGTGCAGGGATGGAGAGAGGGACAGAACTGGCCGGATGGAGAGAGGACGTGGAGATTAAAAGGCACCAGCATGAATATCTCTTCCTCAAATCAACACAAAGCTTTAACGTATTGCAGCCCCTTTAAAAACCAGACACCCCTTCCTGAAGCTGCTTTTCCATGTCAGCAATTGCCGATGTCACTACGACACTGTAGTGGGATTGCTCACAGGAGGAGGGATGATCCGGATGGGGGATGGTGTCAGAGACCATCTGCTACAGTGTGGTCCACATGCTGTTACAATCTGAGACACCCTCTACCCCAATAGGCCTTGTTATGCCTCTCTGGTCTGTGCAGTAGGCGGGATGTGCATTCTCTATTTCATCCAGCATCCGGACTCCATGCCAGTGTGATCTGGATACTGCACATCCCTGCCCCTCCCTGCAACACACACACACTGTGAGTTCCTGGAACTCCCCCAGTGAGATTTCCAACCCCAACTGGTTTGCTCTAAACCAGAAACATGCTTTTCTTTTTACTGCCTTTTGGTTCTTCTCATCCTTTCCAGAGCCAGAGATGCCAGGGAACAGAGAACAGATCCCTCCCCCCGCCACACAAAATAATTGATTTTCTAATTGTTTTGAACCTCTAAGCCTGTGGGTTTGAGATTTCAGCAACTCTCCTGTCAGTTCTTCTTTGGGTCAAATGAGCTCACTCACCCTTAGAGGTCACAGGGTGACTTAAGCTGAAGTCACTGGAGGCTCGTGGCTGGTGTAATTCAGGCCATTTATTTAAGTCCCTACATGTGGATTTATGGTGATCTCATTGGGGCCAATATTTCACCCTTTAATCTGTTTAACTTTCGGCTCCGAGCTGCAAAAATTACAGCTTCTGTTCCTGCTACAGAGGGCCTAGTCTGTGAAAGTGCTGAAAGTCTGAAGGAAATTCCCAGTTTATGGAGTGTTCTAAGCCCCGCCATGAAAGATGGGGATTGCAAAAAAGTGAGCCCTGATTTTACTTTCACGGAGGCCAGTGTCAATCTGGAGTGAGCCACTGAAGACAGAATGTGAGAGCAGAATCTGGCCTGTGTGCAGCCCATTCTTGAAGTGAACACTCTGGTAACACAGATCCTTACTGAGAGGTTTTGGCTGCACTTCCTAACAGGGCAGTGAAGTTACTGAATTGGAAAACTTGAGTGAACCACAGAAAAATCCCCAAAAACCCAAAACGGAAGGTCCTGAGACAGATAGAAGGACAAAGTCTAAACAATTTCCAATACATTTGCAGTTCCAATTTTACTTGGTAAATCACCTCATTTTCTGACAGTACTAAACAGCCCAAGTTTACATATTCTGATTCTTGTGCAGATGGTTCTTGAATTCGACCCTTGAATCCTTCCTGAGCCATTAGCACTAACTTTAATGCAGAAACAGGCAACTCACTGAAATCTCGCTCAGCAGAGAAAGGAAATCTCCTTACAGCAACAGGAAGGCAGAGCCCTGTGAATCAGTGTATGCATTTCTAATATCTGATGCTCACCGTGCTGGACAGTAAGGTTTATAATTCCCTTTCACTTGCCTGCAGACTCTCAGGTTAACTCAGACTCCCAGACAGTCATCTCAGCTCCCTGGCCACAGGGAAGAGTAAAAAATAGACATTGGAGAACTACAGCTGGAATCCTAGAATATCAGGGTTGGAAGGGAAGTTCATCCAGTACAACCCCCTGCTTAAAGTAGGACCAATCCCCAATTAAATCATCCCAGCCAGGGCTTTGTCAAGCCTGACCTTAAAAACCTCTAAGGAAGGAGATTCCACCACCTCCTTAGGTAACCCATTTCAGTGCTTCACCACCCTCCTAGAGAAAAAGTTTTTCCTAATATCCAACCTAAACCTCCCCCACTGCAACTTGAGACCATTATTCCTTGTTCTGTCATCTGCTACTACTGAGAACAGTCTAGGTCCATCCTCTTTGGAACCCCCTTTCAGGTAGTTGAAAGCAGCTATTACATCCCCCCTCATTCTTCTCTTCTGCAAATTAAACAATCCCAGTCCCCTCAGCCTCTCCTCATAAGTCATGTGCTCCAGCCTCCTAATCATTTTTGTTGCCCTCCGCTGGACTCTTTCCAATTTTTCCACATCCTTCTTGTAGTGTGGGGCCCAAAACTGGTCACAGTACTCCAGATGAGGCCTCACCAATGTTGAATAGAGGGGAATGATCACGTCCCTCGATCTGCTGGCAATGCCCCTACTTATACAGCCCAAAATGCCGTTAGCCTTCTTGGCAACAAGGGCACACTGTTGACTCATATCCAGCTTCTCGTCCACTGTAACCCCTAGGTCCTTTTCTGAAGAACTGCTGCCTAGCCATTCGGTCCCTAGTCTGTAGCAGTGCATGGGATTCTTCTGTCCTAAGTGCAGGATTCTGCACTTGTCTTTTTTGAACCTCATCATATTTCTTTTGGCCCAATCCTCTAATTTGTCTAGGTCCCTCTGTATCCTATCCCTACCCTCCAGCATATCTACCACTCCTCTCAGTTTAGTGTCATCTGCAGACTTGCTGAGGGTGCAGTCCACACCATCCTCCAGACCATTAATGAAGGTATTGAACAAAACCGGGCCAAGGACTGACCCTTGGGGCACTCCCCTTGAAACCGGTTGCCAACTAGACAGGGAAGAATGGGATGACATGAGATGGAAGAAATAATTCACTGATAAAAGTGGCTCACATTGTCAGAGCAAACTGAATTTTGCAAACATTTCTAAAACTCATTTTCTATTGATCATAGCAGCATACCACCCAGGCAGTAGTAATATCCAATCCATTAGCCTCTGAAATCCATTGCCACCCGATGGAGGCCAAATGACAAGATATTGAATTGATGTAAGTCGAAGGGCATGGAAAAGGATTTCTTCTCTCATGATTCTGACATAAAAGGTCCTTGCCAGTATCTCTTTGTGAGGTCTAAAGTGGATAAGCATCGATAAGCATGAAATTTCAGTACTGTGTTGATCTTTCCAAAATCACTGCAGAAATGGGTTTTTCTATCCTGTGTCAGAACTAGAACCATGCTTATCTCCACTCACTCTTTGATTCCTTCACTCCCAAGCACAAAATGACCTGGAGTTCATCTCACAAGGTATGCCATATTTTAGGTGGGATGCAGCCATGGAGCTTGCCTGATGTGTTGCACTTAGACATTTACGTGTGGTGGTATTTTAAATAGGTGTGCTCTGCTGGGGTGAGAACACAGTAGTAAAGGAAAGAAACAACTGCTCTATCTGCATCTTTTGTTTGGTTGACAGTCTCTCCCCGGTGCTTGCATAACAGGTACGAGTGTGATGGGTTGTCACCCCTGAGGTGCAGTCTGGGGGCCATGGGAATCTAATCACCCAGTAGAGCTGGTCCTTTTCCACACCACTTTGCTGGTCATTCAGCCTCTCCAGGCCCTGTTATCACGGAAAACAACAGCAGATGGCGCCACACACCAGTGGCATAGCCAGGTTTTCAGTATAGGGGGAGCAAACATAAAAAAAGCACCCTCCCTTGGCCCCTCCTCTGGCCACGCCCCCCAACCGGACACACACACCCCCGCTCACCTTCCGTCCTGCGCCGCCCCCTGTCCCCGGCCTGCTCCCAGCACTTGGCGCGCTCCGCACGGGGCTCATCAGCCAGGCGGCCTTAAAGGCACAGGGGCCCTTTCGCCTCGCCCCGCCTGCCGCATTAGCAAGGGGTGGGGGCTGGGGAGTGCTTGGCCGCCGAGCCCTGAGCCGAGGAGCTGGCCCCCTTGCTCCTCCAGCAGCATCTGCCGCCCTCGCATGGCTCCTCTGGCTGTGGTGTTGTAAGCGCCGGCCGGCAGGTGCCGTTTCCGCTTCTGCCTCCCCATGGCTCCTCCGGCCGTGCTACTGGTAGTGCCGGCCGGCAGGTGCCGCTTCCGCGCCTGCCGCCCTGAGGGGAAGCGGCTGCTTCCACTGAACCCCGCTAGCTACTTTACTGCCACACACCCAAACTGAGCTACCTGGGAGCTTACCTAAGCCACCCAATTACAAACAGCAGACAGCAGGTGTTAGAGGGCTTTCCCTTCACCCTCTCACCTGATTCTTGTCACACACACAGAAAGCAGAAGACCAGGAGTCCCAAGTGCAGGCAATGTGATGTTTATTCGCGTTAGTGTCCAGCAAGCACATGTACCAGAAATCTGACACCGCAGAACCTTGTTTCCCAGTGTCCCTTCTCAGCTCTGATGCCACAGAGCCTCCACCTGTATCCCCCCTTCCCAGATCTGAAACCACAGAGCCTTGTTTCCCAGTGTCCCGACCTCCCCTCTCCTTGGCAGGCATAATTATCTTATCTGTTCCATTATACTAACAAATCCATCTGGCCAGGCAGAAACAACACACACGGCGTCTTTGTCCTTTTGTCACATGCATTGGCGTAAGATATAAGAATATAAAGATATAAGAGTATCAAAAATCAAACGGGCAAACAAGACCCAGAATTCTATCTCAGAGAAAGACACAGGCCTGAATCTTACATAGTCACGTCTAACACTCCACCTGATTTTTGTTTCTCTTTTCTTCTGGGACACTCCTGCCCAGGTGTCCCGGGAAGAGCATAGGGCACAGGGTGGCACATTTCCGGAAAGGGCCAGGTATCAAGGTGGAATGTGTGGGTGCTCCATTTGCCCCACTACCCCCTGTGCAGTACGATGTCCTGCACCTTCCCTCATACGGGCAGACTGCAAGTTTCAAATTAGAGTTCCAGACTTCCCACAGCAATGGGCCTGAGAAGGTTGGGTCTGGACTATCTGTTACACTATGCTGGAGGGCCTACATCACTTTATGTGTTACAATTAGCAGTTGTGCTTCATGGATCTGTGCCCTCCTTAAACAGCACAGTACACATTGCACAATTAGTATATGTACTAATAGGCCAATAGCCATAATAATCCACAGTAACACTGAGAGCCCTGAGCATTGTAAAATTGTCCATCACCTGCGCCACCACCAGAAGCTCTGCTTCTCCTCTTTGGACATGGTTAAGATTCTTTTAACACTATTCTAGAAAATATACTGTAAATGTGTCCAATTGTTGACTGCTCTATCTAGCTGTTCCTGCAAGTTTTGCGTTTTCCCTTTAGAATGGCTACAAAGAAACCAAGAATTTTCTTCTATAACACTTTTTAAAACATTTTTACAACTTTTAACTGCTTAATTCCCTCCAGTCTCTGCAGAGTTAACTTTTTACTCTTTTTTTCAATTACTTGCTTATTTCCAAAAATGACACCTTCATTTACTCAGATTTTAGCATTCCAAGAATTGGTCCAGGGATCTGACTTCCCCATGGCTGTACTTACTGCTTCCCTTACTCATGCCACTATGCCCCTTATGCTCCAAGCCACAACCTGATTTCTGATCTCTTATCTGTTGCCTGCCTGCTTGTCTGGGCCCGATCCTGCTATCCTTGCTGAACCCTGGAACCATTCTTGAGCCCTTAGCACTAACAGGCAACTCACCAAAATCCTGCTCAGCAGAGAGAGGAAATCTTCTTACTGAGACAGCAAAGCAGAACCCTGAGAATCAGTGCATCTCATACTCGGTGTCCTGGAGAGCAATCTTTATGATTTCCCTGTACAGTCCCAGCGAACTCTCAGGTTGGCCTGGACTCTCAGACAATTCCCTCGACTCTGTGAGCAGTGGGAAGAGCAGAAAATAGACCCTGGAGAACGTTAGCCTGAGAGCCTCCCTAGGGAATGAAGAAATGATTCAGCAAAACCAGGAGCTCAGATTGTCAGGGCAAACTGAGTCTTGCAGACTGTTCAGCCTAGAAATTGATGATGGCTTTTTTTCTGTGTGTAACGTACAGCCATCTGCTCTATGTGTGGAAATGGTGCCACAAGATATGGGACCAAAAACCATTTTCAATTGATGATAGCAGCGTACCATTGCATGCTTCCCCTGCAGTTGTAATATCCAGTCCATTTGCCCCTAATTCACTGGCACCCTGTGGAGACCAAATGACGTGATCCTGAATTGATGCAGGCCAACGGGCATGGAAAATGCTTTCTTCTGCCAGGATTCTGGCATCAAAGGTATTTGCCAGTATCCCTTTGAGAACTCAAAAGTGGATATATATCTGGCAGCTACTAAATTGTTCTAATAGTTCATCTACTGTCTGCATCAGGCAAGCATCAAATTTCAACACTGTTTTGGTCTCTCAGAAATCGATGCAGAAATGGGTTGTGCTATCCTGCATCAGAACTAGTACCATGGGGCTTCTCCTCTTGCTGTGTGATTCCTTCACCACTCCCAGGGCCAAAATGACCTCACATGGTATCCCACATTTTATGAAGGAACAGCCATGGAGTTTACCTAATCTGTTGCCCTGGGGCCATTTCACTATGGTGGTATTTTAGGTATGTGTGTCCTGCTGGGGTGAGAACACAGCGGTAAAGTAAACAACCAACCGCTACATCTAGATTTTTGGGGGCGGGGGGGGGCTATAGTCCCTCTCCCAAGTTTGTCACAGGTTCGTGGGGGCCTAATTTGGGCTCCAGAGAGTTTGAGTGCAATGGGTTGTCACGCCAGGGTGCAGTCTGGGAGCCATGGGAACTGCTGCACCCCTCTAACCACCCAGCTGGGCTGACCCTTTTTCACCCTGCTTTGCTGGTGATTCAGCCTCTCCAGGCCCTGTTATCACCCAACACGACAGCAGATGGCGCCACACACCCAAATTGAGCTACCTGGGAGCTTACCTAAGCCACCCAAGTACAAACAGCAGACACCAGGTGTTAGAGGACTTTCCCTTCACCCTGTCCTCTGGCTCTGGCAATGCAGACCGAAAGCAGAAGACCGGACGTCCCAAGCGCAGGGGATTAGTTTCCAGCAAGCATGTGTATCATAACTCTGACTACGCAGAGCCTTTACCCATATCCCCCTCCCAGCTGTGACGCCACAGAGCCTTATTTCCCAGTATCCCAACCTGCCCCCTCCTTACCAGGCTTAATTAGCTTATCCGTTCCGTTATACCAACTAAACCATCTGGCCAGGCAGAAACAACACACACAGAGTCTTTGTCCTTTGTTCACCCACATATATAAGAATATATAGACATAAGAGTGTCACAAATCAAATGGGAAAACAAGACCCAAAATTCTGGCTCAGGTGAAGACACAGACCTGAATCGTATGTTGTCACTAACAGTCCTAACACTCCGCCCCTTGTTTTCTTTTCTGGGACCCTCCTGCCAAGGTGTCCCGGGAAATGCATAGGGCACATGGTGGCACATTTCCTGAAAGGGCCAGTTATACGATGGAATGTGTCCATGCTCCATTTACCCCACTGCCCCCTGTGCAGTATGATGCCCTGCATCTTCCCTCTTACAGGCATACTCCAAGGATTCCAGTTAGTGTTCCAGACTTCCCACAGCAATGGGCTTGAGAAGGTTGGGTCCCGGTTATCTGTTACACTGTGGTGGAGGGCCCACCTTGCTTTATGTGTTATAATCAGCGGTTGTGCTTTGAGTTTCTGTACCCTCCTTAACCACTGCAGTATATATTGCAGAATTAGTATACGTAATAATAGGCCAACAGCCATAATGATCCACAGTGACCCCGAGACTGGACCATTGTAACGTATTCCAGCATCCGGGCCACCACCACCAGAAGCACTGCTTCTCCTCCTTGGACAGGGTTAAAATTCTTTCAACACCATGCTGGAGAATACATCTGTTGTCAGAAGTGTTGTCGGAGTGCTACCAGTAGGGCGCTCTGCTTTCTCCAATGTTGATATCACTCGGCTGCGCGTGTGTTCCCTCTGTGTGCTGCCCCAGCTCTTCGAAGATAGCTGACACAGCAGACCCGATGAGAACCCTCAATAACCACAGAGTCTATTAAGATGCAAAGCCACGTTGGCTAGGTTTATTGCGACCTCGGACACAGGTTGCAGTTCCCGTGAGATTACTTAGTCTACCGTGCATACTACTAATAGGTGCCTCTTGGCAATTGACCTGGCTCAGTCAGTGGCTGGACTTTCCACTGCCCCATCGGCTGTACAAAGACACCGCCCCAAGGATACATTCTTATACACAGGTACAAACAATTTATACATCACTCCTGACGTATTGGGGTGCAACCTCCACGTAGTAAGGTACAACTTCTTTACGTATTAAGGTGACGCCTCACCTTGTACATGTTGGTTCGATCAAAACAACTCTAGCCATCATATAACCCTTTTGCCCCTGTCATTGGGATGGGTCGGGTCAGCCTGTCCTTTATTACCTATGGAATGTTTCAGTATAGTATTTTCTGGTGCTGTGTTTATACTTCGGTATGCTAGGTGAATATATGTTTATGCAACATCAGCTCTTTCCTTGCCAGCTTCTGTGAACCAAGCCGACCTTCAGCTCACAGCCTCACTTTGCTTTTAGCTAAGTCTTGTCCATTTCTTTAGTTCAGGCCCCAGGCCTCATACTGGGCCTTTATCAGGGCCTGCACTTACTACAACATCGTAAATGCGTCCAATTGTTGGCTGTGCCAGACCCCGTGCTCCAGGCTCTCTCTTTGCACCAGAGAAGAGTGCTATGAAGGATAAAGATATCCTCATTATTCTTGACTATGCTCTGCATACCCCAAAGCCATCCCCTTGTGCTCCACCAATGCACCTACCAGCACAAATGAGCTTATGAAATTATTTTCCCAGGTGGCAATACCCCGAGAAATCCTTACTGTTGATTGATCTAACTTCACTTTACAACTAATTAAAGAACTGTACGATCTACTGAGGGTAAAGACATTCTGAACATTTATCTACCATTGCCAAACTGATGGGTTGGTAGAGCGATTTCACAGAATTTTGATGGCAACATTAAAGAAGTTTGTAGTTTTGGATCCCAAACCCTGATACTAACTCTTCCCCTGCCCTCTTTTTTGCTATGAGGGAGGTACCTCAAGTCTAGGGTTGCCAACTGAACACCCCAGCCCCACTCCTTCCTCAAGGTCCCACCCCTGCCCCACTCTTTCTCTGAGGCCCCGCCCCTCCTCACCCATTCTCCGAGGTCCCGGCCCCATTTGCTCCATTTCTTTCTTTCCAAACCCTCACTCACTTTCACCGGGCTGAGGTAGTGAAATGTGGAATGGGGTGAGGGGTCCAGCTGAGGACAGGAATGAGGGGTCTGGGGTGTGGGAAAGGGCTCCGGGCAGGGGCAGAGGTTGGGGTGCGGGAGGGGGTGCGGACTCCTGCTGGGGATTTGGTCTGTTGGGTGGGGATGAGGGGTTGAGGTGCAGGAGGGGCACAGCCCTGGGGTCGGGTGTGGGGGCGGGTGTGGGGGTGCCCTTGCACCCACAGGCACAGCCCCTGTAATTCCTATTGGTCGTGGTTCCCAGCCAATGTTATCTGCGGAGCCAGAACTCAGGCTGTGGCAGTTTGCAGAGCCTCCCAGGTCACCCAGGTACCAAGGGGCTGCAAGGATCTGTTGCCCACTTCTGAGAGCTGTGCAGAGCTAGGGCAGGCCAGGAGTCTGCCATAACCCCTGGCCTCAACTGCGCCATTGACCAGACTTTTAATGACCCACTTGGCAGTGCTGACCGGAGCCACCATGGTCCCTTTTCAACAAGGTGTTCCAGTCAAAAAACAGATGCTTGGCAACCCTAATCAAATAGCCAAGTTTTCTCCCTTTGAACTTCTATCTGGGAAGCAACCTTGAGGATGCAGGTTTAAAACAAAGAAAAGCAAGTACTATATACAACACACAACAGCATGTTCTGGGCAGCTTTTGCCTCTGACTGTCAGATGTGTGGACTGGAAAACAGGAGATGGATAATGGTGTTAAATATATTTAAAAATTGTTTTTAATTTATAAGGGGGGTCGCACTCAGAGGTTTGATACATGAAAGAGGTCACCCATACAAAAGTTTGAGAACCACTGAATATAGGCCTTCTCTTGTTTATGTTATGCATTTAGCAAAATTCTTCTACCAAACACCAACAAAGATCTGGGGCTATTTCTTAATTGAAGAATGCAATAGCATTATGTTCATTATCTGGGGACTTTGCTCTTCCATGTTTCTCTAAGCAAGTCTGGAAAACCTTGAGGCTGCTTCCCAGACATCAACTCTATGGGAGAAACCTTGGGGTCTTGAGGCATCTTCCTGATTCAGCTTTAATTCTCCCCCCATCAGTCCCCCCCACCCCACCATCACCATTTTCAGTAAAAGTCACAGACAGGCCACAGGCTTCTGTAAATTTTTGTTTACTGCCCATAATGTGTCCGTGATTTTACTGAAAATCTTAACTTTAGGAATGGCTGATCAACTGGTCTGCTCTTTGTTCCTGAATCCTATCATCACCAGGATGTACCCTTTGCAGCTGGAAGTAGCAGTTTCTCACCTATGTTGTTTGGTTCACCAGCTTTTGCCCTGGTCAAAGCCACACAGTAAGAAGTCCCAGTAGCCTTAGTGTTAAGAATGTTACACTTCAACGACTATAAAAGCAGCAAAGAATCCTGTGGCACCTTATAGACTAACAGACGTTTTGTAGCATGAGCTTTCATGGGTGAATACCCACTTCTTCAGATGCATCCGAAGAAGTGGGTATTCACCCACGAAAGCTCTTGCTACAAAACGTCTGTTAGTCTATAAGGTGCCACAGGATTCTTTGCTGCTTTTACAGAACCAGACTAACATGGCTACCCCTCTGATATTCAACGACTATGTTTGTCCTGGTAACTCACTGAGCTTCCTCTGAAAAAATCTCTCCAGGCTTAGATGCTAATGTAGGGTGCCTTGTTTTCAGAGGCTGGTGTAGGTTGCAGGATGGCATAATATGGTTTTCCAGTACTTCATTACAACATGTTGAGGCTCACTCCATGGAAAGCCGTACAATTGTCATACTTTCAGCTTCTGTGTTTTGCTGGAACCTCCACTGCTGCCCTCAGTTCAATTTGTGCTATGCGCTTTTCTCCTTTGTCACAAAACGATCCATTTCTCAGTAAGCTGTTTCCCATTGTAATCACACTGCTGTCATAGTTTCAAGTTTGTTTTGGCAAAAACAACGAGGAATCCTATGGCACCATAAAGACTAACACATTTATTTGGGCCTAAGCTTTCATGGGCTGTAACCCACTTCGTCAAATGCATGAAATGGAAACTTAGTGAGCAGGTATTTATACACATGCAAAGGTGGGTGTGTTACTTTACATTACTTACATTACACTAAGTACACATTTTGAAATGTAGCTAAAAGTTCAGTGGCTTTGGGAAGTAATACTGTTGCTTTGAATAGGTCCCGTGTCTCTGGATTGTAGCAATTTGGAGACAGCATTTACCATTTCCAGAATCTTCCTTCGGAGCAGAATGAGACAAACAGAACTAAAATTTTTCATTAATTTCTTTAATGCTGGAGGCTTGTTAATTTTAACGGCATTTTTTCTCAGGCGAATTACTTCTGTGGGTGTGTCTATTGTGCCTAAATACTGAAATCTGAGAGGAAGGAGTGACTCATACCGGTTGCTGATAAATTGTCTAGTCAATTCCTTGACCAAGCTTTCATTTATGAAATATGTTCTAGAGGTCAAATACAAAATCTCAGAGCCAAGATTCCGTTATGGAAACAGACACAAGGGTCTTGGTATTTTGGGCTACAGGCCCGCAACTCTGTTACTTCCCTTGTGTCTTTTGGTGAGATACTTTCTTGCAGGTACCCCACTAGGTCTGGGGCTATGTTCAGAAAAGTATCACAAGAATTAGTAAAAGATTAGAATACCTGATTATAGTGATAGACTGAAATATTTTAATCTATTTTGTTTAATAAAGATGGTCAAGGGATGACTTGATAACAGTCTATAAGTCCCTACACAGGGAACCAATATAAAATAATATGCTTTTCAGCCTAGCATACGGAGGTGTAAGAGAATACAATGGCTGGATGTTGAAATTAAAGAAATTCTGACTGGAAATAAGGTGTACATTTTTCAACGGTGAGAGAAATTAACCACTGGAACAATTTATCAAGGGTTTTGGTGGATTCTTCATCACTGAGAATTTTTAAATCAAGATTGGATGTTTCTCTAAAAGATCTGCTCTAGGAATAGTTTTGGGGTTATGTTATACAGGACTCTGTTATACAGGCTAGATGATCACAATGGTCCCTTCTGGCCTCAGAATCTCCGAACATGTCTCCAGGTGTCAGCTGGAGGCATTATCCCTGCAAGCTCATGCCTGAGCTTACTGAAGGCACTTTTTCTATTTGTGACTGTGTTGCATTTAACCCTCTGGGGAGAAAATCTCATGCGACTGCGCTGCCTTGGGAATGTATATTTCGCAGGGCTGAGGGATCCCATGAAGTACTGCATGGATGAACACTATAGCTGAGAAAAATAATGACTTGAGACCATAAAATCTCGACTTTGAGGAATAAATTGACAGCCCTCACCATGAACGACTAACAGGGCTGGCTAGTAAATGGCCCCAGAGCCAGGGCCGTCTCTAGGCACCAGCCTAGCAAGCAGGTGTCTGGGACGGCAAACGGGAAAGAACAGCTTCCCGGGCAGTCTTAGGGCAGCACTGCGGTGGCAGCTCCTCCAGTTCCCTCTTCGGTGGCAATTCGGTGGCGGGTCCGTCAGTCGCTCTCTTCCTCTTTCAGCTGCTGCTGAAGTGCCGCTGAAGAGGAAGAGAGGGATTGAAGGACTTGCCGCCGAATTGCTGCCGAAGAATGAAGTGACGCGATTGAACCGCCGCCGCCCAAGTGCCTCCAATCAACTTTTTTTTTTCCCCCACTTGGGGCAGCAAAAAAGCTGGAGCCGGCCCTTCCCAGAGCATCCTGGATTAACCATCACTCTCCCCGTGGCACACTGTTTCAGTCAGCTACCAGTGGTTCCTGCACGTGGCAGCTGTATTTATCTAGGCCCTCACATGTCCCAGAGTTGCCTGCTCTCATTATATAATGTGCAAACTTCTCAGCTTGTGAGTTGTTCCTGTGTAGCAGTCCTTGAAGCACCATGCACCATGTAACAAGAGAAGCCACACAGATCCCTGCCTTTGCATTTGCCAGTAGTGTGTGATAGATCTAACCATTGAGACATAGTCACTGATTGCCCCAAAGGAGCAGACGTGATGGGAGGCATCTCACCCCTTGCAGAGGAAGAGTTGTGGGGAATATGGGGCTGCTCGGAGGTTGTAGGAGCCAGGGATGAGTGAGGAGTGTGGAGAAGACACTGCGACCAATGTGCAGTTGGAATTGTGGCAGTTTGGGATGGAGGAGGAGAGTACGGACAGCAGGTCAGAGTATGATCAACACCTCAATATCTAGTGGGAAGCAGGTATCAAGTGCCAGCAAGTTAAAGAAGTACGGGCTGGATGAATGGACTGTAAGGTGGATAGAAAACTGGCTAGATGGTCGGGTTCAACGGGTAGTGATCAATGGTTCCATGTCTAGTTGGCAGCCGGTATCAAGTGGAGTGCCCCAAGGGTCGGTGCTGGGGCCGGTTTTGTTCAATATCTTCATTAACGATGTGGAGGATGGTGTGGACTGCACCCTTAGCAAGTTTGCAGATGACACTAAACTGGGAGGAGTGGTTGATACGCTGGAGGGTAGGGCGATGATACAGAGGACCTAGACAAATTAGAGGATCGGGCCAAAAGAAATATGATGAGATTCAACAAGGACAAGTGCAGATTCCTGCACTTAGGAAGGAAGAATCCCATGCACTGCTACAGACTAGGGACCGAATGGCTGGGCAGTAGTTCTGCAGAAAAGGACCTAGGGGTTACGGTGGACGAAAAGCTGAATATGAGTCAACAGTGTGCCCTTGTTGCCAAGAAGGCTAATGGCATTCTGGGTTGTATAAGTAGGGGCATTTCCAGCAGATCGAGGGATGTGATCATTCCCCTCTATTCAGCACTGGTGAGGGCTCATTTGGAGTACTGTGTCCAGTTTTGGGCCCCACACTACAAGAAGGATGTGGATAAATTGGAGAGAGTCCAGCGGAGGGCAACAAAAATGATTAGGGGGCTGGAGCACATGACTTACGAGAAGAGGCTGAGGGAACTGGGATTGTTTAGTCTGCAGAAGAGAAGAATGAGGGGGGATTTGATAGCTGCTTTCAACTACCTGAAAGGGGGTTCCAAAGAGGGTGGATCTAGACTGTTCTCAGTGGTAGAAGATGACAGAACAAGGAGTAATGGTCTCAAGTTGCATAGGGGGAGGATTAGGTTGGATATTAGGAAAAACTTTTTCACTAGTAGGGTGGTGAAGCACTGGAATGGGTTACCTAGGGAGGTGGTGGAATCTCCTTCCTTGGAGGTTTTTAAGGTCAGGCTTGACAAAGCCCTGGCTGGGATGATTTAGTTGGGGATTGGTCCTGCTTTGAGCAGGGGGTTGGACTAGATGACCTCCTGAGGTCCTTTCCAACCCTGATATTCTATGATTCTATGATGCAGAATAGCACAACCCTAATCTGCATCCATTGCTGAAATTTTACTGTATTCATATTTGATGCTTCCCCGATGCAGAGAGTTGATGAACTATTAGAACAGTTTGAGCTGCCAGATATAGACCTCACAAATGGAAACTGGCAAATACCTTTGATGCCCGAATGCTGGGAGAAGAAAGCACTTTGCATTGCATCAATTCAAGATCACATCATTTGGCCTCCACAGGGTGGCAGTGACACTTCAAGGGCTAATGGACTGGATATTACAACTGCCTGGGTAGTATGAATCATTACACTGCTCCAATTAATTGAAACAGGTTTCGGTCACATAACTTGTGGTGGCATTCCCACACATAGTGCATTACACACAGAAAAGAATGTCATCACTATTTGCTAGGCTGCACAATCAGCAAACTCCATTTGCCCTGACAATCTGAGCTCCTGGTATTTGTGAATCATTTCTTCACTCTCACGTGAGATTCTCAAGCTGAAGTTCCCCGGGTCTATTTTCTGCTCTTCCTACTGCTCATGGAGTCGAAGGAATTGTCTGGGAGTCCTGGCAACCTGATAATCCACAGGGACTGTACAGGGAAAGCATAAATGTCACTGTCCAGAACGGCGAGTGTCAGACACGTGAGATTCATACGCTGATTCTGCAACAAGAAAGTAGAGCCCAGTAAGGAGATTTCCTCTCTGCTGAGTGTTATTTTGGTGAGTTGCTTGTTCTGCACTAACATTTGTACTATGGGCTCAGGAAGGGTTCCAAGGTTCAAATCAAGAACCATCTGAGCAGGAATTCACCAGCATGGTGATTTGAATTGTTTTATTGTCAGACACACCCAGGGATTTGCCTGGCATAATTGGAACGATAAATGTATTGGAAATAGATCAGACTTTTAAGATCGGTTCCTCATGTCTTACTGTGTCCTCCTATCTGTCTCAGTAACTCTCTTTCTTTGGGTGGAATCTGCAACAAGAAAGTAGAGCCCCGAGTAAGGAGATTTCCTCTCTGCTGAGTGTTATTTTGGTGAGTTGCTTGTTTCTGCACTAACATTTGTACTATGGGCTCAGGAAGGGTTCCAAGGTTCAAATCAAGAACCATCTGAGCAGGAATTCACCAGCATGGTGATTTGAATTGTTTTATTGTCAGACACACCCAGGGATTTGCCTGGCATAATTGGAACGATAAATGTATTGGAAATAGATCAGACTTTTTTTAAGATCGGTTCCTCATGTCTTACTGTGTCCTCCTATCTGTCTCAGTAACTCTCTTTCTTTGGGTGGAATCATTTTTCCTCTGGATCGCTCAAGTTTTTCAATTCAGCAACTACACTGTGTTGCTGGGTAATACAGCCAAAGCCTCTGCAGTGGGTCTCTGTGCTACCAGAGAGTTCACAACACGAATCGCGTACACGGGAGTTCAGACAATGGTCAGATTCTGCTGTCACTTTCTGCCATCAGTGGATCTCTGCTTCAGGCTCATGCAGCACCCTAACACAATGGTGCTCTCTGTAGCAGGACCTGAAGCCGTGATTATCGCAGCTCAGAGCCAAACGTTAAATAGGTTAAAGGAGAAATCTTGGCTCCATTGAGATCACCCTAAATCCACATCTAGGAACTTAAACAAATGACCTGTTTACACCAATCATAAGCCTTCAGTGACTTCAACTGGAGTCGTCCCATGGCTTCTAAGGATGAGTGAGCTCATTTGAATGAAAGAAGAACTGACAGGAGAGAAGAGTTGCTAAAATCTCAAACTCACAGGCTTAGCGGTTCAAACCAATTAGGATAAACAATATTTTCAGGGATAGAGAGGGATCTGCTCTCTCCATGCCCCTGCATCTCTGGTTCTGGAGAGGACGAGAAGCACCAAAAGGGTGTAGAAATAGAAGCATGTTTCTGGCTTAGAGGAAACAAGGCAGTGCTAGTTATCTCACCGAGGGAGGTCCAGGAATGCACAGTCTGTGTGTGTGTGTGGCCTGAGGGAGTGCGGGGAGGAGGGTGTGACAGTGAGATATGCTGTCTCTCTATCACAGTGGTAGGGAGTCCTGAAACCAGGCAAAATATAGAATTCACATCCTTCCTAATGCACAGACCAAAGAGGCGTTGAGCTCTGTTGAGCACAAAGTCATAGCCCAGCATGACAATCTCTGTTTCCATAGCAGACACTTGGCTCCTTTCCAACATAGGAATGGCCTTGGGGGTCAGAGCTAGGGTCAATCTAGTCCATTTTCCTCTCTCCGATGGTGACAGCCCCAGCTGCTGCAGAAGGTGTAAGAAACCCAGGAGCAGTGGATGGGGACGGTGACTTGACCGTCATGAGGCATCATTCTAACGCCTAACCGCTAGAGATTGGCTTGTACCCTGAAACACATGGGCGTAGGGGCTTTCCAAAATATTTATTTAGCTGTAAGTAATGTAACTGGATACTCACTATCCATGTAAATGTCGCAATCCTTCCTGATTCTTGCTTATCTCGTGACCTCAACTACCACTTGTGGTAAGGAGTTCCTCAGTCTCTTGAGGCATTGAGTGAAGCAAACATTCTTTTTTTATCGGTTTTGATTTTGCCATGTTTCAGTATAACTGAATGACCACTTGATCTTGTGTTATGAGATATGGAGAACACAGTCTCAATCTGCCCTCCAACAGTCAGTATTTTATAGACTTTTCTTGTGTCCCCTCTTATTCGTCTCCTTTGTAAAGGTAACGACCCCAGTCTTTTCAACCTCTCTCCATATCAGTTTCCAAAGGCCCTTGATCATTCTCATTGCCCTTCCCTGAAACCCTCTAGTTCTGCAATATCCTGGGTGAGAAGGGTGCCCAGTACTACACAGAGGAGACCACAGGAGGGTGAAACATTGACTGACTGATCTCGTGACACTGTATTTGCTGTATGATTTCCCATCCCACTCCTCCTAGAGCTCAGTGTTTTTCTTAGTTTCTGCCCATGCTTGCACTGTTAGCAGGGTTTCACGGAGTTGTGTACCATGATGCCCAGATCCCTGTCATGAGCTCATACAGTTAAATTAGAATCTTGTAAGGTGTTAGGCAAATACATTGACATAAACACTGCAGTTATTAACATCAACATTTATCTGCCATCATGTTGCCCATTGACCTGGCTTGGTTAGCTCCCTCTGAGGACTTCTCTGGACTTGACTATAACTGAAATAATCTCTATAAATGTTCCCATCTACTTCTTGACCCCTTTCTAGACTGTTAACATAGTAAATATTTTATATTTCACTTTATTATTTGCTATAAAGTGTGTAACCCCTTGCTGTGCTTCACTCTCTTCATAGGCACATTGAACATTTCTGAGCTCGATCAATCCATTGAGAACTTCATGGCAGCTTTCAACCTCACCCCCTCTGACCCTTCAACATTCATCCTAATGGGCATCCCTGGCCTGGAAGCTGCCCACATCTGGATTTCCATCCCTTTCGCTATGTTCTACATTGTCGGCCTGTTGGAAAATGTTACCCTTCTGTTTGTTGTAAGCAAAGAACAGACCCTGCACAAGCCAATGTACCTGCTGCTCTGCATGCTGGCACTCACAGATATCGCCACACCTACTTCTGTCGTGCCAAAGGCACTGTGTATATTTTGGTTCAATTTGAAAGGTATTACTGTGGGGGGCTGCCTTACCCAGATGTTCTTCCTTCACACAGTTGCTGTTATGCACTCAACCATCCTCGTGACAATGGCCTTTGATCGCTACATTGCCATATGTAACCCTCTGAGATACGCCACCATCCTCACCAAAGGACGAATAGCTAAGCTAGGATTTCTAGGTTTGATCAAAGCTGTTCTCTTCATTCTGCCTATGCCCCTTCTCCTGAACACATTGCCATTCTGTTCCAAACGCGTTATCCCCCACACGCACTGCGAACCTATAGCTGTGGCGAAGATATCGTGTGGGGATATTACAGTCAACAGGATGTATGGCTTAGTGATAGTGTTTGTAATTGTTGGGTTAGACCTGATGTTCATTGCCCTATCCTATGGTCTAATCATCAGGGCCCTCCTCAGAATATCCTCCAAGAAAGCCTACCAGAAAGCCCTCAACACCTGCACAGCCCACATCTGCGTGATGATTACGTATTATACTTCCGGGCTCTTCTCCCCTCTCATACACCGGTTCGGTCAGGACATCGCTCCCCATGTTCACATCCTCTTGGCTGACCTCTATTTACTCATCCCCCCCATGCTCAACCCTATTATTTATGGGCTCAAAACCAAAGAACTTCGTGACAAAGTGGGAAAATACACCTGCAGAATGTGATCACCTGGGACATTGAATTTAGCCTGTGTTACGAGAGGGAGAAAGGCGATCTCCTTGATAATCAAGGGTGCTCTGTCCCAGTTTGGCTGAGCTCAGCATTGTGTGGGATTCACAGTCTGAGAAGTTCCTCACACCTAATCTCTCATCACTCCATCACCCAGCACTGCTCTCTCCATTGCTGATTTCCCTCTCTCTGACCATCCCCTGACCTCTTTCAGCATGACCCATTAGCCTCAACCCCCTAACCCCCTGTCACATGGCTTTTCTTTAACTCTTACATTACCAACTCTTAGCTGCTACTGCAGCTTTCTGATGCAAGGTGGATTTCCATTAGTCCTTGCATGAACAGGGCTCTTTATCAGTTTGATGAACGGAAGCTGCAGTTTGAGATAGGCAACAAAAACTTTGAGAAACTATCATTTGTACAGTGTTATGATGAGTGACATTTACCTGATTTTTTTTTTACTTCCAATCCTTAAAGAAACCTGGAGGATAAACCAAATAAAGACTGACTGTAGCAAACTAATTCAACACAAAATGTGGACACTGACTACCATCCCTGAATGCAATTAGAAATAAATACTATAATAATGCCTTAGTTGTTTTTCATTACAAATGTTTTGGGCTACTTTGGGGCTTTTTAATGCCATTTTCTGATTGAAACGCCTGCCAACTCTCAGTCGGGATACAAGTACCAGTATTTTGAATTTAATTGTCATCTCATAGGTGTGTTGCTAATGTGAACAAACTCCTGCTGGGGCTTGTAGCTTTTTTTTAAATCAAATCTGTAGTAGGTGTGTAACAAAAGCTTTCATCTGTTACTTTATGTATAGACAAATCTGTTAATAAAACCCCTTTCTTTGAAGAAAGCGATGGGGCTACTTTCAGGTGAGCTGTTAAATGACTTTGGGCTTCTAATGCAGTGGAATTCTGGCAATCCCAGCCAGACCCTGCAGCACTGCAGAGCTGAGGCAGAGTGGGGAGCTGCAGCTGGAGCAGCACAGGAGAACGGGTCCTGGGTCAGCAGAGACCAGCAGCTCCAAAGGAGCCAGGGCTGAGCTACAGAGGGGAGCTGCGGGGCCAGAGCCAGGATAGAGGATGCCGGCCGTGCCACAAGTATCACAGCAGCCGAGAGCAATGAGCAGCTGGGGAGAGCAAGGTAGGTCCATGGGATGAGGGCCCAGCAAAGGGAGATGTCGCCCGACAGGAGGGCTTTCAAGGTCTGACTCAGGGATGGGGATGGGACTTGAACCCAATGTGAGGGCAGGTGCTGGGAAGAAGGGCCCTGCCACCTAAAATCTGTAGGCTCTGCTGGCCTTCTGTACCCGTGGGTGCCACTCGCAGTATCTTGTGGGTATCTTCATTATACAAACTCCCTCCCGCCCCCATAGCCATCTATAGCAGTGGAATAGCTGACATGGTTACTCTTTCAATTATCTTTGCTGGGCACAGCAATCCTCACAGGCTGTCTGAAAATGACTGAAGGCCAAAGGCAGAAATGATACAAATAGTGGAAAGTGTCTTTGGTATGTGTGATAGGTGCTGGTCTGCCAAGGTATAATGCTGCACCTGTTCTACTTAGCTCATGATGGGAGAAGTTCCTTTGCAAATAGAATCTCTAAAAACTTTACAGGTTTTTCTGTTTTTAAATGATAGCTGGCATTGTGGGGCCTTGTAGCAGAGGCCTGGGCTAAAATAATCAAAACTTTGCAGCTATAAAGCAAAGTTAAGTCTGAGCAAGAGGCAGCTCACAGAATCTGTCAAGAACAGGGCTGATATTGCAGAAACACACACTGCTAAGTAGTGTTAGATATAAAACTATAGACACAAACACATTCCAGGAAGGTGGCACCAGAACACCTCTACACCAAACACACTCCTCAATGAGAATAGGAACACGCTGATCCATCTTAAAGTTAAGGTCAGGGATAACAGCATAATGGATGGAGATGTCCAAGGTAATGTGCAGTCCCTGGATACATCAATGGTTGACACCCTAATACTTCAAAGGGTGGCATCCTGATACACCAGGAGCAATATGTAACTAGTTCGTATTGGCGTATAAAAATGTATCTCAGAGGACGTGTCTTTGTCTGGCGTAGGTGATAGTGGAAAGTCCTGCCACTAACTGAGCTAGTCCATTGCAACAGGCATACACGTGTTAGTGTATCTGTAACAATTGAGCAGGGCATTAGGACCACACTTCACTGTCAATAAACCTGACCAAATCCCTTCTCTAAGAACTGAGTCTGTGGATTTATTGGGCAGCTCAGTTGGAGCTGGCTGTATGGGCTATCTGGCCAGAGTCAGTACAGCACACAGCAAGAACATACACACACAGCCAAACATCTGTCAACAGTGCCCAATATGTAACTACCAGAGAACTGGTCCAGCTCATTGAGGCACATCAAATGGGCTCAATTGGAGTTTTGGTCTTCAGCCCTTGGAATCAGTGTCCAGGGTGAGCCTGGCTCAGAACCCCATCGAAGCATCAGAACCTCAACAAGACATCAAATCCCTCCCCAACTGCCACCTGTGCACCCGGGCGTGTTGTTCTCAGCACTGTAAACCTAACAATAAACCCCACCAAACCCACAATTCCCCCACGCAGCAGCTGCACACATGCTGAGTGGGCAAAGGAAACTGTTCCAAGAGGCGCTGCGGCAGGCTGGATTTGGGGGAAGCATCATTTCCACATTATACCTAAAACCCTGCTAGCAACAAAGGATTCATCTGTAGAATCCATGGGTCTGGAGCGGGTGCACGACAGAGGCAGCCAGGCATGTCACTGATGACCAGCATGGGCAAGTCACCTTGTGTAGTTTAGGCAGAGCTGCTGTGGCGCGTGCCCAAACCTCTTGTCCGTATTTTACTCCTCACAAGTAAAGAAACACCCGTTAAAGCATCAGAGAGACTTGGAAAAGTACCAAAGCTCTCAGATTCTAGCAGAGACTTTAAGCATCTGAGGTGGATCCTGCATTGGAAGAACAGAACTTGGTGATTTTCCATAACACTTGGATGATCCACATCCCATCTCAGGAGGACACAGAGACCCCTGGACGGAGGATTCTGAGGCAAAATTCTGTATAACTCTCCTCTACGCTACCCCATGTCCTGCACCTCAGCTTCGCTCTTTGCTGGAGCCCAGGCCAGTGCTCTGTCTTGTCAGGATTTTTCAGAAAGTGTTTCACAGAGTGAAATTTTGGGGCTATTGTATGTAAAACCCTGACAAAGAGATGTCAATTGTTCCTAGTCAGTTTCAAGGAGAGAGAACCATACATCTGTTAATGGAGATTCCCTACATCCTACTAAGGAAGGAAGAATGGATGATGGTAAAGTACAAGCAGAATCTGTTGAGAAACAGTCAAAGGGAAAAATTCCCATAGTGAATGGCAATTAACATAGGGTAGGTTCAGAACTTAAAATAGTGAAAGAACAAGTTAAAATTTACTTAGCAAGTTAGATATATTCAGCAAACCAGTGATTTTCAAACTATTGTACTGGTGACCCCTTGCACAAGTGGTATAGAGAAAGTAAACAAGGAAATATTATTTACTCCTTCTCATAATATAAGAACAAGGGGCCACTAATCAAAATTAATAGGTAGCAGGTTTAAAACAAACACAAAGTATTTTTCACGCAACACACTGTCAACCTCTGGAACTCCTTGCCAGAGGGTGTTGTGAAGGCCAGTACTACAATGGGGTTCAAAAGGGAGCTAGATAGATTCATGGAGGATAGGTCCATCAATGGCTATTAGCCAGGATGGGCAGGAATGGTGTCCCTGGCCTCTGTTTGCCAGAAGCTGGGATTGGGTGACAGGGCATGGATCACTTGATGGTAACCTGTCTGTTCATTCCCTCTGGGGCACCAGCCATTGGCCCCTGTCAGAGGACAGGATACTGGGCTTGATTTGATCTGACCCAGTATGGCCGTTCTCAGATTCTTATGTAATAGTGACATAGCTGGGCCCAGGATTACTGGGAGGATGAACCAGTCTCATTCTGGTCACTTAAGACTGGGGCTAGGGTGTCCCCACTCTGGGGTACTCTCTTCACACTGGATGCTTCCCTGACCCACTGAGCACTACATTAAGTTCAAACCAAATATATTTTATTAAACAGCAACTGTAAAATAATAAGAAAAAAATGGGAAAGGTTCAAGGTAAGGAGGAGCCCTGGTCTGTGAGCATAGGGACATCACAAACAGCTGTCCCTGGGATGTAAGGAAAGTTCACAGCCTGTTCCTCACACACCCCTGCCTCCTGCCCAGGCCCTGCCTGCGCTGCATGAGACTTGCTCAAACAGTGGCCACAGGCCCTGACGGTCTAGGTGACAGGACTCTTCTCCCCAGCAACTGCCTGCCCCATAGCCACACTTCCCAGTCCAGCCTTCAAGGGCCTCTTGTCTGGTGACGTCTCCCTGCCCGTGGCCCCCACCTTGCTCTCCCCACCGCTAATTGTGCTCGGCTGCCATGTTACTTGTGGCACGGCCGGCATCCACTATCCTGCATCTGGCCCCACAGCTCCCTGCTATAGCTCAGCCCTGGCTCCCCGTTAGTGCAGCAGGTCTGTGCAGACCCAGCTCCCAGTTCTGGTCTGTGGCAGCTCCCCACTCTGCCTCCAGCCCAGCTCTCCTTCTGGGCTCCTTCTCACTGGCCCCTGTGTTTCTGGCTGCTGCTGCTCTGCCTCCGGCTCAGCTTGAGGTGGTTTGTCAGAATTCCACTGCATGTGTAGCCCCAAAATAAGGTGAAAAGTAACCTAAGGGTAGACCAAGCTATTTCTTGAAACAAAGTTTGTTTGTTTTTAATTCAGACATTCATCTATACATCAAAAAACAAATTAAAGCTTTTCATTACATACCTACTACAGATTTGATTTTTTTTTAAAGCTGCAACCCCCAGCAGGAGTGTGTCTACATTAGCAACAAATATGTGAGATGACACTAACATTCAAAGTCAAAACCCCAGTACTTGATTGTATCTGTTTGACAGTTGGCAGGTGTTTTAATGAAAAAAATCCTGTAATAATAGTGTAAAAAAAGCCCATCCAAATGAGCCCAAAATATATGTAGTGTAAAAACATCAATGACATTCTTATATTATTTGCATTCAGTGAAAAAGTCACTATATTTTTGTTGTTAAAAGAGTTTTTTAAGACAACAACATTTCATCCTTGCTGGTTTTTAGAAGCAGAAGAGAATCTCTGCTCTGTGCAAACGTTTCTTCCATTGATGCAAAGTCTTCACAACAGATTTTGTGTTGTTGCCTGTATGCCCTAAAATGAGGAATGTTTTCTAAACGTTCCCCTTGCATCTTGTTCGTAGGTTTTTTTAATTTAATCAGGTTCCTGTGAGAAAACATTCTTTCACCTGCAGTGTTGCTAAACAATAGAAATAGCAATGAAGCCAAGCTGACTAAAGTCATGGATGCAGCTGGGGCTGCATCCATGGGTTCGCGACCTTCAACCCAAAACTGCTCATCTTGGCTGTTCTGAATATGAGGCCAGTGAGCCATAGGCAACATTCTTCACCACCATACAATGACAGGAATGAGATATCAGCCAATCTAGGATGTGAAAGACTTAGTATTTCGAGTGACTCAATCACCTGAACATTTGGTGGCAATCTCTATATCATCTGTTTCACAAACTGTAAAATGAAAGGTTGACACCTACTATTCACATCTTGGACAATGGGAATGGTTTGTGTAGTTTTAAATTTCCAGCTGAAAGCGAATCCAAAATCAATTGTGCCAAGTGTTAAGCTTTGGACTCCCAGGCAATGTTATAGTTTAACACAGCAGTCCCCTGAACACATTTTTGAGAAACCCCAGCAGGAGCAACTTAAATATTTCACTCCAGGCAGTGTCAGGAATCAGTCAATGGGAACACAGCAATTTTGTCTTGTCTAACACTGCAGTTGATTAAACTGAAGCACACACAGACATAAGCAATTGGTTTAGAATAGTCTGGAACTGTACTGAGTAATTAACAGCAGATTTGCAATGGTCAGTTGCTCAGCTGCTGGGGTGAAGGGTGTGAGGGAAAAGGTCTCTCAAGATGGCTTCAAAGGACTGCTCCAAAGTGCACTGTATTAGCTAATCTTGTATAACTTTTACAAAACTCATAGTGACCCCATCGGACCATCACTATTCCTAACTTACAATAAACTTCTAATATCACAGGCATCTAGACTCAAGGTTTTTTCATCCATTTATATTCTTCAATTCTCACTGACTTGCATCCGACGAAGTGGGTATTCACCCACGAAAGCTCATGCTGCAAAACGTCTGTTAGTCTATAAGGTGCCACAGGATTCTTTGCTGCTTTTACAGAACCAGACTAACACAGCTACCCCTCTGATAATTCTCACTTATTTACTTGTCTGTCCACTCCCCCCATTCTGATGAGCAGAAACTACCAGCTAGATTTTAACCTTGCATCTAAAACCCTGCTTTCCAATTAACCCTGAACTATGTGATGTTCTACTGTATTAATTCATAGCTGTTGAGTGTATACCCTCTTGTTGCAATTGGCTTCATCTCAATGTGGGGTACACACCCCTCAAATCCAGAGTAATACATTCCAGTTCTCAAAAACACAATTTCACAACTTTCACCAATAATCTCTAGTAGAATGTCCTCAATTCCTGCAGCAGTCTTCTTGTATGAGTACTTTCCATTAGAAACATTTGGTTTATCCTCCAGGCTTTCTGATGGATTGGATGTAGAAATATCAGGTAAATTTTGTTCACCAGATCACTGTACATATGATTTAAAAGTTTACCATTGTACTTGTGTTCTTTCTCTTTGCTATCAGAAAACAAAGCTTCAGTTCATCAAACTCATTAAGAACCCTGTTCACACAGCTTTTAATCAACCACCACCTTTTTTCACAAAGCTGCAATATCTTCTGATAGTCTAGAAGTCAAAGCAATGGTGACTCCAAGAGAACAGGTGATGGTCCGAGAGAGGAAAGTGAGCAGCAGAGAGAGCTGTGCTTGGTGATGGAGTGATAAGATGTTAGACTTGAGGAGTTTCTCATATTTTCAACTTCCACAATGCTAAGCTCAGCCAAACTGGGACAGAGTATCCTTGATTAACTGGGATGTAGTCTTTCCCCCTTTTCTCAGGCATGTTTAAAGTCAGTGGCCCTAGGCAATCACCTTCTGCGGGTGTATTTGCCCACTTTGTCACGAAGCTCTTTGGTTTTGGCCCCATAAATTATAGGGTTGAGCATGGGAGGGGCAACAAAATAGAGATTGGCCAACAGGATGTGAATGTGGGGAGCGATGCCCTGACCATACCGATGTGTCAGAGAGGAGAAGATGAAGGGAGGATAAAACATCAACATCACACAGATGTGGGCTGTGCAGGTGTTGAGGGCTTTCTGGTGGGTTTTCTTTGAGGATATTCTGAACAGGGCCCTGATTATCAGGACGTAGGACAGGGTAATGAGTGTCAGGTCTAACCCAGTGCACACAACCACTACCACCAAGGCATACATCCTGTTTACTGTGGTGTCCCCACATGAAATCTTTGCAACAGCTATGTGATCGCAGTACGTGTTTGGGATAATGCGGTTGGCACAGAATGGCTGCCTGCTCAGGAGCAGAGGCAGGGGCAGAACAATGAGAACAGCTCTCATCAAAGCCGCTAGACCTAGCTGAGCTATCCGTGTGTTGGTGAGGATGGTGGTGTATCTCAGAGGGTTACATATGGCAACGTAGCGATCGAAGGCCATTGTCACGAGGACGGCTGACTGTATAGCAGAAACCGTGTGAAGGAAGAACATCTGGGTGAGGCAGCCACCCACAGTAATGCTGGTCAAATTGAACCAAAATATACACAGTGCCTTTGGCACAACGGAGGTCGACATGGCCATGTCTGTGAGTGCCAGCATGCAGAGAAGCAGGTGCATCGGCTTGTGCAGGGTCTGCTCTTTGCCCACAACAAACAGAACCATGAAATTTCCCAACAGGCTGATAATGTAGAACATAGAGAAAGGGATGGAAATCCAGATGTGGGCAGCTTCCAGACCAGGGATGCCTGTTAGGAAGAATGTTGAAGGGTCAAAGGGGGAGAGGTTGAAAGCTGCCATGATGTGGTCGATGTGTTGATAGGAATCAGAAATGCTCAAGATGCCTATGAAGGGAGAGAAACAGAGAGAGGAGGGTTACACACTTTGTAACAAATAGGTACAGTAAATATCTTATAGTTATTTAAAATCCAGAAAGCGGAGTGAGCAGTGACATGGCAACATTTACTCCTCATAGATATTAAAAAGTTATAATTAAACTATTAACTCAGGACAGGGATGTGGCTATCATGGGTGGAGGCATAGCTCAGTGGTTTGAGCGTTGGCCTGCTAAACCCATCGTTGTGAGTTCAATCCTTGAGGGGGCCACTTAGGGATCCGGGGCAAAAATTGGTCCTGCTAGTGAAGGCAGGGGGCTGGACTCAATGACCTTCCAGTTCTAAGAGATTGGTATATCTCCAATTATTACCTTATGGTACACAGCGCTGTGAAACCCTACCCAAAGTGCAAGCACAGACAGGAGGAGTGGGATGGAGAATCCTTCAGAAAATACAATGTCATGAAGTCACTGACTCAATGTTTCACCATTCTCTAAACTCTTCTGTGTAGTACTGGCTACTCCTGTCACAGGATATTGCAGAACTAGAGGGAATCACTTATTGTTCTGGGCTATGACTTTGTGCTCAAAGGAATGGGCATGAGGGTTACAAGGGTTTTTGTTTTTAGCGCTACAGGCTGCACCTCTGTCACTTCTCCGGTGTCTTTTGGTGAGACAGTTTCTTGCAGGCACACAGCTTTGTCTGAGACATAAGTTACAGGTGTTAATTGAGAAGAGACATTCAGCTGCTAACCCTTCTCATGCCTGAATATCAATGAAGTTTGCTGATGACAGAAAAAAATGAGGGATCGTAAATAATGATGGTCACTGATTCAGAGGAATCTGGACTGTTTTGTAAACTGGGTCAAAGTAAAAAATACATGTTCTAATATGACCATATATACAACTAGGAACAAAGAATGTAGGTGATCCTTACCTGATGGGGGACTATTGTGGGAAGTGCAGTGATTCTGAAGAGATAATAATCTAAACGTGAGCTCCCAGTGCAACCCTGAGGCCTAAACAGCCAATGAGATCCTGGGATGCTAATCAGGGGAATCTCAAGGAGAGGCAGCACAGTTATTTTACCTCTGTATTTGGCACTGGTGCCACTGCTGCTGGACTCCTGTGTCCAGTTCTGGTGTCCAGGATTAAAGATGGATGTTGATACACTGATGAGGATTCAGAGAAGAATCAGAAGAATTAGTAAAAGATTAGCAAACCTGCCTTATAGTGATAGACTCAAAGATCTCAATCTATTTAGTGTAACAAAGATTGTGAAATGGTGATTTGATAACAGTCTGTAAGTACCTGCATGGGGAACAAATATTTAATAGTCCTTTCAGCCTTGCATACAGAGGTGTAACATGATCCAGTGTCTGGAAGCTGAAGTTAAAGAAATTCTGACTCGAAATAAAGTATACATTTTAAAATGGTGAGAGTAGTTAACCATTGGAACAATTTACCAAGGGTCTTGGAGGATTCTTCATCATTGAGAAAGTTCGAATCAGAGTTGGATGTTTCCATAAAAGATCTGCCCTAGGAATAGCTTTGGGGGTATGTTCTACAAGCCTGTGTTATACAGACAAGAAGATCACAGTGGTCCCTTCTGGCCCTGAAATCTCCAGACATGTCTCCAGGAGTCAGCTAGAGGCATTTTTTTTCTATCCGTGACCATTTTGAATTTAGGCTCAAGGGGAGAAATTCTCATGTGACTATGGCGCCTTCAAAGCATTACAGTACGTGTGTGTTTCACGAGTCTGAGGGTCCTATGAGGCACTGCATGGATGAATGTTTTAGGTGAAAAAAATGACTTGAGCCATAAAATCTCTGCACTGAGGAATAAGTGTACAACCCTTGCCAATATTGAGTGACAGAGCTGGCTGGCAAATGGCACCAGAGCATCTGTTCTTTACCATCTCTGTCCCAGGGGCGCACCCCTTCAGTCTGCTACCAGGGATTCCTGCACGTGGCAGCTGTACTTATCTAGACCCCATATTTCCCAGAGTTGCAGCTCTTGTTATATAATGTGCATGCTTCGCAGCTCCCAAGTTGTTCCTGTGTAGCAGTCCTTGAAGCACCCTGCGGTGTGTGTGGGTGTAACAAGAGAAGCTGCCCAGGTGCCTGCCTTGGCATTTACCACTCCTGTGTGAGATTTCTCAGCAGTGAGACACAGTCACTGATGACCCTGCAGCCAAGGGAGCAGGTGTAATGGGAGGCGCCTCACCCCTGCAGAGGAAGAACTGTGTGGAGTGTGAGGAGGCTTGGAGGTTGTGCGAGCCAGGGATGATTGGGGACCATGGAGAAGACAGTGGAGACTAGTGTACTGTTGGAATCAGGGCAGCCTGGGATGGGGAAGGAGAGTACGAACGGGGGAATCAGAATATAATGGGGAATTGAATCAATTGATGAGCAAAGATCAGGCATTTCACTGGTGAATTTACATAATTAATATTCACAACAACAAGCATTGGAAACAAAACTGAGTAAAGATTGTGACACCTATGCTGCAGTTCTGTGGTTTGGCAGGACAAAGAGAATCTGACAACCCTGCCCCCCCAAACACACTCTCGGCCAAGGAAGGTCCCTCCCTGCCTACATAACCCTGAGTGCTCCATGTCTGCCCATGTATACCCCGCTCCAGGCCCCAGAACCACAGTGCTGGCTACCTGTCCATGTAAGTTCCCCACCCCCACAACTTCCAGCCCTGCCACACCAGGATATCCCTTACCCAGGACCAAAACCAGATGCCAGACCCCATAACGAGAGAAACACCTCCTCAGACAAGGTTAAACTCAGTGTCTGCCTGCCCCGGGGAAAAGGGGGAGATCAGCCTGAACTGCCTTTCTGGGGGCAAAGAGAATCCCAGCAGCAGCTCAGCCTGTGCAGGGATGGAGAGATGGACAGAACTGGCCGGATGGAGAGAGGACGTGGAGATTAAAAGTGCCAGCATGGGTATCTCTTCCTCAAATCAACACAAAGCTTTAACGTATTGCAGCCCCTTTGAAACCCAGACACCCCTTCCTGAAGCTGCTTTTCCATGTTGGCAATTGCTGCTGGTAGCGCCGGCTGGCAGGTGCCGCTTCCGCACCTGCCGCCCTGAGGGGAAGCGGCTGTTTTCACTGAACCCCGCTAGCTACGCTACTGCCACACACCCAAATTGAGCTACTTGAGGGCTTACCTAAGCCACGCAAGTACAAACAGCAGACACCAGGCATGAGAGGGCTTTCCCTTCACCCTCTCACCTGATTCTTGTCACACACAGACAGAAAGCAGAAAACCAGGAGTCCCAAGTGCAGGCAATGTGATGTTTATTCACGTTAGTGTCCAGCAAGCACATGTACCAGAAATCTGACACCGCAGAACCTTGTTTCCCGGTGTCCCTTCTCAGCTCTGATGCCACAGAGCCTCTACCTGTATCCCCCCTTCCCAACCCTGAAGCCATAGAGCCTTGTTTCTCAGTGTCCCGACCTCCCCCCTCCTTATCAGGTATAATTATCTTATTTGTTCCATTATACTGACAAATCCATATGGCCAGGCAGAAACAACACACACGGTGTCTTTGTCCTTTTGTCACATGCATTAGCATAAGATATAAGAATATAAAGATATAAGAGTATCAAAAATCAAACAGGCAATCTAGAACCAGAATTCTGTCTCAGATGAAGATACAGGCCTGAATCTTACATAGTCACTAGCACATCTAACACTCCACCTGATTTTTGTTTCTCTTTTCTTCTGGGACCCTCCTGCCCAGGTATCCCGGGAAGAGCATAGGGTACAGGGTGGCACATTTCCAGAAAGGGCCAGGTATCAAGGTGGAATGTGTGGGTGCTCCATTTGCCCCACTACCCCCTGTGCAGTACGATGTCCTGCACCTTCCTGCATACACACATACTGCAAGTTTCAAATTAGAGTTCCAGACTTCCCACAGCAATGGGCCTGAGAAGGGTGGGTCTGGGCTATCAGTTATACTGTGGTGGAGGACCTACATCACTTTGTGGTACAATTAGCAGTTGTGCTTTATGATCTATGCCCTCCTTAATCACTGCAGCACACATAGCCATAATAATCCACAGTAACACTGAGAGCCCTGACCATTGTAAAATTGTCCATCACCTGCGCCACCACCAGAAGCTCTGCTTCTCCTCTTTGGACACGGTTAAGATTCTTTTAACACCATTCTGGAGAATATACTGTAAATGTGTCCAATTGTTGACTGCTCTATCAAGCTGTTCCTGCAAGTTTTGCATTTTCCCTTTAGAATGGCTACAAAGAAACCAAGAATTTTCTTCCATAGCACTTTTAAAAACATTTTTACAACTTTTAACTGCTTAATTCCCTCCAGTCTCTGCAGAGTTAACTTTTTACTCTTTTTTTAATAACTTGCTTATTTCCCAAAATTACATCTTCATTTACTCAGATTTTAGCATTCCAAGTATTGTTCCAGGGATCTGAATTCCCCATGGCTGTACTTACTGCTTCCCTTATTCATGCCACTATGCCCCTTAGGCTCCCAACCACAACCTGTTTTCTGATCTCTTTATCTGTTGCCTGCCTGCTTGTCTGGGCCTGATCCTGCTTTCCTCCCTGAACCCTGGAACCATTCTTGAGCCCTTAGCACTAACAGGCAACTCACCAAAATCCTGCTCAGCAGAGAGAGGAAATCTTCTTACTGAGACAGCAAAGCAGAACCCTGAGAATCAGTGCATGAATCTCATGTCTCATACTCGGTGTCCTGGAGCGCAATCTTTATGATTTCCCTGAACAGTCCCAGTGAACTCTCAGGTTGGCCAGGACTCCCAGACAATTCCCTCGGATCCATGAGCAGAGAGAAGAGCAGAAAATAGACCCTGGAGAACTTTAGCCTGAGAGCCTCCCTAGGGAATGAAGAAATGATTCAGCAAAACCAGGAGCTCAGATTGTCAGGGCAAACTGAGTCTTGCAGACTGTTCAGCCTAGAAATTGATGATGGCATTCTTTCTGTGTGTAATGTACGACCATCTGCTCTATGTGTGGGAATGGTGCCACAAGATATGGGACCAAATATGGATATTTTCAACTGATGATAGCAGCGTACCATTGCATGCTTCCCTTGAAGTTTTAATATCCAGTCCATTCACCTCTAATTCACTGCCAACCTGTGGAGACAAAATGACATGATCCTGAATTGATGCAGGCCAAAGGGCATGGAAAATGTAGGGCGAACAATAATAATAATGTGACTAAGATGCTCTCAGCAGCTTTTTTTCATCTTTACCAAGAGAGTTCATACGGGGTGAAATGAACTTTAAAGAGAAGAGAGTTTGAGATTTAGATAAAACAGAGTAACTTTAGGTACTGTGTTAAATTTATTCTGTTGTGAATTGTAAGGAAAGCTTTGCTAAGACCCAAAAGAAGCATAGATGGTCTACTCTCTGCATCAGCTAAGCATCAAATTTCAATACTGTTTTGGTCTCTCAGAAATCGATGCAGAAATGGGTTGTGCTATCCTGCATCAGCACTAGTACCATGGGGCTTCTCCTCTCACTGTGTGATTCCTTCACCACTCCCAGGGCCAAAATGACCTGGAGTTCATCTCACATGAAATCCTCCATTTTTATGAGGGAACAGCCATGGAGTTTACCCAATCTGTTGCCCTGGGGCCATTTCACTATGGTGGTATTTTAGGTATGTGTGTCCTGCTGGGATGAGAACACAGCGGTAAAGTAAACAACCAACTGCTACATGTAGATTTGGGCGGGGGCTATAGTCCCTCCCCCAGGTGTGTCACAGGTTCCTGGGGGCCTAATTTGGGCTCCAGAAAGTTTGAGTGCAATGGGTTGTCACGCCAGGGTGCAGTCTGGGAGCCATGGGAACCGCTGCACCCCTCTAACCACCCAGCTGGGCTGACCCTTTTTCACACTGCTTTGCTGGTGATTTAGCCTCTCCAGGCCCTGTTATCACCCAACACGACAGCAGATGGCGCCACACACCCAAATGGAGCTACCTGGGAGCTTACCTAAGCCACCCAAGTACAAGCAGCAGACACCAGGTGTTAGAGGACTTTCCCTTCACCCTCTCCTCTGGCTCTGGCCATGCAGACCGAAAGCAGAAGACCAGACGTCCCAAGCGCAGGGGATTAGTTTCCAGCAAGCATGTGTATCATAACTGTGACGCCACAGAGCCTTTACCCATATCCCCCTCCCAGCTGTGACCCCACAGAGCCTTGTTTCCCAGGGTCCCAACCTGCCCCCTCCTTACCAGGCTTAATTATCTTATTTGTTCCATTATACCAACTAAACCATCTGGCCAGGCAGAAACAACACACACAGAGTCTTTGTCCTTTGTTCACCCACATATATAAGAATATATAGACATAAGAGTGTCACAAATCAAATGGGTAAATAAGACCCAAAATTCTGGCTCAGGTGAAGACACAGACCTGAATCGTATGTTGTCACTAACAGTCCTAACACTCCGCCCCTTGTTTTCTTTTCTGGGACCCTCCTGCCAAGGTGTCCCGGGAAATGCATAGGGCACATGGTGGCACATTTCCTGAAAGGGCCAGTTATACGATGGAATGTGTCCATGCTCCATTTACCCCACTGCCCCCTGTGCAGTATGATGCCCTGCATCTTCCCTCTTACAGGCTTACTCCAAGGATTCCAGTTAGTGTTCCAGACTTCCCACAGCAATGGGCTTGAGAAGGTTGGGTCTCGGTTATCTGTTACACTGTGGTGGAGGGCCCACCTTGCTTTATGTGTTATAATCAGCGGTTGTGCTTTGAGTTTCTGTACCCTCCTTAACCACTGCAGTATATATTGCAGAATTAGTATACTTAATAATAGGCCAATAGCCATAATGATCCACAGTGAGCCCGAGTCCGGACCATTGTAACGTATTCCAGCATCCGGGCCACCACCACCAGAAGCACTGCTTCTCCTCCTTGGACAGGGTTAAAATTATTTCAACACCATGCTGGAGAATACATTGTAAATGTATCCAATTGTTAGCTGTGCCATCAAGCTGTTCCTCCAGGTTTTGCAAATCAGATATTAGGAATGGCAATATACAAAAACCTGTAGGAGGTAATAATTGGAGACATACCAATCTCCTAGAACTGGAAGGGACCTTGAAAAGTCAAGTCCAGCCCGCTGCCTTCACTAGCAGGACTCATAACCCTGGGTTTAGCAGGCCCATGCTCAAACCACTGAGCTATCCCTCCCCACTTCAATCTCCCTGGAGTCACAATAGCAGATTTAAAGGTAGCCATCCTGCAGCAAAAAACTTCAGGACCAGACTCCAGAGAGAAACTGCTGAATTCCAGTTCATCGGCAAATTTGACACCATCAGCTCAGGATTAAACAAAGACTGTGAATGGCTAGCCAACTACAAAAGCAGTTTCACCTCCCTTGGTGTTCACACCTCAACTGCTAGAAGAGCGCCTCATCCTCCCTGATTGAACTGACCTCGTTATCTCCAGACTGATTCTTGCCTGCATATTTATACCTGCCTCTGGAAATTTCCACTACATGCATCTGACAGAGTGAGTATTCACCCACGAAAGCTCATGCTCCAATACATCTGTTAGTCTAGAAGGTGCCACAGGACTCTTTGTTGCTCTTTACACAAAGGGTATTCTTTAGACAACAATATTTTTCATGAAGCTGCAACATTTATTTATCCCCAACAAGCTGAAGGGGAGGGCAAGGAATGACACTTATCTATCAAGTGAAGAAACGGTGCCTGCCTGTGACTCTGCTCCTTAATACCATACTAGCACACCAGCGGTCTCCCAGGTCTCTTCATAACATTACATATCCCAAAAAGTTGTTTGGTTTCCCAACTGTCCCCCAGATTCCATACACCCAACCCTGTGTTCCCTGCTGCCATGTGTTTACAGTGACAATTCCATATGTGTCACCTCACTCAGCAATTACATTGATGCGTCAATCCTTAGAATCACAGAATCATAGAATATCAGGGTTGGAAGGGACCTCAGGAGGTATCTAGTCCAACCCCTGTTCAAAGCAGGACCAACAGCAACTAAATCATCCCATCCAGGTCTTTGTCAAGTGAGGCCTTTAAAACCTCTAAGGATGGAAATTTCACCACCTCTCTAGGTAACTCCTTCCAGCGCTTCATCACCCTCCTAGTGAAATAGTGTTTCCTAATAACCAACCTAGACCTCCCGCACTGCAACTTGAGACCATTGATTCTTATTCTATCATCTCCGCGTAAGTCATGTGCCTCAGCCCCCTAATCATTTTCATTGGCCTCCACTGGAATCTCTCAAATTTGTCCACATTCCTTCTCTAGTGGGGGTAGGGGATGGACCAAAATTGGACACAATACTCCAGGTGTAGCCTCACCAGTGCCGAATGGAAGGGAACAATCACCTACCTCGATCTGCTGGCAATGCTCCTACTAATACAGACCAATATGCTGTTGGCCTTCTTGGCAACTAGGGCACACTGCTGACTCATATCCAGCTTCTCGTTCACTGTCATCCCCAGGTCCTTTTCTGCAGAACTGCTGCTTAGCCGGTCAGTCCCCAGCCTGTAGCAGTGCATCGGATTCTTCCTTCCTAAGTGCAGGACTCTGCACTTGTCCTTGTTGAACCTCATCAGGTTTCTTTTGGCCCAATTCTCCAATTTGTCTGTGTCACTCTGGACCCTGTCCCTGCCCTCCAGCGTATCTACCTCTCCCCGCATCTTAGCGTCATCTGCGAACTTGCTGAGGGTGCAATCAGGACCGGCTCCAGGGTTTTTGCCGCCCCAAGCGGTGGAAAAAAAAAAGCCATGATCGCAAAACCCACAAAACAATAGAGGTCACTTTAGATAAGGAAAAGGCCAAGTGTAAGGGGATTGTTTTTAAAGACATCCGGGGGTGGCAAATTGAAGACATGGTAGCATTACAAAAGCTGGGGAAAGCAGCCCACACCCTGGATGTTAAGTGAGTGGGTCCGTACTCCATTGTGAACCGCATCTCCTTGGTAATGTATCAGCTACAGCTACCAGGTAAATTAAAATGGGCACATGTCAATCAGCTCAAAATATATGTTTCTCCCTAGGTTTCTGGCAATGGCATCATGGACTTCAGTTGTGGACCAGCCTCCTGCCTGGACCATCCGGGTTTCCAGCTGGCCATGGGATTCTTGGGATGATCATAATTATGAGGTGGGAAAATACCTCCAAAGGGTCTCCCTGGCGAGCTGCTGGTGGGGTCCGAGCCATCGTGTGGCACAAGGCTGGAGGGGAGGTGCTTTGGAGACAGGGCATAGTCTGGATAGACATGGCAGGGCCACAGCAAAATACCTGGTGGGTGGCCCTGAGCCGCCCCTGGATTCCAGGGGGACAAACCCTGTTCCAACTGTGCTGGCCTGGAGTGGAAGTGGAATGGGAATCCCTCTGGCAAGCAAAGCATTTTCTGATCTCAGTAATATTGTTGTTGTAACCTCCTAAACCAGGCAAACAATATCCATGACAAAAGCCAGGGAGAGCTTTAATGGGACAACTAATAATTTAGGGATTTTTCATCTGTGTGTCAGTTTCCCAAATAGGCGGATTTGTGTTGTTCTTTTTCTTTCCCTCTTGCTTTGTTAACAGGACAAAGTAGTAACAGCAAGAGCCCAGGGATACCCCGAACAGGAGTGATGGGACTGCTCTTGCTGCTTCAAGCCTGCAAAATTCATCAGGGCAAGTTCATGTATGTATGGTGGCCCATATCTATGGGAATCCTTGGGTGTCCGATGTTTTTGTCCTTTGTTAATTTTACCAATGTTCAGAATCAGCCATGGTGGAATAAAAGGTCAATTATCCATAGGGAACTGAACAAAGAACTGAATATGTTCTCCATAGGTCTGGAACAGATCCGTAACTGTAGGGTGCACCTCAGAACAGATGTGGGCAAACTACGACCTGCAGGCTACAACTGGCCCACGGGACTGTCCTGCCTGGCCCCTGAGCTCCCGGCCAGGGATCCTAGTCTCCGGCCCCTCCCCTGCTGTCCCCCTTCCCCCGCAGCCACGCCGCCACGCGGGCTGCACTCTGGCCCGACGCTTCTGCTGGGCAGCGTGGGGAATCTTTTACCCCATGGGCTTCCCAAAGATGTTTCCTTGTCCTTGCCAGGAAGTTAGTTTCCGAATCCATAAGGATGTCACAGGGCCAACTTACCCTGGCAAAAATGTCTGTCAATGGCTGGCTCACACTTTTAGCACTGGTGTTGCTTAGAGATATTGCTTCCAGCCATTGGGTGGCAAAATCCATGAAGGTCAGTATGTACAACTTTCCTCTGGGTGTCTTCTTAGGGAAAGGACCCAGAATATCCACAGGTACATGCTGAAATGGAACCTCAATTATGAGGAGTGGCTGAAGAGGGGTCTTGACCTAGTCTTGGGACTTTTCCACTCTCTGGCACACCTCACAAGTTAGAAACATCCTTGCCCATCCCCTCCCAGTGGTATGACTTCCCCAAATGGTCTTTGGTCTTCTTCACCCCAGCATGGCCACTAGGGTGATCGTGGGCTAAGCTCAAGAGCTTTTCCTTATACTTAGTTGGAACTACCAACCGTCTCTGAGGATGCCAGTCCTCCTTGTGCCCACCAGAAAGGGCCTCTTTGTATTAGAGTCCTTCTATAACAAACCTGGACCTACTAGAAGAGCTGAGAGGTGGTGGGTTGCTCTGTGTCACTGTCCAAGCACCCTTGAGTCTCTCATCTGCTTCCTGCTAGGCCTGGATGCTTGTCCCATTGATGCTGGAGACATTAGTTCCTCGCTGGGTTGTGGACTTGGGCTTGGTCCCACTGGAAGCGATGCAGGTGATGGGGCTGTTTCCATTGACTGTGAACTGCTCTCCACTAGTGCACTAGGTGGTATTTCAGGCACTGGTTGAGCTTCTTGTGCTGGTTTGGCTGCTGCTGCAGGTGCAGGCTCTATGGCCCTTTGGTGCTGGCTCCCCTGACTCTGGTGGGGTTGCAAGTATGGGCTCTGGTGTTGCCTGCTCTGCCAGGGATAGCTCAGTGGTTTGAGCATTGGCCTGCTAAATTCAAGGTTGTGAGTTCAATCCTTGAGGGGGCCACTTAGGAAGTTGGGGCACAATCTGTACTTGGTCCTTCTAGTGTAGGCAGGGGGCTGGACTTGATGACCTGTCAGGGACCTTTCCAGCTCCATGAGATAGGTATATCTCCATATATTAGAGGTTTGATCCTTGGGCTCATTCTGGCTGGGTCCCAGGAACTGGATTTACAACTGCTGCCTTAGACTCTGGTTTGGGGTCTGGTTCTACCACCTCTGGCTGGGTTCCTGTAGGAGGCTCAGGGATGGAGTTAGGAGTGGAGGCCTGTTTAGCCTGGCTGCGGGTGACTGTCCCCACCCTTTTTGTTTGCCTCACATGGTTGGCTAAGTCTTCTCCCAGCAGTTTGGGAATGGGATAATCGTCACAGACTACAAAAGTTCGTATTCCTTACCAGCCCTTGTACTGGAAAGGAAACTTGGTAAGTTAAAAGAGTTGGCCTTAAAGGGTTGCACCATCACTTGGGCTTCTGGGTCGATGAATTTGAGGTCCACCAGGAATTGGTGTCAAGTATCAGAGGGGTAGCCGTGTTAGTCTGGTTCTGTAGAAGCAGCAAAGAATCCTGTGGCACCTTATAGACTAGCAAAACGTCTGTTAGTCTATAAGGTGCCACCGGATTCTTTGCTGCTTCTACAGGAATTGGTGGATAGCTGACACCTGTGCTCCAGTGTCTCTCCATACAGTAATCTTCCTCCTGCCCACACTCACAGTTTCCCTTCGCTCTGGGGGTATTTGCAAGACATCTAGGCCTGAAGACATTTGGTGGGACTCTGGGATGATTAGTTGTAGTTGGGTGGTGCTCTTGGGCAGATGGCCTTCACATGCCCCAGCTCATTAGATTTAAAGCATCATCCAGATGACTGTGGGCTTGGGTGAGGCGGGTGATTGGAGAGTCGGGTGGTGGGAAAAGAGGGCATCTGGGGTCTCCCTGGCTGTGTGGAGGGCTCCTTCTTCTGAGGTGGGGCTTTGGACTGACCCCAATGATGGCTTGTTATCTCGGGTTGCCCCTTCTGGTATCTACACCAACTGCTACTAACTTTCTTTTTCTCCACCACTTCCACCCATTTGTTTCCAATCTCCCGCACCTCATTATAGTTTTGGGCTTCCCATCTAGGATGTACCTTTCTATTTCCTCAGGAACACTCTCTAAGAACTGCTCTATTTGCATTAGGAGAGTCAGATCTTCCAGAGTTGGATACTAACTCTTCCCCTGCCCTCTTTTTTGCTATGAGGGAGGTAGCTCAAGTCTAGGGTTGCCAACTGAACACCCCAGCCCCACTCCTTCCTCAAGGTCCCACCCCTGCCCCACCCCTTCTCTGAGGCCCCGCCCCTCCTCACCCATTCTCCGAGGTCCCGGCCCCATTTGCTCCATTTCTTTCTTTCCAAACCCTCACTCACTTTCACCGGGCTGAGGTAGTGAAATGTGGAAGGGGGGGAGGGGTCCAGCTGAGGACAGGAATGAGGGGTCTGCGATGTGGGAAAGGGCTCCGGGCTGGGGCAGGGGTTGGGGTGCAGGAGGGGATGGGGGTGGGGACTCCTGCTGGGGATTTGGTCTCTTGGGTGGGGATGAGGGGTTTGGGGTGCAGGAGGGGGCTCAGGCCTGGGGCCTGGTGTTGGGGAGGGTGTGGGGGTGCCCTTGCACCCGCAGGCACAGCCCCTGTAGTTCCTATTGGTCGTGGTTCCCAGCCAATGTTATCTGCGGAGCCAGAACTCAGGCTGGGGCAGTTTGCAGAGCCTCCCGGGTCACCCAGGTACAAAGGGGCTGCAAGGATCTGTTGCCCACTTCTGAGAGCTGTGCAGAGCTAGGGCAGGCCAGGAGTCTGCCATAACCCCTGGCCTCAACTGCGCCATTGACCAGACTTTTAATGACCCACTTGGCAGTGCTGACCGGAGCCACCATGGTCCCTTTTCAACAAGGTGTTCCAGTCAAAAAACAGATGCTTGGCAACCCTAATCAAATAGCCAAATTTTCTCCCTTTGAACTTCTATCTGGGAAGCAACCTCGAGGCTTTCCAGACCTTGTTGGAGAAACATGGAAGAGCAAAGACTCCAGGCAATGAACATAGTCCAATACATTCTTCAACTAAAGAAATCATGCCAAGTCTTTATGGGTGTCTGGTAGAAAAATGTGATAAATTCACAACAGATATAGGAGAATGCCTATAACAAAGGAGTCCATCTGTGATTGTTCAAATTGGGTGATTGAGTGTTATTGTTACTACAAAGCGTGCAGTTCAAATTACTGGGTCAATGGCAGGGACCATTTGAGGTAGTGAGGGAAGTATGAGGTACAGCACCCAGAGAAGAAAAAAGAGACTCAGAAAATAACATAAAACTGGATACATTGGGTCCAATCAAGTCCAGTACTCTGTCTTCTCACATTGGCAAGTGCCATGTGCTTCAGACAGAAAGAACAGAACAGGGAAATTATCGAGGGATCCCAGCGTTTGGAAATCAGAGGCTAAGACACCCAGCGTGTGAGGTTGTGTCCCTGAATCTCTTGACTAATATCCTCCATAAACTTATCTAGTTCTTTTTTGAACCCTGTTGCAGTCTTGGCCTTCACAGCAGCCCCTGGCAAAGAGTTCCACAGGTTGATTGTGCGTTGTGTGGTGTATTTCCTTTTGTATGTTTTAAACCTGCAGTCTATTAACTTTGCTGGGTGACCCCTAGTTCTTTTGTGATGCGAAGGAATAAAATAAAATAATAAAAAAAACCCAAACACAAGTCTATATTCACTTTCTCCACACCAGTCACAGATTTATAGCTCTATATCATATCCCCTCTTAGTCATAAGAATGGCCATATTGGGTCAAATCAAATGTCCATCTAGCCCAGTATCCTGTTTTCTTACAGTGGCTAATGCCAGGTGCCCCAGAGGGAATGAACAGAACAGGGAACCATCAAGTGATCCATCCCCTATCACCCATTCCCAGCTTCGGGGCTCAGGAAGCTGCTCCTGCCCCTGGCACAATACTGTGCTATGGGGGTTTATGACTAAGCAGGGGCAATCTGTGCTGCCGTTTGCCAGAGAGAAGCTATCAGATCAGAGTGCCTATTACTCTCTGTTAAACAAACAAACAAACAAACAAAACCCCTCTCTGTTTGAAACACTGATGTGTGAGAGCCTTTCCATTGCATGTTTGGGATTCAGGGCAGGGCTCGTCAGCCGGGAGGGGAGGAGGAGATGCTCAGATTCTATGACAATGGGCAGCAACACAGAAATGCTGATAGATAAATGAGTACGTCTAACCCTTTGCTCTTCCTTTTCTCTCCGGGGCTTCATTAGTGACTGACCACTCTATTGGGACTGCAAGTCTCAGTTTTCCCTAATGACCTGAGCCTCAGGTATTAGAGAATCATTGCTTCACTCCCAGGGGAGGCTCTCAGGCTGAAGTTCTCCAGGGTCTATTATCTGCTCTTCCCGCTGCTCAAGGAGCCGAGGGAATTGTCTGGGAGCCCAGGCCAATCTGAGAGTCTGCAGGGACTGTACAGGGCAATCATAAGGGTCGCTGCCCAGCATCCTGAGGGTCAGATTCATAAACTGATTCTCAGGGCTCTGCCATCTTGTCCCTGTAAGGAGATTTCCTCTCTCTGCTGAACAGGATTATGGTGAGTCGTCTGTTACTGATTAAAGTTAGTGCTAAGGGGCTCAGGAAGGGTCTCAGGGTTAAAGTCAAGAACCATCTAGGCAGGAATTCAGCAGCACAGTGACTTGAACTGTTTAGTATTGTGGGGAAAAAACAAAGAATTTACCTGGTACATTTGGATTTACAAAATTGTAAATTTTAGGCAAATATTAGAGTGACCTAGAGAAATTTGAGGATTGGGCCAAAATAAATCTGATGAGGTTCAACAAGGACAAGTGCAGAGTCCTGTACTTAGGACAGAAGAATCCCATGTACCGCTACAGTCTGGGGACCAACTGGCTAAGCAGCAGTTCTGCAGAAAAGGACCTAGGGGATCACAGTGGACGAGAAGTTGAGTATGAGTCAGCACTGTGCCCTTGTTGCCAAAAAGGCTCACAGCATATTAAGCTGCATAAGTAGGAGCATTGCCAGCAGATCGAGGGGAGTGATTATTCCCCTCTATTCACTATTGGTGAGGAGTGTTGTGTCCAGTTTTGGTCCCCCACTACAGAAAGGATGTGGACAAACTGGAAGGCAACAACTATGATTAGGGGACTGGGGCACATGACCTATGAGGAGAGGCTGAGGGAACTGGAGTTATTTAGTCTGCAGAAGAGAAGAGTGAGGGGGATTTGATAGCAGCCTTCAACTCCCTGAATGGGGATTGCAAAGAGGATGGAGCTTGGCTGTTCTCAGAGTTTGCAGATGACAGAACAAGCAGTGGGCTGCAATACATTAAAGCTTTGTGTCATTTTGGGGAAGAGTTTCTCACGCTGGCTCCGTTTAGTCTCCATGTTCTCTCTCCCTCCCGCCAGGTCGGTCCCTTTCTCCTTCCCTGCACAGGGAGAGCAGCAGCTGGGGTTCCCTTCACCCCCACAAAGGCAGTTCAGGCTGATCTCCCGCTTTTCCCTGGTGCAGCCAGACACTGAGTCTGTGCAGATAGTTCTGTGAGCTCTCGCCATGGGATCTTGTACCTGGTTTTGATTCTAGGTGAGGGGCATCACCGTGTGGCAGGGTGGAAATTGTGGGGGTGGTGGAACTACATGGGCAGGCAGGCACTGATGGGGGTTATAGGAGTGGGGTGTACTGAGACAAGTGGGCTTTGGGGGCAGAGGGATAGGTGTACACAGAGAAGCAGGCAGCTGTGGGGTACTGGGCCTTGGCAGTGCTGCCGAAATATTGGACAGTGCTGGGACCTTTCTTGGCTCTAGGTGCACAGCAGAGGTGGTGGGGGTGTCTCGGGGTCTCTTTGTCCTGGCAAGGCACAGAACTTTAGCCTGGGTGTCACAGTATTCACTATTGTCTCCAACTATTGTTGTTATGTAACTTCAGGTATTTTCCCGGTGGAAAGAAGCATTGATTTTTATGTGACACTGAACCCCATATTCTTCATAGTGATATTATTTTGCTATGGTTATAGAATAAGTATGATATATTTTATGTAAGATGGCTCATGTAAGATGTAATCGGAAAAGTTATGATTTTCTGAATATGGTCCTATTTGTAGGCATGAAACATTTTTTAAATCTGAAATTATGAATATTGTCTTCATATCAGTATTTCAAATGTAGTTACATCTGGTAATGCCCAATAGGCAAGATGCTTTCAGTGTAGATAGCTGAGTGGGAAGGGCCTATTCAGGCACGGAGCCAGTAGGGGAAATGGTAGACCTTCGGAGAAACGTATCCCCCATCTGGTGAGCCTTCCTGGCCCAGGGCAGGATGTACAGCTCTGGGGTCCTAGGCTAGGGAGCTAATGGTTATTTTGGTTATAATCTCACTATTGTTGCTTTAGGCGGTAGCTGGTCAGAGAGCCTGTGAGTATCTACAGCTGGCTATTTCCCTGCCTGTGTGAATGCTGGTGAAGGTGAAATACCGGGAGCTGGTCTGAATCTTGTCCCAGAAGCACATTGACAGAGAGAGCCCAGGCTGGTGAGTCAGAGGGCTCAGTGGTACTCCAGTTCCAGGTGGCATCTTGGGAGCAACCTGTCACACTTTCCATCTCAGCTGCTTAAATCCCCCATCTTAGACGAATCATAGAATATCAGGGTTGGAAGGGACCTCACAAGGTTATCTAGTCCAATCCCCTGCTCAAAGCAGGACCAATCCCAACTAAATCATCCCAGCCAGGGCTTTGTCAAGCCAGGACTTAAAAACCTCTAATAATGGAGATTCCACTATCTCCCTAGGTAACACATTGCAGTGCTTCACCATCCTCCTAGCGAAATAGTGTTTCCTAATATCCAACCTAGACCCCCCCACACTGCAACTTGAGCCCATTGCTCCTTGTTCTGTCATCTGCCACAACTGAGAACAGCCGAGCTCCATCCTCTTTGGAACCCCTCTTCAGGTAGTTGAAGGCTGCTATCAAATCCCCCCTCACTCTTCTCTTCTGCAGAATAAATAAGTCCAGTTCTCTCAGCCTCTCCTTGTATGCCATCTGCCTCAGCCCGCTAATCATTTTCATTGTTCTTTGCTGGACTCTCTCCAAGTTGTCATTATCCTTTCTGTAGTGGGGGGTGCAAACTGGACACAATACTCCAGATGTGGCCTCACCCGTGCCGAATAGAGGGGAACAATCACTTCCCTCAATCTGCTGGCAATGCTCCTACTAATACAGCCCAATATGCCGTTGGCCTTCTTGGCAACAAGGGCACACTGCCGACTCATATCCAGCTTCTCATCCACTATAACCCCTAAGTTCTTTTCTGCAGAACTGCTGTTTAGCCAGTTGGTCCCCAGCTGCCTACCCTCCAGCATATCTATCTCTCCCCCCAGGTTAGTGTCATCTGTGAACTTGCTGAGGGTGCAATCCATCCCGTCATCTTGATCATTTATAAAGATGTTGAAAAAATCAGCCCCAGGACCAAAACCTGGGGCACTCCACTTGATACCTGCTTCCCACTAGACATTGAGGTGTTGATCATACTCTGACCCGCTGTCCGTACTCTCCTCCCCCATCCCAAGCTGCCACAATTCCAACTGCACACTGGTCTCAGTGTCTTCTCCATGCTCCTCACTCATCCCTGGCTCCTACAACCTCCGAGCAGCCCCATATTCCCCACAACTCTTCCTCTGCAAGTGGTGAGATGCCTCCCATCACGTCTGCTCCTTTGGGGCAATCAGTGACTGTGTCTCAGTGGTTAGATATATCACACACTACTGACAAACGCAAAGGCAGGCATCTGTGTGGCTTCTCTTGTTACACCAGTACACAGTGCATGGTGCTTCAAGGACTGCTACACAGGAACAACTCACAAGCTGAGAAGTTTGCACATTATATAATGAGAGCAGGCAACTCTGGGACATGTGAGGGCCTAGATAAATACAGCTGCCACGTGCAGGAACCACTGGTAGCTGACTGAAACAGTGTGCCACGGGGAGAGTGATGGTTAATCCAGGATGCTCTGGGAAGGGCCGGCTCCAGCTTTTTTGCTGCCCCAAGTGGGGGAAAAAAAAAAAGCTGATTGGAGGCTCTTGGGCGGCAGCGGCTCAATCGCGCCACTTCATTCTTTGACAGCAATTCGGCGGCGAGTCCTTCAATCCCTCTCTTCCTCTTCAGCGGCACTTCAGCAGCAGCTCAAAGAGGAAGAGAGCGACTGACGGACCCGCCACTGAATTGCCATCGAAGAGGGAACCGGAGGAGCTGCCACCGCAGTGCTGCCCTAAGACCGCCCGGGAAGCTGTTCTTTCCCGTTTGCCGTCCCAGACACCTGCTTGCTAGGCTGGTGCCTAGAGCGGACCCTGGCTCTGGGGCCATTTACTAGCCAGCCCTGTTAGTCGTTCATGGTGAGGGCTGTCAATTTATTCCTCAAAGTCAAGATTTTATGGTCTCAAGTCATTATTTTTCTCAGCTATAGTGTTCATCCATGCAGTACTTCATGGGATCCCTCAGCCCTGCGAAATATATATTTCCAAGGCAGCGCAGTCGCATGAGATTTTCTCCTCAGAGGGTTAAATGCAACACAGTCACAAATAGAAAAAGTGCCTTCAGTAAGCTCAGGCATGAGCTTGCAGGGATAATGCCTCCAGCTGACTCCTGGAGACATGTTCGGAGATTCCGAGGCCAGAAGGGACCATTGTGATCATCTAGCCTGTATAACAGAGGCCTTTATAACATAACCCCAAAAATATTCTTAGAGCAGCTCTTTTAGAGAAACATCCAATCTTGATTTAAAAATTCTCAGTGATGAAGAATCCAGCAAAACCCTTGGTAAATTGTTCCAGTGGTTAATTTCTCTCACCGTTGAAAAATGTACACTTTATTTCCAGTCAGAATTTCTTTAACTTCAACATCCAGCCATTGTATTCTCTTACACCTCTGTATGCTAGGCTGAAAAGCATATTATTTTATATTGGTTCCTTGTGTAGGTACATATAGACTGTTATCAAGTCATCCCTTGACCATCTTTATTAAACAAAATAGATTAAAATCTTTCAGAAGCAGCAAAGAATCCTGTGGCACCTTATAGACTAACAGACGTTTTGCAGCATGAGCTTTCGTGGGTGAATACCCACTTCTTTCAGTCTATCACTATAATCAGGTATTCTAATCTTTTACTAATTCTTGTGATACTTTTCCGAACATAGCCCCAGACCTAGCTGGGTGCCTGCAAGAAAGTATCTCACCAAAAGACACAAGGGAAGTAACAGAGTTGTGGGACTGTAGCCCAAAATACGAAGACCCTTGTGTCTGTTTCCATATGGGAATCTTGCCTCCTTTCCAACATAGGAATTGCATTGTGGCTCAGACCTATGGTCCATCTAGTTCGGTGTCCTCTCTCTGACAGTGACAGCTACATGTGCTACTGTAACAAGATATAAGGAACTCAGCAGTAGGCGGACAGGGGGGTGACATAACCAGCTTGAGGATGTCACCATAATGCAGTATAAGGCAGGTTTTCCAATTATTTAATAATTCATTATTCTGACTCTTCTCTGAACCCTCTTCAGAGTATCAACATCCATCTTCAGTCCTGGACACCAAAACTGGACAGAGGATTCCAGCAGCAGTCGCACCAATGCCAAATATAGAGCTAAAATAAATTCTCTACCTCTCCTTAAGATTCCCCTGGTTATCATCCAAGGATCATATGGATTCCTTGGTCACATGGTCACACGGGAGCTCATGTTCAACTAATTATGCCTTCATATGCCAAATATTCTACAGATTCATGGAGCTTCCCACGTGTGTCCCCCATCATGTAAGCATCACTTACATTTGTTTTTCCTATATGTAGATATCGACATAGCTATCTTTGAACACACATTGTCTGCTTCAAACTAGTTTACCATCTAGTCCACATTGCTCTGAATTAGTGACCTGTCCTCTTTATTTTTTACGATCTCTCAATGTTTGTGTAATCTGCAAATTTCATTGATATTCAGGACTGGGAAGGGTTAACAACTGAGTTGCTGACACATGTCTCTGCTTACACTTGTCAGTTAACAACTTTATCTTCTGTCTTAGACAAAGCTGGCTGCCTGCACAAGTGTCTCACCAAAAAAAAAAAAACCAAGGAAAGTAACAGAGGTGCAGGCCTGGAGCCCTAAATACCAAGACCCTTCCGCCCTTCCATAGCCCAGCATGATAATATCTGTTTCCATGGGGGAAACGTGGCTCCTTTACAATATAGAAATTGCATCATGAATCTGACCTGTGGTCTATCTGGTCCAGTGTCCTTCTCTGATAGTGACAGCCCCGGGTGCTGCAGAACAGCTAGAGATTGGCTTTTACCTTGAAATATGTGAGTGTATAGGCTTTCTAAAATATTTATTTAGTTGTAACTATTGAAGCTGGATAGTTTTACTATCCATACAAATGTCCCTCCTTTTCCTGATTCTTACATAGTTCACCTCTTGTGGCAATGAGTTCCTCAGTCTAGTTAGGCATTGAGTGAAGAATATTCATTTTCTGTCTGTTTTGAATTTGCCATTTTTCCGTTTAATTGAATGTTGACTTGATCTTGTGTTATCAGACAGGGAGAACACATTCTTGATCTACTCTATACCAGAAAATATTTTATAAACTTTTCTCATAACCCCTCTAATTCATCTCAGTTGTAAGGTAACAATCTCAGTCTTTTCAACCTCTCTTATTATGAGAGTTTACTCGGGACTTTGAATCTTCTGATTGCCCCTGCCTGAACCCCTCTAGTTCTGCAATATCCTGTGACAGGGGTGCCTAGTAAACTACACAGAGGTGTCTAGAGGAAGGTGAAACATTGACTTAGTGACCACATGGCACTGGATTTTCTATATAATTCTTCATTGCACTCCTCCTGGATCCCAATATTTTGTTCAATTTCTGTCTGTGTTTGCACTGTGAGCAAGGTTTCACGGAGCTGTGTACCATGACACCCAGGTCCCTTTCCTGAGTTCATATAGTTAAATTATTACCTTGTAAGGTGTTTGAGAAGTTCAAGTTTTTCCCTCCAATGGGCATACACCCTGCAGGTATCTATATTCAAGTTCATTTTGCCATCATGCTGCCCATTCACCTGGCTTGGTGATCTCCCTCTGAGAATGTCTCTGGACTTGACTCTCATCTAAATAATTTGGTGCCATCTGTAAATCTTTGCAACTCACTGCTCACCTCCATTTCTAGATTGGTAATAACTACAAAATATTTACTGTACTCTTTATAATAAAGTATGTAACCCACCTCACTGTGTTTCCCTATCATTACAGGCACCTTGAGCATTTCTGAGCCTGATCGATGCATCAACCATCTCATGGCTGGAATCAACCTCACAAACTCTGTCCCTTCAACATTCATCCTAACAGGCATCCCTGGCCTGGAAGCTGAGCATCTCTGGATTTCCATCCCTTTCGCTATGTTCTACATTGTTGGAATGTTGGGAAATTTCACACTTCTGTTTGTTATAGGCAAAGAGGAGACCCTGCACAAGCCGATGTACCTGCTGCTCTGCATGCTGGCACTCACAGACATTGGCACGACTACCTCCATCATGCCAAAGGCACTGTTTATATTTTGGTTCAATTTGAATATTATTACGGTGGGTGGCTGCCTCACCCAGATGTTCTTCCTTCATGCAGTTTCCATTATGCACTCAGCCGTCCTCATGGCAATGGCCTTCGATCGCTATGTTGCCATATGTAGGCCTCTGAGATACACCACCATCCTCACCAATGCACGGATAGCTATATTAGGGCTAGTGGGTTTGATAAGGTCGGTTCTCTTAGCTCTTCCCTTGCCCCTGTTCCTGAGCCGGCAGCCATTCTGTCCTAACCGCATTATCTCCCACACACACTGTGAGCATATAGCTGTGGTGAAGCTGTCATGTGCAGACACCACTGTCAACAGGACATATGGCTTGATGATGGCCTTTGTAGTCATGGGATCAGACCTGACGCTCATTGCCCTGTCCTACAGTCTGATCACCAGGGCCGTCCTCAGAATCTCCTCCAGGAAAGCTCACCAGAAAGCCCTTAACACCTGTACAGCCCACATCTGTGTGATGCTGACATCTTATTCGTCTGTCCTCTTCACCACTCTGACACACCGGTTTGGTCAGGGCATCGCTCCCCATGTTCACATCATCTTGGCTGACCTCTTCTTCCTTGTCCCCCCCATGCTCAACCCTATCATTTATGGGGTCAAAACCAAAGAGCTTAGGGACAAAGTGGGGAAATACAGCTGCAGAAGGTGATCAGCTGGGCCACTGAATTTAAACCTGCCAGACAAGCTGGGGAAAGGAGATCTCCCTGTTAATCAAAGGTGCTCTCTCCTACTTTCGCTGTTCTCAGAAATGTGGAAATTCACCGTCTGAGAAGTTCCTCACACCTAACATTTTATCACTCCATCACCAAGCTCTGCTCTCTCTGTTGCTAAGTTCACTTTCTCTGACCATCACCTGATCTCTTTCTGCATCACCTGTCAGCCCCCAACCCCAATGACCCTGTTACTTGGCCTTTCCATGACTTCCAGATCACCAGAGGATACAGCAGCTTTTTGATACAAGGTGGCTTTCCATTAGATCCTGTGTAACTGAAGTTCTACATTCCGATAGCCAAAGAAAAAGAAAACAAGTACAATGCTGAACTTATGATATGTATCATATGTGATCTGGTGAACAAAATATGCCTGATTTTTCTGCATCCAATCGTTCAGAAAGCCTGGATGATAAACCAAACGTTTCAGTTGGAAAATGCTAATACAGGAAAGTTAATGCAGGAATTGAGAACATTCTACTAGAGCTTGTTGGTGAGAGTTATGAAACTGTGTGTTTTTGAGAACTGCACTGCTGTGACATCAACTTTGAGCCAAATAACTTACTGCCGCGTGCAGTCCATTTTGGAGGCAGTTTCAGTGGCAACTTTAAAAATACACTCTAACCGTTCTTGTTGTCGAAGATGTCAAAAGTAGGTATCGAGATTTCATTTTGGAGTTTGTGAAAGATTCCACCAAACATCCAGGTGATTGAATTGCTTGCAGTGCTAAGTCCTACTGTGATCAGCCCTTCATGACCTAGATTGGCTGATGTGTCATTTTTGTGATTGTTTTGTGGAGACCTTGAACTGTTGGAGCAGCAGGGGAGAGTTTTGCCTGTAGTTCACTGGCCTCATACCCAGAACAACCAAATAGTGCAGTTTTAGGTTGAAGGTCTCAAACATACAGATACTGATGGGGACAAATAGTTTAGTCAACTTCTCTTGCTTGCTCTGTCATTGCTGTTCCTACACTTTAGCAATGCCGCAGTAGAAAGACTATTTTGTCAAATAAACTTGATAAAAACTATACTTTGCAACAAGATGCGAGAGGAACTTTTAGAAAACATTTTTAACGTTAGGGCGTCCAGGCAAGAACCCAAAATGTGTTGTGAACAATTTCCACCAAGGAAAGAAAAGATTGCTCTAGTAACTGCTGATATATGACCAGCAGCGGAAGCATTTTACTTCCAACAAAGGCAGCCAGGGTGAAGTGATTGAATGCCATCGCTGAATGCTATTAGAAATAAACATAGTAATGTTGTTGTTATTGAACTACATACGTTTTGGGCTATTTTGAGGTCTATTTTTAACACCAATATTTTCAGTGTTTTGTTTGAAAGCTTTGCTAATCCTCAGTCAGGATACAAGTATCAATACTGGGGGGTTGATTTTGAATTTGATTTTCATCCCATGGCTTTTATGCTAATTTGGACAAACTCTTGCTGGGGCAAACAGAGACTAGGGACACTATTCCTGCCCATCCTGGTGAATAGCTATTGATTGACCTATCCTCCATGAATCTATATAGTTTTTTTAACCCTGTTATGGTCTTGCCCTTCACAACATCCTCAGGCAATTTTTTAGGTATAGTTGTTATTATGCTTTCCAATGTGCATTACTTTACATTTATCAACATTAAATTTTATCTGTCATTTTGTTGCCCAATCACCCAGTTTTGAGAGATCCTTTTGTATCTCTTCACAGTCTGCCTGGGTCTTAACTATCTTTAGTAATTTTGTATCATCTGCAAATTTTGCCACCTCACTGTTTAACCCTTTTTACAGATCATTTATGAATATGTTGAATAGGACTGGTCCCAGAACAGACGTCTGGGGGATACCACTATTTACCTCTCTCCATTCTGAAAACTGATTATTTATACCTACCCTTTGTTTCCTATCTTTTAATTAGTTACCAATCCATGAAAGCACCTTCTCTCTTATCTCAGAGCCTTTGGTAAAAGACCTTGTCAAAGGCTTTCTGAAAATCTAAGTACACTCTATCCACTGGATCCTCTTTGTCCACATGCTTGTTGATCCCCCTCAATGAATTCATGTAGATTGTTGAAGTGTGATTTCCCTTTACCAAAACCATTTTGACTCTTCCCCAACAAATTATGTTCATCTATATGTCTGACAGTATTGTTCTTTATTATAGTTTCAATCAGGTTGCCTGGTACTGAAGTCAGGCTTACTGGCCTGTAATTTCTGGGATCACTTTTGGATCCCTTTTAAAAAATTGGTGTCATATTAGCTATCATCTGGTACAGAAGCTGATTTAAATTACACGTTACAGAGTACAGATAATAGTTATGAAATTTCACATTTGAGTTCCTTCAGAATTCTTGGGTGAATACCATCTGGTCCTGGTGACTTATTGCTGTTTAATTTATCAATTAGTTCCAAAACCTCCTCTAATGATCATAGAATCATAGGATCATAGAATATCAGGACTGGAAGGGACCTCAGGAGGTCATCTAGTTCAACCCCCTGCTCAAAGCAGGACCAATTCCCAACTAAATCATCCCAGCCAGGGCTTTCTCAAGCCTGACCTGAAAAACCTCTAAGGAAGGAGATTCCACCACCTCCCTAGGTACCCATTCCAGTGCTTCACCACCCTCCTAGTGAAAAAGTTTTTCCTAATATCCAACCTAAACCTCTCCCACTGCAACTTGAGACCATTACTCAGTACCTCAATCTGGGACAGTTTGTCAGATCTGTCACCTAAAAAGGTGGTAATTGCAGATATACCAGTCTTCTAGAACTGGAAGGGACCTTGAAAGGTCATCAAGTCCAGCCCCCCTGCTTTTGCTAGTAAGGCCAATTTTTGCCCCAGAACCTTAGGTGGCCCCCTCAAGGATTGAACTCACAACCCTGAGTTTAGCAGGCCAATGCTCAAACCACTGAGCTATCCCTCCCCCCACCCCAAAATGGCTCAGGTTTGGGAATCTCCCTCAAATCCTCAGCCATGAAGACCAATGCAAAAAATTCATTTAGTTTTTCCACAATGGCCTTATCATCCATGAATGCTCCTTTATGGCACAAAAAAGCCAGATATAAATTTTAGCAGAGGCTATTTGACAAAGATGGGAAAAGATTAGCATGTATCATTTCCGCGATCTGGGCTCTCTAGCACCTTCCAGTTAGGACTCTGCGTTAAGCTGGCAGAAACCCCTCATCCAGCCATCCAGCACTGGAACATTTAGTGTGGGCAAGATTCCTGACTCACGCTGTACTGCCAATGGCACCTGGTCAAGAGAACTCAGGGTATCTGATATACCAGAGTCTCCTCCTCTCAGCATCAGAACTGTAGGAGTCTTCTCCAGTACTCTGCCGTGCACCTCCACTTTCTAGTAGTGAATCAGACAGCGAGCCAGAGGAGGTTGTCTCCCACCACTCCTCCCATGCTCTCTACAATGCTCATTGTCAAGGACCTCCCCGGGTATACCCTCAGCTGACTCCTCCATCAAGATGGTAGGGCAGCCATGAACATCCCACTGCCCTAGAAGCCCTACTGGAATCTCTGGATGGCATATTGCCCCCACACTTCTTGGGCTTCCCCACACCCATGAGCCCCTGAGACATTCTCCCTTGGCCACAGCATCCAGAATGCTGGAACCTCCAGAGATTATGGAGGAACAAGACAGCAGATTTGAGGAAAAGGCTTCAGTGAGAACCAACATATCTTCCTTCTCTACAGATGAAAGGGCAGTAATACCCCGTCACAATCCTTAGCTGATGATTTTTGACTCCTCCAGGACTTGGTGAAAACAGGCTTACACACCATGTCATTGGTGCTCTATTATGAGTAAAAGGAAAGGGAAACTGCAACATCAATTCCCTACCATGCAGAGGAGCCTGGATAAATTCATGGTGGCTAAGTCCATAAATGGCTATTAGCCAGGATGGGTAAGAATGGTGTCCCTAGCCTCTGTTCGTCGAGAGATGATGGGATGGATGAGAGAGAGAGAGATCATTGCCTGTGTTAGGTCCACCTCCTCAGGGGCACTGGCATTGGCCACTGTCGCCGACAGACACTGGGCTGGCTAGATGGACCTCTGGTCTGACCTGACCTTTTCTTTTCTTCTTATCTTTCTATGAGCCAGCTCCTCTGGCTCCGATTATCTCTACAGTGGTGACCCGGGGTGGAGAAACGAGACATGAGAGCAAGGTGTTCTCCTCCAATAAAGCACAATACCTAAGTAAATGCATGGGCCCCTTGACTTGTGAGACTGTGCTGGACTGGATGGCCAGGGTCTCAGCCATACCGGATCTGATGATGGGAGACATTGCGACTCTCATCCAGTAGTGTAAGGCTAATTAATTAAGAGAAAAAACTTTTGTAGTGATAATCAAGTAACCCATTACAGACAGTTTGATAAGAAGGTGTGAGGATACTTAACATAGGGAAATAGATTCAATGTGTGTGACGGCTCAGCCATTCCCAGTCTCTATTCAAACCTAAACTGATGGGTATCTAGCTCTCCTACTGGTTTTTGAATGTTATGATTCCTGAACATTTCAGCCTCTCTGGTCACTCAGTAACCGACTCAAAGGTGGCAATTTTGCAACAGAAAAGCTTCAGAAACAGACTCCAACGAGAAACTACTGAACTTGACTTAATATCCAAAATAGACGCCATCAACCATTCTCTGTAACTCTTCCATTTCTAATATAACTTTTTTGAGACTAGAACTGCACACAGTATCCATAGTTTGGGATTTATAGAGTGGCACACTTAGCAGATGTTTTCAGAGAACTGTCTATGATGATTCCAAAGTCTCATTCTTGAGTGGTAACAGCTAATTTATATTCTATCATTCTGTATGCATAGTTGGGATTGTGTTTTCTAATGTGCTTTATTGCTAGGAGGGGTCCTCCTCACAACCTCGTTGTGACACTGTGCCTCACATTCTCCATGCTTGTATGATTATGATATAAATATGACATATGTGATGTATTTTGTACATGATATGTCTTGTCACGTGTCATTGAAAAAGTTATGATGTGCTGAAATTATTTATTCTATTTGTGCGCATGTATCATTTTTGTATGTAATGCTATGAATATTGACTATGTATCTGTATTTCAAATGTAGTTACACCTGGGTGACGCACACTAGGCAAAATGCTTCCAATCTGGAAAGCTGGTGAAGGACCTATCCAGAGAAATGGGCCATTAGGGAAACAATAGGCCTTAGGAGAAGCTTATCCCCAATCTGGTGAGAAAGCTCCGTACAGCCAAAGGATAATGGTTCCTATGCCTCAGCAGCGCTTGTGTGGGCATGTGACCGGACCACATGACACTGAATTCTATTTTAGGTACCTGTATTTTTTCCATGAACTCGACTGGGAACTGGTTTTGGAACAGAGGATTCCATCATCGATTAAAACTATATGTGGTGGTGTGTGACATCATTTAGTGGCCTCACCTCCCACAAAAAAGAACTGGAAATAACTGAGGTACAAAGAGTAAACTGGGGGAAGTGTTGGTCCCACTCCAGAAGGATTTCTTGTCTGTTCATGGAAACTGGTGGACTGCTTGGATCACCAGCCAGGGTGTAAAATTGCTAATCCATATCCAACCTATCTAGTATTTTAGGCTTAATAATGGGTTTTTAATTATTTGCTAGGTGATCTGCTTTAATCTGTTTACTTTCACTTATAATCACTTAAACTCTGACTTTCTGTAGTTAAACTTGTTTTTTTCCCCCTTTATCTAAACCAGTGTCCCTTTGAATGAAGTGTCTGGGGAAAATCTCAGCTTGGTTAACACAGGCTTGTTCCATATCCTTCCCACATCGAGGGAAGGGCAACCTCGACTAATCATCTTACATTGTACAGAGCCATGCGTAATTCAAGAGGAGCTGGGAAATTGGCTGGTCTCTGCTGTTTGTACTTGGATGGCTTAGGTAAGACCTTACGTAGCTCAATTGGAGTTTGTGGTGCCATCTGCTATTGTGTTGGGTGATCACAGGGCCTGGAGAGGCTGAATCACCAGCAAAGCAGGGTAAAAAAGGAATAGCCCAGATGCATAGTTAGAAGAGCGCAGCAGTTTCCATGGCTCCCAGTTTTCAGCTCGGGGGTGACAAAACACATACCTTCCAGAGCCCAAATTTGTCCCTATGATGCTTGTATGGGGGAGGACCTGTAGCTCAAAGAAACGATCCAGATATAGCAGTTATTTGATTCGTTTACCACCATGTCATGACCCCAACATGACACACCTACCTAAAATACCACCACACTGAAATGGCCCTGTGGCAACATTTCAGGGAATCTCCAGAGCTGTTCACTTGTAAAATGAGGGATTCCATGTGAGATGAACTCCAGGTCATTTTGGCCTGGGACAAGTGAAGGAATCACACAGTGAGTGGAGAAGTTCCATTGTGTTAATTCTGACCCAGGATATCAGAACCCATTTCTGCATCGATTTCTGAAAGATCACCACAGTATTGACATTTGATGCTTATCCAATTTAGAGATTTGATGAATACTGTTAATGCCAGAATCCTGTAAGAAGGAAGCCTTTCCATGTCCTTTGGCTTGCATCAATTCATGATCGTGTCATTTGGCCTTTCCAGGGTGGCAGAGACTTTTTGGATGCTAAGAGAATGGGTATTAACTTCATGTGTGGTATGCAGAGGTACGCTGCTACGATCAATAGAAAATGGGGTTTGGTCTTGTATCTTGTGGCAGCATTGCCACATATAGTGCAGATGGCAGCACATTACACACAGAAAAGAAAACCATCATCAATTGCTAGGCTGAACAGCCTGCAAAGCTCAATTTGCCCTGACAATCTGAACCCCTGGGATCCATTTCTTCACTCCCAGGGGAGGCTCTCAGGCTGAAGTTCTCCAGGGTCTATTTTCTGCTCTTCCCACTGCTGATGAAGCCAAGGGAATTGTCTGGGAGCCCTGTATAACCTGAGAGTCTGCAGGGACTGTACAGTGGACTCATAAAGGTCGCTGTTCAGCACGCCAAATGTCAGATATGTGAGATTCATATGCTGATTCTCAGGGCTCTGCCTATAAGGAGAATTCCTATCTCTCCTGAGCAAAATTTTGGTAAGTTACCTGTTTCTGCATTAAGGTTAGTGCTGAGGGCTTAGAAAGCAATCAAGGGTTCCATCCAAAATCCATCTGGGCAGGAATTCACCAGCACGGTGACTTGAACTCTTTGTATTGTTTAGAAACATGAAGCGATTTACCTGCTAAAATTTGAACTACAAATGTATTGGGAGTAGTTTAGACAAATATTTGTTTTTTAAATCATTTCCTTGTCTTTTTCTGTGTCCTTCTATCTATCACAGTAGCTTCCTTTTTTCGGGTGGTGTGGTTTTTCTGTTGGTTCACTGAAGTTTTCCAATTCACCAACTTCACTGCCTTGTTGGGAAGTGCAGCTAAAGTCTCTGCAGTGTGTGTCGGTGTTACTAGAAGGTACACAACAAGAATGTGTTTTGGAATCCTCATTTTTCATAACCAGTCTCAGAACACCACATAACCTGGGGGTTTCTTTCAGACTCTTTCAGTGCTCTCTGTTGCTGAACCCAAAGCCATGATTTTCACAACCAGGAGTTGAATGTTAAACACTGAGAATGAAATCTTGGTCCCACTGTTATCAATAACAAAACTCCCAAAACGGCCAGTGTTTCACACTAAATCCACATATAGAGAGTTAAATGAATTGCCTAATTTTCACCAGCCACAAGGTTACAATGACTTCAGCTGGAGACATCCTGTGGCCGCTAAGAATGGGGGAGCTCATTTGGACCAAAGAAGAACTAACAGGAAATATCAAACTCAGAGGCTTGGAGGTTCGAAATCATGAGGATAACAATTTTTCCCAGGATGAGAGAGGTCTTCTCTCCCCATGGCCCTGCATCTCTAGTTCTGGAGAGGATGAGAAACAGCAAAAGGCAGTAACAAGAAAAGCCTTTTTCCAACTTAGCAGAAACCAAGCAGTGTTGGAAATCGCTCCAGAATGGGCCAGGAACACACAATGGTGGGGACCGGGGGTGACATGCAGTATCCAGATCACAGTGGCGTGGAGTCCTGAAATCAGGTGAAATAGGGAATGCACATCCTGCCTAATGCACAGACCAAACCGGCGTAACAAGGCCTCTGGGGGCAGAGGGTGTCTCAGACTGTAACATAACGTGGACTGCATTGAAGCAGATTGTCTCTCACACCATCCCTCATCAGTAGCCTCAGGAAGGGCTGTCTGGGTTTCTAATGGGATGCCATACATTAAACTTTGTCATTTTGAGGGAGAATTACTCAAGCTAGCTTCTTTTAGTCTCCACATCTTCTCTCCCTCCCGCCAGGTCAGACCCTCTCGCCTTCCCTACACAGGTTGAGCTGCTGCTGGGGTTCACTTTGCCCCAGAAAGGCAGTTCAGGCTGATCCCCCTCCTTTTCCCCAGTGCAGACAGACACTGACTTTAACCTAGGGTAACCCCCAAGGAGATCACCTAGATCCCTGGGGCTCTGTCTGCTGGCAGCTCAGGGAGAGGCACTGTCCCTGGTAGGGAGGGGGAGCCAAGGCAGGCTCAGAGTCTGCCCAGCAACCAACAGGGAGTGAGAGACCCTTCATAGGGACCTCTGGAGAGGGGAGAAGCCATTTTGGAGTCAGCCTGAAGCCAGCCAGGGCAAGGGCAGGACTGGCTGTGTGTGGGGAGCCCCAGGCCTGGATGCCAGGTTACCCCTGAGAACTGGTCTCTAGGGACCTGAAAGCAAAATCTCTCAGCTGCTATTCCAGGGCTGCTGCCTGCTGGGGGTGTGTCTGGACGCTGGGCTGGGAGATGACAGTTTGGATGTTAGTGTAGTTGTGTAACCTGCACCTTGAGCCCTGCACCCCTTTGTGGGGAGGGGAGATCCTGGGACCGACGCAGCCTGACGAGGATCCCAGCCAGCAGAGACCAGCCCCTGTGCAGTGACTGAGGAGTCCAGAGTCAGCTCTGACCCGGAGGATCATTCATGGAGTTTGTGAGCGCAGCATCTTTTAGTTAGTCAGTCAGGGAATTTGTTTTGGGAACCCCCTACTCCCTGAACTGTGTCCACAAGCCAGGGAGTGAGAGTTTGGGGATTTTATAACCTGCTGCATATTAAACCTGTGGAGGGATTTACCATCTTCTCCCACTTGTGAGTCCTTGGGGCTGTACTGAATCCGTCAGCCACACGGCTAAACCACGGCAGAGAAGAATGTTGTGGTCATAGGTCATCAAGGGCCCCAACAAAGTACCAATGAGACACTCATCTTACATTTGCTACATCAAGTCACGTGACTGTGGAAAGTCACAGGTATTAGTCAGTGTGGGCACCAGTAACCCTAAAAATAGTGTTTTACCCTGTTATGTTATACTTGTCTCTTGTTTAATATAACTATTGTGTTGAATATATTGTATGTGTTTGTCTTATTTCTTGGAAGTCTCCAACTATCTGGCAAGTAAGTGGGGGTTACCCTGTGGTTAGAGTTTTCCTCCCTAGCTGTCCCGATGACCCTGCCAGGAAGGAGCGAGGGGGTGGAGGCACTGCCAAATAAATTAACAGGGAAAATAATGAAGATACACCCTGCTGAGTGGGTGGAGGGATCCAGAAGAACCCAGACCTGTCTGTCAAAACCTTTAAGCAGATTGGCATTAAATAAGGTAACCGGGTGGAGAGGGAGTGCTACATTAGTCTGAGGAGATATTTCTGTGAGCTGTGGCTGTGGGGTCTGGTTTTAGGCCTGGGTGAGGTGTATCATGGTGTGGCAGGGCTGGAAGTTATGGGGTTGCGGGATCTACATGGACAAGTGGCCTGCACTGGGGGTTGTGGGGCAGTGCGCAGGATGTACATGAGCAGGAAGTCAGTGCTAGGGTTTGTGGGGGCAGGCATGGGGTGTACACGGACAGGCAGGGAGCACTGGGGGTTGTGGTGGCAGGGAGGCAGGGAGATATACATGGAGAGGCGCACAGCGCTGGGGGTTATGGGTCAGGCAGAGGGTGTACAGGGACAGGTGAGTGGCATTGGGTGCTGTGGTGGCACAGAGAGGCATGTACACAGACAGGTGGGAAGCACTGCAAAATTATTTTTTTCTTTGTGCTTGTTGGTCCAAGGCCAGTGCTGGGAACTTTTCTGGCCCTGAGTGCTTTTCGGTGGGTGTTGCGGGGATTGTCCTGGCAAGGCACAGAACTGCAGCCTGGATGTCACAACTTGACTCAGTTTTGTTTCCACCTGTTCTTATTATTATGTAATTTCAGTCTTTTCATCGATGGAAAGAACCATTGCTCTCTTTGTGACACTGCACCCCATATTCTTCCTAGTGATATTATTTTGATAAGATTAGCAAATTATGATGCATTTCATGCAAGGCGAGTCATGTAAGATGTCACTGGAAAAGTTATGATGTCTTGAATAAGATAATTTCATGTGTAGGCATGTATCATTTTTGTATCTGAAGTTTTGAATATTGACAACATATCTGTATTTCAAATGTAGTTACACCTGGGTAATGCCCACTAGGCAAGATGCTTTCAGTCTGGATAACTGTTTTGGGATGGGCCTATTCAGGTCACTGAGCCATTAGGGAATATAATGGACCTTAAGAGAAACTTATCTCACACCTTGTGAGCCTTCCTGAGAACAGCCTATAACTAGTGGATAGTATTTCCACTTGTTTTTAGCAGACCAGCTTCTGTGAGTGGCTGCTGCTTTATTCCCCCCACCAGAAAGCATTATTGGCTCCCGTTTGCAAAATCACTCCAAAACCAAAAGAAAGAATCTGGAGACGGACAGTCTCTGGGGCCAATGGGGAGAGGCCAACCCAATTTACAGGGCACTACAGGCCAATGGGGGGAAAAGGAGCCTGGGAGTGGGACCCTGCCGGGAGGGGCGGGGGGATGGAGCTCAGTGATCTTGGATTTGGGTAAGTAATTGGGTTCCTTTCTCCCCTGAGTGTCATTGTCACAACCATGAGATTGATGTATGTTCTTGCTTTCTGCATTGCTTCTTGCATTCATTCCCTGCAGTGCCTACTCTCACTCCACAGGCTGCCTTCTGCCCGGACTACTAGGTACAGTGGGTTGGTTGGTTTGGTACAGGGGTGGGTATTGATTGCAGAAGTCTGGCCAGCTGCACAGCAGCACCCTGCGATTTCCCTGCACTTGGCTCACTGCTGGTTCTGCAATGCTTGTGCTTTTAAAGATATATATTATTATTAAAAGTTCAGCTGCACCTGCACCAGCGGGGGGATATCTGTCAGTGTGGATGTGAGGGGCAAGGGGGATGCAGGCTGTGGGGCGGTTGTAGGGGGCAGGGAAGAGCAAACCTGAGGGGGGCTCCACAAGCCTGGTGGGGAAGTGGACTGGCACTGTGCCAGTGTTGTTAGTCACTGACTTCAGGGCATGTCTGATGGTGTGGTACACCACCGGGAGCGGGTCTGGTGGTATTATGGCTATATTGGCGGTTGATCGATTTTGCTATGTATGAAAAGCCATGCCAAGCAAAATGGGGTTGGCTTGTTTTAGGTGGCTTGGACTCCTTTTGAAAGGCAGGGTGGCTTATTTTTCTCGTGAGAGGCATGTGACCAGGCCACATAAATCTGCACTCCATTTTGGGATGCCTGTACTTTTACAAGGCAGGGAGAGACGTCATGGGTGGTTCTTCACTCCTCACATAAGAGGACTCCTGGAAATACCTGGGGAAAAAAAAAGAGAGTATGGAAACCCGAGAGACCCAAGCAGCAAAGCAAACACAGGTTGTGCCTTGAGATTGTTCCAGACTGCTTGTATCATCACCCAGAGTGAGAAACTGTTCATTCATAGTCAGTCTAAACTTAGTTTACATATTTGATTATTTGCTAGGTAATCTACTTTGATCTATTTGCTGTCCCTTATAATCAGTTAAAATTTATCTTTTGTAGTTGATAAAACTTGTTTTATGTTTTAATCTAAACTCAGGATGCCTTTAAGTGAAGTGTCTGGGGGACAAATCTCAGCTTGGTCACCACAAGTGTGCATTGTCCTCCCCACATTGAGGGAGGAGCAAACTGGGTAACAAATTCAAACTGGTCGGGGTTAGGAGCAGGGCAGGATGATACAGCTCTGGGGCTCTAGGCTAGGGAGCTGGTGGTTATTTTGGCTGTAGCCTCTCTATTATTGGTTCATGCAGTGGCTGGTCAGAGAGCCTGCATGAATCTGCAGCTGGAAGAGTAGCTCCCTGTACAAATGGTGGTGGAGGCATAGTACCAGGAGCAGTTCACAGTTTGTCTCAGCAAAACATTGAGAGAGGGATCCCAGGTTTGTGAGTCAGAGGGCTCAGTTGTACCCCAGATCCAGGTGTCACATCCAACCTTGATTTCAAAATTCTCAGTGATGGGGAATCCACATACCCTTGGTAAATTGTTCCAATGGTTAGAATCATAGAATCATAGAATCTCAGGGTTGGAAGGGACCTCAGGAGGTATCTAGTCCAACCCCCTGCTCAAAGCAAGACCAAACCCAACTAAATCATCCCAGCCAGGGCTTTGTCAAGCCTGACCTTAAAAACCTCTAAGGAAGGAGATTCCAACACCTCCCTAGGTAACCCATTCCAGTGCTTCACCACCCTACTAGTGAAAAAGTTTTTCCTAACATCCAACCTAAACCTCCCCCTCTGCAACTTGAGACCATTACTCCTTGTTCTGTCATCTTCTACCACTGAGAACAGTCTAGATCCATCCTCTTTGGAGCCCCCTTTCAGGTTACTCTCACCATTTAAAAATGCGCACCTTATTCCCAGTCAGAATTTCTTTAACTTCAACTTCCAGCCATTGCATCGCATTACTCCTCCGTATGGAGGCTGAAAAGCCTGTTATTACATATATGTTCCCTGTGTAGGTTCTTACACACTGTTATCAAGTCATCCCTTAGCCATCTTTGTTAAACTAAATAGATTGAGCTCTTTGAGTTTGTCAGTATAAGGCAGGTTTTCTAATCCTTTACTAATTCTTGTGACTCTTCTCTGAACCCTCTTCAATGTATCAACATCCACCTTTCATCAGGGACACCAAACTGGAGACAGAATTCCTGCACCAGTGCCAAATTCGAGGTAAAATAACTTCTCTACGTCTCCCTGAGATTACCCTTGTTATCATCCAAGGATCACATTGGCTCTTTTGGGCACAGGCTCACGCTGGGAGCTTATGTTTAGATAATTATTTCTTCATACCCCCAAAACATGTTCAGAGTCATTGCACTTCACACAGAGTCCAACATCATGTAAGCATCGCCTACATTCTTTGTCCCTAGATGTAGGTAGCTACATAACTATATTAGAACGCACATTGTTTCATTCCACCTAGTTTACCAACCAATCCAGATTGGTCTGAACCAGTAACCTGTACCCATTATTTTCTATGATCTCCCAGATGTCCAGGCCTTTATACCTAAACACCCAAATCCTTGTAGTTCCATGCCCTTTCTGTTGAGTACTATATCATAGATGAGCATGATGCCTAACAGCTAGAGATTGGCTTGTCCCCTGAAACATGTGGGGCTTAGGCGTTCTGAAATATTTATTTAGCTGTAGTTATTGAAACTGGATAGGTTCACGGTCCATATATATGTCCAAACCCTTCCTGATTCTTGCTTAGCTCATGGCCTGAACTACCTCTTGTAGCAAGGAGTTCCTCAGTCTGATTAGGCACTGAGCGGCGAAAGCATTCTTTTTTTACCTCTTTCGAATTTGCCACATTTCAGTTTAATTGAATGTCCTCTTGACCTTTTTCCCCTCTGCCACTAAGTATTTTATAAACTTTTCTTATGTCCCCTCTTATTCATCTCCTTTGTAAGGTAACAACCCCAGTCTTTTCAACCTCTCTCCATATGAGTTTCACAGGGCCCTTGATCATTCTAGTTGCCTTTGTCTGAACACCTCTAGTTTTGCAATACTCTGGGTGAGAAGGGTGCCCAGTACTAAACAGAGGAGTCCATAGGAGGGAGAAAAACTGACTGACTGATCTCATGGCATTGTATTTTCTGTATGATTCCATATCCCATTTCCTCCCGGATCCCACTGTTTTTTCTCAGTTTCCGTCCATGTTTGCACTGTGAGCAGAGTTTCACAGAGCTCTATACCATGACACCCAGATTCCTGTCCTGAGTGCATACGGTTAAATTACAACTTTGTAAGGTGTTTGAAGAGTTCAAGATTTTCCCTCCAATGACCATACAAGTTGCGGTTATTGACATGAAATTTCATCTGTCATCATGACATCCATTTACCTGACTTGGTTAGTTTCTTCTGTGGAGTTCTTTGGACTTGAATATGACCTAAATAATCTGGTGCCATCTGTAAATGTTGCCACCTCACTGCTCACCCCCTATTCTAAATTCGTAATAAATATTTGTTATAAAATTTTTAAAGACCCTCACTGTGTTTCTCTCTCTTTACAGGAACCTTGAACATTTCTGAGCCCGACTGACGCATCAACCACCTTATGGCAGCTTTCAACCTCTCCCCCTCTGGCCCTTCCACATTCATTCTTGCTGGCATATCTGGCCTGGAAGCTATTCACATCTGGATTTCCATCCCTTTCTCTGTGTTCTACATTATCGGCCTGTTGGGAAATGTCATGGTTCTGTTTGTTGTAGGCAAAGAGCAGACCCTGCACAAGCCGATGTACCTGCTACTCTGCATGCTGGCACTCACAGACATTGCCACGTCTACCTCAGTCGTGCCGAAAGCCCTGTGTATATTTTGGTTCAATTTGAAAGGCATTACTGTGGGTGGCTGCCTCACCCAGATGTTCTTCCTTCATGCAGTTTCTGTTATGCAGTCAGCCATTCTTGTGGCAATGGCCTTTGATCGCTACATTGCCATATGCAACCCCCTGAGATATGACACCATCCTCACTAACACACGAATAGCTCAGCTAGGGCTTTTGGGTTTGATAAGAACTGTTCTCTTCGTTCTGCCTCTGCCCCTGCTCCTGAGCAGACAGCCATTCTGTGCCAACAACGTTATCCACCATACGTACTGTGAGCATATGGCTGTGGCAAAGATGTCCTGTGGGGATATCACAGTCAACAGGACGTATGGCTTGGTGGTCACATTTGTAGTCTTAGGGTTAGACCTGTTGCTCGTTGCCTTCTCATATAGTCTGATAACGAGGGCTGTCCTCAGAATCTCCTCCAAGAAAGCTCATCAGAAAGCCCTCAACACCTGCACAGCCCACATCTGTGTGATGCTGATGTCTTGTACTTTCTTCCTCTTCTCCACTGTAACACACCGCTTCGGTCAGGGCATCGCTCCCCACGTTCACATAATCTTGGCAAACCTCCACTTCCTCATCCCCCCCATGCTCAACCCTATCATTTATGGGGTCAAAACCAAAGAACTTCGTGACAAAATGAGCAAATATACCTGCAGAAGATGATTGCTTGGGGCCACTGACTTTAAACCTGTATGAGAAGATTGGGAAGAGATATCTCCTTGTTAATAAAGGTTACTCTCTCCCAGTTTCGTTGAGCTTGACATTGTGGAATTTCATAGTCTGAGAAGTTCCTCGCACGTAATGTCTTACCACTCCTTCACCAAGCACTGCTTTCTCTGTTACTGAGTTCCTTCTCCCTCACCATCACTTGATCTCTTTCAGTGTCGCCCTTCAGATTGATCTTTCCACACACCCTGTCTCTTGGCATTTCCATGACTTCCATACTAAGAGAATATACTGCAGCTTTCTGATGTAGGTTGTCCTTCCATTACACCCTGTATGAACATGGTTCTTGATCAGTTCAGCTAACAAAAGCTGCACTTTCTGATAGCCAAAGAAAAGAAATAAACTACAGTGTTGAACTTCTTTATCACATGTGCAATGATCCAGTGACTAAAATTTACCTGCGTTTTCCACGCCCAAGCTCCAGTGTACCACCAATCGCTGCCCTATACAGAGGCCGGGGACCCCACGAACCCCCAGTTGTGGCACAAGTAAACACCAATGAGTGGGGGAGGTTCACGGTTTGTGTGAAATTTGCAGGAGGGGTGTTTGGACAAAATTGCCTAGTAGACTCAGGTGCCACCTACTCCCTAATTAGTACCCAAAATAAGCACCTGTTTGGACCTCCGGCTAGAGTAAAGACCTTACAGGGATTTAATGAGGCACAAAGTATTGTCCCCTTCTGTAAACAATCCCATATAGTGTGGGGACAAAGAAGAGTCAAGGGCAATTTGGCTTGATGGATGTGCGGGGAGAAGGTATTCTAGGAATAGACGCTCTGACGGAATTGAGAGTGTTGTTGATTGTGCTAACAGGGTTTTGTGAGAAATGCCCCCTGGCCCCTCATGGGAGCCTGTGGAGATTTCAGTCAGCTATCGCATAGCAGTCCTTAAGGCACCTGAGGTATTGGAATGGCCTGCTTGGCCTCCAGAAGTTTTAGCAATTGCAGAGGTGTGGGCTCAGAATAAAATAGAATGTGGTAAAATTGATGCCGAAATCCTAGTCACAGGCCCTGATCCTCCACCCCAGAAGCAGTATCGCTATCCAAAAGAGGCAGGAGCCAGTGTAAAGGAAACAATTGATGGGTTTTTGAGCCAAGGAGTTTTAGTGGAACAGCCCAGCACTAACAATGCTGCTCTATGGCCTGTGCTTAAGAGTGATAGCAAAACCTGGAGAGATTTTTGTCCCCTCAACCAGGTGACTCCACCTATGGCCCCCGTAGTGGCTAAATATCAGGAGGTGATGGCTTCCATTGTCGGAGGGGCCCAGAGGTTGTCAGTTTTAGATTTGGCTAACACTTTCTTTGTCATCTCCTTACACCAGGACAGCTACTATAAATTTACTTTCACCTTGCAGGAAAAACAATTGTGTTTTGCCCGGGTCCCCATGGGCTGGAATAACGCACCTGTAATTTGCCTTGCCCGTGTAGCAAAAACATGGGAGGGAATGTCTGAAAGGGATAGTGTGATTTCTTATGTGGATGATGTCCTGGTCTGTACACAGACCCAGAAGGAAAATTTAAGGTATTGGATAGAGTGCTGCAAAAGATACTTTAAATCCTGTTTCCTGAAAGCCCAAAGAAGGCCCAACTGTGCTCCCAGCAGGAACAGTATCTTGGGGTAACTCTGGGACAAGAAGGACGCCCCCCTGACCAACAGAGGGTTGAGCTGATCCCCAAACTCCCAGCCCCCACAGACATAACCTCTCTGAGATCCTTCCTGGGCATGGTTAACTTTTCCCAAGATTTTATAGAAGAATTTTCAGAAAAAGCAGCCCCGCTGCACGAATTGTTAAAGAAAGGGGCAGAATGGAACTGGGGCCCACAGCAGCAGGAAGCCATGGCCCAGTTGAAACAAGCCTTGGCCCAAGCCCCAGCCCTATCATATCCTCGGGTAGGAGAACCATTTGTATTACACCTGGCAACTACAGACAAGGGAATGGGAGCTGTGCTAAGCCAGAACCATGGAACAGATCTCTGACCTGTAGCTTATGCTTCCAAGACTCTGAGTGAGATAGAGAAGGGATTCACCCCATGTGACGAGGAGGTCCTGGCACTTGTTTGGGCACTACAGCATTGAGAATACCTGGCGGGTTTGTCCCCTGTGTTACTAAAAACAATCCACTCCCCAGTGAAGTATGAAGGTATTTGTGAAAGGAAGGAATATTTTAAGCAATAATATTCGACCCCAAAGGGGGTAGAGACATGTTCTTTTTGTCTTTCAGAAAATCAGGAAAAGCTGGTACTAGCTGAAGAGCAACCCAGGATGCTATGGATCTACTGTCACGACAAAGATTGTGTTTTGTGTTTTATATTTGTCTTGTGTTGTTTGTCTTGTTGCTAGCATTGTTGTGTATTGTGCTACAAAAAAAGCAAATACTGCATTAGGCTGAAAAAGATTAACACGCATTTTAACTGTATTGACCAATTATTGACCAATGTTGCCAGAAGGATGGAGGTCAAGAAACGCTCATCTGTAAACAGGGAAACAGCCTTAGGTGGTGAAGGCACATTTAAAGGCAATATATGCATGAGACACGAGGTTTATCTGTTGGTGGGAATAAAAGGATGGACATATGGGTTTTTTTAAAGCACAAAGTGAAATTACCAAGGGAAAAAAAGGGTATGTAAAAACATTGATTACTTAAAGAATAAGAATTGCCAATTATCACTTCTTAGTCAACTTCCATCATGTAAGCCCAGCTGAATGCACCTGGGTGTTGTATAAAATTGGATGTAAGGCAATAAAAGCCATTGCAACACCTTCCCTAACCACTATAAGGGGCAGGACAGTAAAGATCTAGTGAAGGTAGAGCTGCCCTAATACTATCTCAGTGTGAACTACTGAAGGTTATTGGATTTGCCTGGCTGCCAGGAGGGGTGGATAGCCTAAAGAAAAGGCTCCCAAGAAATGTATTGAACTGCTTTGGGTGGAACTGGATTAGAAGTTGGAGTGCTGGATGTTACTAACATAGAGGTATTGGCAAACAAATGAAGTTTTGTGCATAAAGTAGATCATAATCCTGATGAGAATAAACGTTTCTATCATATTATAGCAATTAGGAGGCTGTGATTTTGAATGTCATGTACCCAAATTTAAATATAGTTGGTTAAAAGTGTTTTATACTTTGTATTCTATTGTAACACCTGTGCCCCTTGGAATGGATTTAACTGATTTACAAACATTGCTTGTGCACCCTGATTTATAGAACCAGCTACATTCTTAAAAACAGGAAGGGCGCAGAGTCATGGTTACCGTGCATCATAATGTCAATGAAACTAAATGGGTATTTGCAAGAATTGGCCAGGACCTGTCACACCACTGGTGGGAAGTGTTATTGGGATGGTCCCCCACTGGCACAGGCATCCTGAATTTGGCTCTACACCCCATCATAGTAATCTTGGGGTGCCAAATAGTAGTGGTTTTTGTTACCAGCCTAATGACATGTTGGACCTGGCAAAAAATCCAGCTATTGCAAGTCCCCTGACAAGCTGCAAACTCTGTGAAAAACCCACACTTGGTTAATCAATAATCAGAAGGAGCCTCTTGCTTGACCATTGAAACTGCTTGCTTAACAAATTTACTTTAAGGACATGCCATTGTATTACTATATGTATAAATAAGTGGGGAAAGTTTGAGATAGTTGGACACTTCAGGACTGGACTCTCCCTCTGGATACATCTTGCAGTCCCCAATGGCAAACGGAAGATTTGGCCACTGGAAGCCTGTTGCTGTGTCACTCGAGAGCCACACTCTGCTTTGGTAATTATCGAGGGTTGGGGGTGTTTTACTCACCTCTTGCGGTCGTGTCTAAGTGCTTGAGACTAAGTAAAGTTTAGCTTTAAGTGAAAGCACGCTTGTGTTGTCCTGTTTGTGCCAGCCATCTATTGGTCGGATGATCGTGTCTCCCCTGATTCATTTCCTGTCATCACCTCACACAGAGTAAAAGTTACCAAGAACTGTGGGTTGAAAGAACCCCAGGTAACACTGTGAGTCTGGAGAACTGGGAAATTGGCTGGTGTTAGGAATGCTAGTGATAATGTCAGATTCAAGCCTCTGTCTTTGCCTGAGATAGAATTTTGGGTCTTGTTTCCCTCTTTGACTTTTGATACTCTGATATCTACATATTCATACATATATTATGCCAATACATGTGAACAAAGGACAGAGATACTGTATGTCTTGCTTCTGCATGGCTAGATTGGTTTGTTAGAACAGAACAGATAACAGTTAAATTGTTGTGGGCATGGTGGGAGTAGAATATATGAGCTCACACTTGAAGACGACCTCAGCTACTATCTCAAGGCAAGGTCAAGCAACCAGTCGGAATGGGCAGGTGGGGATTGTGTGGAAGGTACAAAATGCTAAAAGACCAAAGAAAGACCTTGTCACGCCTCTATGGCCCCCTCCCTCAGGGACTCCCCAGGGAAGTCAGATCAGCATTGTATGTGGCTAACGCTGTTGCACGCATTGCAAAGCATTTTGGGGAGGGTCAAAGGTGTGAGAGTGGGGAATGGAAAATACTTTTGCAGGAGTACGAGAGGCCATGAGAGGGAAGGAAGAAAGAAAAAAAAGCAGAGAACGGGTTAACTCAGCACTTTAACTTCCTCCGTGTAAAGATAAGAGGCTGGTCCCGGCCTAAGGTCATGGGCTCAACGAGAAATCTACAGATGAGAAATCTACAGCTGCCCAGTCGTGAGAAGTGGAGAATTAAGTGGAGCAGATCTGCAAAGATAGCAGCGAAAACAAAGCGACTGAGGCGGCGACGGTGAAGGCCAACAGAAGGGAAAAGAAATTTTCTGAAGCCAGTGTGTTTTGGGCAGCCGAGAAGGCCACAGCAAGCTGATTGGGACTGGTACAAAATGCGCCAGGCACAGAGGGCCATGGATGACAACACCCCCAATGAAACCCAGGACTTAAAAACCCTCCTGAAAGCTGAAGCAATTTAGAGAGCACAACTGATTCTTGGATGGCCTGGTCCCAGGACAGCACTCCCGTCCACCTTACCCCTTCTTCTTCTGATGTTACACCCAGACCTGGCCAGTCTGGGTAGCATGTGTGTGAGTATGAAAGTGGGTCAGGGCCTGGGGACATTAATGCTTTCTTTCTTCTACTGAGGGAATGGTCCCAGCACTCTATGCTGTTATTTTATCATCTTATCAATAAAGCTTTAAAATGTAGATACTTTGTGTGCGCTTTATAATCTCCTCCCCAAAAGATCCTGTGACCACAGCCTGATCAACTGTGGTCCTGGGCAGATGGTAACGAAAATCTGTCATGTCTTGTCCTTGACCAAAGCACAATCTTATTCCTTACCCCTCCCATGGGGTACAAAAGTGGTGGAACGAAGACCCCAGGCCCATGTCCCCCAAATGGAACATGGTCCTACATTGTAAGGGTTATGACTGAGGGCATGCATTTCAGGTATAATTATACCTTCTAAGGAGGATGAAAGTGGGACACTGGGAAACAAGGCTCTGTGGCATCAGAGTTATGGTACATGTGCTTGCTGGAAATTAACCCCAGTAAACATTGCAGTGCCTGCACTTCTCATATTTACTGTCTACAGGATATGAACTAGGGGAGGGGGTGAAGGGAAAACCCTCTAAAACCTTGGTTCCATTACTTCATTGTATCACATTGGAAAGGTATTAGGCAGATAAGTCCCTCTTCCCAACGTTCCTCACAGTTGTTTGGAGAGGGTATGGCAGGCTCTCAATATGGTAGTTGTGGGTTCTGGCAAACTGAAGTAATGGAACTTTTAAATAAATGGATATGGTAGAAACAGGGTCCGTACCAGGTGTGCGGGTCGACCTGGGATGAGATTGAGAAGGAGATGGGGGAGGTTTTGGGGGACCTCAGGGGAAAGGAATATCAGAAAAAAGGAATGGTATTTGAAGATCTGTGCAGTGGGATGTTTTACTGGGAAAAAACGGAAGCTGATCTCCTCCAACGTGTTAAGGATTTGGAGGGGATAGTGGACCAACAATGGATTTTTATGGAAAAATCCATACTGATGGTGGAGATAGAAGATTTGAAGACACGGGACGCTGCAAGGGCAGAGGAATCCTGTGAGGCAATTCGGTGGAAGAGTGATGAACTGGTTGGGAAGGTGGCAGATTTAGAGGATGAAGTGTAAGAGTGTAAGCAGGGGAGTAATGGACAGGGGGGTCCCAAACTGCCTGCCCCACCAATGGCAGTAAAGGAGGCAGCCCCTCCCATCTACACTGAGAGTACACTGTTCCCATGACTACCAGTGGATGTTATCAGCTGGCAGTCCACAGTGAGAATTCCTGCCAGAGAGGCTACCCCACAGGAGCTCAAGCAGGTGGGAACAGCAGCCCCTATTGGTGGTTGGGGGAGGAACAGGCTCTGCAAATAGCAGTCAAGTTGAAAATTCACCCTTTGTCCATAAAGGAATAAGATGCGTTGCTGAGTTGACTGGGAAAGTACCCCAGGATGATTGGGATCAGTCTGTGCTGTGGCTTGTGGGGATGGGCAGAGAGATGGGGCGTTTAACTTCTGAGGACCATGTAGCCATATGGCACAGTCTGTTGGAATGGTACACGCTTGGCATCAGTGTGGTGGGGTTGGGAAATATGTTTCCGATTCTGGAGTAGGTGGTGAAACAATTGTTTAGGGTTTACTCTTGTACTGCAGGGATGGATAATGTGAAGGGAATCCCTGGGGAAACAGGGTGGGATATACTTTATCACTTACAGGCATGGGCTTGGTGCTGAGTGGATCCCCTGGATGACCCATGGGTGCCAAGAACTGGGGTGAATGTGCAGTTGCTGGAGAAATGATTGAACCTGACTGAGAATCAGTTTGTGGGGCACTTGTGGCTGCAGCACCCTGAGCTTGTTTCTAACTAGCTGCCTCAAATGTTCGAGCAGGTGGATGTGTGGAGGCAAATGCATGGGGGGGAGAGCGAAACCATGTTATCACCCTGGTGGGTGAGTAATGGGTGTACAGGAATGAGTCAGCTAGGAGCAGAGGGTGTAGTTTTGTGGGGATAGTCAAAGATAAGTGGCTCGCTCTGGTGGATGTGGCACAAACTCCCATCTTACTCTCAGAGCCAAGATAGAGGTTAAGGGTTCCCAGATATTCTGGTGGGGCACGGTGCGGTGCTCTGAGGGGGGCGGAGCTTCAGGTGGCGTGGCGCACGGGGGGAGGGGCTTCGGGCAGCGTGGTGCTCTGGGGTGGGGGCTTCGTGCAGCATGGCGCTTGGGGGGGCAGGGGTTTCAGCGTGCAGCACTGGTGGGGGGGTTGGTAGCGCAGCGCTCACAGGGGGGGTACGGCGGGGCAACGCTCTTCTTTTTTGCTAGGGGCAGCAAAAAAGTTAGAGTCAGCCCTGGGAAGAGGTATTTTAAAGAGTAATCTGCTGCCTTCAAAAGCAGAAGAAAAATGTTCTTTTGTCTTTTGGAACTTTAGAAAAGGGCAACACAGGATATGATGGTTCTCAGCAGGCAGCGTCCCGGTGCAAAGAAAAAGAAGCAGCAAAAATGAAAGCAAAGTGGACTCACAAAAGAAAACCAAGGATGTCTTGATGTGGAATGGAAAATTTCTTGCTGTTCATCATAATTGTTTCTGTTGCAAGCCCTACCCAGGTCCCAAGTTGTGATAAAGAGGTAAATGAGGATTTAAGGATTTATACATAGAAAATTGTAACACTAATCCCTCCTATAGGAATTTGGCAGTGTCAGTATGTGATGGACAGATTGAAAGTGGGAGTCCCGACTCAGTGGAGAATATCAGATCTATCAAGAAACATTGCATGGTATTCTCTAGGATATGCCGTGATCAATGACAGTGGGAAACATCGTTATCTGGATATGTGGTTTGTTATGGAGGGCCTAAAAAAGATGACCCTATGGTCTTCAGGACTGTATGATTCAAATGTGGGATATGGCGTTTCACCATTGGGATGTGATGTTACTATGGGTAATCATAATGGTACCTCCATGGAGGACAATCCCTGGGTATGCAGTTATGTACACATCACACTAGGAATAAAATGTTCCCTGGGAGGCTGGATAGATGACAATTTAAATGGTTTGCAGAATGTAAGCCTACAGGTAAGATGGATAGCGAGCTGGAAAAGTCCTGATTTAAACCAGCTTCAGCTTGGAGTAGGAAATACTACCCAATGGACAAATGTGTGGGAGTTACTGTAGGAGCATGTGCAAATAGCGTGCTTCAGTGTGTCCTTTAAGTCCATTACCTGGGTAATACTCCAGAGAACAGTGGGTAGACCCCAAGTACAGTTCATACATAGTTGGGGAGGAAAGAATGGAGGAAATCGGACACTAATTAAGTTAAATAATTGCTTGTCAAAGGAAAATATTGGATGTGTCCCTCCCCGATGGCCATGGAGGAGCAGACCCAATGGCTTGTTTTAAGAGGTGGTCAAATAGTTGTAATGTATATGGGGTATATAGTTTTGTGTTGGGAATGTACACAGTTCTGTAATATAACACTTGGGGGTAGAATTGCACCAGCATCTGGCCAAACCACACACATCTACACACTGTCATTGGCACTATGGTGCACAAATGGATCTGTTGAACTCATTCCTGTGAACAATCAAACCAGAGCATACAGGTCGTGCCTCACTGGTCCGGCACTGGTCCCGAGGGTGCCGGACCAGTGAGGCACGACCTGTATGCTCTGAACCAGGGAATTTACCGGACCAGGGGAGGTCAGGTCAATGCCGTCCCCTCTGCTGCTGCAGGTATCTGCTCCAGTGGCAGCTGAGAGGCCGACATAGCTGGAGCAGGGACAGGGTGGCCCAGGCGACCTGGGGCAGCTGCAGAGCCCCATGGCCAGCATTGGTGCTTGGGGACCAGGGGTGCTCCTGGCCACCAGGCTGTGCTCCTGATCCCCGGGCCGTGTGGGGGAAATTCATGGCAGCCTTCAACTACCTGAATATAGGTGTTATGAGAGAAAAGCGGAGGGAAATAGGGACAGACCAGCTAGCTGGTTAGAAGGCTGCAGCAGTTTCCCTGGCTCCCAGTTTCCAGCCCAGGAGTGACAAACCATCAAACACGAACCTTCCAGAGCCCAAATTTGTCCCTGTGACACACGTATGGAGGAGGAACTGTATCCCGAAGAAAAGATCCAGATATAGCAGTTGTATGATTCCCTTACCGCCATGCCATGACCCCAGCACAACACACCTACCTAAAATACCACCACACTGAAATGGCCTCAAGGCAACATTTCCGGGAATCTCCATGGCTGATCACTTGTAAAATGTGGAATTCCATGTGAGACGAACTCCAGGTCACTTTGGCCTGGGATGGGTGAAGGAATCACACAGTTGTGTTAATTCTGACCCAGGATAGCACAACCCATTTCTACATCAATTTCTGAAAGACCAACACAGTATTGACAATTGATGTTTATCTGATTTAGAGATTCGATGAACTATTACAACTGTTGTAAGCTGCCAAGTATGAATCCACTTTAGACCTCACAAAGGATATTGGCAAATACTGTTGATACGTGAATCCTGGAGGAAGGAAGCCTTTTCCACGTCCTTTGGCTTGCATCAATTCATGATCATGTCATTTGGCCTTCCCAGCTTTTTGGACACTAATGAAATGGACATTAGAACTTCATTTGTGGTATTCAGTGGTACGCTGCTACGATCAATAGAAAAAGGTGTTTGGTCTTGTATCTTGTGGCAGCATTGCCATATATAGTGCAGATGGCAGCACATTATACACAGAAAAGAAAGCCATCATCAATTGCTAGGCTGAACAGCCTACAAAGCTCAATTTGCCCTGACAATCTGAACCCCTCGGATCGGCAAATCATTTCTTCACTCCCAGGGGAGGCTCTCAGGCTGAAGTTCTCCAGAGTCTATTATCTGCTCTTCCCACTGCTGATGAAGCCGAGGGAATTGTCTGGGAGCCTCGGGCAACCTGCAGGTCTGCAGGGACTGTACAGCGGACTCATAAAGGTCGCTGCTCATCACGTCAAGTGTCAGACATGTGAGTTTCATATACTGATTCTCCAGGCTCTGCATTCCTCTCGCAATGAGAAGATTTCGACTCTCTGCTGAGCAGGATTTCGGTGAGTTGCCTGTGTCTGCATTAAAGTTAGTGCTAAGGGCTCATGAAGGGTTCAAGGGTTCAATCCAAAAATCATCTGGGCAGGAATTCTCCAGTTCTGTCACTAGAAGTGTTTAGTATTGTCAGACACAGGAAGGAATTTACCTGCTAAAACTGGAACTACAAATGTATTGAGAGTAGTTTAGTTGCCAGAAGGTTCACAAGAAGTATGTGTTTGGGAATCCACATTTTTCATAACCACTCTCAGAACACCACATAAACTGGGGGTTTCCTTCAGACCCTTTCAGAGCTCTCTGTTGCTGAACCCAAAGCCACAATTTTCACAGCCAGGAGTGGAATGTTAAACACGGAGAGTGAAATCTTGGTCCCACTGTTATCAATAACAAAACTCCAAATCCACATATAGGAACTTAAATAAATCACCTGATTGTCACCAGCCACAAGGTTCCAATGTCTTCGACTAGAGTTGTCCTGTGGCCACTATGGATGGGGAAGACAATTTGGACCAAAGAAGAGCTGACAGGAAATATCAAACTCACAGGCTTAGAGGTTTGAAATCATGAGGATATTTTATTTTTGCAGGATGAGAGAAGGATCTTCTCTCTCTCCCTGCCCCTGCATCTCTGGTTCTGGTGAAGATGAGAAGCAGCAAAAGGCAGTAAAAAGAAAAGCAAAGTCCAGCAAGGGCAATAAAAATGGTTAGGGATCTGGAGCACATGACCTGTGAGGAAAGGCTGAGGGAAGTGGGATTGTTTAGTCTGCAGAAGAGAAGAGTGAGGGGGGATTTGATAGCTGCTTTCAACTACTTGAAAGGGAGTTCCAAAGCGGATGGATCTAGAATGTTCTCAGTGGTACCTGATGACAGAACAAGGAGTAATGATCTCAAGTTGCAGTGGGGGAGGTTTAGGTTGGAAATTAGGAAAAAACTTTTTCACTCGGAGGGTGGGGAAGCACTGGAATGGGTTACCTAGGGAGGTGGTGGAATCTCCTTCCTTAGAGGTTTGTAAGATCAGGCTTGACAAAGCCCTGGCTGGGATGATTTAGTTGGGAATTAGTCCTGCTTTGAGCAGGGGGTTGGACTAGATGACCTCCTGAGTTCCCTTCCAACCCTGAGATTCTATGATTCTATGATTCTAACTTAGCAGAAATGAGGGAGATTTGGTAATCTCATTGGGGTGATCCGGGAACACACAATGGCGGAGAGTGGGGGGGACATGCAGTGTCCAGATCACAGTGGCGTGGAGTCCTAAAATCAGGTGAAATAGGGAATGCACATCCTGCCTAATGCGCAGACCAAACCGGCGTAACAAGGCCTCCTGGGAAAGTGGTGTTTCAGACTGTAACATAACATGGACTGCATTGAAACAGATTGTCCCTCACACTATCTCCCATCAGCAGCCTCAGGAACGTGTGTCTGAGTTTCTAGCAGGCTGCCATATGTTAAAGCTCTGTGTCATTTTGAGGAAGAGTTACTCATGCTGGCTCCTTTTAATCTCCACATCCTCTCTCCCTCCTGCTGGGTCTGTCCCTCTCTCCTTCCCTGCACAGGCTGAGCTGCTGCTGGGGTTCCCTTTGCCCGCAGAAAAGTAGTTCAGGCTGATCTCCCCCTTTTCCCTGGTGCAGGCAGACACCGATTTAACCTAGTCTGAGGCGATATTTCTGTGAGCTGTCGCTGTGGGGTCTGGCACCTGGTTTCAGGTCTGGGTGAGGTGTATCATGGTGTGGCAGGGCTGGAAGTTATGGGATTGCAGGATCTACATGGACAAGTCGCCTGCACTGGGGGTTGTGGGGCAGGGCGCAGGATGTACGTGCCAGGCAGGCAGTGCTAGGGTTTGTGGGGGCAGGCATGGGGTGTACACGGACAGGCAGGGAGCACTGGGAGTTGTGGTGGCAGGGAGGGAGGGAGATATACATGGAGAGGCAGATAGTGCTGAGGGTTATGGGTCAGGCAGAGGGTGTACAGGGACAGGTGAGTGGCATTGGGTGCTGTGGGGGCACAGAGCGGCATGTATACGGACAGGTGGGAAGCACTGCAAAATTATTTTTTTCTTTGTGCTTGTTGGTCCAAGGCCAGTTCTGGGAACTTTTCTGGCCTTGAGTGCTTTTGGGTGGGTGTTGGGGGACGGCGGTTTCCCTGGCAAGGCAGAGGACTGCAGCCTGGGTGTCACAACTTCACTCAGTTTTGTTTCCAACTGTTCTAGTTATTATTATGTAACTTCAGTCTTTCCATCGATGGAAAGAACCATTGATCTGTTTGTGACACTGCACCCCATATTCTTCCTAGTGATATTATTATGACATGATTAGCAAATTATGATGCATTTCATGCAAGGCGAGTCATGTACGATGTCATTGGAAAAGTTATAATTTTCTAAGATAATTTCATGTGTAGGCATGTATCATTTTTGTATCTGAAGTTTTGAATATTGACAACATATCTGTATTTCAAATGTAGTTACACCTGGGTAATGCTGTCATAGGTCTCACCCCCACTTGGAACTGTTGGGCTCCAATGTGGGGACCTGACTTGGTTTCCCTGTAAACTAAAATTCTAGTTTAGATCTAGTAAGCTGCCACCACTCAATCAGATATGTGGATTGAGACACAGTCCTTCCCCAAAATCCAAGGGATTCCAAGAGCCCCAAATCCATGGAGTTCTTACACCCAGGAGAAATAAACCATTCCCCCTTCTCTTTCCCTGAGAATCCACCCAAGGAAAGACCAAACAAGTCCTTAATAGAAAAGAAAAGAATTTATTAAAGAATAAAAAGAAAGTAACTTGTCTCTGTAATTCAAGATAGAACCATATAGGGTCTAAACTTATCAATCTCTGGAGAGAATCCCCCCTCCCCCTTTCTTTCTCAGTGAAAGCAAAGTAACAGCAAACAGGAATAAAGAATTTCCTTCAGCAAAACACACAATTGCAAATATAGAAAGCAACTCAAAAGACTAATCCGCCTTTCTAATTTAATACTCACTATTAAATAGTAGAAACTACTCCAGGAGAACTTGGAGACATGACTGTCCTCTCTTAGATCCAAAAAGAGCTCTCTAACAAAGAACACAGACAAAGGCTTCCCTCCACAGAGATTTGAAAAAAATCTTGTCTCTGATTGGTCCTCTGGTCAGGTGGTCATCAGGTACTGCATGTTAACCCTTTACAGGTAAAAGAGACCTTAACCCTGATCTGTTTATTTATGACAAATGCCCACTAGGCAAGATGCTTTCAGTCTGGATAACTGTTTGGGATGAGCCTATTCAGGTCACTGAGCCACTAGGGAATATAATGGACCTTAAGAGAAACTTATCTCACACTTTGTGAGCCTTTCTGAGAACAGCCTATAACTAGTGGATAGTACAGAGGTCGGCAACCTTTCAGAAGTGGTGTGCCGAGTCTTCATTTATTCACTCTAATTTAAGGTTTCGCATTCCAGAAATACATTTTAACATTTTTAGATGGTCTCTTTCTATAAGTCTATAATATATAACTCAACTATTGTTGTATGTAAAGTAAATAAGGTTTTTAAAATGTTTAAGAAGCTTCATCTAAAATTAAATTACAATGCAGAGCCCCCCGGACCGGTGGCCAGGCCCCGAGTAGTGAGTGGGCCATTGAAAATCGGCTTGAGTTCCGCTGTCGGCACACGTGCCATAGGTTGCCTACACCTGGGATAGTATTTCCACTTGTTTTTAGCAGACCAGGTATAATTTTTTAAGTGTCTTGCTTCTTGCTTTTGGGCTTCTGGGAGTGGCTGCTGCTTTTTTTCCCCGAACTAGAAAGCATTATTGGCTCCCATTTGCAAAATTGCTCCAAAACCAAAAGAAAGAAACTGGAGATTGACAGTAGTAGTTAATAAAACTTCTTTTACGTTTTAATCTAAACCCAGGATGCCTTTAAGTGAAGTATCTGGGGGACAAATCTCAGCTTGTTTACCGAAAGTGTGCATTGTCCTCCCCACATTGAGGGAGAAGCAAACTGGGTAACAAATTCAAACTGGTTGGGGTTTGGACCAGGGCAGGACGATACAGCTCTGGGGTTCTAGGCTAGGGAGCTGGTGGTTACATTGGCTGTAGCCTCTCTATTATTGGTTCATGCAGTGGCTGGTCACAGAGCCTGCCTGTATCTGCAGCTGGAAGAGTAGCTTCCTGTATGGATGGTGGTGGAGGCGTAGTACCAGGAGCAGTTCACAGTTTGTCTCATCAGGACATTGAGAGAGGGATCCCAGGCTTGTGAGTCAGAGGGCTCAGTTGTACCCCAGATCCAGGTGTCACATCCAACCTTGATTTCAAAATTCTCAGTGATGGGGAATCCACATACCCTTGGTAAATTGTTCTAATGGTTACTCTCACCATTTAAAAATGCGCGCCTTATTCCCAGTCAGAATTTCTTTAACTTCAACTTCCAGGCATTGCATCACATTACTCCTCTGTATGGAGGCTGAAAAGCCTGTTATTACATATATGTTCCCTGTGTAGGTTCTTACACACTGTTATCAAGTCATCCCTTAACCATCTTTGTTAAACTAAATAGATTGAGCTCTTTGAGTTTGTCAGTATAAGGCAGGTTTTCTAAACATTTAGTAATTCTTGTGACTCTTCTCTGAACCCTCTTCAATGTATCAACATCCATCTTTCATCAGGGACACCAAACTGGAGACAAGGTTCCTGCAGGAGTTCTTCCAGTGCCAAATTCGAGGTAAAATAACTTCTCTACGTCTCCCTGAGATTCCCCTTGTTATCATCCAAGGATCACATTGGTTCTTTTGGCCACAGGCTCACGCTGGGAGCTCATGTTTAGGTAATTATTTCTTCATAACCCCAAAACATGTTCAGAGTCATTGCACTTCACACAGAGTCCAACATCATGTAAGCATCACCTACATTCTTTGTCCCTAGATGTAGATAGCTACATAACTATATTAGAACGCACATTGTTTGCTTCCACCTAGTTTACCAACCAATCCAGATTGGTCTGAACCAGTAACCTGTTGTCATAAATAAACAGATCAGGGTTAAAGTCTCTTTTACCTGGAAAGGGTTAACAAGCTCAGTAACCTGAGAAACACCTGACCAGAGGACCAATCAAGGGACAGGATAATTTCAAATCTCGGTGGAGGGAAGCCTTTGTCTGTGTTCCTGTGTTCCTGGAGTATTTCCTACTATCCAGTATAGTAAGAACATAAGAACATAAGAAAGGCCGTACCGGGTCAGACCAAAGGTCCATCCAGCCCAGCATCCGTCCACCGACAGTGGCCAATGCCAGGTGCCCCTGAGGGAGTGAACCTAACAAGCAATGATCAAGTGATCTCTCTCCTGCCATCCATCTCCATCCTCTGACGAACAGAGGCTAGGGACACCATTCTTACCCATCCTGGCTAATAGCCATTTATGGACTTAGCCACCATGAATTTAGTGAGTATTAGTTAAAAAGGCGGATTAGTCTTTTGAGTTGCTTTCTATATTTGCAATTGTGTGTTTTGCTATAGAATTTCTTTAATTCTGTACTGTTATTGCTTTTACTGAGAAAGAAGGGAGGGGGAATTCTCTCCAGAGATTGATAAGTTTAGACCCTGTGTATTGTTCCATCTTGGTATTACAGAGACAGTTTACTTTCTTTTTATTCTTTAATAAATCTTTTCTGTTAAGGACTTGGTTGATCTTTCCTTGGGTGAATTCTCAGGGAAAGGGGAGGAGGGAGGAGGAAGGCATCCCTCTGTAGTTGAATCCCGGTATCTCTCCTAGGAAAAGGGAGGGGGGAGGAAGCAGGGGGGAATGGTTTATTTCTCCTAGGTGTAAGAACTCCAGGGATTTGGGGCTCTTGGGATCCCCAAGGATTTTGGGGAAGGACTGTGTCCCAATACACGTACATTATTGGGTGGTGGCAGCTTTTACCAGATCTAAACTAGGATTTTAGTTTAGGGAAGCCCATGCAGGCCCCCATTTTGGAACCCAACAGCTCTAAGTGGGGGTGAGACCTATGACACCTGTACACATTATTTTCTATGATCTCCCAGATGTGCAGGCCTTTATACCTAAATACCAAAATCCTTGTAGTTCCATGCCCTTTCTGTTGAGTGCTATATCATAGATGAGCATGATGCATAACAGCTAGAGACTGGCTTCTCCCCGAACCATGTGGGCTTAGGTGTTCCAAAATATTTATTTAGCTGTAGTTATTGAAACTGGATAGGTTCACTATCCATATATATGTTCAAACCCTTCCTGATTCTTGCTTAGCTCATGGCCTGAACTACTTCTTGTAGCGAGGAGTTCCTCAGTCTGATTAGGCACCGAGTGGAGAAAGCATTCTTTTTTTACCTCGTTCGAATTTGCCACATTTCAGTTTAATTGAATGTCCTCTTGCTCTTTTGTTATGAGACTGGGAGAACACATTCTCCATTTCCCCTCTACCACTAAGTATTTTATAAACTTTTCTTATGTCTCCTCTTCTTCAATTCCTTTGTAAAGTAACAACCCCAGTTTTTTCAACCTCTCTCCATATGAGTTTCACAGGGCCCTTGATCATTCTAGTTGCCTTTGGCTGAACACCTCTAGTTTTGCAATACTCTGTGTGAGAAGGGTGCCCAGTACTAAACAGAGAAGTCCACAGGAGGGAGAAACATTGACTGACTGATCTCATGGCATTTTATTTTCCGTATGATTCTATATCCCATTTCCTCCTGGATCCCAATGCTTTTTCTCAGTTTCTGTCCATGCTTGCACTGTGAGCAGGGTTTCATAGAGCTTTATAACATGACACCCAGATTCCTGTCCTGAGTGCATACAGTTAAATTAGAACCGTGTAAGGTGTTTGAAGAGTTCAAGATTTTCCCTACAATGACCATATAAGTTGCGGTTATTGATATGGAAATTCATCTGCCATCATTGACATCCATTTACCTGACTTGGTTAGCTCCTTCTGTGGAATTCTTTGGACACGACTATGACTTAAATAATCTGGTGCCATCTGTAAATGTTGCCACTTCACTGCTCATCCCCTATTCTAAATTAGTAATAAATATTTGTAATAAAGTGTTTAAAGACCCTCACTGTGTTTCTCTCCCTTCACAGGAACCTTGAGCATTTCTGAGCCCGATCGACGCATCAACCACCTTATGGCAGCTTTCAACCTCTCCCGCCCTGGCCCTTCAACATTCATCCTTGCTGGCATCTCTGGCCTGGAAGCTTCCCATGTCTGGATTTCCATCCCTTTCTCTATGTTCTACATTATCGGCCTGTTGGGAAATTTCATGGTTCTGTTTGTTGTAGGCAAAGAGCAGACCCTGCATAAGCCAATGTACCTGCTGATCTCCATGCTAGCACTCACAGACATGGCCACATCTACCTCAGTCATGCCAAAAGCCCTGTGTATATTCTGGTTCAATTTGAAAGGCATTACTGTGGGTGGCTGCCTCACCCAGATGTTCTTCCTTCATGCAGTTTCTGTTATGCAGTCAGCCATTCTCGTGGCAATGGCCTTTGATCGCTACATTGCCATATGTAAACCTCTGCGATATGCCACCATCGTCACCAATGCACGAATAGCTAAACTAGGGCTTTTGGGTTTGATAAGAGCTGTTCTCTTCATTCTGCCCCTGCCTCTTCTCCTGAGCAGGCTGCCATTCTGTGCCAGCAACGTTATCCACCATACGTACTGTGAACACATGGCTATAGCAAAGATGTCCTGTGGGGATATCACAGTCAACAAGATGTACGGCTTGGTGGTAGCATTTGTAGTCTTGGGGCAAGACCTGTTGCTCGTTGCCTTCTCATATAGTCTGATAACGAGGGCTGTCCTCAGAATCTCCTCCAAGAAAGCTCATCAGAAAGCCTTCAACACCTGCACAGCCCACATCTGTGTCATGTTGATGTCTTGTACTTTCTTCCTCTTCTCCACTATAACACACCGCTTCAGTCAGGGCATTGTTCCTCATGTTCACATCATCTTGGGCAACCTCCACTTCCTCATCCCCCCCATGCTCAACCCTATCATTTATGGGGTCAAAACCAAAGAGCTTCGTGACAAAATGAGCAAATACACCTGCAGAAGATGATTGCTTGAGGCCACTGACTTTAAACCTGCATGAAAAGATTGGGAAGAGATATCTCCTTGTTAATCAAGGGTGCTCTCTTACAATTCTGTGGAGCTCAACATTGTGGAATTTCATAGTCTGAGAAGTTCCTCACATGTAATGTCTTACCACTCCTTCACCAAGCACTGCTTTCTCTGTTGCTGAGTTCCTTCTCCCTCACTGTCACTTGATCTCTTTCAGTGTCGCCCTTCAGATTGAACTTTCCACACACCCTGTCTCTCGGCCTTTCCATGACTTCCATACTAAGAGAATATACTGCAGCTTTCTGATGTAGGGTGTCCTTCCATTACACCCTGTGTGAACATGGTTCTTGATCAGTTCAACTAACAAAAGCTGCACTTTCATATAGCTAAAGAAAAGAAATAAACTACAGTGTTGAACTTCTTTATCACATGTGCAATGATCCAGTGACTAAAATTTACCTGTGTTTTCCACGCCCAATACTTCAGGAACTCTGGAGGACAAACCAAATGTTTCCATTGGAAAGTACCAATAGAAGAAAGCTGCTGCCGGAATCGAGGACTTCCTACTAGAGCTTATTGTTGAGGCTTTTTAAATTCAAGGTCAAAATCTAGCTGTCAGTTTCTGCTAATCAAAATGGGAAGAGTGGACAGACTAGTAAAATGAGTGATAATGAAAGAAGATAAGTGTATGAAAACCTTGGGTCTAGATGCCTCTGATATTATCAAGTAGGAGTCACTATGACCTATGTTTTGTAGAAGATATAAAAATTTGCTAATACAGTGTACTTTGGAGCAGTCCTCTGAAGCCATATTGAGAGAAATTTTTCATGACACCCTTTCTCCGCAGCAGGTGAGCAACTAGCCACTGTATTGGAATGAGGGTACTTATAGACCAGGAGGCGGCAGAATACGGAGAGGCTGCAGCTGGGACAGTACAGCCCATCCTAAGTAGGTAGAGGATGGGATAGTCGGAATCAACCTCAAAGTGGAGCAGATGTGATGTGAAACATACCTTGGAAGTATATGAAGTCGAGGGAAGAATATATGGACAAATGGGATGGGAAACCCACTGAGGAATAAACCTGTGAAGTTTTTTCAGAGGAAGCTCATTGAATTAACAAAAAAAAATGTCGTTGAAGTGTACAAAGCTGTTAACATAGAGGCTACTTAGGCTTCTTACTATGTGGCTTTGCACATTGCCAAAGCTGGTAAGCCACACAATACAGGAGAGAAACTACTACCTCCAGATTTAAATGATATGTGTGCAGTGATGTTCGGAAAGAAAGCAGCATCACAGCTAGATGTGATCCCACTTTCTAATGACACAGTTACTCACCATATTGTGGAGATGCCCACTGATGTAAAATAGCAGCTCCTAGAAATTATTCATCAGAGCCTAAATTATACAATTCAGATAGATGAATCTATAGATACAGTTAAACCTCAGAATTATGAACACAAGTTACTAACTGACCAGTCAATAACACATCTCATTTCTTGGTGTATTCCTCAGTGGGATCTGAGGAAAGTGGCCTGTATAATTTGGTATTGGAGAGTTGTCTGGCGGCCTCCTTTTGGTAGTCAGACCTGTTCATGATGACAACAGCACCTCCTTTATCAGCCTCTTTGATTATAATGTCAGGGTGGTTTCTGAGGCTGTGGATGGCATTGCATTCTGCATGACTTAGGTAATGAGGCAAGCGATGTTGTTTTTCCACAATTTCTGCCTGTGCACATCGGCAGAAGCATTCTATGTATAGGATAGGATCATGAGCAGGTCTGACTACCAAAAGGAGGCCGCCAGACAACTCTCCAATACCAAATTCTACAGGCCACTTCCCTCAGATCCCACTGAGGAATACACCAAGAAACTGCACCATCTACTCAGGACACTCCCTACACTAACACCAGAACAAATCAACATACCCTTACATCCCCGACCAGGGTTATTCTATCTACTACCCAAGATCCACAAACCTGGAAATCCTGGACGCCCCATCATCTCGGGCATTGGCACTCTCACTGAAGGACTGTCTGGATATGTGGAGTCTTTACTCAGACCCTATGCCACCAGCACTCCCAGTTGTCTCCGTGACACCACTGATTTTCTGAGGAAACTACAATGCATTGATGACCTTCCATAAAACACCGTCTTAGCCACCATGGATGTAGAGGCTCTCTACACAAACATCCCACACATGATGGAATACAAGCTGTCAGGAACAGTATCCCTGATGATGCCACAGCACAACTGGTTGCTGAGCTCTGTGCCTTTATCCTCACACACAACTATTTCAAATTTGATGACAATATATATCTCCAGATCAATGGCACCACTATGGGCACCTGCATGGCCCCACAATATGCCAACATTTTTATGGCTGACCTGGAACAACGCTTCCTCAACTCTCGTCCACTCACTCCCCTTCTGTACCTACGCTACATTGATGACATCTTCATCATCTGGAACCATAAGAAGGAGACTCTGGAAAAATTCCACCACGATTTCAACAGCTTCCACCCCACCATCAACCTCAGCCTGGACCAATCTACATGGGAGGCCTACTTCCTAGATACCACGGTGCAAATAAGTGATGGCCACATTAACACCACCCTATACCGAAAACCTACCGACCACCATGCCTACCTTCATGCCTCCAGCTTCCATCCCAGGCACACCACACGATCCATTGTCTACAGCCAAGCACTGAGGTACAACCGTATCTGCTCTAACCCCTCAGACAGAGACCAACACCTACAAAAGCTCCATCAAGCATTCTCAAAACTACAATACCCACACGAGTAAATAAGGAAACAGATCAACTTAGCCAGACGTGTACCCAGAAGCCTCCTACTGCAAGACAAACCCAAGAAAGAAACCAACAGGACTCCACTGGCCGTCACATACAGTCCCCAGCTAAAACCCCTCCAACGCATCATCAGGGATCTACAACCCTTCCTGGACAATGATCCCACACTTTCACAGGCCTTGGGTGGCAGGCCAGTCCTCGCCCACAGATAACCTGCCAACCTGAAGCATATTCTCACCTGTAACTGCACACCGCACCATAGTAACTCTAACTCAGGAACCAATCCATGCAACAAACCTCGATGCCAACTCTGCCCACATATCTACACCAGCGACACCATCACAGGACCTAACCAGATCAGCCACACCATCACTGGCTCATTCACCTGCATGCCCACCAATGTAATATATACCATCATATGTCAGCAATGCCCCTCTGCTATGTACATCGGCCAAACTGGACATCTCTACGGAAAAGGATGAATGGACACAAATCAGATATTAGGAATGGCAATATACAAAAACCTGTAGGAGAACACTTCAACCTCCCTGGCCACACAATATCAGATCTTAAGGTGGCCATCCTGCATCAAGAAAACTTCAGGACCAGACTTCAAAGAGAAACTGCTGAGCTTCAGTTCATCTGCAAATTTGAGACCATCAGCTCAGGATTAAACAAAGACTGTGAATGGCTTGCCAACTACAAAAGCAGTTTCTCCTCCCTTGATTTTCACACCTCAGCTGCTAGAAGAGAGCCTCATCCTCCCTGATTGAACTAACCTCGTTATCTCTAGCCTGCTTCTTGCTTGCATATATATACCTGCCCCTGGAGATTTCCACTACATGCATCTGACGAAGTGGGCATTCATCCACGAAAGCTCATGCTCCAAAACATCTGTTAGTCTATAAGGTGCCACAGGACTCTTTGCTGCTTTTACAGATCCAGACTAACACGGCTACCCCTCTGATACTTAAAAATAAAGGGAAAGCACTATTTTTTCCCTTCAGCATAGTAAAGTTTCTGTGCTGTATTAAGTAAATGTTCAGTTGTGAACTTTTGAAAGAACAACTATGAAGTTTTGTTCAGAGTTATGAACATTTCAGAGTTGCAAACACTCTCCATTCCCAATGTATTTATCACTGTGAGGTTCCACCATATAACAACTGCTGCACAACTGCTGGTGTATATTCATGTTGCTACAGCAATACATTTTAAAGAAAAAATTCTGCTTTGTCATCCACTGTGAACCCAAGCAACTGGTGAAGAGCTTTTTAAATTGTTAAATAATTTTGTCCAAGACACAGGCCTTGATTGGGATCATTTTTTTGGAATTTGTAATGATGGAACACAGTCAACCATGAGATGGCATAGCAGGCAAGAAGTAGCTCCCTCAACAACCTGGCATCCTTTGTATGATTCTCAAGCAGGCATTGGCTGCTGAGAAGATGGCAGAAGAGCTCAGCAATGCTCTTTCGGTTGCAATAAATACTGCAAACTTTATAAGGCCATTGTGGAGAAACTAAATGAAGGCTTTGCATCAGTCTTCATGGCTTGAGTTGTGAGGGAGATTCCCAAACCAGAAACATTCTTTCTAGGTGACAGATCTGAGGAACTTTCCCAGATTGAGGTGTCATTAGAAGATGGATGGCTGGATAAATTACACAGTAATATATCCCCAGGACCAGATGGATACTGGTACCACGACTGTTCAACATCTTCTTAAATGGTCAGGAAAAAAAGGATAAACAATGATGTGGCCAATATATGTATGTGCAAAGCAGAATGCAAAGAGTTAAAAAGGGATCCCACCAAACTCTGTGAAAGGGCAACAAAATGTCAGATGAAATTCAATGTTGAGAAAAACAAATAATGCACATTGGATATCATACTCTCAACTATTCCTATAAAATGATGGGGTTTAAATTAGCAGTTACATCACAAGAAAGAGATCTTGAAGTAATATTGGATAATTCTCTGAAAACATCAACTTAATGCATTAGTAGGAGCATTGCCAGTGGATCAAGGGATGTGCTTATTTATCTCTATTTGGCACTGGTGAGGCCACATCTGGAGTACTTCATCCACTTTTGGGCCCCCCACTACAGAAAGGATGTGGATAAACTGGAGAGTGTTCAGCAGAGGGCAACAAAAATGAACAGATGCTGAGGGACCTGGGGTTATTTAGTCTGCAGAAGAGAAAAGTGAGGGGGGATTTGATAGCAGCCTTCAACTACCTGAAGAGGGGTCCCAGAGAGGATGGAGCTCGGCTGTTCTCTGTGGTGGCAGATGACAGAACAAGGAACAATGGTCTCAAGTTGCAGTGTGGGTGATCTAGGTTGGATGTTAGGAAACTTGCTGTCAGTAGGAGGTTGGTGAAGCACTGGAATGGGTTACCTAGGGAGGTGGTGGAATCTCCTTCCTTAGAGGTTTTTAAGGCCCAGCTTGACAAAGCGCTGGCTGGGACGATTAAGTTGGGGTTGGTTCTACTTTGATCAGGGGTTGGACCAGATGACCTCCTGAGCTCTCTTCCAACCCTAATCTTCTATGTTTCTATGAGTCAGTGACTCTGCAGTGGGAGTCAAAAAAACTTACAGAATGTAGGGAATCATTAGGAAAAGGATAGATCATAAAACAGAAAATATATCATCTCTACATAAATCCATGATAAGTCCACATATTGATTACTGCATGCAGATCTGATAATCCCATCTCAAAAAAGATATATTGGAAGTGGGAAAGGCAATGAGTTCCACAGGTTGACTCTTTGTTGTAGGTACTACTTCCCTATCTTTAGTGTAAACCTGCTGCTTATTGATTTCCTTGGGTGACACCTGGTTCTTGTGTTATCGGACAGAGTATACAACACTTGCGTTTTCATTTTCTCCACACCATTCATGAGTTTATAGCTCTCTATCATATTCCTTTTTAGTCATCTCTTTCCCAAGATGAGAAGTCCAAGTCTTTATAATCTCTCTTCAGACAGAAGCTGTTCCATATCCATAATCATTTTTGTTGCCCTTCTCTGTACCTTCTCCATTTCTAATCTTTTTTGAGATGACACAACTAGAACTGCAGGCAGCATTCATGGTTTGGTATTTGTATACTGGCACTATTATATTTTCTGTCTTCTGATCTATGTTTTCCTAATGGTTCCTAACATTATATTATTTTTTTAACTGCTAATGCACATTGAGCAGATGTTTTCAAAGAACTATTTATGATGACCACAAGGTCTCTTTCTTGAGAGGTAACTCAGCTAATTTAGACCCCATCATTTGGTATGTATAGTTATGATTATGTTTTCTAATGTTCTTTACTGCTATCACTTGAATCTTTTAATAGCCTACAAGAAGTTACTCCTAACCTCTTTGTGACACTGCACCCCATATTCTTCATAGTTGTATAATTATGATATAATTATGGCTTAATTATGATAAATTTTGTAAAATATAGGTCTTCTCAGATGTCATTGGAAATGTTATTATTTGCTGAAAATTGTTTCCTAGTTGTGTGAATGTGTCATTTTTTAACGTGAATTTATGATATTGACTATGTACCTGTATTTCAAATGTAGTTACACCTGGGTGACACCCACTAGGCTAAATGCTTCCAGTCTAGACAGCGGGTTTTGAGGAGTCTACTCAGGGTAATGGGCCAATAAGGGAAACAATAGGCCTGAGGAGAAGTTTATCCCACATTTCATGAGCCCTCCTGAGAATGCTCCAGACACCCTGTGGATAATGGCTGCTACGATTCTGCAGCACATGCAAAGGCCTGTGACCAGATGATATCACACTGAACTCCCTTTTGGATACCTATATTTTTCACAAGATGAATTGGGGACTGCTTTTGGAGCAAAGGATTGCTGCCGTAAGGTAAAGCTATATAAGGTGGCATGTGACATCATCTAGTAGCCTCACTAGATGGGGAAAATCTCAGTTTGGTTAACTCGGGCTTGTTCTATATCCTTCCCACATTGAGAGGAGGGTGAATTCTATTAAGAAGCTTACATTGTATAGCTCCCTATACAGTGCAAGACAGTATAATTTTGGGGTTATACTCCACTAGGGCTGTTGTATGGGGAGATTTTGGCAAACCATTAAAGTGCCTGAAACCACTATTGCTTATTGCTAAAAGCACCCATGTCAGCAGGATGTAAAGTGGCCATCCAGCAGCCTCAGTTTAGCCAAGGCAGGAGGGGAGCGGGTTTTGGGTGCCAAAGAAAGGGCACCTTGACCTGTGTCTTTCCTGATAAGAATTCTGTTGAAGTTGCTGATACATGCATTTTAGAAGAGCAGGATGTGCCCTCAGGAATGTCTGTTAGGGCCTCAAGACTGCAAACTCTGGGAAAAACCCACACCTGGTTAATCAATAATCAGAAGGAACCTCTTGCTTGACCATTGAAACTGCTTGCTTAACAAGTTTTCTCTAAGGGACATGCCATTGTATTACTAATGTATAAATAAGGGGAAAAAGTTTGAGGTAGTTGGACACTTCAGGACTGAACTCTCCCTCTGCATACATCTTGCGGTCCCCACCAGCAGATGGAAGTTTGGCCAACAGAAGCCTGTCGCTGTGTCACTCGAGAGCCACACTCAGCTTCAGTAATTATCGAGGGTTGGGGCTGTTTTACTCACCTCTTGCGGATGTATGTAAATGCTTGAGACTAAGTAAAGTTTAGCTTTAAGTGAAAGCATGCTTGTGTTGCCCTGTTTGTCCCAATCACTAATCGGTTGGACAGCCGTGTCTCCCCTGATTCATTTCCTGACACCACCTCACACAGAGTAAAAGTTACCAAGAGTTTTGGGTTGAAAGAACCCCAGGTAACAGAATTTGGAGGCCCCAGCAAGGATTGGTAGAGAGGAAGGAGATGTATGGTATAGACAGTTTGTAGTTTGTCCATTGCAATAGAAGGTAAAAGACAATGGGGAGGGATCACTCCCTACAAGTTCCTGTGCTGCAGTTTGTGAGTTAATCTACAGATACATTCTATTACTGGGACTCGGAACTCAGGCTGATTGAGTGCTCGAGTGGAGAAATTGTGTCCAGAGACAGGAAAACAACTGGAAAGAAAGAACAGTTGAAAATGAAGTTGAGAAACAGCTTGACAGATTTTGTAGAAGAGTATGGGGATAATGGACCCTGGAAGCCTGGTGCCTTCTCAGGCCCCTGGAAGCCTGGTGCCTTCTCAGAGCCTTCCTGCAGCGCCACAAGCAATGGGATATCTGGGGGGACGTCTTCACTACCGGCCGTATCGGTGGGTAGCAATCGATTTCTCGGGGATCGATATATCGTGTCTCATCTAGACACGATATATTGATCCCTGAATGCGCTCCTGTCGACTCCGGAACTCCACCAGCGAGAAAGGCGGTAGCAGAGTTGACAGGGGGAGCCGCGGACGTCGATCCTGCACCGTGAGGATGGTAGGTAACTCGATCTAAGATACTTCGACTTCAGCTACGCTATTCACGTAGATGAAGTTGCATATCTTAGATCGATCCCCTCCCCCAGTGTAGACCAGCCCTGGGTTAGTGCAGGAAGGTGGGGAGGTCCGAATATTAGGGCAAAGAAAAAGGCTGCTTTGCAGGGGTTGTGGATGGCTGCGACAACACTGGATCAGGAGATAAATCAGTTAAAAGACCAGGTGCAGGAATTGGAAAGAATCAGAACTGAAAAGGAAAGTGAAGTGATTAATTTGAAGGCAGAATTGGATGCTCTCAGAGCTACGTCTCTGACACAAGCAGCACAGATTGTAGGAATACAGCAGCAGGTATGTGACAGTGAGTGGGTCAGTAGCAAGTTGCAGGAGGAAGTGCCTGAGTTGAAACAGCAGACCACGGAGAGCAAAGCTGCAGTTAGAAACCTTTTAAAGGATTCATGAAGCAGAAGCCAGGCAGACCACGGGGAATGCTGGAGACAGATTTGTGCTCTTCAGGCTCAGTTGGGAGAGCAAAGGGGGATCATGGCATTGATCAGAGGGAACTGTAGCTGAGAGGAAGATGTAGATTCAGAGGAGGATCACAATGCATACTCCCCTTATTGCAATTATGAGCTGAAGGACCCTGGTGAGTTCACCCTGGATCCCATCGGGCAGTCTCCATATAGTCCCCCATGGGAATCGCTGGAAGAGCTGCAAAGGCCTCCCCCGATGGCCCCCATAGTCAGAACTTCTGTCACAAAAAGGGGACCTGAGGCAGGTCAGGGAGGAACAGAGGAGTGGGTGGAGACTAGACACTTTACCCCCGACCAGGTTAGGGCAGTAGGGAAATCAGTTGCCCCGCTGAATAGGAGCACAGCCTTGGGGTGGATGGTAAGAGTATCTGGAATGGCTGGATTCACTCCAGCTGATGTGGCAGCAATATGTCCCCTGAGGATTTTGCTGGGCTCCCTTATGATATCCAGATGGGGGCCCCCCTGGAGGAGATGATACAGAGAAGCATGTAAATATGAAGAGGGAAGTAATACACACACTCTTCCCAGGAGAAAGCCCCACAGTTATATTTCACCAAGAGAAGCAACAGGCCAGGGAGAGAGTAGAAAGTTATGTAGCTAGAAAGAAATTGGCATGGAGACATTCTGGGCTGACAAATGTCATTAAGCCAAACTTTGCAGCCCTCCCTTTCAAACAAGCTTTAATCCAAAGATTTATCCCTCTAATTCGTATGGATCTGGCAGCAGTTCGAACAAGAGATATTGAGGATAGAGCAAAGCAGGCCTATGAGGTCGAAAAGGACATGCACCCTCCTGAAAGAAAACCTGCTATAGCCCCTCCAAGTAACATGCAGGAAAAGGAAAGAAGAGACAGACCCCATAAGGGTCGAGGCAGAACCCCTGACCCATGACGTGGGGAAGTTTGGAAGCAGCTTTTAAAATACGAGCAAAAGGAAACAATAGACCAGCTGCCTACTGCTGAACTCCTAGCGAAATTGGCAGAATGTGAACTGGCTGAGCACTGAGGAAAAAGCACCAGTGCACCACCAATCGCTGCCTATACAGAGGCTGGGGACCCCAGGAACCCCCAGTTGTGGCACAATTAAACACTGATGAGTGGGGGAGGTTCACGGTTTATGTGAAATTTGCAGGAGGGGTGTTCGGACAAAATTTACTAATAGACTCAGGTGCCACCTACCCAAAATTAGTACCCAAAATAAACACCTGTTTGGACCTCCGGCTAGAGTAAATACCTTACAGGGATTTAATGAGGCACAAAGCATTGTCCCCTTGTGTAAACAATCCCATATAGTGTGGGGACAAAGAAGAGTCAAGGGCAATTTGGCTTGATGGATGTGCGGGGAGAAAGTATTCTAGGAATAGTATCAGAGGGGTCGCTGCATTGGTCTGGCTCTGTAAAAGCAGCAAAGAGTTCTGTGGCACCTTATAGACTAACAGACGTATTGGAGCATGAGCTTTCGTGGGTGAATACATGTCATGCATCCGACAAAGTGGGTATTCACCCACGAAAGCTCATGCTCCAATATGTCTGCTAGTCTATACGGTGCCACAGGCCACTTTGCTGCTATTCTAGGAATAGACGCTCTGACGGAATTGAGAGTGTTGTTGATTGTGCTAACAGGGTTTTGTGAGAAATGCCCCCTGGCCCCTCATGGGAGCCTGTGGAGATTTCAGTCAGCTATCGAATAGCAGCCCTTAAGGCACCTGAGGAATTGGAATGGCCTGCTTGGCCTCCAGAAGTTTTAGCAATTGCAGAGGTGTGGGCCCAGAATAAAATAGAATGTGGTAAAATTGATGCAGAAATCCTAGTCACAGGCCCTGATCCTCCACCCCAGAAGCAGTATCGCTATCCAAAAGAGGCAGGAACCAGTGTAAAGGAAACAATTGATGGGCTTTTGAGCCAAGAGGTTTTAGTGGAATAACCCAGCACTAACAATGCTGCCCTATGGCCTGTGCTTAAGAGTGATGGCAAAACCTGGAGACTTGTGATAGATTTTTGCCCCCTCAACCGGGCGACTCCATCTATGGCCCCCGTAGTGGCTAAATATCAGGAGGTGATGGCTTCCATTGTCGGAGGGGCCCGGTGGTTGTCAGTTTTAGATTTGGCTAACACTTTCTTTGCCATCTCCTTACACGAGGACAGCTACTATACATTTACTTTCACCTTGCAGGAAAAACAATTGTGTTTTGCCCGGGTCCCCATGGGCTGGAATAACGCACCTATAATTTGCCTTGCCCGTGTAGCAAAAACATGGGAGGGAATGCCTGAAACGGATAGTGTGATTTCTTATGTGGATGATGTCCTGGTCTGTACACAGCAGCGAATGGCAGAGAGCAGCGAACAGCAGAGAGGCAAACAGAAGGAGTTTTCCTGGGATCCCTCTGAGCAGAGGTACGCTAAGTGCTGCAGTAGGGGGACTGCGCTGGTGAGTATCTGAGTGTCTGTTGGGGGAGCAGTTTGGCAGTTTGATTGCTTGTTTGACCAGTTTGATTTGGGAGTGCTTTGTTCCAGCTGTGCTCTGTTATAAAAAGGCAGTCAGCTGTGAACCAGCTGAGCAGCGAACAGCAGAGAGGCAAACAGAAGGAGTTTGCCTGAGAGTTCGCCTGGAGAGAGCCTACCGAGGCCCCCCTCTCGCAGGTGTCCCTGAGTAGCTTCTGCCACAGGTAAAGAAGCTCTTAGAAGGAAGAGACTATGGATGCTGAGCGATCCGCTGTTGTGACCTGCACAGGATGCGCCATGTTTGTCTTCCTTCCACAGGATAGAAGTGACTTTGTCTGTACAAAGTGCAAGCTGATCTCCATATTGGAAGAGAAGATTCAGGGTCTGGAGAAACAGATATCAACCCTGTGTTCCATAAAAGAAAATGAGGATTTCCTGGATAGACGTCAGGATCAGCTTCAGCGGGCACAATGTTCTGAAGATTCAGAGCAGGCTACGCAGCGGGGACAGAAGGCCAGTGAGGATAATTGGTGGCATGTGACTTCCAGAAGAGGAAAGAGTACCAGAAATGTCCATGTACCAGTACCACAGATACAGGTGAGCAACCGTTTTCATGTTCTCTCCGCAGGTACTAGTGCAGAGAGTGGAGTGGATGATACATCTGAGGGAACAGAGCAGAAGGAGACTCCACTGATTGGAAGGCATGAGATGCGCCGTCCTAGGGATGGGAGTTCCACGACCACCACTCCCAAGAGGAGGAGGAGGAGGGTGGTGGTAGTCGGGGACTCTCTCCTCAGGGGGACTGAGTCATCTATCTGCCGCCCTGACCGGGAAAACCGAGAGGTGTGCTGCTTGCCAGGGGCTAGGATTCACGATGTGGCGGAGAGACTGCCGAGACTCATCAAGCCTTCGGATCGCTACCCCTTCCTGCTTCTCCACGTGGGCACCAATGATACTCCCAAGAATGACCTTGAGCGTATCACTGCAGACTACGTGGCTCTGGGAAGAAGGATAAAGGAGTTTGAGGCGCAAGTGGTGTTCTCGTCTATCCTCCCTGTGGCAGGAAAAGGCCAGGGTAGAGACCGTCAAATCGTGGAAATCAATGAGTGGTTACGCAGATGGTGTCGGAAAGAAGGGTTTGGATTCTTTGACAATGGGATGGTCTTCCAAGAAGAAGGACTGCTAGGCAGAGATGGGCTCCACCTCACGAAGAGAGGGAAGAGCATCTTTGCAACCAGGCTGGCTAACCTAGTGAGGAGGGCTTTAAACTAGGTTCACCGGGAGAAGGAGACCAAAGCCCCGAGGTAAGTGGGGAAGTGGGATACCGGGAGGAAGCACAAGCAGGAGACTGCAAGAGGGGACGACTCCTGTCTCAGACCGAGAAAGCAGGACAATCAGCGAGTTATCTTAAGTGCCTATACACAAATGCAAGAAGCCTGGGGAACAAGCAGGGAGAACTAGAAGTCCTGGCACAGTCAGGGAATTATGATGTAATTGGAATAACAGAGACTTGGTGGGATAACTCACATGATTGGAGTACTGTCATGGATGGATATAAACTGTTCAGGAAGGACAGGCAGGGCAGAAAAGGTGGGGGAGTTGCGTTGTATGTAGGAGAGCAGTATGACTGCTCAGAGCTCCAGTATGAAACTGCAGAAAAACCTGAGAGTCTCTGGATTAAATTTAGAAGTATGAACAACAAGGGTAATGTCGTGGTGGGAGTCTGCTACAGACCACCAGACCAGTGGGATGAGGTGGACGAGGCTTTCTTACAGCAACTAACAGAAGTTGCTAGATCACAGGCTCTGGTTCTCATGGGTGACTTTAATCACCCCGATATCTGCTGGGAGAGCAATACAGCAGTGCACAGACAATCTAGGAAGTTTCTGGAAAGTGTAGGGGACAATTTCCTGGTGCAAGTGCTGGAGGAACCAACTAGGGGAAAAGCTCTTCTTGACCTGCTGCTCACAAACAGGGAAGAAATAGTAGAGGAAGCAATAGTGGATGGGAACCTGGGAGGCAGTGACCATGAGATGGTCGAGTTCATGATGCTGACACAAGTAAAAAAGGAAAGCAGTAGAACAGAGACCCTGGACTTCAGAAAAGCAGACTTCGACTCCCTCAGGGAACTGATGGGCAAGGTCCCCTGGGAGAATAACATTATGGGGAAAGGAGTCGAGGAACGCTGGCTGTGTTTTAAAGAAACCTTATTGAGGTTGCAGGAACAAACCATCCCGATGTGTAGGAAGAAAAGTAAATATGGCAGGCGACCAGCTTGGCTTAACAGTGAAATCCTTGCTCGTCTTAAACACAAAAAAACAGCTTACAATTAGTGGAAGATTGGACAAATAACCAGGGAGGAGTATAAAAGCATTGTTCAGGCATGCAGGTGTGAAATTAGGAAGGCCAAATCACACTTGGAGTTGCAGCTAGCCGGAGATGTTAGGAGTAACAAGAAGGGTTTCTTTAGGTATGTTAGCAACAGGAAGAAAGTCAAGGAAAGTGTGGGCCCCTTGCTGAATGAGGGAGGGAACCTAGTGACAGAGGATGTGGAGAAAGCTAGTGTACTAAATGCTTTTTTTGCCTCTGTCTTCACAGACAAGGTCAGCTCCCAGACAGCTGCACTCTGCATCACGGTATGGGGAGGAGGTGACCAGCTCTCTGTGGAGAAAGAAGTAGTTCGGGGCTATTTAGGAAAGCTGGACGAGCACAAGTCCATGGGGCCGGATGCGCTGCATCCGAGGGTGCTAAAGGAGTTGGCCGATGAGATTGCAGAGCCATTGGCCATTACCTTTGAAAAATCATGGCGATCGGGGGAGGTCCCAGATGACTGGAAAAAAGCTAATGTAGTGCCCATCTTTAAAAAAAGGAAGAAGGAAGATCCAGGGAACTACAGGCCAGTCAGTCTCACCTCAGTCCCTGGAAAAATCATGGAACAGGTCCTCAAGGAATCAATCCTGAACCACTTAAAGGAGGGGAAAGTGATCAGGAACAGTCAGCATGGATTCACCAAGGTCAAGTCATGCCTGACTAACCTAATTGCCTTCTGTGATGAGATAACCGGCTCTGTGGATGAGGGGAAATCAGTGGATGTGCTATTTCTGGACTTTAGCAAAGCTTTTGATACAGTCTCCCACAGTATTCTTGCCAGCAAGTTAAAGTATGGGCTGGATGAATGGATGGTAAGATGGATAGAAAACTGTCTAGATGGTCGGGCTCAACGGGTAGTGATCAGTGGTTCCATGTCTAGTTGGCAGCCAGTATCAAGTGGAGTGCCCCAAGGGTCAGTGCTGGGGCCGGTTTTATTCAATATCTTCATTAACGATCTGGAGGATAGTGTGGACTGCACCCTTAGCAAGTTTGCAGATGACACTAAACTGGGAGGAGTGGTTGATACGCTGGAGGGTAGGGATAGGATACAGAGGGACCTAGACAAATTAGAGGATTGGGCCAAAAGAAATATGATGAGGTTCAACAAGGACAAGTGCAGAGTCCTGCACTTAGGACAGAAGAATCCCATGCACTGTTACAGACTAGGGACCGAATGGCTGGGCAGCAGTTCTGCAGAAAAGGACCTAGGGGTTACGGTGGACGAAAAGCTAAGGCTAATGGCATTTTGGGTTGTATAAGTAGGGGCATTTCCAGCAGATCGAGGGATGTGATCATTCCCCTCTACTCAGCACTGGTGAGGCCTCATTTGGAGTACTGTGTCCAGTTTTGGGCCCCACACTACAAGAAGGACGTGGACAAATTGGAGAGAGTCCAGCGGAGGGCAACAAAAATGATTAGGGGGCTGGAGCACATGACTTATGAGGAGAGGCTGAGGGAACTGGGATTGTTTAGTCTGCAGAAGAGAAGAATGAGGGGGGATTTGATAGCTGCTTTCAACTACCTGAAAGGGGGTTCCAAAGAGGATGGATCTGGACTGTTCTCAGTGGTAGAAGATGACAGATCAAGGAGTAATGGTCTCAAGTTGCAGAGGGGGAGGTTTAGGTTGGATATTAGGAAAAACGTTTTCACTAGTAGGGTAGTGAAGAACTGGAATGGGTTACCTACGGAGGTAGTGGAATCTCCTTCCTTAGAGGTTTTTAAGGTCAGGCTTGACAAAGCCCTGGCTGGGATGATTTAGTTGGGTTTGGTCCTGCTTTGAGCAGGGGGTTGGACTAGATGACCTCCTGAGGTCCCTTCCAACCCTGAGATTCTATGATTCTATGAAAATTTAAAGGTGTTGGACAGAGTGCTGCAAAAGAGTCAGGGAACAGGGTTTAAAGTAATCCCAAAGAAGGCCCAATTGTGCTCCGAACAGGTACACTATCTTGGGGTAACCCAAGGACAAGAAGGGTACTCCCCTGACCAACAGAGGGTTGAGCTGATCCCCAAACTCCCAGCCCCCACAGACATAACCTCTCTGAGATTCTTCCTGGGCATGGTTAACTTTTCCCAAGATTTTATAGAAGGGTTTGTGGAAAAAGCAGCCCCGCTGCATGAATTGCTAAAGAAAGGGGCAGAATGGAAATGGCACCCACAGCAGCAGGAAGCCGTGGCCCAGTTGAAACAAGCCTTGGCCCAAGCCCCAGCCCTATCATATCCTCGGGTAGGAGAACCATTTGTATTACACCTGGCAACTACAGACAAGGGAATGGGAGCTGTGCTAAGCCAGAGCCATGGAACAGATCTCTTACCTGTAGCTTATGCCTCCAAGACACTGAGTGAGATAGAGAAAAGGAGGTCCTGGCACTTGTTGGGGCACTACAGCATTGGGAATACCTGGCGGGTTTGTCCCTTGTGTTCCTAAAAACAACCCACTCCCCAGGGAAGTATGTACTCACTGGTAAAATCAACAGTGGCCACGTATCTAACCCTCAATTGGCAAAATGGACCCTGGGTTTGTTAAACAAAAATGTAGATATGGAAAAAAAACCACAGCACTATCCCCCATACCCTACGGCCTCCTGAGAGAAGGGGAAGAGCACGAATGCCCATTACCTGGGCCACTGCCTAAGGTGCCGGCGCTCTTCGAGGGAGGGACTGCGCTGAGTGAGATGCTGTGAGTAGCAGACATTGTTTGGTTTGTGGACGGCTCTTGTTTTTACGAAAACGGCCATCCGCATGTGGGCTTCACTGCTGTAAAAGTGCCTAGGGGCGAGGTGCTGAGGGGATAGTGTGCACCATATTTTGCCCAAGCAGCCAAAATTGTGGCTATAGCAGTAGCCCTCAAAAATACCCCCACCACACAGGACGTAACCATTTTCACCGACTCAGACTGGGTTCTTCGGTCCCCAGTGGATTGGGTTCTGGAATGGAAAAAGAGAGGAACAGGTTAACCCTAAGTAGGAAAAAATATACTTTTTTTGTGTATATGCAGTGCTGAAATCTGAAGACAGGTACAAAAGGGGTCTCCTTATATGCATGCCATCCCTACTGTTTAATTTACCAGAACCCGAAGGATATAATTAAATTTAAAAGTCTATGCAAAAATGTCAAGAGAACATTTAACACACTGTCCTGAAAAACAAAGTGTCTAAATAAAAGGCATGGTATAATAAGATACTTTTAATTTGATGCTAATATTAAACATTTGGATACAATTAATTTTAATAAGTACCCCTGTAACAATGTATAGTGTATATGATTTTTGGAAAAAACCTTGAAGGTCATATGATAATGATGCTTCTCGGCTATTAACTGTGCATAAACTTAAAGCTTAGACAGCAGAAAAAAAACATTACAAACTTGGTCTGCTGTATAAGAAGAAACACTGAGGTACACCACCTCATAAGTTTAATAACTGAACAGTGGGATAATTTGCCCTAAACCCTTAAAAGGTAGGAGCCATTGAAACCTGGCCTGCCTATAGAACAAAAACAGAAGGGGTAATTCTTCTGTTTTGCCTGCAATCAGCAAAGGCATTTGTGAAAGGAAGGGGTATTTTAATCAATAATATTCCACCCCAAAGGCGGTAGAGACGTTCTTTTTGTCTTTCAGAAAATCAGGAAAAGCTGGTACTAGTTGAAGAGCAACCCAGGATACTATGGATCTACTGTCATGACAAAGATTGTGTCTTGTGTTTTATATTTTGTTTTGTGTTCTTTGTCTTGTTGCTAGCATTGTTGTGAATTGTGCTACAAAAAAGCAAATACTGCATTAGGCAGAAAAAGATTAACACGCATTTTAACTGTATTGACCAATTAATGACCAATGTTGCCAGAAGGATGGAGGTCAAGAAACGCCCATCTGTAAACAGGGAAACAGCCTTAGGTGGTGAAGGCACATTTAAAGGCAATATATGCATGAGACACGAGGTTTATCTGTTGGTGGGAACAAAAGGATGGACATATGTTTTTTTTTAAAGCACAAAGTGAAATTACCAAGGGAAAAAAAGGGTATGTAAAAACATTGATTACTTAAAGAATAAGAATTGTCAATTATCACTTCTTAGTCAACTTCCATCACGTAAGCCCAGCTGAATGCACCTGGGTGTTGTATAAAATTGGATGTAAGGCAATAAAAGCCATTGCAACACCTGCTCTAAGTACTATAAGGTGCAGTACAGTAAAGATCTAGTGAAGGTAGAGCTGCCCTAATACTATCTCAGTGTGAACTACTGAAGGTTATTGGCTTTGCCTGGCTGCCAGGAGGGGTGGGTAGCCTAAAGAAAAGGTTCCCAAGAAATGTATTGAACTGCTTTGGGAGGAACTGGATTAGAAGTTGGAGTGCTGGATGCTACTAACTTAGAAGTATTGGCAAACAAATGAAGTTTTGTGCATAAAGTAGATCATAATCCTGATGAGAATAAACGTTTCTATCATATTATAGCATTTAGGAGGATGTGATTTTGAATGTCATGTACCCGAATTTAAATATAGTTGGTTAAAAGTGTCTTATACTTTGTATTCTATTGTAACACCTGTGCCCCTTGGAATGGATTTAACTGATTTACAAACATTGCTTGTGCACCCTGATTTATAGAACCAGCTAAATTCTTAAAAACAGGAAGGGTGCAGACTCATGGTTACCGTGCATCATATTGTCAATGAAATTAAATGGGTATTTGCAAGAATTGGCCAGGACCTGTCACACCACTGGTGAGAAGTGTTATTGGGATGAGCCCCCACTGGCACAGCCATCCTGAATTTGGCTCTATACCTCATCATAGTAATCTTGGGGTGCCAAATAGTACTGGTTTTTGTTACCAGCCTAATGACATGTTAGACCTGGCAAAAAATCCTGCTATTGCAAGTCTCCTGACAGGCTGCAAACTCTGTGAAAAACCCACACTTGGTTAATCAATAATCAGAAGGAGCCTCTTGCTTGACCATTGAAACTGCTTGGTTAACAAATTTACTCTAAGTATATGCCATTGTATTACTATATGTATAAATAAGTGGGGAAAGTTTGAGGTAGTTGGACACTTCAGGACTGGACTCTCCCTCTGGATACATCTTGCGGGCCCCAATGGCAGACGGAAGTTTGGCCACCGGAAGCCTGTCGCTGTGTCACTCAAGAGCCACACTCAGCTTTGGTAATTATCGAGGGTTGGTGGTGTTTTACTCACTTCTTGCGGACGTGTCTAAGTGCTTGAGACTAAGGCCTGGTCCACACTAGGACTTTAATTCGAATTTAGCAGCGTTAATTCGAATTAACCGCGCACCCGTCCACACCAGGAAGCCATTTAATTCGACCTAGAGGGCTCTTTAGTTCGAATTCGGTACTCCACCCTGACGAGGGGAGTAGTGCTAAATTCGACATGGCTATGTCGAATTAGGCTAGGTGTGGATGCAAATCGAACTTACTTGCTCTGGGAGCTATCCCACACTGCACCACTCTGTTGACGCTCTGGACAGCAGTCCGAGCTTGGATGTTCTGACCAGCCACACAGAAAAGTCCCGGGAAAATTTGAATTCCTTTTCCTGTCTGGACAGTTAGAATCTCATTTCGTGGTTGGACATCGGGGCGAGCTCAGCAGCACCGGCAGCGATGCAGAGCTCTCCAGCAGAGGAGTTCATGTAATCTCTGAATAGAAAGAGGGACCCAGCATATACTGACCGGGAACTCTTGGATCTGATCGGTGTGTGGGGCGAGGAGTCTGTGCTTTTGGAGCTTTGCTCCAAAAAACGGAATGCGAAGACCTACGAGAAGGTCTCCAAAGCCATGAGAGACAGAGGATACAGCCGGGATGCAACGCAGCGCCGCGTGAAAATCAAGGACCCCAGACAAGGCTACCAAAAAATCAAAGCGGCAAACGGACGCTACGGAGCCTGCCACCACTGCCCCACCAGTGACCATGGACTCTGACGATGGGACAGTGTTGACGGCCAGTTCCTCGGCGATGTTCGTGGACGGGGAAGATGAGGAAGGGTTTGTGGAGGACGAGGCAGGCGACAGCACTTACAACGCTGGTTTCCCCAACAGCCAGGATCTCTTCATCACCGTCACAGAGATCCCCTATCAACCGTCCCCGGCCATTAACCCGGATAGTGAATCAGGGGAAGGAGCAGTCGGTAAGTGCTTTAACCATGTAAACTTTTATTAATATAACAGGAATCTGAAGTATGTGAAAAGGAGGTCTCTCTATATATGGGGATAGAACAGAAATCCTCCTGGGAGATCCCCACGAAGCTCTCCTGGAGGTAATCGAAAAGCCTCCGCAGGAGGTTCCTGGGGAGAGCTGCCTTACTGGGTGCTCCGTGGCAGCACACTTTTCCGCGCGAGGCTTTCATGAGGTACTCTGGGAGCATTGCCTCCCCGAGCACGGCTGCACAGGGCCCTGGTTTGTGCTGGCTTTCACGCAGCATGCGCTCTCTATCTCCTTCAGTGACCGTCCTCAGGGTGATCTCGCTCGGAGACTCCTGCATCTAATTAGGGGAATTACTGTAATGTTACGCCTGGTCCAAAGTATTTTTCAAAAATCTCCGGACAGATGGCATAGCAGAGACTCAGCACGCTGCTGCGTGACGAGCGCAACAGAAAGCCAAAGAATCAAATGGACGCTCTTGGAGGGAGGGGGGACTGAGGACGCAAGGTATCCCACAGTTCCTGCTGTCTCCGAAAAGCATTTGCATTCTTGGCTGAGCTCCAAATGCTTCTAGGGTCAAACACAGTGTCCGCGGTGGGTCAGGGCATAGCTCGGCAATTTACGCACCCCCCCATCCCCAGAAGTGAAAGGGAAAACAATCCTCTGTTGACTCTTTTACATGTCACCGTATCTTTAATGAATGCTGCAGATAGATGCGATGCTGCAGCACTGAACACCGACATCCTCACTCCCCCCCTGCCATGGGTGGCTGACGGTACAATATGACTGATATCCATCGTCATCATCAGCCTATTGGCACATGGGGCAGTGCAAAAGGACTGGTAACCATGCGTACTAGCATCAGTGAGGTCGATCAAGGGCACCTGGCCCTAATTTTTCCTGGTAGATGGTGCAGTATGGCTGGTAACTGTCCTCATCATAGCAACAGGGGGCTGAGCTTCATCAGCCCCCACCCTTCATGTGTAAAGAAAAGATTCAATTGCCCCTGGACTAGCAGCAGGATGCTGGGCTCCTCTCCTCCACACTCCTTAATGTCCTATCTGGACTATCATAGCAACTGGAGGCTGCCTTCCACTAATTTCTCACTAACAAGTCACTGTGTCTTATTCCTGAATTCTTTATTACTTCATCACACAAGTGGGGGGACAATGCTATGGTAGCCCAGGAAGGCTGGGGAAGAATGGAATGAACAGGTGGGGTTGTTGCAGGAGCACCCCCTGTGAATAGCATACAGCTCATAATCTATGCAGGATCTGACACAGAGCAGCTGTGCTCTCTGGTTCTCTGATACAGTGGTTCTCTAGTACACTTGCCCATAGTCTAGGCAGGACTGATTCTATTTTTAGATACCAAAAAGGAGGGATTGACTCAGGGAGTCATTCCCAATTTTGGCTTTTGCGCCCCTGGCTAAGAGCAGCCAGGGGCACTTATGACAGCAGCAAATGGTGCAGTGCAAAAGGACTGGTAACCATGCCCATCTTATTACCAATTTATGGTATGGTAGATGGTACAGTATGGCTGGTAACCATCTCTGCTGTCATGCAAAAGCAAAAGCATGCTGCTGTGTAGCGCTGCTGGACCGCCTCTCTCAGCGGCATCTAGTACACATACGGTGACAGGCACAAAAGGCAAAATAGGCTCCATGGTTTCCACGCTGTGGCATCTGCCAGGGCAATCCAGGGAAAACGGGCTTGAAATGATTGTCTGCTGTAGCTTTCCCGGAGGAAGGGATGACTGACGACATTTACCCAGAACCACCCACAAAAATGGGTTTTGCCCCATCAGGCACTGGGATCTCAACCCAGAATTCACAGAGACAGACTAGACTGTGTTCATTGTTCACAAAAATTTATCTTTGCAAGGAATTCACTCCCTTTTTCCCATCACACAGCTTCGACTGTCTCCAGACCTGCCACAGCATCCCCCTCACAGAGGCTGGCAATGATTAGGCGGCGAAAGAAAAAGACACGGGACGAGATGTTCGCTGAACTTATGGGGTGCTCCCGAGACGACGCGGACCAGCAGAGCCAGTGGAGGGAGACCCTCTCTCTGAACCAGCGCTCACACAGCGAACGGGAGGAGAGGTGGCATGAGGAAGACAAGCAGGCGACTCAAACGCTGCTTGGACTAATGAGGGAGCAAACGGACATGCTCCTGCACCTTGTGCATGTTCTGCAGGACCTCAGGCAGGAGGACAGAGCCCCCCTGCCGTGTATCTGCAACCTCCCTCCCCCGCCACAAAGTCCCATACCCCCCTCACCCAAAATAACCAGAAGGAGGGGCACCAGAGGCCATGTAAACTGTCACTGCACCCCAGCAGAGTGCTCAAGTACCGAAAAGCTCTCATACCCTAAATTTTGAGAAGTCCTTTCCTTCCCGCCTCACCCAAGCCCCCATCCCAGTTTCATCCCCTAACTGTCTAGTTGATAATAAAAAATACTTTTCTGTTAATTACTGTTTCCGTCCTGTTCTTTTTAGAGGAGACTGTGTTTGAAGGGGGGGAAGGGGGTTGGTAATTGGACAGGACAATCACCTTTACCAGGGTACAGACATGGGGGCAGGATCAGCAGCAGGTCACACACACACTGCAGTCACTAGGCACCCTGGTCGCTATGGGAGGTGGTTTGCAGGTTCTGTGTGGGTGGGGGGGGTACGTGACTTTGTAGCGGGGGAGGGGGGTTGCAGATCTCATGCAACGGTCCCTGTCCTGGACCACAGAGCCACGCAGCAGAGGAATCTGTATCCGTCCTCCCCTGCCAAAAGGCCACATAGCCCCCGCACACAGAGTCCCAAAAAGGAGGGATGGCAGGCTCCGTTGAAACATCCAGTCCGGCAATGCAGACTGCTCTGGGAGCAGGAGCCTGTCATTCCTCGAGTTTACAGGCGGTCTTTACATCACTGCACACCCTACCCAGCACAGTCCGTGTCCCAGTTTCAACCCTGTAACGCAAAGTCATCAATATAGAAACCTTTGTAAAGTTACAGTGGAACATGTCTTTTATTTTTAAACGTGTGTTGGAAGTTGGGGAAGCGGGGTGGGCAGGGTATGTAACTGCAGATGCTAGTCAACAGTCACTTGGTAAAGAAACAGGGGCAGGTTCAGCTTCTCTGTAAAGAAACTAAACAGTCACAGGTCACGCTGCTCACTGCTCGCTGGTACTTTAAGAGTTCCTTGTCGCTGTGCAAGGCGCCTGCACAGAGCTTCACGAGCCAGGGCATTAGCGGGTAGGCTGGGTCCCCGACGATCACTATAGGCATCTGCACATCCCCAAGACTTATTTTGTGGTCCGGGAAGAAACTACCTTCCTGCAGGCGTCTAAACAGACCACAGTTCCTGAAAACACGCACGTCATGAACTTTGCCTGGCCACCCAACGTTGATGTTGGTAAAATGTCCCCCATGGTCCACCAGTGCTCGCAGCACCATTGAAAAGTAGCCCTATTTCTCAGCAGCTGACTATGGAAGAGGTGGACGATAAGGTGCGAGGAGTTGACAACGGCCAAAACTGCAGCGGGATCCGTGCTCAAAGTGCTGTGGCACCCGCGCTGTCACTGAGCAGAAAAGTGCACGAACAGATTGCCCGCAGGCGCTTTCAGGGAGGGAGGGAGGGAGGGAGGGCGTGATTGACGGTTCAATGATGACAGTTACCCAAAACCACCCTCGACACATTTTTCCCCCCAGCATGCATTGGGGGGAAATCCCAGAATTCAAATGGGCAGCGGGGAGTGCAGGAACTGTGGGATAGCTTCCCACAGTGCACCGCTTCCAAAGTCGACACTGGCCCTGTTACTGTGGACTCACACAGTCGAACTAGTGTATTTAGTGTGGATACACAACTTCGACTTCATAAGGTCGATTTCAAAAATTTGAATTAAGTTGATTCGAAATAGTCTTGTAGTGTAGACATACCCTAAGTAAAGATTAGATTTAAGTGAAAACACGCTTGTGTCGTCCTGTTTGTGCCAGCCATCTATTGGTCGGATGACCGTGTCTCCCCTGAATCATTTGCTGTCATCACCTCACACAGAGTAAAAGTTACCAAGAACTGTGGGTTGAAAGAACCCCAGGTAACACTGTGAGTCTGGAGAACTGGGAAATTGGCTGGTGTTAGGAATGCTAGTGATAATGTCAGATTCAAGCCTCTGTCTTTGCCTGAGATAGAATTTTGGGTCTTGTTTCCCTCTTTGACTTTTGATACTCTGATATCTACATATTCATATATACCTTGTGCCAATACTTGTGAACAAAGGACAGAGATACTGTATGTCTTGCTTCTGCATGGCTAGATTGGTTTGTTAGTAGAACAGAACAGATAACAATTAAATTGTTGTGGGCATGGTGGGAGTAGAATATATGAGCTCACACTTGAAGACCACCTCAACTACTATCTCAAGGCAAGGTAAAGCAACCAGTCGGAATGGGCAGGTGGGGATTGGGTGGAAGGTACAAAACGCTAAAAGACCAAAGAAAGACCTTGTCACACCTCTATGGCCCTCTCCCTCAGGGAGTCCCCAGGGAAGTCAGATCAGCATTGTATGTGGCTAACGCTGTTGCAAGCATTGCAAAGCATTTTGGGGAGGGTCAAAGGTGTGAGAGTGGGGAATGGAAAATACTTTTTCAGGAGTACGAGAGGCCAAGATAGGGAAGGAAGAAAGAAAAAAAAGCAGAGAGCGGGTTAACTCAGCACTTTAACTTCCTCCGTGTAAAGATAAGAGGCTGGTCCCGGCCTAAGGTCATGGGCTCAACGAGAAATCTACAGATGAGAAATCTACAGCTGCCCAGTTGTGATAAGAAGAGAATTAAGTGGAGCAGATCTGCAAAGATAGCAGCGAAAACAAAGCGACTGAGGTGGCAACAGTGAAGGCCAACAGAAAGGAAAAGAAATTTTCTGAAGCCAGTATGTTTTGGGCAGCTGAGAAGGCCACAGCAAGCTGATTGGGACTGGTACAAAATGCACCAGGCACAGAGGGCCATGGATGACAACACCCCCAAAGAAAACCAGGACATAAAAACCCTCCTGAAAGCTGAAGCAATTTGGAGAGCAAAACTGATTCTTGGATGGCCTGGGCCAAGGACAGCACTCCCGTCCACCTTACCCCTTCTTCTTCTGATGTTACACCCAGACCTGGCCAGTCTGGGTAGCATGTGTGTGAGTATGAAAGTGGTTCAGGGCCTGGGGACATTAACGCTTTCTTTCTTCTACTGAGGGAATGGTCCCAGCACTCTATCATCTTATCAATAAAGCTTTAAAATGTAGATACTTTGTGTGCGCTTTATAATCTCCTCCCCAAAAGATTCTGTGACCACAGCCTGATCAACTGTGGTCCTGGGCAGATGGTAATGAAAATCTGTCATGTCTTGTCCTTGACCAAAACACAATCTTATTCCTTACCCCTCCCATGGGGTACAAAAGTGGTGGAACGAAGACCCCAGGCCCATGTCCCCCAAATGGAACATGGTCCTACATTGTAAGGGTTATGACTGAGGGTATGCATTTCAGGTATAATTATACCTACTAAGGAGGATGAAAGTGGGACACTGGGAAACAAGGCTCTGTGGCATCAGAGTTATGGTACATGTGCTTGCTGAAAATTAACCCCAATAAACATTGCAGTGCCTGCACTTCGGGCTTCCGATCTCATATTTACTGTCTACGGGACATGAACTAGGGGAGGGGGTGAAGGGAAAACCTTCTAAAACCTTAGTTCCATTACTTCATTGTATCACATTGGAAAGGTATTAGGCAGATAAGTCCCTCTTCCCAACATTCCTCACAGTTGTTTGGAGAGGGTATGGCAGGCTCTCAATATGGTAGTTGTGGGTTCTGGCAAACTGAAGTAATGGAACTTTTAAATAAATGGATATGGTAGAAACAGGGCCCGTACCAGGTGTGCGGGTCGACCTGGGATGAGATTGAGAAGGAGATGGGGGAAGTATTTGGGGACCTCAAGGGAAAGGAATATCAGAAAAAAAGGAATGGTATTTCAAGATCTGTGCAGTGAGATGTTGTACTGGGAAAAACCGGAAGCTGATCTCCTCCAACGTGTTAAGGATTTGGCGGGGATAGTGGACCAACAATGGATTTTTATGGAAAAATCCATACTGATGGTGGAGATAGCAGATTTGAAGACACGGGACAATCCCTGGGTATGCAGTTATGTACACATCACACTAGGAATACAATGTTCCCTGGGAGGCTGGATAGATGACAATTTAAATGGTTTGCAGAATGTAAGCCTACAGGTAAGATGAAGAGCGAGCTGGAAAAGTCCTGATTTAAACCAGCTTCAGCTTGGAGTAGGAAATACTACCCAATGGGCAAATGTGTGGGAGTCACTGTAGGAGCATGTGCAAACAGCGTGCTTCAGTGTGTCCTTTAAGTCCATTACCTGGGTAATACTCCAGAGAACGGTGGGTAGACCCCAATTACAGTAGATACATAGATGGGGAGGAAAGAATGGAGGAAATCGGACACTAATTAAGTTAAATAATTGCTTGTCGAAGGAAAATATTGGATGTGTCCCTCCCCGATGGCCATGGAGGAGCAGACCCAATGGCTTGTTTTAAGAGATGGTCAAATAGTTGTAATGTATACGGGGTATGTAGTTTTGTGTTGGGAATGTACACAGTTCTGTAATATAACACTTGGGGGTAGAATTGCACCAGCATCTGGCCAAACCACACACATCTACAGACTGTCATTGGCACTATGGTGCAAAAATGGATCTGTGCAACTCATTCCTGTGAACAATCAAACCAGAGCATACAGGTCGTGCCTCACTGGTCCGGCACCCTCAGGACCTGACCGGTCCCGAACCAGGGAATTTACCAGACCAGGGGAGGTCAGGTCAATGCCGTCCCCTCTGCTGCTGCAGGTATCTGCTCCAGTGGCAGCTGAGAGGCCGACATAGCTGAAGCAGGGACAGGGTGGCCCAGGCAACCTGGGGCAGCTGCAGAGCCCCATGGCCAGCATTGGTGCTTGGGGACCAGGGGTCCTCCTGGCCGCCAGGCTGTGCTCCTGATCCCCGGGCCGTGTGGTGGGAATTCATGGCAGCCTTCAACTACCTGAATATAGGTGTTATGAGAGAAAAGCGGAGGGAAATAGGGACAGACCAGCTAGCTGGTTAGAAGGCTGCAGCAGTTTCCCTGGCTCCCAGTTTCCAGCCCAGGAGTGACAAACCATCAAACACGAACCTTCCAGAGCCCAAATTTGTCCCTGTGACACGTATGGAGGAGGAACTGTATCCCGAAGAAAAGATCCACATATAGCAGTTGTTTGATTCCCTTACCGCCATGCCATGACCCCAGCACAACACACCTACCTAAAATACCACCACACTGAAATGGCCTCAAGGCAACATTTCCGGGAATCTCCATGGCTGTTCACTTGTAAAATGTGAGATTGCATGTGAGACGAACTCCAGGTCACTTTGGCCTGGGATGGGTGAAGGAATCACACAGTTGTGTTAATTCTGACCCAGGATAGCACAACCCATTTCTACATCAATTTCTGAAAGATCAACACAGTATTGACAATTGATGTTTATCTGATTTAGAGATTCGATGAACTATTACAACTGTTGTAAGCTGCCAAGTATGAATCCACTTTAGACCTCACAAAGGATATTGGCAAATACTGTTGATACGTGAATCCTGGAGGAAGGAAGCCTTTTCCATGTCCTTTGGCTTGCATCAATTCATGATCATGTCATTTGGCCTTCCCAGCTTTTTGGACACTACTGAAATGGACATTAGAACTTCATTTGTGGTATTCAGTGGTACGCTGCTACGATCAATAGAAAAAGGGGTTTGGTCTTGTATCTTGTGTCAGCATTGCCACATATAGTGCAGATGGCAGCACATTACACACAGAAAAGAAAACCTTCATCAATTGCTAGGTTGAACAGTCTGCAAAGCTCAATTTGCCCTGACAATCTGAACCCCTCGGATCGGCAAATCATTTCTTCACTCCCAGGGGAGGCTCTCAGGCTGAAGTTCTCCAGAGTCTATTATCTGCTCTTCCCACTGCTGATGAAGCCGAGGGAATTGTCTGGGAGCCTCGGGCAACCTGCTGGTCCGCAGGGACTGTACAGCGGACTCATAAAGGTCGCTGCTCATCACGTCAAGTGTCAGACATGTGAGACTCATATACTGATTCTCCAGGCTCTGCGTTCCTCTCGCAATAAGAAGATTTCGACTCTCTGCTGAGCAGGATTGTGGTGAGTTGCCTGTGTCTGCATTAAAGTTAGTGCTAAGGGCTCATGAAGGGTTCAAGGGTTCAATCCAAAAATCATCTGGGCAGGAATTCTCCAGTTCTGTCACTTGAAGTGTTTAGTATTGTCAGACACAGGAAGGAATTTACCTGCTAAAACTGGAACTACAAATGTATTGAGAATAGTTTAGTTACCAGAATGTTCACAAGACGGATGTGTTTTGGAATCCACATTTTTCATAACCACTCTCAGAACACCACATAAACTGGAGGTTTCCTTCAGACCCTTTCAGCGCTCTCTGTTGCTGAACCCAAAGCCACAATTTTCACAGCCAGGAGTGGAATGTTAAACACGGAGAGTGAAATCTTGGTCCCACTGTTAGCAATAACAAAACTCCAAATCCACATATAGGAACTTAAATAAATCACCTGATTGTCACCAGCCACAAGGTTCCAATGACTTCAGCTGGAGTTGTCCTGTGGCCACTATGGATGGGGGAGTCAATTTGGACCAATGAAGAGCTGACAGGAAATATCAAACTCACAGGCTTAGAGGTTTGAAATCATGAGGATAATTTTTTTTGCAGGATGAGAGAAGGACCTACTCTCTCTCCCTGCCCCTGCCTCTCCGGTTTAGGTTGGATATTAGGAAAAACTTTTTCACTAGGAAGGTGGTGAAGCACTAGAATGGGTTACCTAGGGAGGTGGTGGAATCTCCTTCCTTAGAGGTTTGTAAGGTCAGGCTTGACAAAGCCCTGGCTCAGATGATTTAGTTGGGAATTGGTTCTGCTTTGAGCAGGGGGTTGGACTAGATGACCTCCTGAGGTCCCTTCCAACCCTGATATTCTATGATTCTATGATTCTATGATTCTAACTTAGCAGAAATGAGGGAGAGTTGGAAATCTCAGTGGGGTGATCCGGGAACACACAATGGTGGGGATGGGGGAGAGTGGGGGGGACATGCAGTGTCCAGATCACAGTGGCATGGAGTCCTAAGATCAGGTGAAATAGGGAATGCACATCCTGCCTAATGTGCAGACCAAACCGGCGTAACAAGGCCTCCTGGGGAGGTATGTTTCAGACTGTAACATAACATGGACTGCATTGAAACAGATTGTCCCTCACACTATCTCCCAGCAGCAGCCTCAGGAACATGTGTCTGGGTTTCTAGCAGGCTGTCATATGTTAAAGCTCTGTGTCATTTTGAGGAAGAGTTACTCACGCTGGCTCCTTTTAGTCTCCACATCCTCTCTCCCTCCCACCGGGTCTGTCCCTCTCTCCTTCCCTGCACAGGCTGAGCTGCTGCTGGGGTTCCCTTCACCCGCAGAAAAGTAGTTCAGGCTGATGTCCCCCTTTTCCCCGCTGCAGGCAGACACTGATTTAACCTAGTATGAGGAGATATTTCTGTGAGCTGTCACTGTGGGTTCTGGCACCTGGTTTCAGGTCTGGGTGAGGTGTATCATGGTGTGGCAGGGCTGGAAGTTATGGGGTTGTGGGATCTACATGGACAAGTGGCCTGCACTGGGGGTTGTGGGGCAGTGCGCAGGATGTACGTGCCAGGCAGGCAGTGCTAGGGTTTGTGGGGGCAGGCATGGGGTGTACACGGACAGGCAGGGAGCACTGGGGGTTGTGGTGGCAGGGAGGGAGGGAGATATACATGGAGAGGCAGATAGTGCTGAGGGTTATGGGTCAGGCAGAGGGTGAACAGGGACAGGTGAGTGGCATTGGGTGCTGTGGGGGCACAGAGCGGCAAGTACACGGACAGGTGGGAAGCACTGCAAAATTATTTTTTTCTTTGTGCTTGTTGGTCCAAGGCCAGTTCTGGGAACTTTTCTGGCCCTGAGTGCTTTTCGATGGGTGTCAGAGGGATTGTCCTGGCAAGGCACAGACCACATCCTGGGTGTCCCAACTTGACTCAGTTATGTTTCTAACCGTGTTTGTTACTATTATGTAACTTCAGTCTTTTCATCGATGGAAAGAACCATTGATCTGTTTGTGACACTGCACTCTATATTCTTCCTAGTGATATTATTTTGATCAGAATAGCATAATTATGATACATTTCATGCAAGGTGAGTCATGCAAGATGTCATTGGAAAAGTTATAATTTTCTAAGATAATTTCATGTGTAGGCATGTATCATTTTTGTATCTGAAGTTATGAATATTGACAACATATCTGTATTTCAAATATAGTTACACCTGGGTAATGCCCACTAGGCAAGATGCTTTCAGTCTGGATAACTGTTTGAGATGGGCCTATTCAGGTCACTGAGCCATTAAGAAATATAATGGACCTTAAGAGAAACTTACCTCAGACCTTGTGAGCCTTCCTGAGAACAGCCTATAACTAGTGGACAGTATTTCCACTTGTTTTTATCAGACCAGGTATAATATTTTTAGTGGCTTCCTTCTTGCTTCTGGGCTTCTGGGAGTGGCTACTGCTTTTTTTTTTAATGTAATTTTATTTATTTATTTTTCTGCTCCAGAGAGCATTATTGGCTGCCAGTTCCAGAATCACTCCAAAACAAAAAGAAAGAATCTGGAGACTGACAGTCCCCAGAGCCAATGGGGAGAGGCCCATACTCCAAGTCAACCCAATTTACAAGGCACTACAGGCCAATGTGGGAAACAGGACCCTGGGAGCGCGACCTGCCATGAGGGAGTTCAGTGATCTTGGGGTTCTGTAATTAATTGGGTTCCTTACTCCCCTAAGAGTCATTGTCACAACCATGAAATTGATGCATGTGCTTCCTTGCTGCATTGCTTCTTGCGTTCGTTCCCTGAAGTGCCTACTCTCGCTCCACAGGCTTCCTCCTGCCTGGGCTACTAGGTACAGTGGGGTTGGTTGGCTTGGTACAGGGGTGGGTACTCATAGCAGAAGGCCTGTCAGCTGCGCAGCAGCAGCCTGCGATTTCCCTGCACTTGGCTGGCTGTTGGTTCTGCAATGCTTGTGCTTTTTTTAAAAAAAAATATATTACTATTACAAGTTCAGCTGTGGTTAGTGGTTTTTCCTGTTTTGCATCTCTGGTGATGTTGTTGCACCTGCACCAGCAGGGGGATCTCTGTCAGGGTGGATGTGAGGGGCAAGGGGGATGCAGGATGTGGGGGGGTGGGGGAGGGGGCAGGGGATAGCAAACCGGGGGGGGGGGGGGCTCCACAAGCCTGGTGGGGGAGTGGACTGGCATAGTGCTACTGTTGTTGGCCAGTGACTCCGGGCATGTCTGGTGGTGCGGTTCACCCCTGGGAGTGGTTTTTTTGGGAGTCTGTTGCTATTATGGCTGTGTTGGTGGTCTATCAGTGGCACTGTGGACACAAATCAATGCCAAGAAAAATGGGGTGGGCTTGTTTTAGGTGGTTTGGGCTCCTTGGTTAAACTAAATAGATTGAGCTCTTTGAGTTTGTCAGTATAAGGAGGTTTTCTAATCCTTTACTAATTCTTGTGACTCTTCTCGGAACCCTCTTCAATGTATTAACATCCATCTTTAATCATGGATACCAGAACTGGAAACAGGATTCCAGCAGCAGTTGCACCAGTGTCAAATACAGAGTTAAAATAACTTCTCTACATCTCCTGGAGATTCCCCTGGTTATCATCCAAGGATCACATTGGCTCTTTTGGCCACAGGCTTATGCTGGGAGGTAATGTTTACATAAATATGTCTTCATACCCCCAAGTCATATTCAGAGTAATTGCACTTCACGCGGGAGTCCAACATCATGTAAGCATCATCTACATTCTTTGTCCCAAGATATAGAGATCTACATCACTATATTAGAAAGCCTATTGTTTGCTTTGACTTAGTTTACCAACGAATCCAGATTGCTCTGAATCAGTAACCTGTACATGTCATTTTCTATGATCTCCTGGATGTGTAGGCCTGTATACCTAAATACCCAAATCCTTGTAGTTCCATGCTGTTTCTGTTGAGTGCTATATCATAGCCCAGTATGCAAATGTCTTTTTCCATGGGGGAAACTTGTCTCCTTTCCAACAAAGGAATTGCATCATGAATCAGACCTATGTTCCAATGCAGTCCAGTGTCTATTTTCTCTAACAGTGCTGGCTTCAGGGGCTGTAGAAGAAGATGTAGGAAACCCAGCTGCCTCACTATCCATATATATCATAGAATCATACAATCATAGAATATCAGGGTTGGAAGGGACCTCAGGAGGTCATCTAATCCAACCCCCTGCTCAAAGCAGGACCAACCCCAACTAAATCATCCCAGCCAGGGCTTTGTCAAGCCAGACCTTAAAAACCTCTAAGGAAGGAGATTCCACCACCTCCCTAGGTAACCCATTCCAGTGCTTCACCACTCTCCTAGTAAAAAAGTTTTTTCCTAATATCCAACATAAACCTCCCCCACTGCAACTTGAGACCATTATTCCTTATTCTGTCATCTCCTACCACTGAGAACAGTCTACACATAGGATGGAAGAATCCCATGCACTGCTACAGACTAGGGGCTGAGTGGCTAGGCAGCAGTTCTGCAGAAAAGGACCTAGGGCAGTGGTCCCCAACCTTTTCATTTGGCAGGCGCCAGACAAAGGGCCGTGGTGGCGGTCGAGCATCCTCCAAAATGCCACCAAATTTCGGCGGTGACACCTCTCAATGACGTCGCTTGTCGGCGGTAAGTGGCGTCATCGAGAGGCATCACCGCCGAAATGCTGCAGAAATTAGGCGGCATTTCGGTGGATGCTCAACCGCTGGCCAGGATGCGGACGCATTTAGATGCCCTCTATTTGACATTGGTGAGGCCTCATCTGGAGTAATTTGTCCAACTTTGGGCTCCACGCTATAAGAAGGATGTAGAAAAATTGGAAAGAGTCCAGCGGAGGGTAACAAAAATGATTAGGAGGCTGGACCACATGACTTATAAGGATAGTCTGCAGAAGAGAAGAATGAGGGGGGATTTGATAGCTGCTTTCAAGTACCTGAAATGGGTTTCCAAAGATGATGGTTCTAGACTGTTCTCCATGGTAGGAGATGACAGAATAAGGAATAATGGTCTCAAGTTGCTGTGGGGGAGGTTTAAGTTGGATATTAGGAAATACTTATTCACTATGAGGATGGTGAAGAAAAGGAATGGGATACCTAGGGAGGTGGTGGAATCTCCTTCCTTAGAGATTTTTAAAGTCAGGCTTGGCACAGTCCTGGCTGGGATGATTTAGTTGGGGATTGGTCCTGTTTTGAGCAGAGGGATGGACTAGATAACTCCTGAGGTCCCTTCCAACCCTGATATTCTATGATTCTATGATAAATGGAAATTCATCTGCCATCATGACATCCATTTACCTGACTTGGTTATCTCCTTCTGTGGAGTTCTTTGGACTTGACTATGACCTAAATAATCTGGTGCCATCTGTAAATGTTGCCAAATCACTGCTCACCCCACTTTCTAGATTGGTAATAGCAGGGCCACCCAGAGGGGTGGCAAGGGGTGGCCCCCATGAGAGCAGCTGAGGCTCTCTCCCCAGCCCCAGCCCCATCCCAACCATGGCCCGACCCCGCCTCCGCCCCTCACATGGAACCTCAGCGCATCCAGGAGCTTCTGGACAGCTGCAGCATGGCTCCGGCAGGGCCTGAGTCCTTCCCCGCTCCGAGCCACATGGTAAAGAAGCGGGGCTGCGAGCTCCAGCAGGGCCTGAGCTCCCTCCACTCAGCCTGAGCTCCCAGCCCCGCTCCCTCACCACGCGGCTCTGAGCAGGGAGGAGCTCAGGGGCCCTGCCGGAGCCACGCTGCAGCTGTTCAGGAAAGCTGCTGGATGCGCTGAGGTTCTGGGTGAGGGGGGAGCCGGGGGTAAGAGGCCAGGGCCGGGGGACAGTAAAGACACACGGAGGTGGCAGAGGTTGAGCAGGGCAGTCAGGGGACAGGGAACAGGCGGGGGGTTGGATTGTGGGCATTCTGGAGGTCTGTCAGGACTCAGCAGGGTGGTGGATAGGGGTCAGGGCAGTCAGGGGACAGGGAGCAGGGGTGGGGTCCCAGGGTGGTGGTGGGGGGCGTCTCTGGGGGACAGTGAGGGGACAAGGAGCAGGATGAGTCGGGGATTCTGAGGGGGGGCAGGAAGTGGGTAGGGGTCGGATAGGGGGCAGGACCGGGCTGTTTGGGAGGCACAGCCTTCCCTACCCTGAAGCTCATTCAGCAATTTGAGGCTTGCAGAAGAGCCAAGCTGTGAGCTTTTCCATTAGGGCTCCCGTCCCTTTCACTTCTCAAATGCCAAGTTATAGTCTATATTTAATTTCAGTGCCATAGGGAGATTCATGTCAGGGGAGGGGAGCTTCATTTAAAATTAGCCACTGGGGGAGGGATCACATGAGAAGAGCAATATCCTACACCACCTACCTCCTTCCCAACCCTACCAAGGGAGACCCCTCTCCCCTGCATTCCCTGAGGCTTCAAAGGGGTTAATTCAGTGGTTCTCAAACTTTTATACTGCTGCTGGATGTGCTGAGGTTCTGGGGGAGGGGGGAGCCGGGGGTAAGGGGCCAGGGCCGGGGGACAGTATAACTTTCACATAGCAAACCTCTGAGTGCAACTCCTCCCCCCTTATAAATTGAAAAAAACTTTTTTTATATATTTAACACTATTATAAATGCTGGAGGCAAAGCAGGGTTTGAGGTGGAGGCTGACAGCTTGCGACCCCCAGTAATAACCTTCTGACCCCCTGAGGGGTCCCGACCTCCAGTTTGAGAATCCCTGGGTTAATTTAATTTTAGCACCCTGTGTCCATTCACATGCATGTGCTAGTTTGAGCATTTCAGTTTTCACAACATAGGCTCAGCCCAGATTCTGGAACAAGCTCAAATGCTCAGTTCATGGAGTATGTACATAAGCTATACTAAAGACAAACCCACAGTAACTGTCTCCAGTTTGTGAGGGACCCCATGGAGTCAGTCTCTAGGAAACAGATAAATGCATGGAGGTTAAGTCCATTAATGGCTGTTAGCCAGGATGGGTAAAGGAATGGTGTCCCTAGCCTCAGTTTGTCAGAGGGTGGAGATGGATGGCAGGAGAGAGATCACGCGATCATTACCTGTTAGGTTCACTCTTTCTGGGGCACTTGGCATTGGCCACTGTCGGTAGACAGGACACTGGGCTGGATGGACCTAAATGAACCCAAAGTTATGGAGACAGATATGAGTCAAGGAAGCCAGCAGAGTATCAGAAACCTGGAAAAATCTCTGACTGGATGGGCTCAGGCGTTTGGTCACAAATTGAGGTGGTTCAAATGTTTTGGATTTTCTTAAGCAGAATTTTTTTATTGTGTCTTTAAACAATCAAACACAGCAAGCAGCAAATATTTGGCCACACACTTCTGAAACCCCAAACCATGTTCAGGTTTTGGCAGACTAATTTCAGCTTTTCAATTAAAAAAAAACCATAAATTTTGAAGAAAAGCAGACATTGTCCGTGATTTTTTTCTGCTTTTTAAAAATCCTAGTTTTCGATCCAAAAAAAGTTTTGTCGGAAAATATTTGTGCAATCCTTTTAATGAGCTTTAGAGCCTTTTAGCACTAGCTGATGCTGAGAACCAGTGATACCTTATAAAGAAGTTTTCTCAAACCTGGGTTTGTGCTGAGATGCGGAAGGTTTATTTTTTCCAGGGCCATCCATGGTGGGGGGGGGAACAAGTGGGGCAATTTGTGCCGGGCCCCACAGGGGCCCCCATGAGAACATAGTATTGCAATTTTTTTATGGAAGGGGGCCCCAAAAATTGCTTTGCTCCAGGCCCCCTGAATCCTCTGGCACCCCTGGGTAAGAGCTATTTGTTATAAAGTGTTTAAAGACCCTCACTGTGTTTCTCTCCCTTCACAGGAACCTTGAGCATTTCTTAGCCTGATCGATGCATCAACCACCTCATGGCAGCTTTCAACCTCACCCCCTCTGACCCTTCAATATTCATCCTTGCGGGCATTTCTGGCCTGGAAGCTGCTCACATGTGGATTTCCATCCCTTTCTCTATGTTGTACATTATTGGCTTGTTGGGAAATTTCATGGTTCTGTTTGTTGTTTGGAAAGAGGAGACCCTGCAGAAGCCAATGTACCTGCTGCTCTGCATGTTGGCACTCACAGACATTACCACGTCTACCTCAGTTGTGCCGAAAACCCTGTGTATATTTTGGTTCAATTTGAATGGCATTACTGTGGGTGGCTGCCTCACCCAGATGTTCTTCCTTCATGGGGTTTCTGTTATGCAGCCAGCCATTGTCGTGGCAATGGCCTTTGATCGCTACATTGCCATATGTAAACCTCTGAGATATGACACCATCCTCACCAATGCACGAATAGCTAAGTTAGGGCTAGTGGTTTTGATAAGACCTGTTCTCTTTGTTCTGCCCCTGCCCCTGCTTCTGAGCAAGCAGCCGTTCTGTGCCAACCGCATTATCCCCCACATGTACTGTGACCACATGGCTGTGGCAAAGATGTCGTGTGGGGATATCACAGTCAACAGGATGTATGGCTTGATGGTCACATTTGTCGTCTTAGGGTTAGACCTGTTGCTCGTTTTCTTCTCCTATGGTCTGATCTCCAGGGCCATCCTCAGAATCTCCTCCAAGAAATCCTATAAGAAAGCCCTCAACACCTGCACAGCCCACATCTGTGTTATGCTGATGTCATCTACTTTCTTCCTCTTCTCCACTATAACACACCGCTTCGGTCAGGGCATTGCTCCCCACATTCACATCATCTTGGCAAACCTCCATTTCCTTGTTCCCCCCATGCTCAACCCAATCATTTATGGGGTCAAAACCAAAGAGCTTCGTGACAAAATGGTCAAATACACCTGCAGAAGATGATCGCTGGGGGCCACTGACTTTAAACCTATATAAGAAGATTGGGAAGAGATATCTCCTTGTTAATCCAGGGTGCTCTCTCCTAATTTGGCTGAGCTCAACATTATGGAATTTCATAGTCTGAGAAATTCCTTTCACCTAATCTCTTATCATTCCATCACCAAGCACCGCTGTCCGTTTTGCTGAGTTCCTTCTCCCTCACCATCACTTGATCTCTTTCAGTGTCACCCTTCAGATCCAACCTTCCATATTCCCTGTTTCTTGGCCTTTCCGTGAATTCTCTACTATGAGAATATTGTGCACTTTTCTGATGTAAGGTGTCCTTCCAATACACTCTCTGTGAACATGGTTCTTGATCAGTTTGACTAATTAAATCTGCACTTTCTGATAGTCAAGAAGAGAAATAAACTACAGTTTTGAAATTCTTTGTCACATGTGCAATGATCCAGTGACTACAATTTACCTGTGTTTTCCATGCCCAATACTTTATGAAGCCTGGAGGACAAATCAAATGTTTCAATTGGAAAGTACTAATACAGGAAAGCTGCTGTCGGAATTGAGGCCATCCTACTAGAGCTTATTCCTGAGAGTTGTGGAACTGTGTGTTTTTGAGAACTGAACCCTTTTACCCTGGATTTGGGGTGTTTGTACTCCAGAATGTGATCAAGCCAGCTGCAACCATATTATGTGCACTCAGTCATTATGAATTACTAAAATAAACACCACATAGTTAGGGCTTAATTGGAAAGTACGTTTTTTAAATTCAAGGTCAAAATCTAGCTGTCAGTTTCTGCTAATCAGAATAGGTCGAGTGGACAGACTAGTAAATAAGTGATAATGAAAGAAGATAAGTGGATGGAAACCTTGGGTCTAGATGCCTCTGATATTAGAGGTTTATTGAAAGTTAGGAAAAGTGATTATCAAGTAGGGGTCACTATGGCCTATCTGTTTTGTAGACGATATAAAAATGTGCTAATACAGTGTGCTTTGGAGTAATCCTCTAAAGTCATTGTGAGAGTCATTTTTCCTGACACCCTTTCTCCACAGCGGGTGAGCAACCAGCTACTGTATTGGAATGAGGGTGCTTATGGACCAGGAGGCCGCAGAAGAGGGAGAGGCTGCAGCTGGCACAGTCCAGCCCACCCCAAGTAAGTAGAGGATGGGATAGTCAGAATCAACCTCATAGGGGAGCAGATGTGATGTGCAACATCAGTTGGAAGTATATGAAGTTAAGTTGTTTCAGAGGAAGCTCATTGAGTTAACAGGACCAAACATGCTTTTGAAGTGTACAGAACTGTTAACATGGAGGGTACTTAGGCTTCTTACAATGTGGCTTTGCACATTGCCAAAGCTGGTAAGCCACACAATACAGGTGAGAAACTACTGCTTCCAGTTTTAAATGATATGTGTGCAGTGATGTTAGGAGAGAAAGCAGCATCACAGCTAGATGTGATCCCACTTTCCAACAGCACAGGAGTGGGTGGGTGAGATTCTGTGGCCTGCATTGTGCAGGAGGTCAGACTAGATGATCATAATGGTCCCTTCTCACCTTAAAGTCTATGAGTCTATGAGACACAATTAATCACCATATTGTGGAGATGCCCACTGATGTAAAATAGCAGCTCCTAGAAATTATTCAGCAGAGCTTTGTGACTGTCAGGAAGGAGTTTAAATTCAGCCAGAAGAAAAAAGAAAAACTGCTAAAAAGCAAGGACATTAACAACTGTAAACCATTAATAAGCTTATATGATCTAATGCCAGCCCAGTAACTGAGTTCTTAGAACAGAACAAGTCTTCCCTTCACAGCCCACTGGATATTTGTAAGCACCAGGCCCGGCTCCAGACCCCAGTGCACCAAGCGCGCGCTTGGGGCGGCGTCCCGCGGGAGGGCGGCAGGCGGCTCCGGTGGACCTCCCGCAGGCGTGCCTGCGGAGGGTCCACTGGTCTCACGGCTCCAGTGGACCTACCGCAGACGTGCCTGCGGAGGGTCCGCTGGTCCCGCGGCTTCGGTGGAGCATCCGCAGGCGTACCTGCAGGAGGTCCACCGGAGCCAGGGGACCAGCGGACCCTCCGCAGGCACGTCTGGAGGAGGTCCACCGGAGCCCGGGACCGGCGACCGCCAGAGCGCCTCCCGCGGTGTGCCGCCCTGCTTGGGGCGGCGGAAATCCTAGAGCCGCCCCTGGTAAGCACTTATCTTTACCCCAGCCCCGCCCGCCTTCTTCCCCCACCAGGTAGTCATAAATGATTAATGCAATTAGAATGACCTCTATATGTACGCACTGTTCTTATTTTTATCTTTGTTCAGGGTTCTCTCTTGACTTGTAACAATGTCTGTCTCCGTATGTACAAATAAATGCAAATTAATTAATTAAAAAATGTATATAACTGGCCACTATGCCACCATATTTTTTAAGCTGCTTGTCAGTCTTCCCAGTAGCATAAATAAACCCCCTTCAGTATTCTGTGCTTGCCTGATTCTTGGGGACAGGGCCGGCTTTAGGAAGTGCGGGGCCCGATTCAAACAGTTTCGAAGGGCCCCAGCAGGGATGACTAAAAAAAAAAACAAAACCACATGTAAAAAAACACGTGGGGCTTGTACTCACCAGGCGGTGCTCCGAGTCTTCGGTGGCACTGAAGGATCTGCCACCGAAGTGCCTCTGAAGACCTGGAGCGAGCGAAGGACCCGCCGCCGAAGTGCCACTGGAGACCCAGATCGCCACCAGGTGAATAAAAATTAAAAAGGCGCCTCTAGCCAGGGAAGGGATTCTCACTGGACGTGGGGCCCTCTTAGGCACGGGGCCCAATTTGGGGGAATTGGTGGAATAGGCCTAAAGCCGGCCCTGCTTGGGGAAAATAATCTTTTTGCCTAACAGTTTTGGCGCAGCGAGCAGGGTGTGATTGGGAATCTCGGATAGTTTCTCACAACCAGGGATAAAAGTGAATATCTTTTTACTTACCACCTCTAGCACACACCTTGGTTTGCGACTCCCCGAGGCACCTCTCCACACCCCTTTTTTTATACGACCCACATATAGGACACACAGGCAAGTGGGCTGAACGGAACTGTGTTTGTGGCCAAGGTTGTTGGAGTGCAGGGATCACTGGAGGCGAAGGCTGCACTGCCAGGTACTGAGCACCAGGGTGTGTGCTGCAGTGACTGTTGGGGTGCAGGGATCGCTGGAGGCAAAGGCTGCACTGCCAGAGACTAAGCACCAGGGTGTGTGCTGCAGTGATTGTTGGGGAGCAGGGATCGCTGGAGGCGGAGGCTGCACTGCAAGGTACTGAGCACCAGGTTGTGTGCTGCAGTGACTGTTGGGGTGCAGGGATCGCTGGAGGCGAAGGCTGCACTGCCAGGTACTGAGCACGAGGGTGCATCCTGCAGTGATTGTTGGGGTGCAGGGATCGCTGGAGGCGAAGGCTGCACTGCCAGGTACTCAGCATCCCAGTGTGTGCTGCAGTAAACTGAGTACAAGGTTGTGCACAGTCAGTCTCCCCTGACGCGCCGCTTAACTGGGTTTCAGGAAGCTGGGATACAAAGTCTTATGAATTGCCCCAGAATGCGTCAACAATACCCTCTACAGGAGGGGGGTACCCATTGGCGTGCCCCAGGGTGCACCAATGATACCCTCTACAGAATGCAGACTCCTTGACTGGCCCTGGGGAACATCAATGATGCCCTCCACGGGAGACTCATTGATTTATAAAAGGGAAACATAAAATGTTCAAAAAACTATGGCAAAAATAAATGAAATGAGGGTATAAGTACAACAAATAGCATGTTGTGGTGGTCTGGTCAAACAAAAATAGCTTAGGGAAAGGGATCGTAATAATGTATTGCAAATATTAAAACAAAATTCCAAGATCTAAAAACACTTCAAAAGGCTCTTACGTCGGAGCTAAATCAAAAGGCAAATTGCAGCCACAAGCTGAACAAGCTTGAAGCAAAAAAAAAAAAAGGCACTAAAAGCAAAATTAAAAGGAAAAAAAAAACCCTCCTCTGCACGTCGTATTGTTGCTAGCATGTAAGAGAAGGGTAATTTTACTAACCCTGATTCATAAAAACCAAAATAAAGTGAATTAAAAATACCTTAAAAACAAATTCAAAATTGGATCTGGCACACACGGGGGAAAAGCAAGATAATTGGCCCCCTTCTCCTCCTTCTCCCCGCCCTTTTAACCAAAAATTCATTGGCAGTTCTCCTTGGCCCCTCTCCAAGAGACCACTCGGTGGTCAGGGACAGGTGAAAACGGAGTGGGTCATAATACTTACAAGTACGCTCCTCTCAGCACAGAGGAAATAAGGGGCTTACTAAAAAATCTCCCTAATCTAAAGCCCCAAACCCCAAATTTTATATTCTAAAAAAAATAATCCAGATGGTCACCACCTATATGTTACATCTCAGGGATCTTTATGTCCAAACAAAAGCTAAATGCCCCAATCTATCATGGCCAAGATCCCTACAGAAGGACACCAAAACAGTATTTGGGCCTCTGTTAAATTTAAATCTAAAAATAATATAACCAGTGCCTGCACTGAGTTTAAGGAAGCCGTCCAAGAAGCTTTGGGGAATGAAGCTGGTAACTTGGGACTAATCTTGGCTGCGAACAAGGCAAGGGACGAGCCGGACTCTCAATACCGTGAAAGAAAGTGGGAGATGTATTCCAGCCATGCAGGTATTGCAGACCCAAAGAAAACTGATCAGGCATTTTTAAAGATGTGGTAACAGCAAAAGATAATGTAGGTAGCTATAACTGTGGGTGTCTTGGGAACACCCAAAAGAACTGCAGGCGCAAAACTCAAAAGCCTAGTCAGGGACATAATCATGGCCGGTTGAATCCCTGCAATACTTCACTGACTTTTCAACCTGGTCCTGGCTCTGTCCCCACTGCCCCCATCCCATCTCCCAGTGTTTTGTGTGCGGAGAGACCGGACATTGGGCAGCTGGGTGTCCAAGCTAAATAACCCTGGGTAACCAACAGCCCCACCCAGTGTCTCAACCGACTGCCAACCCTTACTCACACCTGAGTAAAGCGGAAATGGCCAGGCTGTTAAATTTCATGACCCGCTAGGACTCAGTGCCCCCCTTGCCTGTCCATACTGCCGATGCAGATATAAATCCCTTGAGGCCACACTTACAACCACGGATAAGGGGCCAGCCATGCACAATTCTCGTGGACATGGAAGCGTCTGTTTCCATTACTGACCTCCCCCTCCCCACTACTAAACAGTATATTGCTATTTCAGGGGTAGAAGGTGCACAGCTCACGGCTTATAAAAGCTCCCCTGTTCCTGTAAAATCTAAACTATTCTTCTAGACTCAGTCTTTTTTTATGTAGCTCCAAATGCAGAGAGGACTATTTTGGGCATGGACGACCTCTGCGACCTTGCAGCAACACTTAACCTTGCTCAAAGTACAGTTATTAATAAACATATGCTTATTCATACCATCCCCCTCCGCAATGATGCATCCCTCTCTTCTGTTGCAACTGCCAAATCTGTGGCTCTTACTTGGGATACATCTATCCCCTTTTCAAGAATTATGTTCCAGGTTCGTCTCTGTTTGGGCAGAAAATAAGCTCTATTCCGGTTTGATGCCTGCTCATCTTTGCCCACCCATCCAGGTTACCAGTCAACTTCCTCCACCGACCAAGCAACCCCCCTCAAATCTGAGGCCATGGAGGTGGTAGGTGACATTATTCACTCTTTACTTCAGCAAAGCATACTGGTTCCTTGTACAAGTGCACTCTCTTACGCCCTGGACCCCTCTCGAGTGAACGAACAGGAGGGAAATCAGGTCATAGTATTGGCCATACAAATACCTCTCTGAAAGTGCAAGAAATTCCAACATGGATTCTTAAAACCAAAATTAAAATGTATAAATAAATTCATTTTGTTTATATTATATCCTTTTAGGTAACAAATGTGACTCCCCACATTAATCCTCCTGGCAAACATACCTAATGCAGCCCCCTGGGATCTGCCCTTGGTACATGTTACTCAAGATTCCTGTTTCAAAGCTGGCCAGTATGTGCAACTCCCTACAGGAGGCAGCAGTGAATGGGTACAGAAACCAGACACTTGGCTTGCCCGCAGACCGGACCACCTGGGACCTAATGTGGTTACAGCTCGCCTCCAAAAACATCCAGGCTCCAAGGTCGCAATCTGACTAGCACAGCCTGGGAGCCATCTTCGGCTCCCTCCCTGCATTTCACCCGATCTGGACTGTAACTGGGTATTTAGTTTCAGTGGATGTGGGCACACACATATAAGCCCCCCCAGTTTCAAAATGCAGAATCACAGAATGTTGGGTCAAAGGCCAAACCACCCAAGCCCTTAGACATACCAACACGGGCTTAGCTTATGCTCTGACTGCAATTAATGTAGCCATATTTTTTTTCAACAAAATCATTTAAAAAAACCCTCAAATGCTATAGTCAACCTGGTCAAGTCACAAGCTAAAGGTCATGCTTGTGATATGCTGTCTTGTAATCTGTTTAATATTGCAAAAAACCCCAACAACCCCATGTAGTGGGGCAGACTGCCCCACTCCCGGAGAGTGTGGGATGCGGCAGGCCAGGGCACCTGCACAGAAAGGGAGCCAATTAGGGAAGGGCTTATTGTGAGCCAATCAGGGCTGAGAGTGGAGACAGCCAATCAGGGCAGGGATAAGCCCTATAAGAAGGCTGCCCAGGGAGGGAGCAGTCAGTCTGTTCCAGGCTTTTGAGAGGGGAAGGTCAGTCTCCAAAGGTGGGAGACTAGCACCGTGGACAGCGAAGTGCTGGCCAGGCTCTGGGAGCAGAAAGGAGCACTAGCCTGCCAGGCTACAGTCCCTGAAGGGAAGGGCCAGGCAGGTGCAAGGGGCTGTAGGGGAAGCGGCCCAGGGAAGCAGACAGGCGAGGGGAGAGAAGGGGGTCAGCAAGGCTGCTGCCAGAGGGTCCCTGGGCCGGGATCTGGAGCAGAGGGTGGGCCTGGGTCCCTCTCTTCCCTCCCTTGCAGTGCACCCAGCCAGGGGCCATAGGGAGCGGCCACTATAGACTACGCCAGATCCCTGACCAGAGGGATTAGATGCAGAGGGTGTGGTTGGACATGGTGGCTGTGCTGTAGGACTGCTGATCAACCCCCCCCCACACACACCCTCCCCGGAAGGGGGTGTGGATGGACTAAGGAGCACTGCTGGAGGGCAGGGGTCCTGAAGAGGACACTGTGAGTTGGGAGCAACGCGGGTCCACATGTCAACCGAGGGTGGGATGACGGATGGGACACCACCAGGAGGGGGCGCTCCACTGGACAGAGCTAATTCCCATTGGCCTGCTAAATCCAGGGTTGTGAGTTCAATCCTTGAGGGGGCCACCAGGGAATCTGGGGCAAAAATCAGTACTTGGTCCTGATAGTGAAGGCAGGGGACTGGACTCAATGACCTTTCAAGGTCCCTTCCAGTTCTAGGAGATTGGTATATCTCCTATTATTATTATTATTATTATTATTATTATCACCATCAGGCACACATAATGCTTCCTCTCGGCTATTACTTGTGAATAAACATAAAGCCTTGCACGGCAGAGAAAAATCATGAGGTGCTGTAATTCATCCTCTCCATTATGGGCAGAAGCCATTGGAACTTGGCCTGCCTAGAGAAAAAAACAAAGGGAAGTATGGAGGTAATTCTTCTGTTTTTCCTGCACGCAGCAAGGACATTTGAAACAGGAATGGGTATTTTAAAGAGTAATCTGCTGCCCCCAAATGCAGAAGAAAAATGTTCTTTTGTCTTTTGGAACTTTAGAAAAGGGCAACACAGGATATGATGGATATCAGCAGGTAGCGTCCTGGTGCAAAGAAAAAGAAGCAGCAAAAATGAAAGCAAGGAGGACTCACAAAAGAAAACCAAGGATGTCCTAACGCGGAATGGAACATTTCTTGCTGTTCATCATAATTGTTTCTGTTGAAAGCCCTACCCAGATCCCAAGTTGTGGTAATGAGGTAAGTGAGGATTTAAGGATTTATCCATAGAAAATTGTACCACTAATCCCTCCTATAGGAATTTGGCAGTGTCAGTATGTGATAGATGGACTGAAAGGGGGAGTCCCGACTCAGTGGAGAATATCAGATCTATCAAGAAACATTGCATGGTATTCTCTAGGATATGCCGTGATCAATGACAGTGGGAAACATCGTTATCTGGATATGTGGACCCTATGGTCTTCAGGACTGTATGATTCAACTGTGGGATATGGCGTTTCACCATTGGGATGTGATGTTACTATGGGTAATCATAATTTTACCTCCATGGAGGACAATCCCTGGGTATGCAGTTGTTATGTACACATCACACTAGGAATACAATGTTCCCTGGGAGGCTGGATAGATGACAATTTAAATGGTTTGCAGAATGTAAGCCTATAGGTAAGATGGAGATCGAGCTGGAAAAGTCCTGATTTAAACCAGCTGCAGCCTGGAGTAGGAAATACTACCCAATGGGCAAATGTGTGGGAGTTTCTGTAGGAGCATGTGCAAATAGTGTGCTTCAGTGTGTCCTTAACTCCATTACATGGGTAATACTCTAGAGAACGGTGGGTAGACCCCAATTACAGTAGATACATAGATGGGGAGGAAAGAATGGAGGAAATCGGACACTAATTAAGTTAAATAATTGCTTGTCGAATGAAAATATTGGATGTGTCCCTCCCCGATGGCCATGGAGGAGCAGACCCAATGGCTTGTTTTAAGAGATGGTCAAATAGTTGTAATGTATACGGGGTATATAGGTTTGTGTTGGGAATGTACACAGTTCTGTAATATAACACTTGGGGGTAGAATTGCACCAGCATCTGGCCAAACCACACACATCTACACACTCTCATTGGCACTATGGTGCACAAATGGATCTGTGGAACTCATTCCTGTGAACAATCAAACCAGAGCATACAGGTCGTGCCTCATTGGTCCGGCACCCTCGGGACCTGACCGGTCCTGAACCAGGGAATTTACCGGACCAGGGGAGGTCAGGTCAATGCTGTCCCCTCTGCTGCTGGAGGTATCTGCTCCAGTGGCAGCTGAGAGGCCGACATAGCTGAAGCAGGGACAGGGTGGCCCAGGCGACCTGGAGCAGCTGCAGAGCCCCATGGCCAGCATTGGTGCTTGGGGACCAGGGGTGCTCCTGGCCGCCAGGCTGTGCTCCTGATCCCCGGGCTGTGTGGGGGAAATTCATGGCAGCCTTCAACTACCTGAATATAGGTGTTATGAGAGAAAAGCGGAGGGAAATAGGGACAGACCAGCTAGCTGGTTAGAAGGCTACAGCAGTTTCCCTGGCTCCCAGTTTCCAGCCCAGGAGTGACAAACCATCAAACACGAACCTTCCAGAGCCCAAATTTGTCCCTGTGACACACGTATGGAGGAGGCACTGTATCCCGAAGAAAAGATCCACATATAGCAGTTGTTTGATTCCCTTACCGCCATGCCATGACCCCAGCACAACACACCTACCTAAAATACCACCACACTGAAATGGCCTCAAGGCAACATTTCCGGGAATCTCCATGGCTGATCGCTTGTAAAATGTGAGATTGCATGTGAGACGAACTCCAGGTCACTTTGGCCTGGGATGGGTGAAGGAATCACACAGTTGTGTTAATTCTGACCCAGGATAGCCCAACACATTTCTACATCAATTTCTGAAAGATCAACACAGTATTGACAATTGATGTTTATCTGATTTAGAGATTCGATGAATTATTACAACTGTTGTAAGCTGCCAAGTATGTATCCACTTTAGACCTCACAAAGGATATTGGCAAATACTGTTGATACGTGAATCCTGGAGGAAGGAAGCCTTTTCCATGTCCTTTGGCTTGCATCAATTCATGATCATGTCATTTGGCCTTCCCAGCTTTTTGGACATTAATGAAATGGACATTAGAACTTCATGGGCGGGATGAAGCGGTACGCTGCTACGATCAATAGAAAAAGGGGTTTAGTCTTGTATCTTGTGTCAGCATTGCCACATATAGTGCAGATGGCAGCACATTACACACAGAAAAGAAAACCTTCATCAATTGCTAGGTTGAACAGCCTACAAAGCTCAATTTGCCCTGACAATCTGAACCCCTCGGATCGGCAAATCATTTCTTCACTCCCAGGGGAGGCTCTCAGGCTGAAGTTCTCCAGGGTCTATTTTCTGCTCTTCCCACTGCTGATGAAGCCGAGGGAATTGTCTGGGAGCCTCGGACAACCTGCAGGTCCGCAGGGACTGTACAGCGGACTCATAAAGGTCGCTGCTCATCACATCAAGTGTCAGACGTGTGAGATTCATACACTGATTTTCCAGGCTCTGCGTTCCTCTCGCAATAAGATGATTTCAACTCTCTGCTGAGCAGGATTGTGGTGAGTTGCCTGTGTCTGCATTAAAGTTAGTGCTAAGGGCTCATGAAGGGTTCAAGGGTTCAATCCAAAAATCATCTGGGCAGGAATTCTCCAGTTCTGTTACTAGAAGTGTTTAGTATTGTCAGACACAGGAAGGAATTTACCTGCTAAAACTGGAACTACAAATGTATTGAGAGTAGTTTAGTTGCCAGAAGGTTCACAAGAAGGATGTGTTTTGGACTTTCAGAGCTCTCTGTTGCTGAACCCAAAGCCACGATTTTCACAGCCAGGAGTGGAATGTTAAACACAGAGAGTGAAATCTTGGTCCCATTGTTATCAATAACAAAACTCCAAATCCACATATAGGAACTTAAATAAATCGCCTGATTTTCACCAGCCACAAGGTTCCAATGACTTCAGCTGTAATTGTCCTGTGGCCACTATAGATGGGGGAGTCAATTTGGACCAAAGAAGAGCTGACAGGAAATATCAAACTCACAGGCTTAGAGGTTTGAAATCATGAGGATAATTTTTTTTGGCAGGATGAGAGAAGGATCTACTCTCTCTCCCTGCCCCTGCATCTCCAGGTCTGGTGAAGATGAGAAGCAGCAAAAGGCAGTAAAAAGAAAAGCAGAGTCCAGCGGAGGGCAACAAAAATGATTAGGGGGCTGGAGCACATGACCTATGAGGTAAGGCTGAGGGAAGTGGGATTGTTTAGTCTGCAGAAGAGAAGAATGAGGGGGGATTTGATAGCTGCTTTCAACTACTTGAAAGGGGGTTCCAAAGAGGATGGATCTAGACTGTTCTCAGTAGTACCTGATGACAGAACAAGGAGCAATGGTCTCAAGTTGCAGTGGGGGAGGTTTAGGCTGGATATTAGGAAAAACTTTTTCATTAGGAGGATGGTGAAGCACTGGAATCGTTTACCTAGGAAGGTGGTGGAATCTCCTTCCTTAGCGGTTTGTTATGTCAGGCTTGACAAAGCCCTGGCTGGGATGATTTAGTTGGGATTGGTCCTGCTTTGAGCAGGGGGTTGGACTAGATGACCTCCTGAGGTCCCTTCCAACCCTGAGATTCTATGATTCTATGATTCTAACTTAGCAGAAATGAGGGAGAGTTGGAAATCTCAGTGGGGTGATCCGGGAACACACAATGGTGGGGATGGCGGATAGTGGGGGGGGACATGCAGTGTCCAGATCACAGTGGCATGGAGTCCTAAAATCAGGTGAAATAGGGAATGCACAACCTGCCTAATGCGCAGACCAAACTGGCATAACAAGGCCTCCTGGGAAAGTGGTGTTTCAGACTGTAACATAACGTGGACTGCATTGAAACAGATTGTCTCTCACACTATCTCCTAGCAGCAGCCTCAGGAACATGTGTCTGGGTTTCTAGCAGGCTGCCATATGTTAAAGCTCTGTGTCATTTTGAGGAAGAGTTACTCATGCTGGCTCCTTTTAGTCTCCACATCCTCTCTCCCTCCTGCCGGGTCTGTCCCTCTCTCCTTCCCTGCACCCGCTGAGCTGCTGCTTGGGTTCCCTTCGCCCGCAGAAAAGTAGTTCAGGCTGATCTCCCCCTTTTCCCTGGTGCAGGCAGACACTGATTTAACCTAGTCTGAGGAGATACTTCTGTGAGCTGTCGCTGTGGGGTCTGGCACCTGGTTTTAGGCCTGGGTGAGGTGTATCATGGTGTGGCATGGCTGGAAGTTATGGGGTTGTGCGATCTACATGGACAAGTGGCCTGCACTGGGGGTTGTGGGGCAGTGCGCAGGATGTACGTGCCAGGCAGGCAGTGCTAGGGTTTGTGGGGGCAGGCATGGAGTGTACACAGAATGGCAGGGAGCACTGGGGGTTGTGGTGGCAGGGAGGGAGGGAGATATACATGGAGAGGCGCACAGCGCTGGGGTTATGGGTCAGGCAGAGGGTGTGCAGGGACGAGTAAGTGGCATTGGGTGCTGTAGCAGCACAGAGCGTAATGTACACGGACAGGTGGGAAGCACTGCAAAATTATTTTTTTCTTTTTGCTTGTTGGTCTAAGGCCAGTGCTGGGAACTTTTCTGGCCCTGAGTGCTTTTGGATGGTTGTTGGGGGAGCGGGGGTTTCCCTGGCAAGGCACAGAACTGCAGCCTGGGTGTTACAACTTGACTCAGTTTTGTTTCCAACTGTTCTAGTTATTATTATGTAACTTCAGTCTTTCCACTGATGGAAAGAACCATTGATCTGTTTGTGACACTGCACCTCATATTCTTCCTAGTGATATTATTATGACACAATTAGCAAATTATGATGCATTTCATGCAAGGCGAGTCATGTAAAATGTCATTCGAAAAGTTATAATTTTCTAAGATAATTTCAGGTGTAGGCATGTATCATTTTTGTATCTGACGTTATGAATATTGACAACATATCTGTATTTCAAATGTAGTTACACCTGGGTAACGCCCACTAGGCAAGATGCTTTCAGTCTGGATAACTATTTGAGATGGGCCTATTCAGGTCACTGAGCCATTAAGAAATATAATGGACCTTAAGAGAAACTTATCTCATACCTTGTGAGCCTTCCTGAGAACAGCCTATAACTAGTGGACAGTATTTCCACTTGTTTTTAGCAGACCAGGTATAATTTTTTAAGTGGCTTCCTTCTTGCTTTTGGGCTTCTGGGAGTGGCTGCTGCTTTTTTTTTTTAATTTAATTTAATTTATTTATTTTTCTGCTCCAGAGAGCATTATTGGCTCCCAGTTCCAGAATCGCTCCAAAACAAAAAGAAAGAATCTGGAGACTGACAGTCCCCAGAGCCAATGGGGAGAGGCCCATACTCTAGGTCAACCCAATTTACAAGGCACTACAGTCCAATGTGGGAAACAGGACCCTGGGAGCGGGACCTGCCATGAGGGAGTTCAGTGATCTTGGGGTTCTGTAATTAATTGGGTTCCTTACTCCCCTAAGAGTCATTGTCACGACCATGAAATTGATGCATGTGCTTCCTTGCTGCATTGCTTCTTGCGTTTGTTCCCTGCAGTGCCTACTCTCACTCCACAGGCTTCCTCCTGCCTGGGCTACTAGGTAAAGTGGGGTTGGTTGGTTTGGTACAGGGGTGGGTACTGATAGCAGAAGGCCCGTCATCTGTGCAGCAGCAGCCTGTGATTTCCCTGCACTTGGCTGGCTGTTGGATCTGCAATGCTTGTGCTTTTTTTCAAAAAATATTTTACTATTAAAAATTCAGCTGTGGTTAGTGGTCTTTCTGGTTTTGCATCTCTGGTGATGTTGTTGCCCCTCACATCCACCCTGACAGAGTTCCCCCTGCTGGTGCAAGTGCAAGGGGGAAGCAGGCTATGGGGGTGTGGGGGGGAGTGGGCAGGGGATAGCAAACCTGGGGGGGGGGGGCTCCACAAGCCTGATGGGGGAGTGGACTGGCACTGTGCCACTGTTGTTGGTCCGTAACTCCGGGCATGTCTGGTGGTGCGGTATACCCCTGGGAGTGGGTTTTTTGGGAGTCTGTTGGTATTATGGCTGTGTTGGCGGTCTATCAGTGGTACTGTGGACACAAAGCCATGCCAAGCAAAATGAGGTTGGCTTATTTTAGGTGTTTGGGGCTCCTTTTGAAAGGCAGCGTGGCTTATTTTTCTCATGAGAGGCATGTGACCAGGCCACATAACTCTGAACTCCATTTTGGGATACCTGTACTTTTCCCTCAAACTAGTCTGGGAACCAAGTTTTGAAACAAAGGGCTCCTGCAATATGCTAAAGCTAGATAAGGCAGAGAGAGACATCATGGGTGTGTCTTTACTCCTCACATAAGAGGACTTCTGGAAACACCTTGAAAAAAACCCCAGTGTATGGAAACCTGGGAAACCCAAGCCACAAAGCAAATGTACATTTTGCCTTGAGCTTCTTCCAGACTGATTGTATCATCAGTCATGGTGAGAAACTGCTAACTCATAGTCAATCTAACTAGTGTGTTAAACTTAGTTGGCATGTTTGATTATTTGCTAGGTAATCTACTTTGATCTGTTTGCAATCCCTTATAATCAGTTAAAATTTATCTCCTGCAGTTAATAAAACTTGTTTTATGTTTCATTCTAAACCCAGTACGTCTTTAAGTGAAGTGTCTGGGAGACAAATCTCAGCTTGGTTACCAGAAATGTGCATTGTCCTCCCCACATTGAGGGAGGAACAAACTGGGTAACAAATTCATACTGGTTGGGGTTAGGAGCAGGGCAGGATGGTCCAGCTCTGGGGTTCTAGGCTAGGGAGCTCGTGGTTATTTTGGCTGTAGCCTCTCTATTATTGGTTCATGCAGTGGCTGGCCAAAGTGCCTGCATGTATGTGCAGCTGGAAGGGAAGCTTCCTGTATGGATGGTGGTGGAGGCGTAGTACCAGGAACAGTTCACAGTTTGTCTCAGCAGGACATTGAGAGAGGGATCCCAGGCTGGTGAATCAGAGGGCTCAGTGGTAACGCAGTTCCAGGTGTCACTCCCCTTGGGGAACCCGACACACTTTGCTCCTCTGCTGCTTCAATCTCCCATTGAACTCTGACCCCATCTGTACTCTCCTTCCTCATCCCAGGCTGCCCCAGTTCCAACAGCACGCTGGGCACTAGTGTCTTCTCCATGCTCCCCAGTCATCCCTGGGTCCCACAAACTCTGAGCCACCCCACATGCGCTACAGCTCTTCCTCTGCAGGAGATGAGGTGCTTCCCATCACACCTGCTCCCTTGGCTGGGAGGTAAGCAGTGACTATGTCTCACTGGTGAGAAATCTCACACAGGAGTGGCCAATGCCAAGGTGCCTGTGTGACTTGACTCGTTACACCCCTACAAACTGCAGGGTGCTTCAAGGCCTGCTACACAGGCACAGCTCAAAAGCAGAAAGGCATGCACATTATATAATGAGGGCAGGCACTGCTGGGACAAGAGGGTCTAGATAAGTACAGATGCCACATGCAGCTGCCTGAAACAGTGGGCCATTGTGACCCAGACATTACACCTAGGATGCTCTGGGACCATTTGCTAGCCAGCTCTGCTAGCCATTCATGGCAACATTGTGCATTCATTCCTCAGTGTGGAGATTTCATGGGATCAAGCCATTGTTTTTCTCACCTAAAAAGTTCATCTATGCAGTGTCATGGGATCCCTCAGCCTCCTGCTTGAAAATACCCAGTGCAAGATTTCCACGGCACTGCAGTCACATGAGAATTTCTCCCCATTGAACTAAATTCCAAAAGCTCATGAATAGAAAAAATGCCTTTAGTAAGCTCAGGCATGGGACTTGCAGACAAATTGCCTCCAGCTGACATGTTCATCGATTCCAAGGACAGAAGGGATCATTGTGATCATCTGTTCTGACTTCCTGTAAAACAGCTGCTGTAGAATTTCCCCAACATTATTCCTAGAGCAGATATTTTAGAGAAACATCCAACCTTGGTTTCAAAACTTTCAGGGACGGGGAATCCACCAATACACTTGGTAAATTGTTCTCATGTTTACTCTCTGTATACTCTGTATGTCTTATTCCCAGTCAGAATTACTTTAACTTCAACCTCCGGCCATTACATCGCATTGCTCCTCTGTATGGAGGCTGTAAAGTCTATTATTAAATATTTTCCCCCGTGTAGGTACTTCCACACTGTTATCAAGTCATCCCTTAACCATCTTTGTTAACTAAATAGATTCTTCTCTGAACCCTCTTCAACATCCATCTTTAATCATGGATACCAGAACTGGAAATAGGATTCCAGCAGCAGTTGCACCAGTGCCAAATACAGAGTTAAAATAACTTCTCTACATCTCCTGGAGATTCCCCTGGTTAGAACCTAAGGATCACATTGGCTCTTTTGGCCACAGGCTCATGCTGGGAGGTAATGTTTACATAAATATGTCTTCATACCCCCAAGTCATGTTCAGAGTCATTGCACTTCACGCGAGGGTTCAACATCATGTAAGCATCATCTACATTCTTTGTTCCGTGATGTAGATATCTACATAGCTATATTAGTTAACATATTGTTTCCTTTGACTTAGTTTACCAACGAATCCAGATTGCTCTGAATCAGTAACCTGTACATGTCATTTTCTATGATCTCCTGGATGTGCAGGACTGTATACCTAAATACCAAAATCCTTGTAGTTTCATTCTGTTTCTGTTGAGTGCTATATCATAGCCCAGCGTGCAAATGTCTTTTTCCATGGGGGAAACTTGTCTCCTTTCCAACAAAGGAGTTGCATCATGAATCAGACCTATGTTCCAATGCAATCCAGTGTCTACTTTCTCTAACAGTGCTGGTCCCAGGAGCTGTAGAAGAAGATGTAGGAAACCCAGCTGCCGGATGATGTAGTGGGTGGTGATTTGGCCATCCTGAGGGTGTCACCTGATGCCTAACAGCTAGAGATTGGGTTGTCCCCTATCGGGACTAGGCTTTCCAAAATATGTATTTAGCTGTAGTTATTGAAACTAGATAGCCTCACTATTCATGTATATTATAGAATCATACAATCATAGAATATCAAGGTTCTAAGGGACCTCAGGAGGTTATCTCATCCAACCCCCACTCAAAGCAGGACTAATCCCCAACTAAATCTTTCCAGCCAGGGCATTGTCAAGCCAGACCTTAATAACCTCTAAGGAAGGAGATTCCACCACCTCCCTAGGTAACCCATTCCAGTGCTTCACCACCCTCCTAGTAAAAAAGTTGTTTTCCTAATAGCCAACATAAACCTCCCCCACTGCTACTTGAGACCATTATTCCTTGTTCTGTCATCTCCTACCACTGAGAACAGTCTACATCCATCCTCTAGTGTAGGGATAGGACACAGAGGGACCTAAAAAAATTGAAGAATTGGGCCAAAAGAAATCTGATGAGGTTCAACAAGGACAAGTGCAGAGTCCTATACATAGGATGGAAGAATCCCATGCACTGCTACAGACTAGGGACCTAATGGCTAGGCAACAGTTCTACAGAAAAGGACCTAGAGCAGTGGTCCCTAACCTTTTCATCTGGCGGGTGCCAGATGAAGGACCATGGCGGCAGTCGAGCATCTGCCGAACTGTTGCTGAATTTCTGTGGCATTTCGGCAGTGACGCCTCTCGATGTCGTCACTTGTCGGCAGCAAGCGGCATCATCGAGAGGGGTCACCGCCGAAATTCTGCCAAAATTTGGCGCATTTTGGCGAATGCTCAACCGCTGGCCAGGATGCAGGTGCATTTAGATGCCCCCGCTGGTGTTATGGTGCCCATGAGCATCCCATTGGGGACCTCTTACCTAGGGGTTGTGGTGGACGAGAAGCTGGATATGAGTCAGCAATGTGCCCTTTTTGCTGAGAAGGCTAATGGCATTTTGAGCTGTATAAGTAGGAGCATTGTCATCAGATCGAGGGAGGTGATCGTTCCCCTCTATTTGACATTGGTGAGTCTCATCTGGAGTACTTTGTCCAGGTTTGGGCTCCACACTACAAGAAGGATGTAGAAAAATTGGAAGGAATCCAATGGGGCTGGAGCACATGACTTATGAGGATAGTCTGCAGAAGAGAAGAATGAGGGGGGATTGGATAGCTGCTTTCAACTACCTGAAAGGGGGTTCCAAAGATGATGGATCTAGACTGTTCTCCATGGCACGAGATTACAGAATAAGGAATAATGGTCTTAAGTTGCAGTGAGAGAGGTTTAAGTTGGATATTAGGAAATACTTATTCACTAGGAGGGTGGTGAAGCACTGGAATGGGTTACCTAGGGATGTGGTGGAATCTCCTTCCTCAGAGGTTTTTAAGGTCAGGCTTAGCAAAGCCCTGGCTGGAATGATTTAGTTGGGGATTGGTCCTGCTTTGAGCAGGGGATTGGACTATATGACCTCCTGCGGTCCCTTCCAATCCTGATATTCTATGATAAATGGAAATTCATCTGCCATCATGACATCCATTTACCTGACTTGGGTTAGCTCCTTCTGTGGAGTTCTTTGGACTTGACTATGACCTAAATAATCTGGTGCCATTTGTAAATGTTGCCAAATCACTGCTCACCCCACTTCTTAGATTGGTGATAGCTATTTGTTATAAAGTGTTTAAAGACCCTCACTATGTTTCTCTCCCTTCACAGGAACCTTGAGCATTTCTTAGCCTGATCAATGCATCAACCACCTCATGGCAGTTTTCAACCTCACTCCCTCTGACCCTTCAATATTCATCCTTGCGGGCATTTCTGGCCTGGAAGCTGCTCACATGTGGATTTCCATCCCTTTCTCTATGTTGTACATTACTGGCTTGTTGGGAAATTTCACGGTTCTGTTTGTTGTTTGGAAAGAGGAGACCCTGCAGAAACCAATGTACCTGCTGCTCTGCATGTTGGCACTCACAGACATTACCACGTCTACTTCGGTTGTGCCGAAAACCCTGTGCATATTTTGGTTCAATTTGAATGGCATTACTGTGGGTGGCTGCCTCACCCAGATGTTCTTCCTTCATGGGGTTTCTGGTATGCAGTCAGCCATTCTCGTGGCAATGGCCTTTGATCGCTACGTTGCCATATGTAAACCTCTGAGATATGACACCATCCTCACCAATGCACGAATAGCTCAGCTAGGGCTTTTGGGTTTGATAAGATCTGTTCTTGCTGTTCTGCCCTTGCCCCTGCTCCTGAGCAGGCTGCCATTCTGTACCAACAATGTTATACCCCATACGTACTGTGAGCACATGGCTGTGGCAAAGATGTCCTGTGGGGATATCACAGTCAACAGGACGTATGGCTTGATGGTCACGTTTGTCATCTTAGGGTTAGACCTGTTGCTCGTTTTCTTCTCCTATGGTCTGATCACTAGGGCCGTCCTCAGAATCTCCACCAAGAAAGCCTATAAAAAAGCCCTCAACACCTGCACAGCCCACATCTGTGTTATGCTGATGTCTTGTACTTTCTTCCTCTTCTCCACTATAACACACCGCTTTGGTCAGGGCATTGCTCCCCACATTCACATCATCTTGGCAAACCTCCATTTCCTTGTCCCCCCCATGCTCAACCCTATCATTTATGGGGTCAAAACTAAAGAGCTTCATGACAAAATGGTCAAATACATTTGCAGGAGATGATCGCTGGGGGCCACTGACTTTAAACCTGTATAAGAAGATTGGGAAGAGATATCTCCTTGTTAATCCAGGGTGCTCTCTCCTAAATTGGCTGAGCTCAACATTGTGGAATTTCATAGTCTGAGAAATTCCTCTCACCTAATCTCTTATCATTCCTTCACCAAGCACTGCTGTCTGTATTGCTGAGTTCCTTCTCCCTCACCATCACTTGATCTCTTTCAGTGTCACTCTTCAGATCCAACCTTCCATATTCCCTGTCTCTTGGCCTTTCTGTGAATTCTCTACTATGAGAATATTGTGCATTTTTCTGATGTAAGGTGTCCTTCCAATACAATCTCTGTGAACATGGTTCTTGATCAGTTTGACTAACTAAATCTGCACTTTCTGATAGTCAAGAAGAGATATAAGCTACAGTGTTGAAATTCTTTATCACATGTGCAATGATCCAGTGATTATAATTTACCTGTGTATTCCATGCCCAATACCATAGGAAGCCTGGAGGACAAATCAAATGTTTCCATTGGAAAGTGCTAATACAGGAAAGCTGCTGCAGGAATTGAGGCCATCCTACTAAAGCTTATTCCTGAGAGTTGTGGAACTGTGTGTTTTTGAGAACTGAAATGTTTTACCCTGGATTTGAGGTGTGTGTTGCAACCATATTATGTGCACTCAGTCATTATGAATTACTAAAATAACCACCACATAGTTAGGGCTTAATTGGAAAGTAGTTTTTTAAATTCCAGGTCAAAATCTAGCTATCAGTTTCTGCTAATCAGAATAGGAGGAGTGGACAGATTAGTAAATAAGTGATAATGAAAGAAGATAGATGAAAATCTTGGGCCTAGATGCCTCTGATACTAGAGGTTTATTGAAAGTTAGGAAAAGTGATTATCAAGTAGGGGTCACTATGACCTCTCTGTTTTGTAGACGATATAAAAATGTGCTAATGCAGTGTGTTTTGGAGTAATCCTCTAAAGCCATCTTGAGAGTCATTTTTCCTGACACCCTTTCTCCACAGCGGGTGGGCAACCAGTGACTGTATTGGAATGAGGGTGCTTATGGACCAGGAGGCGGCAGAAGAGGGAGAGGCTGCAGCTGGGACAGTCCAGCCCACTCCAAGTAGGTAGAGGATGGGATAGTCAGAATCAACCTCATAGGGGAGCAGATGTGATGTGCAACATCAGTTGGAAGTATATGAAGTTAAGGGGAGTATATATGGACAAATGGGATGGGAAACCCACTGAGGAATAAACCTGTGAAGTTGTTTCAGAGGAAGCTCATTGAGTTAACAGGACCAAACATGCTGTTGAAGTGTACAGAACTGTTAACATGGAGGGTACTTAGGCTTCTTACTATGTGGCTTTGCACATTGCCAAAGCTGGTAAGCCACACAACACAGGTGAGAAACTACTGCTTCCAGTTTTAAATGATATGTGTGCAGTGATGTTAGGAGAGAAAGCAGCATCACAGCTAGATGTGATCCCACTTTCCAATGACACAGGAGTGGGTGAGTGAGATTCTGTGGCCTGCATTGTGCAGGAGGTCAGACTAGATGACCATAATGGTCCCTTCTGACCTGAAAGTCTATGAGTTGTGACTGTCAGGAAGGAGTTTAAATTCAGCCAGAAGACAAAAGAAATCTGCTAAAAAGCAAGGACACTAACAACTGTAAACCATTAATAAGCTTAGATAATCTAATGCCAGCCCAGTAACTCAGTTCTTAGAACAGAACAAGTTTTCCCTTCACAGCCCACTGGATATTTGTAAGCACTTATCTTTACCCCCCACCCCGCCCCGCCCCTCCCTGCCCACCTTCTTCCCCCCGCCAGGTAGTCATAAATGTTTAATGCAATTAGAATGATCTCTATATGTACGTACTGTTCTTACTTTTATCTTTGTTCAGGGTTCTCACTTGACTTGTAACAATGTCTGTCTCCATATGTACAAATAAATGCAAATTAATTAATAAAAATATGTATATAACTGGCCACTATGGCAGCATATTTTCAAAGCTGCTTCTCAGTCTTCCTGGTACCGTAAATAAACCCCCTTCAGTATTCTGAGCTTGCCTGATTTGGGGGGAAAATAATCTTTTTGCCTAACAGTTTTGGCGCAGCGAGCAGGGTGTGATCTGGAATCCTCAGAGTTTCTCACAACCAGGGATAGAGGTGAGTATCTTTTTACTTACCACCTCTAGCACACACTGTGGTTTGGGACTCCCCGAGGCATCCCTCCACACTCCTTTTTTAATATGAACCATATATAGGATGCACAGGCAAGAGGAGTAAATGGGACTGTGTTTGTGGCCAAGGTTGTTGGGGTGCAGGGATTGCTAGAGCTGAAGGCTGCACTGCCAGGTACTGAGCACCAGGGTGTGTGCTGCAGTGATTGTTGCAGTGCAGGGATCGCTGGAGGCAGAGGCTGCACTACCAGGTACTGAGCACCAGGGTGTGTGCTGCAGTGATTGTTGCAGTGCAGGGATTGCTGGAGGCGAAGGCTGCACTGCCAGGTACTCAGCACCCCAGTGTGTGCTGCAGTAAACCGAGTACAAGGGTGTGCTCAGTCAGTCTCCCCTGAAGTGCCACTTAACTGGGTTTCAGGAAGCTGGGATACAATGTTTTATGAATTGCCCCAGAATGTGTCAAAAATACCCTCCACGGGGCGGGCGGGGAGTAGGGGGAGTATCCATTGGTGTATCCCAGGGTGCACCAATGATACCCTCTACAGAAGGCAGAGTCATTCACTGGCCCTGGGGAACATTAATGATGCCCTCCACAGGAGAGAGACTCATTGATTTATAAAAGAGAAACATAAAAATGTTCATATAACTATGGCAAAAATAAATGAAATGAGGGTATAAGTACGACAAATAGCACGTTGTGGTGGTCTGGTCAAACAAAAAACAGCATAGGGAATGGGATCATAATAATGTATTGCAGATATTAAAAAAAAATCCAAGACCTAAAAACACTCCAGAAGGCTCTTACGTCAGAGCTAAATCAAAAGGCAAATTGCAGCCACAAGCTGAGCGAGCTTAAAGCAAAAAAAAAAAAGTCTCTAAAAGCAAAATTAAAAGGAACAAAAAAACCCCTCCTCTTCACGTTGTATTGTTGCTAGCGTGAATTAAAAATACCTTAAAAAACAAATTCAAAATTGGAACCTGGCACACACGGGGGAAGAGCAAGATAATTGGCCCCCTCCTCCTCCTCCTCCTCCCCCCTGCCCTTTTAACCCAAAATTCATTGGCAGTTCTCCTTGGCCCCTCTCCAAGAGACCACTCGGTGGTCAGGGACAGGTGAAAACGGAGTGGCTCATAATACTTACAAGTACGCTCCTCTCAGCACAGAGGAAATAAGGGGTGTGACGTTATTGATATAAACTGGGACCATATAGAACATGGTTTGCAACCAAGGTCCTGTAGTGGCACCAAATCTTAGGTAAAGGGGGTCATCTAAGGTGTCTAAGACCAGGTTCTGGGTTGCTGGTTATGATTATGCTGTCTGTATGTCTGTGTATCATTTTGTAGTTGAAGTTATAAGTATTGGCTCTGTACTGTCTGTATTTTGTATTGTGCTCTGCTTCTGGGTGACACCCCAGACAAGTTGGTGTTAGCCCTGCCTAGCCTGCTTGATGGCCCATTAAGGACCATCAGCTACACAATGGACCCATGGACAGAAGGCACACACACCTTGTGACTCAGCAAAGTATGCAGGGACTTGTCCATGTGACTCCAGACTCCATTTTGCTGTAATTTTCCACAGTAAGGACAAAGAGGTTCTTACACCTGGAAAAACCTATATAAGGCTGATGCCTCATCTCCATCTTGTCTTCAGTCCTGCTTCTTACCTATGGAGGGACTTTGCTACAAGTTGAAGCTCTACACAAAGGACTGAATGACCCATCCCAGCGGGGGATGTTCTCCAGAGACTTGATTTGAACCTGCAGTTTATGCCATCACTGCTGCAAGCCTGAACTAAGAACTTTGCCATTACTGTATGTAATTGATTCCATTTAACCAATTATAGCTCTCATCTCTACCTTTTTCCCTTTATGAATAAACCTTTAGATTTTAGATTCTAAAGGATTGGCAACAGCATGATTTGTGGGTAAGATCTGATGTGTATATTGACCTGGGTCTGGGGCTTGATTCTTTGGGATCGAGAGAACCTTTTTCTTTTATCGGGGTGTTGGTTTTCATAACCATTCATCCCCAGGACGAGTGGGACTGGTGGTGATACTGGGAGAGTGGAGTGTCTAAGGAAATTGCTTGTGTGACTTGTGGTTAGCCAGTGGGGTGAGACCGAAGTCCTTCTTGTCTGGCTGGTTTGGTTTGCCTTAGAGGTGGAAAAAACCCCAGCCTAGGGCTGTGACTGCCCTGTTTGAGCAATTGGTCCTAAATTGGCACTCTCAGTTGCGTCCTGCCAGAACCGCATCGTCACAAGGGGCTTACTAAAAAATCTCCCTAATCTAAAGCCTCAAACCCCAAATTTAATATTCTAAAAAAAATAAGCCAAATGGTTACCATATATACATTACCTCTCAGGAATCTTTATATCCAAACAAAAGCTAAGTGCCCCAATCTATCGTGGCCAAGATCCCTACAGAAGGACACCAAAACGGTGTTTGGGCCTCTGTTAAATTTAAATCTAAAAATAATATAACCAGTGCCTGCACTGAGTTTAAGGAAGCCGTCCAAGAAGCCTTGGGGAATGAAGCTGGTAACTATGGACTAGTCTTGGCTGCGAACAAGGCAAGGACGAGCCGGCTTCTCAATACCGTGAAAGAAAGTGGGAGATGTATTCCAGCCATGCAGGTATTGCAGACCCAAAGAAAACTGATCAGGCATTTTTAAAGGTGTTAAAGGAAGGTTTTAGCTTCCACCTGCAAACAGCCCTTAATTTGGGAGTAAACCCAGGCTCTGATTATGAATCCATCTGTATGTGGGCGTCTGAATGAAAAGCCAGACAGGCCAAAGAGATAAGGAGCAAGGCTGCTCGCATTGCCGTGGTAACAGCAAAAGATAATGTAGGCGGCTATAATTGTGGGTGTCTCAGGCATGCCCAAAAGAACTGCAGGCTCAAAACCCAAAAGCCTAGTCAGGGACAGAATCATGGCCGGTTATATCCCTGCAATACTTCACTGAGTTTTCAATCTGGTCCTGGTCCTGCCCCCACTGCCCCCCCATCCCATCTCCCAGTGTTTTGTGTGCGGAGAGACCGGACACTGGGAAGCCGGGTGTCCAAGCCAAATAACCCTGGGTAACCAACAACACCCCCACCCAGTGTCTCAACCGACTGCCAACCCTTACTCACACCTAAGTAAAGAGGAAATGGCCAGGCGGTTAAATTCCATGACCCGCTAGGACCCAGTGGCCCCCCTTGCCTGTCCATACTGCCGATGCAGATATAAATCCCTTGAGGCCACACTTACAACCACGGATAAGGGGCCAGTCATGCACAATTCTCATGGACACGGAAGCGTCTGTTTCCATTACTGACCTCCTCCTCCCCACTACTAAACAGTATATTACTATTTCAGGGGTAGGAAGTGCACAGTCACGGCTTATAAAAGCTCCCCTGTTCCTGTAAAATCTAAACTATTCTTCTAGACTCAGTTTTTTCTTATGTAGCTCCAGATGCAGAGGGGACAGTTTTGGGCATGGACATCCTCTGCGACCTTGCAGCAACACTTAACCTTGCTCAAAGTACAGTTATTAATAAACATATGCTTACTCATACCATCCCCCTCCGCAATGATACATCCCTCTCTTCTGTTGCAACTGCCAAATCTGTGGCTCTTACTTGGGATACATCTAACCCCTTTTCAAGAATTATGTTCCAGGTTTGTCTCTGTTTGGGCAGAAAATAAGCTCTATTCCGGTTTGATGCCTGCTCATCTTTGCCCACCCATCCAGGTTACCAGTCAACTTCCTCCACCTACCAAGCAACCCCCCTCAAATCTGAGGCCATGGAGGTGGTAGGTGACATTATTCACTCTTTACTTCAGCAAGGCATACTGGTTCCTTGTACAAGTGCACCCTCTTAAGCCCTGGACCCTTCTCGGGTAAAGGTAATAATTGGAGATATACCAATCTCCTAGAACTGGAAGGGACCTTGAAAGGACATCGAGTCCAGTCCCTTGCCTTCACTAGCAGGACCAATTTTTGCCCCAGATCACTAAGTGGCCCCCTCAAGGATTGAACTCACAACCCTGGGTTTAACAGGCCAATGCTCAAACCACTGAACGTACAGGAGGGAAATCAGGTCATAGTATTGGCCATACAAATACCTCTCTGAAAGTGCAAGAAATTCCAACATGGGTTCTTAAAACCAAAATTAAAATGCATAACTAAATTCATTGTGTTCATATTGTATCCTTTTAGGTAAGAAATGTGACTCCCCATGTTAATCCTCCTGGCAAACATACCTAATGCAGCCCTCTGGGATCTGCTCTTGGTACATGTTACACAAGATACCTTTTTCAAAGCTGGCCAGTAGATGCAACTCCCTACAGCAGGCAGCAGTGAATGGGTAAAGAAACCAGACATTTGGCTTGCCCCCAGACCGGACCACCTGGGACCTTACGTGGTTACAGCTCACCTCCAAAAACATCCACGCTCCAAGGTCGCAATCTGACTAGCATAGTCCGGGAGCCATCTTCGCTCCCTCCCTGCATTTCACCCGATCTGGACTGTAACTCGGTATTTAGTTTCAGTGGATGTGGGCACACACATATAGGACCCTCCAATTTCAAAATGCAGAATCACAGAATGTTGGGTCAAAGGCCAAACCACCCAAGCCCTTATACATACCAACACGGGCTTAGCTTATGCTCTGACTGCAATTAATGTAGCCATATTTTTTTATTTAACAAAATCATTTAAAAAACCCCTCAAATGCTATAGTCAACCTGGCCAAGTCACAAGCTAAAGGTCATGCTTGTGATATGCTGTCTTGTATTCTGTTTAATATTGAAAAAAAACCCAACAACCCCATGTAGTGGGGTGGACTACCCCACTCCCGGAGAGTGTGGGCTTCGGCAAGGCAGGGCGCCTGCACAGAAAGGGAGCCAATTAGGGAAGGGCTTATTGTGAGCCAATCAGGGCCCAGAGTGGAGACAGCCAATCAGGGCCAGGCTCAGCCCTATAAGAAGGCTGCCCAGGGAGGGAGCAGTCAGTCTGTCCCAGGCCTTTGAGAGGGGAAGGTCAGTCTCCAAAGGTGGAAGACTAGCACCGTGGACAGCGAAGTGCTGGCCAGGCTCTGGGAGCAGAAAGGAGGACTAGCCTGCCAGGCTACAGGCCCTGAAGGGAAGGGAAGGGCCTAGCGGGTGCAAGGGGCCGTAGGGGAAGCGGCCCAGGGAAGCAGACAGGTGAGGGTAGAGAAGGAGGACAGCGAGGCTGCTGCCAGAGGGTCCCTGGGCCAGGACCCAGAGTAGAGGGTGGGCCTGGGTCCCCCTTTCCCTCCCTTGCAGTACACCCAGCCAGGGGCCATAGGGAGCGGCCACTATAGAATACACCAGATCCCTGACCAGAGGAATTAGATGCAGAGGGTGTGGTTGGACATGGTGGATGGGCTGTAGGACTGCTGATCAATGCGCCCCCCCCACACCCTCCCTGGAAGGAGGTGTGGATGGACTAAGAGGCACTGCCGGAGGGCAGGGGTCCTGAAGAGGACAACGTGAGTTGGGAGCAACGCGGGTCCACACGCCAACCAAGGGTGGGACGACGGACGGGACACCACCAGGAGGGGGTGCTCCACTGGACAGAGCTAATTCTCATTGGCTTGCTAAACCCAGGGCTGTGAGTTCAATCCTTGAGGGGGCCACCTAGGAATCTGGGGCAAAAATCAGTACTTGGTCCTGCTAGTGAAGGCAGGGGACTGGACTCAATGACCTTTCAAAGTCCCTTCCAGTTCTAGGAGTTAGGTATATCTCTAATTATTATTATTATTATTTTATTATCACCATCAAGCACACATAATGCTTCCTCTCAGCTATTACTTGTGAATAAACATAAAGCCTTGCATGGCAGAGGAAAAATCATGAGGTGCTGCAATTCATGCTCTCCATTATGGGCAGAAGCCATTGGAACTTGGCCTGCCTAGAGAAAAAAACACAGGGAAGTATGGAGGTAATTCTTCTGTTTTTCCTGCACTCAGCAAGGACATTTGTAATAGGAGGGAGTATTTTAAAGAGTAATCTGCTGCCCCCAAACGCAGAAGAACAGTGTTATTTTGTCTTTTGGAACTTTAGAAAAGGGCAACACAGGATATGATGGGTCTCAGTAGTCAGCGTTCTGGTGCAAAGAAAAAGAAGCAGCAAAAATGAAAGCAAGGAGGACTCACAGTAGAAAACCAAGGATTTCCTGATGTGGAATGGAACATTTCTTGCTGTTCATCATAATTGTTTCTGTTGCAAGCCCTACCCAGATCCCAAGTTGTGGTAATGAGGTAAATGAGGATTTAAGGATTTATCCATAGAAAATTGTACCACTAATCCCTCCTATAGGAATTTGGCAGTGTCAGTATGTGATAGATGGACTGAAAGGGGGAGTCCCGACTCAGTGGAGAATATCTGATCTATCAAGAAACATTGCATGGTATTCTCTTGCATCCAACGAAGTGGGTATTCACCCACGAAAGCTCATGCTGCAAAACGTCTGTTAGTCTATAACAGGGGTGGGCAAACTTTTTGGGGCGAGGGCCACATCTGGGTGAGGAAATTGTATGCAGGGCCAGGGCAGGGGGCGTGGAGTGCGGGATGTGGAGGAAGGGGCTCAGGACAAGGGATTGGGGCAGAGAAGGGGTGCAGAGTGTAAGAGGGGGCTCAGGGAAGGGGGTTGGGGTACAGGAGGGGTGCGGAGTGCAGGACGGGGCTCAGGGCAGGGAGCTGGGGTGCGCAGGGTGCAGCAGGGAGCTCAGGGCAGGTGGTTGGAATGCACAGGAGTGCAGAAAGGGGCTCAGGGCAGGGAGCTGGGTGCAGGAGGGGTGCGAGGTACAGGCAGAGGGCTTAGGGCAGGAAGTTGGGGGGCGGGGGGCAGGAGGGGTTTGAGCTCCAGCCCGGTGCCGCTTACCTAAAGTGGCTCCGGGGTGGCAGTGGTGCACACCAGGGACAGGGCAGGCTCCCTGCATGCCTGCCCTGTCCCCACGCCACTCCAGGAAGTGCTGCGGCCCCTGGGGGGGGGGTGGGCAGAGGGCTCTGCATGCGCACATGGAGCCCTTTGCCTCCCGACCCGGGGGCTGCTTCTGAGAGCAGCGCCGGGCCCGCAGCACCACCAGGGGTAATCCCGCGGGCCGGATCCAAAGCTCTGAAGGGCCGGATCCGGCCCGCGGGCCATAGTTTGCCCATCCCTGGTCTATAAGGTGCCACAGGATTCTTTGCTGCTTTTACAGATCCAGACTAACATGGCTACCCCTCTGATATCTAGGATATGCCATGATCAATGACAGTGGGAAACATTGTTATCCAGATATGTGGTTTGTTATGGAGGGCCTAAAAATCACGACCCCATGGTCCTCAGGACTGTATGATTGAACTGTGGGATATGGCGTTTCACCATTGGGTTGTGATGTTACTATGGGTAATCATAATGGTACCTCCATGGAGGACAATCCCAGGGTATGCAGTTGTTATGTACACATCACACTAGGAATACAATGTTCCCTGGGAGGCTGGATAGATGACAATTTAAATGGTTTGCAGAATGTAAGCCTACAGGTAAGATGGAGAGTGAGCTGGAAAAGTCCTGATTTAAACCAGCTGCAGCCTGGAGTAGGAAATACTACCCAATGGGCAAATGTGCGGGAGTCACTGTAGGAGCATGTGCAAATAGCGTGCTTCAGTGTGTCCTTAAGTCCATTACATGGGTAATACTCCAGAGAACAGTGGGTAGACCCCAACTACAGTACATACATAGATGGGCAGGAAAGAATGGAGGAAATCGGACACTAATTAAGTTAAAGAATTACTTGTCAAAGGAAAATATTGAGTGTGTCCCTCCCTGATGGCCATGGAAGAGCAGACCCAATGGCTTGTTTTAAAAGGTGGTCAAATAGTTGTAATGTATATGGGGTATGTAGTTTTGTGTTGGGAATGTACACGGTTCTGTAATATAACACTTGGGAGTAGAATTGCACCAGCATCTGGCCAAATCACACACACCTACACACTGTCATTGGCACTATGGTGCACAAATGGATCTGTGGAACTCAGATCTCCACAGCTGTTCACTTGTAAAATGTGAGAATCCATGTGAGATGAACTCCAGGTCCTTTTGGCCTGGGACGGGTGAAGGAATCACACAGTGAGTGGAGAAGTCCCATTATGTTAATTCTGACCCAGGATAGCACAACCCATTTCAACATCGATTTCTGAAAGATCAACACTGTATTAACATTTGATGCTTATCTGATTTAGAGATTCGGTGAATTATTACAACTGTTGGGAGCTGCCAGATATGTATCTGCTTTAGACCTCACAAAGGACAATGGCAAATACTGTTGATTCCAGAATCCTGGAAGAAGGAACCCTTTTCCATGTCCTTTGGCTTGCATCAATTCATGATCATGTCATTTGGCCTTCCAAGCTTTTTGGATGCTAATGAAATGGACATTAGAATGTCATGTGTGGTATGCAGTGGTATGCAGCTACGATCAATAGAAAATGGGTTTTGGTCTCGTATCTTGTGGCAGCATTGCCACACAAAGCGCAGATGACAGTACATTACACACAGAAAAAAAAACGCCATCGTCAATTGCTAGGCTGAACAGTCTGCAAAGCTCAGTTTGCCCTGATAATCTGAACCCCTGGGTTTGGCAAATCATTTCTTCACTCCCGGGGTCGGCTCTCAGGCTGAAGTTCTCCAGGGTCTATGTTCTGCTCTTCCCACTGCTGTTGAAGCCGAGGGAATTGTTCGGGAGCCTTGGGCAACCTGAGAATCTGCAGGGACTGCACAGCGGACTCATAAAAGTCACTGACCAGCATGCCGAGTGTCAAATGCATGAGATTCATATATTGATTCTCAAGGCTCTGCATTCCTCTCGCAATAAAAGTTCCTCTCTCTACTGAGCAGGATTTGGGTGAGTTGTCTGTTTCTGCATTACAATTAGTGCTCAGGGCTCAGGAAGGTTTCAAAGGTTCAATCCAAAAATAATCTGGGCAGGATTTCACCAGTACTATGATTTGAAGAGTTTAGTATTGTCAGTATCAGGAAGGATTTTACCTGATAAAAGCTAAAACTACAAATGTATTGGGAGTAGTTTAGTTACCAGAAGGTTCACAACAAGAATATGTTTTGGAATCCCCATTTTTTATATCCAGTCTCAGAACACCACATAAACTGGGGTTTCCTTCAAACCCTTTCAGCGCTCTCTGTTGCTGAACCCAAAGCCACGATTTTCACAGCCAGGAGTTGAACACTGAGAGTTAAATCTTGGTCCCATTGAGATCAATAACAAAACTCCAAAAACGGCCAGTGTTATTCCCTAAATCCACATATAGGAACTTAAATAAATCACCTGATTTTCACCAGCCACAAGGTTCCAATGACATCAGCTGGAGTTGTCCTTTGGCCACTATGGATGGGGGAGTCAATTTGGACCAAAGAAGAGCTGCCAGGAAATATCAGACTCACAGGCTTAGAGGTTTGAAATCATGAGGATAATTTTTTTTTTGCAGGATGAGAGAAGGACCTACTCTCTCTCCCTGCCCCTGCATCTCTGGTTCTGGTGAGGATGAGAAGCAGCAAAAGGCAGTAAAAAGAAAAGCATGTTTTTAACTTGGCGGAAACCAGGAAGGGTGGAAATCTCAGTGGGGTGATCCAGGAACACACAATGGGGGAGAGTGGGGGGGACATGCAGTGTCCAGATCACAGTGGCGTGGAGTCCTGAAATCAGGTGAAATAGGGAATGAACATCCTGCCTAAAGCGCAGACCAAACTGTCATAACAAGGCCTCCTGGGGAGGTGTGTTTCAGACTGTAAGATAACGTGGACTGCATTGAAGCAGATTGTCCCTCACACTATCTCCCATCAGCAGCCTCCGGAACGTGTGTCTGGGTTTCTAGCAGACTGCCATATGTTAAAGCTCTGTGTCATTTTGAGGAAGAGTTACTCACGCTGGCTCCTTTTAGTATCCACATCCTCTCTCCCTCCCACCGGGTCTGTCTCTCTCTCCTTCCCTGCAGCAGCTGAGCTGCTGCTGCAGTTCCCTTTGCCCCCAGAAAGGCAGTTCAGGCTGATGTCCCCCTTTTCCCCGCTGCAGGCAGACACTGATTTAACCAAGTCTGAGGAAATATTTCTGTGAGCTGTCGCTGTGGGGTCTGGCACCTGGTTTTAGGCCTGGGTGAGGTGTATCATGGTGTGGCAGGGCTGGAAGTTATGGGATTGCAGGATCTACATGGACAAGTGGCCTGCACTGGGGGTTGTGGGGCAGTGCGCAGGATGTACGTGCCAGGCAGGCAGTGCTAGGGTTTGTGGGGGCAGGCATGGGGTGTACACGGACAGGCAGGGAGCACTGGGGGTTGTGGTGGCAGGGAGGGAGGGAGAGGTGCACAGCGCTGGGGTTATGGTTCAGGCAGAGGGTGTGCAGGGACGAGTGAGTGGCATTGGGTGCTGTGGGGGCACAGAGCGGCATGTACACGGACAGGTGGGAAGCACTGCAAAATTATTTTTTTCTTTGTGCTTGTTGGTCCAAGGCCAGTGCTGGGAACTTTTCTGGCCCTGAGTGCTTTTCAATGGGTGTCAAAAGGGTTTGCCCTGGGAAGGCACAGACCACAGCCTGGGTGTCCCAACTTGACTCAGTTATATTTCTAACCGTGTCTGTTATTATTATGTAACTTCAGTCTTTTCATCGATGGAAAGAACCATTGATCTGTTTGTGACACTGCACCCCATATTCTTCCTAATGATCTTATTATGATAAGATTAGCAAATTATGGTGCATTTTATGCAAGGCGAGTCATGTAAGATGTCACTGGAAAAGTTATGATGTCCCGAGTAAGATAATTTCATGTGTAGGCATGTATCATTTTTGTATCTGACGTTATGAATATTGACAACATATCTGTATTTCAAATGTAGTTACACCTGGGTAAGGCCCACTAGGCAAGATGCTTTCAGTCTGGATAACTGTTTGGGATGGGCCTATTCAGGTCACTGAGCCATTAAGGAATATAATGGACCTTAAGAGAAACGTATCTCACACCTTGTGAGACTTCCTGAGAATAGCCTGTAACTAGTGGACAGTATTTCCACTTGTTTTTAGCAGACCAAGTATAATTTTTAAATGGCTTCCTTCTTGCTTTTGGGCTTCTGGGAGTGGCTGCTGCTTTTTTTTTTTTTAATTTAATTTTATTTATTTAATTTTTCTGCTCCAGAGAGCGTTATTGGCTCCCAGTTCCAGAATCACTCCAAAACAAAAAGAGAGAATCTGGAGACTAACAGTCCCCAGAGCCAATGGGGAAAGGCCCATACTCCAGGTCAACCAAATTTACAAGGCACTATAGGCCAGTGCGGGAAACAGGACCCTGGGAACGCGACCTGCCATGAGGGAGTTCAGTGATCTTGGGGTTCTGTAATTAATTGGGTTCCTTACTCCTCTAAGAGTCATTGTCATGACCATGAAATTGATGCATGTGCTTCCTTGCTGCATTGCTTCTTGCGTTTATTCCCTGCAGTGCCTACTCTCACTCCACAGGCTTCCTCCTGCCTGGGCTACTAGGTACAGTGGGGTTGGTTGGTTTGGTACAGGGATGGGTACTGATAGCAGAAAGCCCGTCATCTGTGCAGCAGCAGCCTGTGATTTCCCTGCACTTGGCTGGCTGTTGGTTCTGCAATGCTTGTGCTTTTTTTCAAAAATATTATTATTAAAAGTTCAGCTGTGGTTAGTGGTCTTTCTAGTGGTGAATCTCTGGTGATGTTGTTGAACTTGCACCAGCAGGGTGATCTCTGTCAGGGTGGATGTGAGGGTAAGGAGGATGCAGGCTGGGTGGTGGGGGTTGTGGTGGGGAGGGGCAGGGGATAGCAAACCTGGGGGCTCCACTAACCTGGTGGGGGAGTGGACTGGCACTGTGCCACTGTTGTTGGTCCGTAACTCCGGGCATGTCTGGTGGTGCGGTATACCCCTGGGAGTGGGTTTTTTGGGAGTCTGTTAGTACTATGGCTGTGTTGGTGGTATATCCGTTGCACTGTGGACAGAAAGCCATGCCAAGCAAAATGAGGTTGGCTTGTTTTAGGTGTTTTGGGCTCCTTTTGAAAGGCAGGGTGGCTTATTTTTCTCATGAGAGGCATGTGACCAGGCCACATAACTCTGAACTCCATTTTGGGATACCTGTACTTTTCCCTCAAACTAGTCTGGGAACCAAGTTTTGAAACAAAGGGCTCCTGCAATATGCTAAAGCTAGATAAGGCAGAGAGAGACATCATGGGTGCGTCTTTACTCCTCACATAAGAGGACTTCTGGAAACACTTTGAAAAAAAAACAGTGTATGGAAACCCGAGAAACCCAAGCCACAAAGCAAATGTACATTTTGCCTTGAGCTTCTTCCAGACTGCATGTATCATCAGTCATGGTGAGGAACTAACTCATAGTCACTCTATCTAGTGTGTTAAACTTAGTTGGCATGTTTGATTATTTGCTAGGTAATCTACTTTGATCTGTTTGCTGTCCCTTATAATCAGTTAAAATTTATCTCCTGCAGTTAATAAAACTTGTTTTATGTTTCAGTCTAAACCCAGTACGTCTTTAAGTGAAGTGTCTGGGAGACAAATCTCAGCTTGGTTACCACAAATGTGCATTGTCCTCCCCACATTGGGTAACAAATTCATACTGGTCGGGGTTAGGAGCAGGGCAGGATGGTCCAGCTCTGGGGTTCTAGGCTAGGGAGCTCATGGTTACATTGGCTGTAGTCTCTCTATTATTGGTTCATGCAGTGACTGGCCAAAGAGCCTGCATGTATGTGCAGCTGGAAGAGTAGCTTCCTGTACGGATGGTGGTGGAGGCGTAGTACCAGGAACAGTTCACAGTTTGTCTCAGCAGGACATTGAGAGAGAGATCCCAGGCTGGTGAGTCAGAGGGCTCAGTGGTAAAGCAGTTCCAGGTGTCACCCCCCTTGGGGAACCCGACACACTTTGCTCCTCTGCTGCTTCAATCTCCCATTAAACTCTGAACCCCCATCTGTACCCTCCTTCCTCATCCCAGGCTGCCCCAGTTCCAACAGCACGCTGGGCACTAGTGTCTTCTCCATGCTCCCCAGTCATCCCTGGGTCCAACAACCTCCGAGCTGTCCCACACTCCCGACAGCTCTTCCTCTGCAGGAGATGAGGTGCCTCCCATCACACCTGCTCCCTTGGCTGGGAGGTAAGCAGTGACTATGTCTCACTGGTGAGAAATCTCACACAGGAGTGGCCAATGCCAAGGTGCCTGTGTGACTTCACTCGTTACACCCATACAAACTGCAGGGTGCTTCAAGGCCTGCTACACAGGCACAGCTCAAAAGCGGAAAGGCATGCACATTATATAATGAGGGCAGGCACTGCTGGGACAAGAGGGTCTAGATAAGTACAGCTGCACATGCAGCTGCCTGAAACAGTGGGCCATTGTGACCCAGACATTAAACCCAGGATGCTCTGGGACCATTTGCTAGCCAGCTCTGCTAGCCATTCACGGCAACATTGTGAATTCATTCCTCAGTGTGGAGATTTCATGGGATCAAGCTATTATTTTTCTCAGCCAAAAGGTTCATCTATGCAGTGTCATGGGATCCCTCAGCCTCCTGTTTGAAAATACCCAGTGCAAGATTTCCACAGCACTGCAGTCACATGAGAATTTATCCCGATTGAACTAAATTCCAAAAGCTCATGAATAGAAAAAAAGCCTCTTTGTATGGAGGCTGTAAAGTCTATTATTAAATATTTTCCCCCGTGTAGGTACTTCCACACTGTTATCAAGTCATCGCTTAACCATCTTTGTTAAATGAAATAGTATAAGGAGGTTTTCTAATCCTTTGCTAATTCTTTTTACTCTTCTCTGAACCCTCTTCAATGTATTAAAATCCATCTTTAATCATGGATACCAGTTGCATTGAGAGAGGTTTAAGTTGGATATTAGGAAATACTTATTCACTAGGAGAGTGGTGAAGCAAAGGAATGGGTTACCTAGGGAGGTGGTGGAATCTCCTTCCTTAGAGGTTTTTAAGATCAGGCTTGGCAAAGCCCTGGCTGGGATGATTTAGTTGGGGATTGGTCCTGCTTTGAGCAGGGGATTGGACTATATGACCTCCTGAGGTCCCTTCCAACCCTGATATTCTATGATTCTACGATAAGTGGAAATTCATCTGCCATCATGACATCCATTTACCTGACTTGGTTAGCTCCTTCTGTGGAGTTCTTTGGACTTGACTATGACCTAAATAATCTGGTGCCATTTGTAAATGTTGCCAAATCATTGCTCACCCAACTTTGTAGATTGGTAATAGCTATTTCTTATGAAGTGTTTAAAGACCCTCACTGTGTTTCTCTCCCTTCACAGGAACCTTGAGCATTTCTTAGCCTGATCAATGCATCAACCACCTCATGGCAGTTTACAACCTCACTCCCTCTGACCCTTCAATATTCATCCTTGCGGGCATTTCTGGCCTGGAAGCTGCTCACATGTGGATTTCCATCCCTTTCTCTATGTTGTACATTACTGGCTTGTTGGGAAATTTCGTGGTTCTGTTTGTTGTATGGAAAGAGCAGACCCTGCAGAAGCCGATGTACCTACTGCTCTGCATGTTGGCACTCACAGACATAACCACATCTACCTCAGTTGTGCCAAAAACCCTGTGCATATTTTGGTTCAATTTGAATAGCATTACTGTGGGTGGCTGCCTCACCCAGATGTTCTTCCTTCATGGGGTTTCTGGTATGCAGTCAGCCATTCTCGTGGCAATGGCCTTTGATCGCTACGTTGCCATATGTAAACCTCTGAGATATGACACCATCCTCACCAATGCACGAATAGCTCAGCTAGGGCTTTTGGGTTTGATAAGATCTGTTCTCTTTGTTCTACCCCTGCCCCTGCTCCTGAGCAAGCAGCCATTCTGTGCCAACCGCATTATCCCCCATACGTACTGTGACCACATGGCTGTGGCAAAGATGTCGTGTGGGGATATCACAGTCAGCAGGCTGTATGGCTTGATGGCCACATTTGTTGTCTTAGGGTTAGACCTGTTGCTCGTTTTCTACTCCTATGGTCTGATCACCAGGGCCGTCCTCAGAATCTCCTCCAAGAAAGCCTATAAAAAAGCCCTCAACACCTGCACAGCCCACATCTGTGTTATGCTGATGTCTTGTACTTTCTTCCTCTTCTCCGTGATAACACACCGCTTCGGTCAGGGCATCGCTCCCCATATTCACATCATCTTGGCAAACCTCCATTTCCTTGTCCCCCCCACGCTCAACCCTATCATTTATGGGGTCAAAACCAAAGAGCTTCATGACAAAATGGTCAAATACATTTGCAGAAGATGATCGCTGGGGGCCAATGACTTTAACCCTGTATAGAAAGATTGGGAAGAGATATCTCCTTGTTAATCCAGGGTGCTCTCTCCTAATTTAGCTGAGCTCAACATTGTGGAATTTCATAGTCTGAGAAATTCCTTTCACCTAATCTCTTATCATTCCATCACCAAGCACTGCTGTCTGTATTGCTGAGTTCCTTCTCCCTCACCATCACTTGATCTCTTTCAGTGCCACCCTTCAGATCCAACCTTCCATATTCCCTGTCTCTTGGCCTTTCCATGAATTCCCTACTATGAGAATATACTGCACCTTTCTGATGTAAGGTGTCCTTCCAACACACTCTCTGTGAACATGGTTCTTGATCAGTTTGACTAATTAAATGTGCACTTTCTGATAGTCAAAAAAAGATATAAACTACAGTGTTGAAATTCTTTATCACATGTGCAATGATCCAGTGACTATAATTTACCTGTGTTTTCCATGCCCAATACCATAGGAACCCTGGAGTTCAAATCAAATGTATCCATTGGAAAGTGCTAATACAGGAAAGCTGCTGTCAGAATTGAGGCCATCCTACTGGAGCTTATTCCTGAGAGTTGTGGGACTGTGTGTTTTTGAGAACTGAAATGTTTTACCCTGGATTTGGGGTGTGTGTTGCAACCATATTATGTGCACTCAGTCATTATGAATTACTAAAATAACCACCACATAGTTAGACCTTAATTGGAAAGTAGTTTTTTTAAATTCCAGGTCAAAATCTAGCTGTCAGTTTCTGCTAATCAGAATAGGAGGAGTGGACAGATTAGTGAATAAGTGATAATGAAAGAAGATAGATGAAAATCTTGGGTCTAGATGCCTCTGATATTAGAGGTTTATTGAAAGTTAGGAAAAGAGATTATCAAGTAGGGGTCACTATAACCTCTCTGTTTTGTAGATGATATAAACATTTGCTAATACAATGTGCTTTAGAGTAATCCTCTAAAGCCATCTTGAGAGTCATTTTTCCTGACACCTTTTCTCCACAGCGGGTGGGCAACCAGCGACTGTATTGGAATGAGGGTGCTTATGGACCAGGAGGTGGCAGAAGAGGGAGAGGCTGCAGCTGGGACAGTCCAGCCCACCCCAAGTAGGTAGAGGATGGGATAGTCAGAATCAACCTCATAGGGGAGCAGATGTGATGTGCAACATCAGTTGGAAGTATATGAAGTTAAGGGGAGTATATATGGACAAATGGGATGGGAAACCCACTGAGGAATAAACCTGTTAAGTTGTTTCAGAGGAAGCTCATTGAGTTAACAGGACCAAACATGCTGTTGAAGTGTACAGAACTGTTAACATGGAGGGTACTTAGGCTTCTTACAATGTGGCTTTGCATATTGCCAAAGCTGGTAAGCCACACAACACAGGTGAGAAACTACTGCTTCCAGTTTTAAATGATATGTGTGCAGTGATGTTAGGAGAGAAAGCAGCATCACAGCTAGATGTGATCCCACTTTCCAACGACACAGGAGTGGGTGGGTGAGATTCTGTGGCCTGCATTGTGCAGGAGGTCAGACTAGTTGACCATAATGACTCCCCAAGGCAACCTCCACACCCTCCACACCCCTTTTTTTATACGAACCACATATAGGACGCACAGGCAAGTGGGCTGAATGGAACTGTGTTTGTGGCCAAGGTTGTTGGGGTGCAGGGATAGCTGGATGTGAAGGCTGCACTGCCAGGTACTCAGCACCCCAGTGTGTGGTGCAGTAAACTGAGTACAAGGTTGTGCACAGTCAGTCTCCCCTGACGCGCCGCTTAGCTGGGTTTCAGGAAGCTGGGATACAATGTCTTATGAATTGCCCCAGAATGCGTCAACAATACCCTCTACAGGAGGGGGGTACCGATTGGCGTGCCCCAGGATGCACCAATGATACCCTCTACCGAAGGCAGACTCCTTGACTGGCCCTGGGGAACATCAATGATGCCCTCCACGGGAGACTCATTGATTTATAAAAGGGAAACATAAAATGTTCAAAAAACTATGGCAAAAATAAATGAAATGAGGGTACAAGTACGACGAATAGCACGTTGTGGTGGATTGGTCAAACAAAAAATAGCTTAGGGAAAGGGATCATAATAATGTATTGAAAATATTAAAAAAAAATCCAAGACCGAAAAACACTCCAAAAGGCTCTTATGTCGGAGCTAAATCAAAAGGCAAATTGCAGCCACAAGCTGAGCGAGCTTGAAGCAAAAAAAAAGGATCTAAAAGCAAAATTAAAAGGAAAAAAAAACCCCTCCTCTACACGTCATATTATTGCTATCATGTAACAGAAGGGTAATTTTACTAACCCTGACTCATAAAAAACAAAATAAAATGAATTAAAAATACCTTAAATAACAAATTCAAAATTGGAACCTGGCACACACGGGGGAAAAGCACGATAATTGGCCCCCTTCTCCTCCTCCCACCCCCGCCCTTTTAACCCAAAATTCATTGGCAGTTCTTCTTGGCCCCTCTCCAAGAGACCACTCGGTGGTCAGGGACAGGTGAAAACCGAGTGGCTCATAATACTTACAAGTACGCTCCTCTCAGCACAGAGGAAATAAGGGGCTTACTAAAAAATTTCCCTAATCTAAAGCTCCAAACCCCAAATTTTATATTCTAAAAAAAATAATCCAGATGGTCACCACCTATATGTTACATCTCAGGGATCTTTATGTCCAAACAAAAGCTAAATGCCCCAATCTATCATGGCCAAGATCCCTACAGAAGGACACCAACACAGTATTTGGGCCTCTGTTAAATTTAAATCTAAAAATAATATAACAAGTGCCTGCACTGAGTTTAAGGAAGTCGTCCAAGAAGCCTTGGGGAATGAAGCTGGTAACTGGGGACCAATCTTGGCTGCGTACAAGGCAAGGATGAGCCGGCCTCTCAATACCGTGAAAGAAAGTGGGAGATGTATTCCAGCCATGCAGAGCCAAAGAAAACTGATCAGGCATTTTTAAAGATGTTAAAGGAAAGTTTTAGCTCCCACCTGCAAACAGCCCTTAATTTGGGAGTAAACCCAGGCTCTGATTATGAATCCATCTGTATGAAAAGCCAGACAGGCCAAAGAGATAAGGAGCAAGGCTGCTCGCATTGCCGTGGTAACAGCAAAGATAACGTAGGCGGCTATAACTGTGGGTGTCTTGGGCAAACCCAAAAAAACTGCAGGCGCAAAACTCAAAAGCCTAGTCAGGGACAGAATCATGGCTGGTTGAATCCCTGCAAACTTCACTGACTTTTCAACCTGGTTCTGGCCCTGTCCCCACTGCCTCGCTCCCCCCAAATCCCAGTGTTTTGTTTGCGGAGAGACCGGACATTGGGCAGCTGGGTGTCCAAGCTAAATAACCCTGGGTAACCAACAACAGCCCCACCCAGTATCTCAACCGACTGCCAACGCTTACTCACACCTGAGTAAAGGGGAAATGGCCAGGCTGTTAAATTCCATGACCTACTAGGACCCAGTGGCCCCCCTTGCCTGTCCGTACTGCCGCTGCAGATATAAATCCCTTGAGGCCACACTTACAACCACGGATAAGGGGCCAGCCATGCACAATTCTCATGGACACAGATGCGTCTGTTTCCATTACTGACCTCCACCTCCCCACTACTAAATAGTATATTTCTATTTCAGGGGTAGGAGGTGCACAGCTCATGGCTTATAAAAGCTCCCCTGTTCCTGTAAAATCTAAACTATTCTTCTAGACTGTCTTTTTTTATGTAGCTCCAGATGCAGAGGGGACTATTTTGGGCATGGACGTCCTCTGCGACCTTGCAGCAACACTTAACTTCGCTCAAAGTACAGTTATTAATAAACATATGCTTACTCATACCATCCCCCTCCGCAATGATACATCCCTCTCTTCTGTTGCAACTGCCAAATCTGTGGCTCTTACTTGGGATACACCTATCCCCTTTTCAAGAATTATGTTCCAGGTTTGTCTCTGTTTGGGCAGAAAATAAGCTCTATTCCGGTTTGATGCCTGCTTATCTTTGCCCATCCATCCAGGTTACCAGTCAATTTCCTCCACCTACCAAGCAACCCCCTTCAAATCTGAGGCCATGGAGGTGGTAGGTGACATTATTCACTCTTTGCTTCAGCAAGGCATACTGGTTCCTTGTACAAGTGCACACTCTTAAGCCTTGGACCCCTCTCGAGTGAACGTACAGGAGGGAAATCAGGTCATAGTATTGGCCATACAAATACCTCTCTGAAAGTGCAAGAAATTCCAACATGGGTTCATAAAACCAAAATTAAAATGCATAACTAAATTCATTTTGTTTGTATTGTATCCTTTTAGGTAACAAATGTGACTCCCCATGTTAATCCTCCTGGCAAACATACCTGATGCAGCCCCCTGGGATCTGCCCTTGGTACATGTTACACAAGATTCCTGTTTCAAAGCTGGCCAGTATGTGCAACTCCCTACAGGAGGCAGCAGTGAATGGGTACAGAAACCAGACACTTGGCTTGCCCGCAGACCGGACCACCTGGGACCTAGCGTAGTTACAGCTCACCTCCAAAAACATCCAGGCTCCAAGGTCGCAATCTGACTAGCACAGCCTGGGAGCCGTCGTCGCTCCCTCCCTGTATTTCACCCCATCTGGACTGTAAGTGGGTATTTAGTTTCAGTGGATGTGGGCACACACATATAAGCCCCCCCAGTTTCAAAATGCAGAATCACAGAATGTTGGATCAAAGGCCAAACCACCCAAGCCCTTAGACATACCAACACCAGCTTATCTTATGCTCTGACTGCAATTAATGTAGACATTTTTTTTTTTTACAAAATCACTTAAAAAACCCCTCAAATGCTATAGTCAACCTGGCCAAGTCACAAGCTAAAGGTCATGCTTGTAATATGCTGTCTTGTAATCTGTTTAATATTGCAAAAAAACCAACAACCCCATGTAGTGGGGCAGACTGCCCCACTCCCGGAGAGTGTGGCAAGCCAGGGCGCCTGCACAGACAGGGAGCCAATTAGGGAAGGGCTTATTGTGAGCCAATCAGGGCCCAGAGTGGAGACAGCCAATCAGGGCTGTGCTCAGCACTATAAGAAGGCTGCTCAGGGAGGGAGCAGTCAGTCTGTCCCAGGCCTTTGAGGGGGGAAGGTCAGTCTCCAAAGGTGGGAGACTAGCACCGTGGACAGCGAAGTGCTGGCCAGACTCAGGGAGCAGAAAGGAGCACTAGCCTGACAGGCTACAGGCTCTGAAGGGAAAGGAAGGGCCTAGTGGGTGCAAGGGGCCATAGGGGAAGCGGCCCAGGGAAGCAGACACATGGGGGAGAGAAGGAGGACAGCAAGGCTGCTGCCAGAGGGTCCCTGGGCTGGGATCCAGAGCAGAGGGTGGGCCTGGGTCCCCCCCCTTCCTCCCTTGCAGTACACCCAGCCAGGGGCCATAGGGAGCAGCCACTATGGACTACGCCAGATCCCTGACCAGAGGGATTAGATGCAGAGAGTGTGGTTGAACATGGTGGCTGGGGTTTAGGACGGCTGATCAACCCCCACCACACACGCACATCCTCCCCGGAAGGGGATGTGTATGGACTGAGGGGCACTGCCGGAGGGCAGAGGTCCTGAAGAGGACACCGTGAGTTGGGAGCAACGCGGGTCCACATGCCAACCGAGGGCGGAACGACTGACGGGACTCCGACATGAGGGGGAACTCCACTGGACAGAGCTAATTCCCAGAGACAACCAGCAGGAGGTGCCGGGTGGTGAGTCCCAACTCCATTACACCCCAAAACATGTTAAATGTATGCCTGGGTTTCCCCCTGCCCCATACCCTTTCCTCCCTTGCCCACATTGCAGGCATCTCTACACAACTAATAGTAGCCTCTCTACTTCCTCCAGACTCACCCGCCTCCTTCAATTTCCTTCTTGTGTATCCTTCTGTTATTCCTACTCATGCGGTTCCTTCTTTTTTTCTGTTTCAAGTCTAATAAATATGTGGCTAATAATATAGGGTACAAAGTAGGGCTGTCTGAATACCTGACACCATCCTCTAACAATGCTACACTAATAACCTCAAACTGTTGCACAAAAAAACCCAAAAAACAATTACATTGTGTGCTCCTGTTCTACCCTTTGACCTCGTCCTCTTCCGTTGTTGTGGAAGTCCTTCCTCTTGCAAATGGTAAAGTTGCTGTACACGTATTCGCTACTCAGTGGTGTTTCATCATTGCTGCATCTTATTACGTGTATGAACTATTACAGTGCCAGGCAAACGTTTCCATGTGCCTGCAAATTACTGACTCATTTATCCTAGATAATGTGCACCTCCCCGGCCATGTGTTCACTAAAATGACAGCAGCTCCTCAGTAATATAACAACCTATACCTAAACAACACACCAGTTCAACTAGCCAAAAAGCGACTACTCAAAATGGTCCTGGCTGCTGCATCTGCATTTACCACTGTTCATAACCACATCTCCAAAGGTCACATTCAAAGCCAGCTCTCTGATCTAACCGTCACCCAACTAAAAAATCCTGTTTGTAAGGCATCTTATAGCCCCATCTCCTAACAAACTATTGTTCAAACAACAGCTGCTGCTGCTTCTATATTTGTTATTAACCTCTCTTGTCATACGTGGGTACTGTATATACTTGATTATAAGCCGAATATTTTTGGTAAAAAAGTGACGCGTTAAAGTGTGGGGGTTGGCTTACAAACGGGTCTAAATTGAATATCTAATACATTGTCATTTTGTTTACTTGGAGCGTCTGCAGGCATGGAGCCCCTCAGCTCCCTGTGTTTGCATTTTGCAGGTCCCAGCCAATGGGAGCTGCGGGAAGTTGTGTGCCACTTCCCGCAGCTCCTATTGGCTGGGACCGGCAAACCGCAGCCACAAGGAGCTGAGGGGCTCCATGCCTGCAGGCGCTTCAAGTAAACAAAACGCCCCACCAGCAGCTTACTCTGATGGCCCAGGAGCCAAAGTTTGCCAACCCCTGAACTATAGGATTGGTTTATGAAAGGGTCATCTTGGGGGGTCGGCTTATAAACAAATGGGCTAATGAATGGGTATATATGGTACTTTAAACACATGCTTAAAAATCTTACTATGTTTCCTACCTTTACTCCCTTCTCCCAATTCCTGTCTCCCTTCCCCCTACCACCTTCCTCAAGCAACCCTAAAACAAATCATGCTTTTCAAAAAATTTAAAATATTAACTTTATCTCACTTAAAAATTCATTTTATCAAAAAAAAGGGAATTGCCAGGAAGGAGTTAAAATTCAGCCAGCAGAAAAAACAAAACCTGCTAAAAAGCAAGGACACTAACAATTGTAAACAATTAATAAGCTTATATGGTCAATACCCGCCCAGTAATTCAGTAATGCTCAATAACTCAATTCTTAAAACAGAAAAATCCCTCCCTTCATAGCCCACCGGATATCTGTAAGCACTCATCCCTACCCCCTCCCACCTCAAACCACGTCCTTCCCCCGCCAGGTAGTCATAAATGTTTAAAGCAATTAGAATGACTTCTATGTGTACGCACTGTTCTTATTTTTACCTTTGTTCTGGGTTCTCTCTTGACTTGTAACAATGTCTGTCTCTGTATGTACAAATAAATGCAAATTAATAAAAAAAATTATATAATTGGCCACTATGCCATCATATTTTCAAAGCTGCTTATCAGTCTTCCTGGTACCGTAAATAAACTCCGTCAGTATTATCTGTGCTTCCATGATTCTTGGGGGGGGGGGGAGCATCTTTTTGCATAACATGACATTATTGACATAAACTGTAACCATACAGATCATTGTTGCAACCACTGTTAAATATTTGCAACAAATATTGTACAATGGTTGTCGTGCGAGGTATTTATGAAGAGGTTATGATCTGCTGGTTATAATTATGCTAGCTGCATGTGTGTATCATTTTTTTATTTGAATTTATGAATATGGGCTATGTACTTGTATCTCAAATGTATTTGATTCCAAATAGGCTCAGTGTAGCATTTGGTCAGCTTCTTGAGAAAGGACTATTTTCAGTAAATGCCCAATCAAGAAACACCTTGGTTGACAATGAACTTTGGGAGTTGCCAATCCACATCCGAGCTTTCCTGGGCACATTCAAACTAACATGTACACAATGTCATTGGTCTGTAAAGAACTGAGTCATACATGGACATGTAGCTTGCCTATGTGACTCCAGGTTCCATCTTGCTGCTGTGATTTCCACAGTAAGAACAGAGGGATATCCTTCCACAGGCAGAGAATATAAAAGGCCCTGGAAACCCCTCCATTTTGTCTTCAATACTGCTTCTAACCTCTGGAGGAACCTTGCTACAAACTGAAGCTCTGAAGAAACGTCTGAATGATCCGTCCCAGCTGGGGATGTACTCCAGAGACATGATTTGAACCTGAAGTTTATTCCATCACTGCTACCAGCCTGAACTAAGAACTTTGCCATCACTGAATGTAATTGATTCCATTTATCCAATTTTAGCTCTCACCTATATCTTTTCCCCTTTATGAATAAACCTTTAGATCTTAGATTCTAAAGGACTGGCAACAGTGTGATTTTTGTTTTTTTGGTAAGATCTGATGTGTATATTGTCCTGGGTTAGGGACTCGGTCCTTTGGGATTAGGCGAACCTTTTTTCTCTTACAGGGGTATTGGTTTTCATAACCATTCATCCCCATAATGAGTGGCACTGGCGGTGATATTGGGACACTGGAGTGTCCAAGGGAATTGCTTGTATGACTTATGGTTAACCAGTGGGGGAAAAAACAAAGTCCTCTCTGTCTGGGTGGATTGGTGTGTCTTACAAGTGGAGAAACCTCAGCCTTGGGCTGTAACTGTCCTGATTTATGCAATTTTTCCTGAATTAATACTCTCAGAAGTGTTTCACCAAAGGCAGGATCATTACAAGACTGTAGTATGCAATTCAGATAGATGAGTCTATACATACAGTAGAACCTCAGAATTATGAACACCAGAGTTACTAACTGACCAGTCAACAGCACACCTCATTTGGAATAAGAAATATGCAATCAGGCAGCAGCAGACAAAAACGGGGGCAGGGGGGAGAGAAAAAAAAGGCAAATTCAGTACAGTCCTGCATTAAATGTAAAGTACTAAAAATAAAGGGAAAGCATCTTTCTTTTCTTCAGCATAATAAAGTTTCTATGATGTATTACATCAATGTTCAGTTGTGAACTTTTGAAACAATAACTATAAAGTTTTGTTCATACTTATGAACATTTCAGAGATGCAAACACTCTCCATTCCCAAAATATTCATTGCCGTGAGGTTCTACCATATATCAAACTGCACAGCTGCTGGCGTATATTCATGTTGATACAGCAATACATTTAAAGAGAAATTTCTGCTTTGTCATACACTATGAACCAGAGCAACTGGTGAAGAGCTTCTTAAACTATTAAATAATTTTATCCATGACACGGGCATTGATTGAGAACATTCTTTTGGAATTTGGAACGATGGAGCCCAGTCAATCATGGGATGGCATAGCAGGCTTCTGTCAAGGATACACAAAGTAGCTCACTCAGCAAACAGGAATTCTTGTATGATTCTCAAGCAGGCATTGGCTGCTGAAAAGATGGCAGAAGAGCTCAGCAATGTTCTTTCAGTTGCAATAAGTATTGCAGATTTTATGAGGCCATTGTGGAGAAACTAAACAAAGTCTTTGCATCAGGCTTCATGGTTTGAGATGTGAGAGATTCCCAAACCAGAAACATTCTTTCTAGGTGACAAATCTGAGGAACTTTCCCAGATTGAGGTGTCATTAGAAGAGATTTTGGATGGATAAATTACACAGTAATACATCCCCAGGACCAGATGGATACTGGTACCACGACTGTTCACCCATCTTCTTAAATGGTCAGGAAAAAAAGGATAAAGTGATGTGGCAAAGATATCTGTGTGCAAAGCAGAATGCAAAGATTTAAAAAGGGATCTCACCAAATTTTGTGAAAGGGCAACAAAATGGCAGATGAAATTCATTGTTATCCAGTGTGCATTATTTGCATTTTTCAATAATCTCAACTATGCATATAAAATGATGGGATTTAAATTAGCAGTTACTACTCAAGAAAGAGTTCTTGAAGTAATATTGGATAATTCTCTGAAAACATCCACTTAATGCATTAGTAGGAGCATTGACTGTGGATCAAGGGAAGTGATTATTCCCCTCTATTTGGCACTGGTGAAGCCACATCTTCAGTACATCATCCACTTTTGGGCCCCCCACTCCAGAAAGGATGTGGACAAAACTGGAGAGTGGCCGGTGGAGGGCAACAAAAATGATTTGCGGTCTGGGGCACAACTTATGAACAAAGGCTGAGGGAACTGGAGTTATTTAGTCTGCAGAAGCGAAGAGTGAGGGGGAATTTGATAGCAGCCTTGAACTACCTGAAGGGGAGTTCCAAAGAGGATGGAGCTTGGCTGTTCTCAGTGTTGGCAGATGACAGAATAAGGAGCAATGGTCTCAAGTTGCAGTGGGGGAGGCTTAGGTTGGATATTAGGAAACACTATTTCACTAGGAGGGTGGTGAAGCACTGGAATGGGTTCCTTAGCGAGGTGGTGGAATCTCCATCCTTAGAGGTTTTTAATGCCTGGCTTGATAAAGCCCTGGATGGAATGATTTAGTTCGTGTTGGTCCTGCTTTTCACAGGGGGTTAGACTAGATGACCTCTGGACGTCTTTTCCAATCCTAATCTCCCATAATTCTATAAACACACACATCGAAGGGCATGCACACACACACACTCAGGGACATGCGCGCGCGCGCGCACACACACACACACACACACACACACACACACATTCCCGACCTCCAATCCCCATCCAGGAGGTGTAGTCTGAGAACCCCTGACAGATTGGGCCTGCTGAGGAGATGGTGAGAGGGAGACACCTCATTGGAGAATCCCACAGAATTGGGCTGAGCAAAGGCTCTGAGCAGCTCGTTAGCTGAGGAGCAGCGTCAGCACACAGGTTGCTTTGTGCAGGGTCCTGGCAGAACATTAGGCGACTGCATGGTCAGGCAGCAGATGAGCCAGGTTTGAGAGAGGCAGCAGCGCCTAAGGTCAGTATTTACCAAAGTGTCTTTGTGGATCTAGCTCTGGATGCCTTTCTGGAAGATGCTTTAGTCAAACACAAGTTAAGGTGGTTCAAAGCCAGGGGGGCTGGCTGGTGACGCTTGGAGTAAACAGCCAAGGTCCCGGACCTCCACTTCTCACTTTCAAAGAACTCTTTCCTTCTTTCTTTGTCCAAGGAGCAGGCTCCCTGTAGCACCATCATGGGGCAAGAACACGGTGTGGTGCTGTATGATGGAATATGACAATTGTCATCTTTGTTGCTGACACAAATATGCAATTGCAATAAATCTTGTACAAAGTATGTCATGTCAGGTGTCAATGACAAAGTTATGATTTGTTAAGTATGATTATCCAGTGTAAATATGTTTATCATCTTTGTGTCTGAAGTTATGATTATTGGCCATGGACCTGTATCTTACACATGTGTTGTGTTCCTGGATAACACTCCTGAGGTAGATAAGGCCAAGCAGATATGTACTGAGACCCAAGAAGGCCGCTGAGCTCTAACAATGGGCCATAGAAGAAACACACATCTGCAAAAATATGACCAATGGCTTCCCTTCTGATGCATCAAAGCATGTGAGGACATGTGATATGCTCGTGTGACCATGGACTCCCACTTGGGCCAGTAATTTCCAGGCAACTGGGCTGTGGGCTTTGCTTGGGACAATAAAATTCCATGCAGAGGGCAGAGAATATAGAAGGACCTCAAGACACCTCCACCTTGTCTTCATTTCTCTGCACTGGGTTTCCATCAAGAAAGCTCTGAACAAGGACTGGTGACCCCAACCTGTCTGGGTAAATTCTAGAGACTTTTGCAAGCCAGCAGTTTATTCCATCTCTGCTATGATCCTCATCTCTGAACACTGAAAGACCACTTGAATGTATCTGATCTATTAACCATTTGTAACTCTTCTTCTTTTCTTTCATTATTTAACCGTGTCATTGATTTTCACTGACTGCTCATCGTGGTGTCCAGTGGCTGGGTGGTGAGCCAAGGGCTGGGATGACTCAGGACACTGCATTTTTGGCTTCTAATTAACCAGTGTGGTGAAACAGATGTTTACATTTGTTACTGGCTTGGTATAATCTAATGAGAGAACAACCACCAGTCTGGGGTGAATCTGCCCAATTTCTTGGCAGTTGGTTCTGAATTTGGCATCCTCGGCTGTGTCCTACTGAGCCACTCTGACACATGGACATCAGTGACAGATGCTTCACAGACTATTGCTCACTACTCCCAGGAGGTATCCCCCTTTTACAGATGTGGAAACTGAGGAAGCATGAAAGGAAGTGTCTTGAGCCAGGAACATAGCCCACGAGTCCCTAGCTGCTGACACCTCACTTAGCCTCTCTCAGACCTGGCTTGTACTATCCATGCACCCACTGACAGCATTTGAGGATTTGGCCCAAGTTATTTAACTAGAGATAAGGCATCAGCAGAGACCAGTGAGCTGGGAGGTAAGATGACTATTTATTATGTTTACTGTTCTGCTTCCAAAGGACCCTAATGAGTCGCACACTCCATTGATGTGGTTCCTTGCAGCACACCGTTCAGCTCTATGCTCTGTAGAGAGTTCCAGGTAGCGTCTTGTCCCTGGTAAACAAGCAAGACAAGGCTGAAGAGTGAGCTGTGTGGAAACCTGTTCTGGGGTCATAGTTTTCAGCTATTTCTTTAATAAAATCCCCCTGTTTAAGAACTGCAACTCCACTGATCATGAGATACAAATAGCCTCAGTGTCTAATACAACCCAGAGGAGCAATGCCAGTTCATGGCCAGAGCAGTGGTGCTGGGGGGATGGCAATGTCAGGACTCCCAGTTTCTATTCTCAGCTCTGTCACTGACTCATTGTGTGCCCTTGGGTAAATCACTTTACCTCTTCATGGCTCAGTCCATCCAGGACAAGGGCATAATGCTGCCTAGCAGCCTAGCTACAGAGCTTCTAAATGTAGTGATCAAAAGTGGCATGTGGAGTGTATGTCAGACTCAGCTTCACTGCTCAGCTTTAGCCCCTGAGCAACACATCCCTTGTAGTTCCAGATAAGGAGCCCCATACGTGGGTAAATAGCTGGCTAGTGGAAGCTGTGCTGTTTATCTCCTGCCCTGTGAAATATCGAAGCCACCCCAACCTCTGCCCAACATCCCGTCTTCCCAGCTAATGCAGGGGTTTGTCCTTCCACCTCTCTCAGCTGTTGTCCTCCCGGCTTCAAAGCTGATCCCTTGCCTGCTCCCAAGGCCTGGCTCAGGGCAAAGGGCTCCCAGTCCATCCCCATTGCAGGTTTATCCCGTTCTTTGTAATTTGGAAGTTTTGCCTAGAGGGGAATCCTCTGTGGTTTGAATCTGCTTGCCCTGTAAAATTACCTTCCATCCTGATTTTACAGAGGTGCTTCTTTTATTTTTTTTCTTTATAATAAAGTTCTGCTTTTAAGAACCTGATTGGTTTTCACTGCCCTAAAAACTGAAGGGTCTGGTCTGTGTTCACCTTGTTGACCTATCTGGTTGGTAGATTATTCTCAAGCCTCCCCAGGAAAGAAGGGGCTTGGGGGGGATATTTTGGGGAAACAAGAAATCCAAGTGGTCTTTTTACTGAATCTTTGTCTAACTCACTTGGTGGTGGCAGCAATACTAATCCAAGGACAAGGAAGGATTTGTGCCTTGTGGATGTTTTTAACATAAACTGGTAGAAATAAGCTTGGGGGGTCTTTCATGCAGGTCCCAACATCTGGACCCCAGAGTTCAGAGTGGTGAGGGAACCCTGACAGGGCCCACAAGCTCTATGATGCACAATCTTATCTGCCTGCCACAGTGCCCTTCTCCCAACCCAGCTAGGGAGTCCATGCTATTCCCCAGGCATCTGGTTGTACAAAATCTGGAACTGTTTAAAAAAAAAACCACACACACAAAAAACAAAGCTTTGCCAGTCCATGTGTCACAGGGAAACATTCCAACTAGAACCACCTTGAGGGAAGATGTGTACCAGTAGCATTGCCTGGGTGGAAGAAGCAGAGTAAGAGGCCCCAGGGGTCATTGTCGCTAGTTCTCTGAAAAACATCCACTCAATGGGCAGCGACAGTCAAAAAAGTAAACAGAATGTTGGGAATCACTAGGAAAGGGATAGATAATAAGACAGAAAATATCATATTGCCTCTATATAAATCCCTGGGATGCCCACATCTTGAATACTGTGTGCAGATGTGGTTGCCCCATCTCAAAAAAGATATATTGGAATTGGAAAAAAGTTAAAAAGGGCAATAAAATGATTAGGGGTATGGAACGGCTTCCGTATGAGGAGAGATTAATAAGACTGGGACTTTTCAGCTTGGAAAAGAGACTTCTGGAGGTGTGTGGATATGATAGAGGTCTATAAAATCATAACTGGTGTAGAAAAAGAAAATAAGGAAGTGGTATTTACTCCTTTTCATAACACAAGAACTAGGGGTCTCCAAATGAAATGAATAGGCAATAGTTTAAAACAAACAAAAGGAAGTATTTCTTCACACAACACACAGCCAAGTTGTGAAACTCCTTGGCAGAGGATGTTGTGAAGGTTCATCAATAGCCAAGGTGGGAAGGGATGGTGTCTGTTTGCCAGCAGCTGGAAATGGGTGACAGAGGTGGATCACTAGACAATTCCCTGTTCTGTTCATTCCCTCTGGGGCACCTGGCTCTGGCCACCACTGGCAGACAGGACACTGGGCTAGATGGATCCTTGGTCTGACCCAGCATAGCCGTTCTTATGTTCTTATATTCCCAGAGGTCCAGTTATCAGTAATTAGAACGGTGGCAAACCAATCAGTTATACACTGCCCGATTCCCCAGATTGTCGCACTGCCACAGCACAGTAAGGTCAGGAAAGGGTCTAATGTCTTTCTGACTACCCAATCAGTGATTCACTGAAGAGAACACAGCACCACGTCACCAGCCAGCTCTGCACAGAGCTCGAACTGAGAGCCAGAGCACCAGGAGAAAACTTTAAGTCCCTTTATGAGTAAAGAGCTGGAACAGCCTGCCCCGGATCTGTTTGGTCCTCACCCCATAAATGATGGGGTTTAGCATGGGAGGCACCAGGATGTACACGTTGGCAATGAGAACATGGAAATGCAGGGGCACATTGTGGCCATACCGGTGAGTGAGGGTGGAGAAGAGACCTGGGATGTAAAAGGCTAAGATGGCACAGAGGTGGGAGCTGCAGGTCCCCAAAGCCTTGAGCCGGGCATCCTTTGTGGGGAGGCTGAAGATGGCCTTGAGGATTTGGGTATAAGACACAGCAATAAAAATCATATCCAGACCCCTCACACCGAATACCACAAAGAGGCCATAGTAACTACTGACGTGGGTGTTGGTGCAGGCCAGCTTTACCACGGCAATATGCTCGCAGTGCGTGTGGGGGATGATGTTGGTTCTGCAATATGGCCACTGCCTCGCCAGGAAGGGATAGGGCAGTATGAGGATGTTACCACGAAACACCACGGCCAGGCCTATCTTGGCAACCATGGGGTTTGTCAGGAGGGTGGAATGTCTGAGGGGATGGCAGATGGCCACGTAGCGATCAAAAGCCATGGCCACAAAGATCCCAGACTCCATCACTAAAAAGCAGTGAATGAAGTACAGCTGGGAGAGGCAGGCACTGAAATCGATCTCCCTGGAATTGAACCAGTAGATACTCAGTGTTTTGGGCAGGGTGGATGTAGACAGGACCAGGTCGGTGATGGCCAGCATGCAGAGGAAATAGTACATGGGCTCATGGAGGCTCGGCTCTGTCTTCACAATGAACAGGATGATGAAGTTCCCCAAGATGGCTATGATGTACATGGCACAGAAGGGGATGGAGATCCATACGTGGGCCGCCTCCAGGCCAGGAATGCCCAGCAGGATGAAGGTGGAGGGGTTGGTGAAGTCGGTTTTGTTGGAATCTGACATGTAGTAGGGAAGAAGTTGTTCAACTCTGAGTTGTTCCCAGGGTGATGGTCGCAGTAGAAAAGCCTGGATGGAGATACAATGTTAATATGAGCCACTACATGCACTACTGGATACTCTTCTCATGAGTGAAGCCGCTTGGTTGTTCGTCACACACATTTTCATTTTTCAGATAAATGAATTATGAACTGACCCTACTAATGCCAGTTGCATATTTGATGGTCCTCCATGCACCAATAATTTCTACACATCGTGGTCTGGGAAATCTTAATAGGGACCAGCAGGAAACATAAGTGTGGATACTGTTTATCCCTCATTGTTCCTTAATGCTATGAAAGCCAGGCTAGGGAGTCCATGCTATTCCCCAGGCACCTGGTTGCTCAAAATTTGAAAGTGTAAAAAAAAAAACCACACAAAAAACAAAGCTTTGCCAGTCCATGAGAAAGGGGGAAACATTCCAGCTAGAATCACCTCAGAGAAAATAACTGGGGGTCATCGATAACTGTTCCATGGAAACACCTGCTGATTCACAGTAGTGGCCAAAACAAAGTTAACGTTCAGATGCCTAAGGAATGGGGTGGAGAACAACCTGGTCTGGAAACACACTCACTTTTGATCACCCAGTCTCTATAAAAGATATAGCAGATGGAAAGCAGATTTCTCAGACAGGCTGTGAGAATGGGGGAGGCTGCCATATGCAGGCAGACTGAAAAGTCTGGGACTGTTTAGTTTAGAGAAGCCACAAAGAAAGGGGCATATGATAGAGGAGAACAAAATAACAGAATAGAACTGATTACATTCAAATGGACAAACAGAGAACAGCTCCCAACAAGTATTCTCTATAGATATTTAGTGCTTCAAAAGGGCTAATTCCTCAACAATGACAAATTATCCACTGATAAAACTGATTGGGAGAAAAAATATTGAGGAAAACGGGAATGAAAATTGGGAGTTCTTTAAGAAGAGTTTATTAGCTAGCTAACAAGCCACAATTCCATAGTAAAGAAAGTGGAGAACTCATATCAGATGAGGTGATGGAATACTTTCAAGTCCATTAGCCATCAAGGAGGATGTTAAGCAGCATCTACAATAGAACCTGAGCCTTACAAACACCGGAAATATAAACGTTTGAAAATTAAAGGGATTTATTTTTAATGATTTGACAAGGCTAGGAAAAAATGGAAAATCTAGCATGGGATTAGTTAACAAAAAGTCTAGTAATATAATTAATGCAAGTCACCATCAGAGTTTATGGAAACAGGTCTTGCCGAAAAAGTTTTCATCCTTTCATGACTGTACATGTTTGGTTGACAAAGGGGACTGTGCATATACAATAGCCTTCGATGACTCTGAGGCATTTGATGTAGTCAGAGAAAACATTCAGATCAAAACACTGTTCATATCAGTAGAGGACATGTAAAAACACCTAAAATTTGGCTAAGTGACAGGTCTCAGGAAGCAGTTGTCAATGGGGCATTGCAGGGAATGGGGGTGTTTTTAGTGCAGTTCTGCAGGGATCAGTTCTAGGCCCCATGCTATTCAACATTTTCATCAATAATATGGAAGCAAATAGAAAATCACTGCAGATAAAATAGCAGGGGACCCAAATTGGCAGAGTGGTTACAGTGAGGGAGCCAGGGCAGACACAGATGTTTTAATACAGTCAAATGCAAAGTTATCATCTCGGAACAGGGAATGCAGGAACGACCCACAGACTCAATCACTGTATTATGTAATTGAGGGACCCTGGAAAGGATTTAGGGGTCACTGTGGACAACCAACTCATCGTAGTGGTGAGCTGGAGCAGGGGAAGGATTTTACCTTTGCATATGGCATTAGTGAAACTGACTGCATCCAGTTTCGGGGTCCACATTTCAAAATTTGGAGAAGATGCAGAAAAGAGCCACAAAAAGGACTGGAGGCTGCAGAAAATGACGGCCAGGGAGGGACATAAAGAGCTTCATCTCTTTATCTTATCAAAAGGACAATCAAATGGAGAGAGAAAAAAATCACATTGGGGAAGAAAGCTACTAGAGCCTCCTTGGGATAGTGCTTGGGGTGTGCTATAGACCACAGGGATCTGATTTGGATATGGATAGAGACCTCTTTATTGTTTTAAATGAAGTAAATGCTAATTGGAATTGTGTGATCATGGAAGACTTTAACTTTCCAGATATAGTCTGGAGGACAAGTGCTAGTAATAATAATAGGGCTCAGATTTTCCTATATGCGATAGCTGGTGGATTCCTTCACCAAGTGTTTTCTGAACCAACAAGAGGGGATGCCATTTTAGATTTGGTTTTGGTGAGTAGTGAGGACCTCATAGAAGAAATGATTGTAGGGGACAACCTTGGTTTCAGTGATCATGAGCTAATTCAATTCAAATTAAATGGAAGGATAAAAAAATAGATCTGTGACTAGGGTTTTTTATTTCAAAAGGGCTAACTGACAGTCACTGTGAGTCCCAGGAAGAGAGGTGCAGGGCCCTGACTCCCCCATACTCCATGACAACTGGTGGCAGATATGGGATCTACTGCACCCTGTGCACAGCGCTTCCTGCAGTAAGTGACTGGGGAGCAGTAAAACAGAAGGTTTATTCGACAATGGGAACGCAGTCTACAGCAGAGATTGTAGGAACAACCAGGACCCCTCAATCAAGTCCTTCTGGGGGTTCAGGGAGCTTAGATCCCAGATTGGGATTCCCTGCATTCCACCACCCAGCCCAAAACGGAAACTGAAAACCCCCTCTCGGAGGCTCTTTTCCTTTGTCCAGCTTCCCGGGCAAAAGTGTTGACTTCCCCTCCCCCCTGCCTGGCTCAGGTTACAGGTACTGTCCATCACCTAAAGTCATCCCCTGCTCTCCCATTCACTGTGCAGACAGTCCCTACTGCATCATCTACCACATCCGTGGTAGAAGCCATACTTGAACAGCGTAATGAGACAAAATCGGGGGGCTCAGATAATGTTCATCCAAAAATATTAAAGGAACTGGCACATGAAATTGCAAGGCAATTAGCAAGATTTTTTAATGAATCTGTAATCTTAGGGGTTGTACCGTATGACTGGAGAATTGCTAACATAGTTCCTATTTTTAAGAAAGGGAAAAAAAGTGATCCGGGTAACTACAGGCCTGTTAGTTTGACATCTGTAGTATGCAAGGTCTTGGGGAAAAAATGAAGGAGAAAGTAGTTAAGGACATTGACGTCAAGGGTAATTGGGACAAAATACAACATGGTTTTACAAAAGGTAGATTGTGCCAAACCAATGTGATCTCCTTCTTGGAGAAGGTAAAAGATTTTTTAGACAAAGGAAACAGTGGATCTAATTTATCTCAATTTCAGAAGGCATTTGATACAGTTCTAGATGGGGAATTATTAGTTAAATTGGAAAAGATGGGGATCAATATGAAAATTGAAAGGCGTATATGGAACTGGTTAAAGGGGAGACTACAACGTGTCGTACTGAAAGGTGAACTGTCAGGCTGGAAGGAGGTTACTGGTGGAGTTAGTCAGGGATCAATTTTGGGACTATTCTTATTTAATCTTTTTTTTACTGACCTTGGTACAAAAAGTGGGAATGTGCTAATAAAGTTTGCAGATGACAGAAAGCTGGGAGGTATTGCCAATACAGAGAAGGACCGAGATATCATACAGGAAGATCTGGATGACCTTGTAAACTGGAGTAATAGTAATAGGATGAAACTTAATAGTAAAAGTGCAATGTCATGCATTTAGGGATTAATAACAAAAAATTGTTATAAGCTGGGGATGCATCACTTAGAAGTAACACAGGAAGAGAAGGACCTCGCAGTATTGGTTGATCACACAATGACTATGGCCATGAAAAAAGCTAATATGGTCTTGGGATACATCAGGTGAGGTATTTTCAGTAGAGATGAGAAGGTGTTAGTACCATTATACAAGGCACTGGTGAGACCTCATCTGGAATACTGTGTGCAGTTCTGGTCTCCCATGTTTAAGAGGGATGAACTCAAACTGGAACAGGTACAGAGAAGGGCTACTAGGATGATCCGAGGAATGGAAAACCTGTCTTACGAATGGAGACTCAAAGAGCTTGGCTTGTTTAGCCTAACCAAAAGAAGGTTGAGGGGAGATATGATTGCTCTCTATAAATATATAAGAAGGATAAATACCAGGGAGGAAGAGGAATTATTTAAGCTCAGTACCAATGTGGACACAAGAATAAATGGATATAAACTGGCCATCAGGAAGTTTAGACTTGAAATTAGATGAAGGTTTCTAACCATCAGAGGAGTGAACTTCTGTAGCAGCCTTCCAAGGGGAGCAGTGGCATCAAAAGACATATCTGGCTTCAAGACTAAGCTTGATAAATTTATGGAGGGGATGGTATGATGGGATAGCCTAATTTTGGCAATTAATTAATCTTTGACTTTTAGCGGTAAATATGCCCAATGGTCTGTTATGGGATGTTAGGTGGGGTGGGATCTGAGTTACTACAGATAATTATTTCCTGGGTGCTGGCTAGTAAGCCTTGTCCACATGCTCAGGGTTTAGCATATCACCATATTTGGGGTTGGGAAGGAATTTTCCTCCAGAGCAGATTGGCAGAGGCCCTGGGTTTTTTTCACCTTCCTCTGCAGTGTGGGACACAGGTCACTTGCTGGAGGATTCTCTGCACCCTGAAGTCTTTAAGCCACGATTTGAGGACTTCAGTAACTCAGACATAGGTTAGGGGTTTGTTACAGGAGTGGGTGGGTGAGATTCTGTGGCCTGCATTGTGCAGGAGGTCAGACTAGACGGTCATAATGATCCCTTCTGACCTTAAAGTCTGTGATTCTATGGAGAATTTAATGGGGAGAAAACCATCGGTAATAACGGGCTCTGTAATATAGAAGAGAAAGGCAGAGCTAAGCCCAAGCTAGATGAATTTCAGCTGGAAATAAGGGCCAAATGTTTAGCACTGAGTGTGATTATCCTTTGGAACAAATTGTAAAGGGAAGTGGTGGATACTCCAGGTCCCCATGTCTGCAGATACAGACTAGATGATTTTCTGGAAGATCTGCTTGAGGGTCTGTCTACACTTAAAATGCTACATTGGCGCTGCTATAGAGCTTCAGTGAAAACACTACTTACCCATCAGCGTAGGTCACCCACCTCCCTGAGCGGTGGTAGCTAGGTTGACCTCATGGTGGGGTCTACACTGGGGTTAGGCTGACATATCTAAATGTCTCAGGGAAGTGGATTTATTTACCATTGCAAAAAAAGAAAATACAGTTTTAGTTTGCATTAATGGCATGCAAGTCATAGGAGGTGATAGTATTCCTCTGCTTGGCGCTGGTTAGGCTTCATCTGCAGTATTGTGTCCAGTTTTGGTCACCAGTGTATAGGAAGGATCTAGAGAAATTGGAAAGGATCCAAAGGTGAGAGACAAAGATGATCAAAGGGATAGTCAAAGCCACATGAGAAAAGGCTGAAGGAACTGGATATGTTTAGTTTGGAAAAGAAGAGATTGAGGCGGGACATGACAGAGTTTTCAGCTGCTTGAAAGGCTGCCATAAAAAAGATAGAGAAAAGTTGTTCTCTCTTGCCACAGAGGCAGGACAAGAGTCAGTGGATTCAAACTACAGCAGAGCAGATTTAGATGAAACCTCAGGAAAAACTTCCTAACTATAAGACCAGGCGGACAATGGAACAGACGTGGAAGCTCCTTCGCTAGAAGTTTTCCAAAGAAGGTTGGATACTCATCTGTGCTGGGTAGTTAGGATGCAACAAATACTGCATCTTGGCAGGGGGTTAGACTAGATGTCCCTTGCGGTCCCTTCTCACCCTGTGGGTTCTATGATTCTATGACATGAAATCGTACCATAGACCAGGTCTTAGTCAAACACAAGTCTTTGGCCTCAATACAGGGGAAACGGGAGGTAATACGGGAAGATCTACTTGTGCCTTCTGACCATGAACCTATGAATCTGTGACAAAGATACTAGCTCGAGCAGTTATAGTTACTCTATCTCACAACACATGAACAAGGGAACATTCAGTTACATTGAAAGTCTGACCAGATAACACTTACAAAAGAAGCACAGAGGAGAAAGGAGCACAGTCTTACTCTCTATCCCATCACACCCATGTTGCACTGGATTTGTCGAGCAGGTGAGCTCCGCAGCAAGAGATGGGAACCTGTGAATCCTGAGATGGAAACGTCTTCCCTGGGAATCCCCCTCAGGTATCCGTGTCCCACACCTCTCTCACCCCAGCATCTGCAGCAGCTGAGAGCTGACACAGGGATGTGCACTGTTTATAATATAGCTCTGTGCAATCCCAGTGGGGTTTGCTCAGGCTCTAGGGGAGAAACAGCGTATGAATGGAAAGAAGCTGGAGACCGGAGACCCTCTAGCTAATGTCTCTTGTTCCATGTCTGCACTTCTGTGTTATTTACTCAATTTAGGAGTAAACAGTAATTATGGGATCTTCCCAAAGGAGATGAGAACTCTTGGGCTCTTTGCTGAGGCAGAGAGGAATTGACTGCTCTCTTTCTCTGTGTATATTTAAAAATTATGGTTCATTACTGTGAAGTTGCACTCCATATGCTTTATGAAAATAGGCTGATGAGTCTGAAAATGACATTGCTGGAATGTGCTTTATGCACAAGGTCTTTTGTAACATATCATTGGAAAAGTTATAATGTGCTGATTTTGATTTTCCTATGCGTATGCATGTTTCATTCTTATCTCTGAAGTTAGAAATATAAAGTATAAACTTGTACTACTAATGTAGTCCGATTAAGTGGAGACCATTAAGGGTGCTTCAGAAACAATGAGTTGTAAATGGCTTGTTTACCTGCAAGCCTTCCTGTGTATGTGTGGGTAATGAGGTCTCACAGAGACATGTGACCATGTCACCTGACACTGAAATCCATCTTAAATCTTGTACTTTTACATTCAGAAGGAGGGGTGAGGGCCAAGCACAGACAAAAGATTCCCGTCTTGTGCCAAAGCTATAAAAGTGGCTGGAGCAGGACAAAGGAGGCTGCCAGTCATGAGGAAACCCCTGCTTACCACCTGAGATGTTTGCTGGATCTAACAAAGATTGTACCAGGGGAATGGACTGGGCCCAGCCTAGGAAGGACACTAGTCTGTGAAAGAAACTTATTGGAACACCTTTGAGAGTGAGATATTACCTGTAATCAGTTTCTTAATGTATTAGGCTTAGACCTGTGTGTTTTGTTTTATTTTGCTTTGTGAATTGCTTTGTCCGGTCTGTTATTACTTGAAACCACTTAAATCCTACTTTTTATACATAATAAAATCACCTTTGATTATTAAAAAGCCCAGAGTAAGTAATTGGTACCCGGAGAAGGCAAAGATCTGTGCATCTCTCTCTCTCAGTGATATAGAGGGTGGACATTTTATGAATTTACCCTGTGTAAACTTTACAGAGAGTAAAGCAGATTTATTTGGGGTTCAGGCTCTCAGAAAGGCTGGACACTGAGTGCTGGGAAAGTCCCTGTTAACTGAGAAGCCTCTGGGCTGAGTGAATCTCAGTTTCTGTGAACTGCAGAGGTGCACGGTCCAACCTCTGGGTCTGTGCTGAAGCTGAACAGGAGTGTCTGGCTCAGCAAGACAAGAGAGGAGGGGCGGCCGTTCTGGCAGGAGGGCTGTCATGAGTGGTAACCCAGCACATCAAGTGACAGTCTTGAGGGGGTCTCTACTTAATTAGGCACTTTAAAACTCCCCAGTTTTTTGGCAGATAACTTAGCAATTTGCTGAAAAGGGCACTGATCTAATTCCTGTCTAAAAGAAAGAAAAATAAATAAATATTGGACCAACTCAGCTCTGGTACTAACATTTTTTTCATCTTACATTAGTTCACTTAAAGGACACTGTTGAGTTTTAAAATTTGAATGTATATTCTTAATTTTTAACTAACTGCGGAAAGAGAGAGACTCCATCAGGATTCCTGGGTTCTATCTCAGCTCTGGGATAGGAGAGGGGTCTAACAGATTACAGCAGGAGATGATCAATCTACAAGCTATATAAGAACATCAGAATGGCCACACTGGGTAAGAGCAATGGTCTATCTCTCCCAGTATCCTGTATTCCAACAGTGGCCAATGCCAGGTACTTCAGAGGGAATGAACTGAACAGGTGATCATTAAATCATAGAGTCATAGAATATCAGGAAGGGATCTCAGGAGGTTATCCACTCCAATCCCCTGCTAAAAGCAGGACCAACCCCAACAAAAATCATTCCAGCCAGGGCTTTGTCGAGCTGGACCTTAAAAACCTCTAAGGATGGAGAATCCACCAACTCTCTAGATAACCAATTCCAGTGCTTCACCACCCTCATAGTAAAATAGTGTTTCCTAATATCCAACCTTGTCCTCCCCGACTGCAACTTGAGACCATTGTTCCTTGTTCTGTCATCTGCCACTACTAAGAACAGCTCAGCTCCATCCTTTTTGTACCCCCCATTCAGGTAGTTGATGGCCAATATGCCATTAGCCTTGTTGGCAACAAGGGCACACTGTTGCCGCTTATCCAGCTTCTCATCCACTGTAATCCCCAGGTCCTTTTCTGCAGAACTGCTGCTTAGCCAGTCAGTCCCCAGCCTCATGGGCGCCAACTTATATGGGCTCTTGGAGCTAAAGCCCCAGGAATATTCATAATCAGGGGCTCTGCTCCACCAATATTTGGAGCTAGATTTTTCCCCCTCCCTGGAGTTTCCCTTCCTGAATGTAAAGAGAGCGCACAGCACATCTCTCTCTCTCCTTTGCTGCTGCTGCCGTAGCCTAAGGGCTGCAGCATTAGCACAAGACTAGGAATGCTAACTGCTGCTGAAGCACTCAGGAGGGGGAGGGGAGTGGAGGGGGCCTCCCCTCTCCTCTCCTGCCCCTACCTGGAGGAGACACAAACAGGCCAGGAGACAGACATCACTCACCTTAGCAGCTGTTGGGGCTTCCGTGAGTGTTTGCCCCTATGATTTTTTATTATGTTTGAGTGTTTGACCCTATGATTCCCCCCCTGCCCCAGCCCCAGTCCCTACTCCTACCCCCAGTGAGGCACAGCAGGCTGCACAGGGGAGGCAGGAAGCCACATGTGAAGGCAGTGCCCCCTCCCCCAGCACCTACCAACCCACCCGCCACAGGAGGGATGGGAGAGGGAGGCTTCCTAGACCTGAGCAGCTGGGGCTTGGGTGAATTTTATGACACCCTGCTCCCCCGTCCCATAGCCAGCCACCACCCTGCCTACTCCACTTCTGCCCCATGCTGGGCAAGGGGCAGCCCCATCCACAATGAAGTTATGGTGAGGGGCAGCAACATGGAAGGCCACCTGTGCCCCCCCCCGTACCCATCATAGGGGAGGGGAGTGAGCTTTCTGGACCTGAGAGGGGCCCTAGGAGCATGTGCAGAGTGTGTGTGCCGTGGGGGGCAGGAGGGGTCCCTCCCCTGGAGCTTGCTGCTGCCAGTGGTGGTGATGGGGAGTCCTCTCTGGCCCTAGACCTGGGGCAGCCTGTCTGCACCCCAAGTTCCTCATCCTCAGCCCTGGCTCACCCCAAAGCCTGCACCCCCAGCACCGAGCACGCTCCTGCACTGTGAACCCCTCATCCCCAGCCCCACCCCAGAACCCTCACCTGAGGGGAAAAACGTGCAACTTAAATTTGGTGGTCAGTTTGGAGTATCATTGTATTTAGCACAATATTTGATTATTTTACACCCTTCAAAGTATGTAACTGGTCATATACAGGTGTTTTCTCTGAATACTGTCTGTGTGCCTCAGTTTCCCCAATGCATTTCTTAAGGCTCTAGATGGTGGGATAAGGGGGTGTGATTGTTGTAAAGCCCTAGAGGGCCAGTGTGATGCTGTCTGCACAGAGAATGGCTGCAACCCTGCCTCCAGGCAACTGATGGCCTGGGCCACTCTCCTGCAAGGTGCCAACTGAAGGTGTTGGAGAACAAAGAGATCAGGTGGCCTCCTAATGCCTGGAAAAGAGACAAAGGCCAGAGGAGGGAGTGTCAGTGCCTGTGCAGACTTCCGGGAAGCGCATGGTGTGGAAGGGGATGCTGGGATGCTTTGGAACAACTCCATACAAAGCCAGTCAGGGCTCTGGGGGAGCCTCCTCTCTGAGCATACTGTCTCCAGGGCAAGAAGCTTACACCTTCCTGGGTCTGACCTCGGAGCATTCAGCCCTTTCACACCATGCACTTTCCGCAGCGAGTCTGCCCAGGCAGGTCCTGGGGCAACCAGAGGTCCCTGCACCCCAACTCCGCAGTCAGATGTGACTCTCAGCCAGATAGTAAAACAGAAGGTTTATTAGATGACAGGGATACAGTCTAAAACAGAGCTTGTAGGTACAGAAAACAGGACCCCTCAGTCAGGTCCATCTTGGGGGGTGGGGAGCCCAGACCCAAGTTCTGGGCCTCTCCCGATTTCCCCAGCCAGCTCCAAACTGACACTCCCTCATCTGGCCTTTGTGTCTCTTCCCCGGACAAGGAGGCCACCTGATCTCTTTGTCCCCAACACCGTCAGTTGGCACTTTGCAGGGGAAACTGAGGCACCCACACAGTATTCAGAGAAAACATTAAGAACATTCCCACTTTGTCACAACAGGTGCAACAAAATTTAATACCGTATATTGAAGCAGGCAAGTGCTGCTTCTGACTTTCCACTTTTAATTGACCCTTGTAATCTTGTGGTGCTGACGCATTGTAGCTTCATTTTATATCAGCTTACAGGGTGAGAGCGGGGGGGGGGGGACGACCACCATTTTGGGCCCCACCAAAAATTATACGAACCTGCCGCCTATGTGTGCATATTGATGACAGGTATGTGCTCACATCAGTCTGTGGGTACAACACTGAAACCCCCTCCCCATTCCATTCTCCATTGTCTATTGGTCTAAATTAAAGGTCATAGACATAAGTGTAGGTACTTTATCTATTTGGGTATAGAATAAACAAGATAAAGGTCAACTTTGCTTTCTGAGTAAAAGATCTTAATATAGATATGCTAACTATGCTTTAGCCTAACATACAAGATGTGGCCTGTAGGTCTCTTGTATTACAGCCAAACTTATTTTAATATACATTTATAAGCCTTTTCAATAAACCAAATATTTAAACTATAAGATATCTATCTATCTATCTATCTATCTATCTACAAGCAAGCAGATTATTCCTATAGGCTACAGTAGAGACTGTGTTTCGTTTGGCAATAAACCTGGTCGAGTGCCTTCATATCTTATCAGAGTCCGTGGTCACTGTGTGGTTCGCTCGAGATCTGCTGTGCCAGTGACCAGTGCAGAGCCGGGGCAGCACACAGGGACAACACCACGTATGCAGTCAACTGTTATCATCATTGAACAGAGCAGAGCACCACACAGGTGATGACTGATGACACACCATATCAACGGGAATGGGAACTGTGGAAGTAGAGATGGAAATGAAGGGGATTTCAGTGTAAATTCTGTAGTTGGTGAGCCAGAGTTAAGCTAGCTGTAACCCTAATAACACGAGATTTGTAGAAGTGAGGATTGTGTGAGGCGAGTGGGAAAGAACTGTGTGAGAAGTTGTTGTGACCTTGAGTTAGATTCGTACGATATGTAGACTATAGTTTAAATTGGTGAGAAAAATAAGATATCAGGATGACCTATGTCTAAACAAAATGCAGCTGTTGCACATTATTGTTTGTAACAAAAGGTACAAATGCTGCTGTAATTGTTTATCTGGAGAGAGAGCTGTTTAGCTCTCTCCCTCCACGCAATTGCTAGAGATAATAAAGTATCTGACTTTCTGCACCCAACCTGAGTGTGAGAACTCTGTTTTTCTCCAACAGAACTGAAGCTTTGTCCTGCTCTAACTCATCTCCTATCTCTCTCTCAATCTGATATAGAGGGCAAACATTTATAAGTTTACCCTGTATAAGTTTTATACAGAGTAAAACAGATTTATTTGGGGTTTAGATCCCACTGGGAGCTGGGTGTCTGAGTGCTGGAGACAGGTATCCTGCTGAGCTGTTTTCAGTTTAGAACTGCAGCTTTGGGGGCATGGCCTGGGCCCCGGGTCTGTGTGGTAGCAGGCTAATGTGTCTGGCTCAACAAGACAGGGTTCTAGGGGCCCAGGCTGGCAAGGAAAATGGGCTCAGAGGTAATTTCAGCCCATCAGGTGACAGTTCCAAAGGGGTCCCTGCGACCGAACCCCTCACAGAGCTTCTTCTGAAAAAAGCTTGATGGGATTTGATAGTAAGGTAGGGTGTCTTGTTTCAAGATGCTGGTGTAGCTTGCAGGGCTGCATTCTGTTGTTTGCCAGTATTTCACTGCATATGACACATTGATGCTACGGTGCATCGCTGGACCCACTCCACATAAAGCCCAGTTTGAAATAAACTTTGTCATATTTTCAGCTTCTGTGTTTTGCTGGACCCTCCATTGGTGCCCTCACTTCAGTTTGTGTTGTACAGTTTTCTCCTTTGTCACAAAACGACCCATTTCTCAGATGAGCTGTTTCTCACTGTAAGCGCTGCTGGTGATGGTTTTAAGTTTGTTTTTAAGTACTTTGAGGACAACGCACAATGGGCATCTCATGTGTCACAGTTGCTAAAAAAAAGCCCTGCATGGGAGTAGTGTAGCCACATGTGGCTGTGGCTCCAGCAGTCAGCCCAGGCTCCCACTGTCACTCTGTGTGGCTGGGCCTCCAGCTGTGTCCTTTATCCCTTCCCGTGGGTGTGCACGGCCCTTCTCCACTAGCCCCAGTCTGGCCTCCCTTTACACATTCACACACCTCCCATAGTTTGTGAACCGCCTCTTTAAATGGATTGGAATGAAAGCAGAGGATAGAATCAGGACATAAAGAACACCACAGCGACATTCGTCTGCTTGAGACCTTCAGCCCAAAACTGCCCTACTTGGTTGATCTGAATTTGAGACCCAGTGATCTAGACGCAAAACTCTCCATTGCTGCTCCAACTGTCCAAGGTCTCTACGAAACAATGGCAAAAAATGAGATATCAGTGTATCTAGGTTGTGAATCTGATGAAGTGGGTTATAGCCCATGAAAGCTTATGCCCAAAGAAATTAATTAGTCTCTAAGGTGCCACAGGACTCCTCATTGTTTTTGCTTATACAGACTAACACAGCTACCCCTCTGAAACCTTAGCACTGCAAGTTGTTCAATCACCTGAACATTTGGTAGCAATCTCTGTTTCACAAACTCCAAGATGAAATCGCAACACCTACTTTTGACAACTTCAACAACAGAAATGGTTACTGTGTGTTTTGTAAGTTATAGCTGAAAGTGACTCCAAAGCTGACTGTGCAAAATGGTAAATTATTTTACTCCAAGGCGATGTCCTAATTTAACACAGCAGTCTGTTACAATGTGTTTTAAGACCCCAAAGCCAGCTATTTCACACCAGGCAATTTGAAGAATAAATCAATAGGAACACAGCAATTCTGTCTGATCAAGGATTAAGTGCAATTAATCATGCTCCTGTCTAACTATGTACTTTATTAGACTTCAGCACACACAGACATAAGCAAAAGATTTAGAACATCCCAGATATTTATCTAACTGCCAGAACAGTATTGAATAATTAATATCTCTCAAGATGCTCCAAAGCACACTGCATTAACTAATCTTTTATAACTTCTACAAAACACAATGGGTCTAATGGAAATCTACCTTGCTTCAGACAGCTGTAGTAACTTCAGGTGGTTTGGAAGTCATAGAAAGGCCAAGTGACAGGGTGTGCGGAAGTGAAGGCTGATGAGTAATGCTGAAAGAGATCAGGTGATGGTCAGAGAGAGGGAACTCAGCAATGGAGAGAGCAGTTCTTGATGATGGAGTGATACGATGTTAGGTGTGAGAAGCTTTTCACACTTTGAATTTCCAGAATACTGAGCTCAACCAAACTGGGACAGCACACACTTGATTAACAGGGAGCTATTGCTTCCCCTTCTGGTCATGCTGGTTTAAAGTCAGTGGCTCTAGGAGATCACTTTCTGCAGGTGTATTTGCCCATTTTCTCACGAAGTTCTTTAGTTTTAGCCCCATAAATGATAGGGTTGAGCATGGGTGGGAGGAGGAAATAGAGGTTGGCCAAGATGATGTGAACCTGTGGAGCGATGCCCTGACCAAACCGGTGTGTCAGAGTGGAGAAGAGGAAGGGAGGATAAGACATCAGCATCACACAGATGTGGGCTGTGCAGGTGTTGAGGGCTTTCTGGTGGGCTTTCTTGGAGGAGATTCTGAGGACGGTCCTGATGATCAGACCATAGGACAGGGCAATGAGAGTCAGGTCTAACATGATGACTACAAACGCCATCACCAAACCATACGTCCTGTTGACTGTGATGTCTCCACATGACATCTTCGCCACAGCCATGTGGTCACAATACGTGTTGGGGATAATGCGGTTGGCACAGAATGGCTGCCTCCTCAGGAGCAGGGGCAGGGGTAGAATGAGGAGAACAGCTCTTATCAAACCCACTAGCCCTAGCTTAGCTATTCGTGCGTTAGTGAGGATGGTGGGGTATCTCAGAGGGTTACATATGGCAACGTAGCGATCAATGGCCATTGTCACGAGGACAGCTGAGTGCATCATAGAAACCCCATGAAGGAAGAACATCTGGGTGAGGCAGCCACCCACAGTAATGCTGTTCAAATTGAACCAAAATATACACAGTGCCTTTGGCACGACAGAGGTAGACGTGCCGATGTCTGTAAGCGCCAGCATGCAGAGCAGCAGGTACATCGGCTTGTGCAGGGTTTGATCTTTGCCTACAACAAACAGAACTGTAAAATTTCCCAATAGGCCAATAATGTAGAATGTAGAGAATGGGATGGAAATCCAGACGTGGGCAGCTTCCAGGCCAGTGATCCCCATTAGGATGAATGTTGAAGGGTCAGAGCGGGTGAGGTTGAAAATTGACATGAGATGTTGAATGCTTATATTGGGCTCAGAAATGCTCAAGGTTCCTGTGAAGGGAGAGATGCACAGAGAGGAGGGTTACACACTTTAAGAAAATAATATGGTAACTATTTCATAGGTATTAACAATCTAGAAATGGGGGTGAACAGTGAGATGGCAACATTTACAGATGGCATCAGATTATTTAGGTCATGGTCAAGGCCAGAGAAGTCCTCAGAAGGAGCTAATGAAGCCAGGTGAAGGGGCAGCATGATGGCATACGAACATTGAAGTCAATAACTGAAACATTTATGCCTATATGAGGGAAAGACTTGAACTCCTCAAACACATTATAAGTTTCTAATTTAAGTGTATGAACTCAGGAGAGGTACCTGGGTGTCATGGTACTTACCCTTGTGAAAACCTTTTCACTGTGCAAGAATGGACAGAATGTGAGCAAAACATTGGGATGTAGGAGGCATGGAATTGGGGACTCATACAAACAATATAATGCCATGAGATCAGTCAGTTAATATTTCACCTTTTTCTGGACTCCTGTTTGTAGTACTGGGCACCCTTCTCACAAAAGATATTGAAGAACTAGAGGGTTTCAGGGAACAATCTAGGTCCCGAGTTAACTGTCGTATGGAAAGCGGTTGAAAAGACTGACATCGTTATCTTAGAATTGAGATGAATTAGAGGGTATATGAGAAAAGTCTATCAAATACTAGCTGATAGAGAGTAGATCAAGAATGTGTTCTCCCTGTCTCCTAACACAAGATCAATAGGACATTCAATTAAACTGAAATGTGGCACATTCAAAACAGACACAAAGAATGCTTTCTTCACTCAGCATCTAATTAGAATGAGGAACTGATTGCCACAGGAGGCAGTTGATTCCATGTGCTAAGTAAGAATCAGGAAGGGTTTGGACATTTTTTAGGGACAGTAAAACTATCTAGTTGCAATATTTACAGCTAAATAAATATTTTGGAAAGCCTGGATGCCCACATATTTCAGGACACAAACTTGTCTCTACCTGTTAGGTATCAGGGTTGTGTGACATGGTGCTGGGCAGGAACTCCTGAGCCAGCCCTCAGTCACTCCAGCTCCTATTAAGGAAGATAAATTGGAGCTGACTAGAGAAACCTGCACCTGACTGGTGAATGGGAAGCAGATACCATCCTAATTCACCAGGGGCTACATACAGGCCCAGAGGCAGGAAGCCAGGGATGGGAACCAGAGAGTGGAAGGAGAGCAGTAATTCTTCCTCCTGGGTGCTGAAACTGAGAAGTCCTTCAGGCTGAAAACCCATGCTATAAATTATGAGAAGGTGATTGCTGAGCCCGAGTGCAGTACCAAAGGGGGCCCTGTTAAAGGGTGATATCCTCATGACGGTCAAGTCACCCCTGACTGTTTTGGTTTTTTTTTAACACCTTTTACTGCATCATCTTTCCTGAAATGTGGCACCCAGAAATGGGCACAATACTCCAGTTGAGGCCTATCAGCACAGAGTAGAGAGGAAGAATTACTTCTCGTGTCTTGCTTTCAACACTCCTGTTAATACATCCCAGAATGATGATTGCTTTTTTTGCAACAGCATTACGCTGTTGACTCATATTTAGCTTTTGCTCCACTATCATCCCGAGATCCCTTTCTGAAGTACTCTTTCTTAGCCAGACATTTCCCATTCTGTATGGGTGCAACTGATTGTTCCTTCTTTGCATTTGTCCTTATTGAATTTCATCCTATTTACCGCAGACTATTTCTTCAGTTTGTCCAGATCATTTTAAATTATAATCCTATCCCCCAAAGCACTTGCAATCCCTCCCAGCTTGGTATCATCTGCAAACTTTATAAGTGTACTCTGCCATTTTCTAAATTGTTGACGAAGACATTGAAAAGAACTGGACCCAGAACTGATCCCTGCGGAACCCCACTCCTTATACCCTTTCAGCATGACTGTGATCCTTTGATGACTACTCTCTGGGAATGGTTATCCAACCAGTTACGCACCCATGTTATAGTAGTTCCATCTAGGTTGTATTTCCATAGTTTGTTAATGAGAAGGTCAAGCGAGACCGTATCAAAAGCCTTATTAAAGTCTAGATATACCACATCTACCCTATCCACAAGGCTTGTTACCCAGGCAAAGAAAACTATCAGGTTGGTTTAACATGATTTGTTGTTGACAAATCCACGCTGACTATTAATTGTCACCGTATTATCTTCTACATGTTTGCAAATTGATTCCCTAATCATTTTATCCATTATTTTTCCTGGTACTGAAGGTAAGCTCACTGGTCTGTAATTCCCTGGGTTGTCCTTATTCCTCTTTTTATAAATGGGCACTATATTTGCCATTTTCCAGTCTTCTGGAATCTCTCCCATATTCGGTTACTTTTAAAAGATAATAGCTAATGGCTCAGATATCTCCTCAGTCAGTTCCTTGTGTATTCTAGATGCATTTCATCAGGCCCTGGTGACTTGAAGACATCTAACTTGTCTAAGTAATTTTTAACTCAAGGAGAAGTAGAGAAGATATTTTACCTCTGTATTTAGCACTTGTGTGACTTCTGCTGGAACTCTTTGTCCAGTTCTGGTGACCAGGACTAAAGATGGATGTTGATACACTGAATGGGGGTTCAGAGAAGAGTCACAAGAATTATTACAAGATTAGAAAACCTGCCTTTTAATGATAGACTCAAATATCTCAATCTGTTTAGTTTAACAAAGATGCTTAAGGGATGACTTGATAAAAGTCTGTAAGTACCTTCATGGGGAATAATATTTAATAACAGGCTTTTCAGTTTAGCATAACATGATCCAATGGCTGGAAGTTGAAGTTAAAGAAATTCTGACTGGAAATAAGGTGTGCATTTTTTAAAGGGCCAGAGTAGTTAACCACTGGAGCAATTTAAAAAGGGTCTTGGTGGATTCATGAAGTCAGACCAGATTATCAAAATGGTCTCTCCTGGCCATGGAATCTACTAATATGTCCCAGGAGTCAGCTTGAGGCATTATGTCTACAAGTTTGTGCCTGAGCTTACTGAAGGCATTTCTTTTTCTATTCATGACCGTGGTGAATTTATCTCTATGGGGAGAAATTCTTATGTGACGTTGGCAACTTGGAAATGTTACACTAGGTGTGTATTTCATGAGGCTGAGGAATCCCATGAGGCACTACATGGATGAACATGTTAGATGACAAAAATAATGACCTGAGCCCGTAAAATCCCCACTCTGAGGAATGAATGTACAACCGTCACAGTGAATGACTAATAGAGCTGGCTAAAAAATGGTCCCAAAACATCTTCGGTTTAACATCTGTGTCCCAGTTGCCCACAGTTTCGGGCAGCTGCCAGCGGCTCCTGTAGGTGGCAGCTGTATTTTATCTAGGCCCTGACATGTCCCAGAGTTTCCCGCTCTCATTTTATAAGGCGCATACTTCTCATCTTGTGAGTTGTTCCTGTGTAGTAGCCTCCGACGCTGTGTGCAGTGTCTATGGGTGCACCAAGAGCAGCAGCACAGCTGCCTTGGTATTTCCTACCTGTGAGTGAGATTTCTCACCGGTGAGATACAGTCAATGATTACTCCTCAGACAAGGAAGAGTTGTGGGGAGATGTCAAAGCCCATTTCTCACTCTGCCACTTTGAGTGCAGAAGGTGGGGGCCCGCAAGGACTCTAAAAATTAATACTTGCCACTCCAGGCTTGTATTAAATTCCCAAGGTTACAGCTTTTCTCTGACCTTGGATGGGTAGATGCTGCCACCACCCAAGTGCAGAACACCTTTGAGAGCCCAGGGAGGAGCAATTGGGAATTTCTTCCTGTGGGGTACCCTCAAGCCCTTTCAACCCCACTCCAGGGAAGAACTGAGAAAGGAAAAGAAAAAAAAACAGCTGTTGCCACCAACTAACTAAAAAACGTGCACAAACCTCTTAAAAAAGGTAAAATTTATTTTAAAAAAGAAGAAAGAAAATACACCTGGAAACTCAGGTTGTTGCTAGATTTTAAAGAGCAACTGTAGGAATTAAGCACCAAGAATAGCTCCTTGGGGTCCAGCTTAAAGGTTACCAAGCAAAACAAAACAAAAGCACCTGGCGTTAGCACAGAGGAATCCACAAGCCAAAACAAAAAAGATCCCTAAGTGCGTCTGCCTAACATTTCCCGATCTCATTACATATCTGGGGTTCCAAATGAGTAGTGTGTAGGTCTGATCCCTGATGGTTTCCCATACTTGGCTCAAAGCTTTTTACAGCATAGTTGCTGCGCTGTTTGTTTCTGCCCAACAAAACAAAAGACCCCTACACCCAGCAGTTTTCCCCCAATTTTAAAGGGTACAGCATCCCTACTGGTTTCCCTGGAGAGGTGCCAACTCATTTTAAGCTTACCTCTTAACCCTTTACAGGTAAGGCAATTAGAGTACAGCTGCTAAGGAGGATTCTATAGCTAACTGACTGGCTGGGTGTCCATGAAAGGGAGCTACCCACCCTCGTTTACTATAGGAGAGTTGGTCAGCTTGGAGGTTGTGGGAGCCAGGGATGACTGGGGAGTATGGAGCAGACACTGGCGACCAGCGTGCTGTTGGAATCAGGGCAGCCTGGGATGGGGAAGGAGAGTACGGATGGGAGGGTCAGAGTATAATGGGAGATTGAACCAACTGAAAAGCAAAGATCAATGGTTCTTTCCACTGGTGAAATACCTAAAGTTACGTAGCAACAACAAATGGAAACAAAACTGAATAAAGGTTGTGACACCCAGGCTGCAGCTCTGTGGCTTGCCAGGGAAGAGAACATGAGACCAGCCCAAACACAGTGGGGGCGAAGAAACATCCCAGCACTGGCCTTGAATCAACAATCACAAAGAACATTTATTGTCAGCAGCACTGCTTGCCTGTCCCTGTACACCTCCCTCCCTACATCCACAACCTACAGCACTGCCCACCTGTCCGTGTTCAACCCGATCCCCACCCCGATAACATTCAGTGCTGCTCACCTGTCCGTATACACTCCCCTACCTGCCCCTACAAACCCCAGTGCTGCCTGCTTGTCCATCTCATTCCCACTGCCCCAAAACTTCCAGCACACAGTGATACCCCGCACCCAGGATCAAAACCAGGCGCCAGACCCCACAGCGACAGCTCACAGAAATACCTCCACAGACTAGGTTAAACTCAGTGTCTGTCTGCACCAGGGAAAAGGGGGAGATCAGCCTGAATAACCTTTCCAGGGGTGAAGGGAGCCCCATCAGCAGCTCAGCCTGTACAGGGAAGGAGAGAGGGACAGATCCGGCAGAAGGGAGAGAGGACGTGGAGACTAAAAGGAGCCAGCGTGAGTAACTCTTCTGCAAAACTTCACAAAGTTTTAACATACTGCAGCCCCTTAGAAATCCAGACACCCTTTCTGAGGTTGCTTTTCTGTGTTGGCAATTGCTGACGTTACCATGAGGCTGTAGTGGGGTTCCTTGCGAGAGTAGGGATGGGGGACAGTGTCAGAGACCATCTGCTACAGTGTGGTCCACATTCTGTTATAGTAGGAGACAGTCCCCTGTCCCAGGTCTGTGCTTTAGGCAGGACGTCCATTCCCTATTCACCCATTTTCAGGACTCCAGGCCACTGTGATCTGGATACCGGATGTCCTCCCTTCCGCCCACACGCACACAGACACTTCATTCCTGGACCTCCCGCCCTGAGATTTCCAATGCCCCCCTGGATTCCTTTAAGCCAGAAACATGCTTTTACCTTTATTACATTTTGGTGCTTCTCGCCCTCTCCACAACCAGAGATGCAGGGGCACAGAGAAAGCAGACCCCTCTCCCCACTCAAAAAACCGGTTACCCTGATTGTTCTGAACCTCTAAGCCTGTGAGTTTCAGATTTCATCAAGTCTTCTCTCCTATCAGTTCTTCTTTATTCCAGATAAGCTTAGAGGCCACAGATAATTTCACTGGAGGCTCAGTGCCGGGGTAAATCAGGCCATTTATTGAAGTCTCTAAATGTGGATTTAGGGTGAACTGTTGGTCCTTTTGGGAGTTGTGCCATTGAACTTAGTAGCACCAAGATTTCACCCTGGGTGTTTAACATTCAGCTCCGAGCTGTGAAAATCACGGCTTCCAGTTCTGCTACAGAGAGCTCAAAGAGTCTGAAGGAAACCCTCAGTTTATGTGGCATTCTGAATGCCGGGGGCATGAAAGATGGAGATTTCACTGTCTATAACCCTGGTAACACACATACACACTGCAGAGGCTTTGGCTGCACTTCCTAAAAGCAATGAGGTTGCTGAATTGGAAAACATGAGTGAACCAGAGGGAAAACCACACAGCCCAAAGAAAGGAAGCTACAGAGATAGATAGGACACATAAGAGACAAGGAACTGATCTTAAAAACAAATAATTGTCTAAACTATTTCCAATACATTTGTAGTTTCAATTTTGTCAGGTAAATCCCTTGGTGTTTCTGACAATACTGAGCAGTTCAAGTTGCTGTGCTGGTAAATTGCTGCCCAGATGGTTCTGGATTTGAACCCTGGAACCCTTCTTAGGCCCTCAGCACTAATGTTAATGCGGAAACAGGCAACTCACCGAAATCCTGCTCAGCAGAGAGAGAGGAAATCTCCTTATAGCAACAGGAAGGCAGAGCCCTGAGAATCAGCATATAATTTTCACGTCTGACATTCAACATACTTGACAGAGTCCTTTATGATTCCCCCTACAGTCCCTGCAGACTCTGAGGTTAGCCTGGACAATCAGAGAATTCCCAGGAGCAGCTGGAAGAGCATAAAAGTGACCTTGGAGAACTTCAACCTGAGAGCCTCTCCTGGGAGTGAAAAAGTGATTTGCCAATAAGAGAGTCTCAGATTGTCAGGGGAAACCGAGTCTCACAGATTTGATAGAGTGGTCCGGCACTACTGAAACCCTGGAGAGAAAAGAAAGAGCCAAGTCTTAGACGTACTCATTTATCTATCAGCATTTCCCTGCTGCTGCCCATTGTCATAGAACCTGAGCAGCTCCTGCTCCCCTCCCGGCTGACGAGCCCTGCGCTGAATCTCTGATAATGCAACATGCAATGGAAAGGCTCTCGCACATCCTTGTTTCAAACACACAGTAATAGCCCCTCCCATCTGATAACCTCTCTCTGATCAGGGGCATCACAGATTTCCCCTGCTTAGTCATAACCCCTACCCCCCATAGGGCAGTACCGTGCCATGGGCAGGGCCAGCTTCCTGAGTCCCTTCAGTGATCAGCATGTGCCCAGAAGCCTGGGGACTGCTAGAGTCACTGCACAGGCTGTAATTAAGATGGGGGGTGGAGGGAGATGTTCAGGGCTAGTGCAGATGCATCCCAATCCAGTACAAGATGAGACACTTTGACAAAATAATGAACAGGGATGTTTTGTCTACAATATCAGGAACAAGAGGAGGTAACAAACAGAAGTTGTGAGACACAAAAGATGGTACGTTAATTGTTTGTCTCAGTTTATACATTTTGGGGTACTCACCTTAACCCTGCCTAGGGGACAGCAGAGAGTCCTGCTGCTGACTGAGTCAATCAGCACCCATGTGTTAGTGGGCCTGTAACCATGTAGGTAAGACACTAGGGCTACACTTGGAGGGTAATAAACCTGGCCAAGAGCCTTTTTCACCAAACCATGCCTGTGGTCTTTCTTTGTGAGTAACATCAAGCTTTGCTGAATGAGAGGAGGGGTAGCTTGAGCATTGGCCTCCTAAACCCAGGGTTATAAGTCCAATCCTTGAGGGGACCACTTAGGTAGATGGCCAGGTCCCTTCCAGCACTGATATTCAATGATTCATAATTTTGTGTTTGTCTGCTAATACTAATAACACTGGAGATGCAAGGACAGAAGCACTGAATAGCCTGAACAGGGTTACTGAGGAAACAGCATTCAGCATGTAACAATGGCCAGCTGACACTCTGGGCAGGAGGCACAACAGTCAGTGACTTGGTCCAGACAGTGGATTTGAATAACTGTGTAAAGTTTGCCCCCATTTCTTTGTATAAAATGGCAAAAACCCTTGAATTAATCAGGCAAGACTTGATAAAGTTTATATTTTTTACTGAAACTGAAAGAACATTGCTGAGCTCCTCTGCCATCCTCTTAGCAGCCAATGCCTGGCTGTGGATCACACAAAGATTCCAGGGTCCTATGGAGGCCACTTCTTGTACCCTTGTCACAAGCCCGCTATGTCGGCCCATCATAGACCATGCTCCACTGTGGCAAATTCCAAAGCAGTGTCCCTAGTCAAGGCTTGTGTCTTAGACAAAATTATGTAATAGTTTAAAAAGCTTGTCACCAGTGGACAGCAAAGCAGAAATTTCTCTTTTAATTCTATTGCTGTAGCAAAATATACACAAGCAGCTGTGGAGCATTTGGTATATTGGTAGATTCAGCTATCTGAATTGAATACACCTCTACCCCAATATAACACGACCCGATATAACACGAATTCAGATATAACGCGGTAAAGCAGCACTCCGGGGGGGCGGGGCTGCGCACTTCGGTGGATCAAAGCAAGTTTGATATAACGCGATTTCACCTATAACACAGTAAGATTTTTTGGTTCCTGAGGACAGCGTTATATGGTGTAATATGGGCCCTGATTAACACTTTCTAGGAACTGCTCTTTTACATCAGTGGCCACCTCCACAATAACTATGTGTGTAAGTATGTTGTTAGGAAGTGGGATCACATCTAGCTGTGATGCCTCTTTCTCTCCTAGCATCAACGCACACTTATCCGTTGCAGCTGGAAGTCATAGTTTCTCGTCTATGTTGTGTGGGTTGCCAACATTGGCAATATGCAAAGCCACACATTAAGAAGCACCAGTAGCCTTCGTGATAGGCAGTGCTGTGCACTTCAACAACTTTTTTTTGGTCCTGTTAACTCATTGAGCTTCCTCTGAAAAAACTCATTGGGTTTAGATACTGTGGTGAATGGTGGGGGGCAGCGGAAGGGGAACACCACTCTCTGCATGTTCCAGTTATTCAGTTAGCTAAAATCTTTCTCAGTAGTTGTTAACTCTTTAGATCTAACTTTAATGGCCTTGCCTGTAAGGATTAAAATCATAGACAGTGAGTCCTAGACAGTCCCAGACTTTCAGGAATGTGTAGGGAAGCAGGCAGTGAGTTGGCAGGAGGCTAGGAGACCCTATGAAAACAAAGTGTGGGATTTTGAATTGGAAGCAGCAGACCTTTCTGTTCTTGTGTTTGGGAGGCAGAGCTGCTGAAAGGACATGAAATATGACCAAGGGCCAGGCCTGGAGAATCCAGCAACATCCATGCCTAGGAAAGGACTAAACCTGGAATTACAGATATGTGAGTAGACGAGGGAATGTTTATTCAGACACGATCAGGTTTATTTCTTTATTTTGGGCTTGTTGGATTCTCTGTGCTGAGCACATGTAACTTCCCCCTTGTACGGTAGATTTTCAAGCTGAATCCCAGGGAAGCAGTTCTCTGTGTTTTTAAACCGTTTTTTAAAGTTGTGCTATAACACCTAGCAACCAAACAATGTTTTGCCAGACCTATGTTCTTTTTGTTTAATAAAAATCACTCTTTTAAGAACATGATCTGATTCCTGTGTCCTAGAAGGCGGGAGGTTCTGTGTGCACGTGTCTGAGACCACTCAGCCAAATTGCTGAGAGGAGCAAAGTTCCACGTTCAGCTGGTATCAACAGCTGGATTCAAGCTCTCTCTGGGAGGGGGAAGGTTAAAAGAGCTTGAGGGTACCTCACAGGAAGGAATTCCCAAGTGTGCCTTCCTGGGGTCTCAAATTGGTTTTTACACATGGGTGGTAGCAGCGATACCAACCCAAGGCCAGGGAATCTGTAATATTGGGGTGTTTATCGCAAGTCTTTAGTGGCAAGTATTTTTAAAGTCTTTTGCAGGCTCCACTTTCTGCACTCGAAGCATCAGAGTGGGAAAATAGCCTTGGCAGATATTAAGACAGAGTGCCTTGTTTCTAGATGCTGGGGTAGCTTGTAGGGCCACATCCAGTTCTTTGCCAGTACTTCACTGCATAGACCACATGGAGGACTTGGGATGTTGGATGTGTCACAGTTAATAAGAGATCTCTCCATGGAACGAATGTAGAGCCCTGCAGAGCCCCATGCATTGATTCTTGCAGCATAGTCTCTGTTTACATATAGCCCCATCTCGTGAGAATGTAACAACTGAGACACTACAGAGCCCACTTCTTTTGACTCTTTGAAAAAAAAAATGCCGCCTTTCAGATCACTGCCTTTGTATGGCAGATTGTGTATGTTTCTGAAGCTTTTCCCCTATATTTTTCCTGTCCCTTACTCCATTTTTGGTGATTGTAGGGTCTCTCAAACCCTGGAAAACTGTCTGCAAGGAAGACAGAAAACTGCATCTGCCTGCTCACTGGACGACAAAAATGAAAATGTTGTGTAATATTCCAATGTAAATGAGAAAGACCGAGACACAACTTTGCTTATTCTAATGTCCCTAGTTCACTTTCCCTCCTTCTTTTAACTTTAGGGCGCTTATTCACCTATGGCATTTGCATATCTCTGCTTTTGGGCTGATGTCTGGCTCCTAGTTGTGGGACTCCGCCAGCTGATGCTGGATCAACTCAGCTCAGGATATAGGTGTTGGAACTAGGGGTAGTGAGCGTGCTGCAGGCCCCCCTGGCTTGAAGTGGTTTCCATCATATATTGAGTTTACAGGGTTCTTTTTCAATATTTCTGAGCACTCCCACTACAAAAATTGTTCCTGCACCTACAACTAAGAAGGCTGGAAGTTCTGAGGTGAGGGCCCCTTTTTAATTGTGCTTCTGTTTTTCACTGATGAGTGTCAGGAAGTAGGGGCCTTGAGGGAGAGGAGGTTAGGGTGAAGAAGTGGAGAGGAAAGACTCAGCAAGGGATTTATCAAATAGCAGGCAGGGGGCCTCAGACACATGGTGTGGAGGAGAGGAGGGAGTTGGAACTCAGTGAATGCTGTGGCGACCGGACCAGACTAGGCAACGGAGGGTGGATGAGGGGAGAGTCGGTGAGTCTTTGTACTGGTGACACAGTTGGGCCCAGGTTTCCTGGCAGGCTGAACCCCCAGTCTCAACAGGCTAACTTAGGACAGGGACTAGGATGCCCACGCTCCAGGGTACTCGCTTCACACTGGACGCTTCCTTGACCCAGTGATCACTACATAAACTTCAAACCAAATATAATGTATTAAACAGCAGCTGTAAGAAAAATAAGGGAAAAATGTGAAATTTTCAAGGAAACAAGGAACCCTGCTCTGTGGGCACAGGGACATCACAAACAGCTGTGTCTGGGACCTAAGGAAAGTTTGAAGTCTGTTCCTCACAAGTCCCAGACCTCCTGCCCAGGCCCTGGCTGCACTGCAGTGAATCCATGGGTCAGACACTTGATCTGGAAGTAGCCACATGCCCTCAGGCTCTAGGTGGCAGGACCCTTCTCCCCAGCATCTTCCCTCTTGTCCCACCCCTGTCTCCTCCGTGGAAAAGTACAGTGATTAAGATGGATTCCAGTGTCATGTGACAGGGTCACATGTCTCAGAAATCTCGAGTCTCCATAATACCTGGGTTGGCCCTCACCTACACAGGAAGGCTTGCAACCATACAGAGCCATTCACAGTTCATTGATTCTGAAGCACCCTTAATGGCTTCCACTTAATATGTTTACATCAGTGATACAAGTTTATATCTTATTCTCCTAACTCCCGATATAGAAATAATACATGCAAACGAATGGGATGAACACACTCAGTACATTACAGGCTTTCTAATGACACCATATGTAATGAAGCAGCCTCTGACAGGACACAACTGAGAGTATCAGTTCAGGACAAATTGCTTAGAACAGGGCAGTCACAGCCCAAGCCTGGGTGACCTTCACTATTAAAGCACATCAAACCAGCCAGACAGAGAGGAATTCGGTTTTACCCCACTGGCTAACCAGAAGTCACACAAGCAAGTCCCTCAGATACTCCAATGCCCTTGTATCACCACCAGCACCACTCCTTATGGGGATGAATGGTTATGAAAAGCTATACCCCAGAAAAAGAAAAAGGGTTCTCCTGATCCCAAAGGACCAAGCACCACATCCAGATCAATAGACACATTTGATCTTTTCCACAAATCACACTGTTGCCAGTCCTTTAGAATCTAAAATCTAAATGTTTATTCATAAAAATAAAGAAATATAGATGAGAGTTAAAATTAGTTAAATAGAATTAATTACATAGAGTCATGGCAAAGTTCTTGGTTCCGGCTTATAGCAGTGATGGAATAAACTGTTTGCTTAAGTCAAGTCACTGGAGTACACCCACAGCTTAGATGGATCATTCAGTCTTTTGGTCACAACTTCAGTGTAGCTTCTCGGCTCTATGAGCTAAGAGGTGAAAACATTATCTAAAAGTTCCTCCAGAGGTAAGAAGCAGGATTGAAGACAAAATGGAGGGGTTTCCAGGGCCTTTTATATCCTCTACCATGTGGAAGGACACCCTGTTAGGATATAGATATTCAGGCCTGTCTGCAAAGGCCTATACTTTAAGAATGTAGGTGTATTCTTATCACTTAGCTAGTTATAGAGGTATAAAAGAAAGAATCAAAGATCACTGTCTTTGGAATGGCCTTCTCTGACTGTGACAGGCTAAGGCCTTCAGCTAAGATGTAGTTAGGCAGCCATAAGCTAGGAAGTGTCTGGTCACATCCTCACATCCCAAACTAGTCACATTGAAATAAGGTGCTATTGGCTGTTAGGAATACAGTCCTGTCCTGATATTCCATCACCTCCAGAGAAAGGGTAAAGCCTAGAAGGTGTAAAAGGAAACTTCGTTTGATAGCAGCCTGTCTGGCAAGAACTCACTTATCAATAGACACAGCTGGAAAACCCTTATGTCTGTACAGATGTAGTTGTGAAATCCTCACTTCTGTATTGTTTTGTATGTTTATTTGCATGGTCTCTGTCTGGTTCTGTGATTGTTTCTGTCTGCTGTATAATTAATTTTGTTGGGTGTAAACCAATGAAGGTGGTGGGATATAATTGGTTAGATAACCATGTTACAGTATGTTAGGATTAACAGACGTTTTGGAGCATGATCTTTCGTGGGTGAATACCCACTTCGTCGGATGCAAGTACTACTAACGTCTGTTAGTCTATAAGGTGCCACAGGATTCTTTGCTGCTTTTACAGATCCAGATTAACACGGCTACCCCTCTGATATGTTAGGATTGGTTAGTTAAATGTCAGTAAAATGATTGGTTAAGATATAGCTAAGCAAAACTCAGGTTTTGCTATATAGTCTGCAGTCAATCAGGAAGGGGGCGGGGAATGGGAACAGGGACTGGGGATGGGGGAGTTGGGATCATGTTTTGCTAAAGGGGGGAATGGGAACAGGGGATGGGAACAGAAACAGGGACACAGGCAAGGCTCTGTGGTGTCAGAGCTGGGAAGGGGACACTGAGGAAGGAAACTGGAATCATGCTTGCTGGAAGTTCACCCCAATAAACATCGAATTGTTTGCGCCTTTGAACTTCGGGTGTTGCTGCTCTCTGTTCATGCGAGAAGGACCAGGGAAGTGAGAGGGTGAAGGAATAAGCCCCCTAACACACCCCTCTGTTCTTACTGTGGAAAATCAATGCAGCAAGATGGAGTTTGGAGTCACCTGGGCAAGTCACATGTCCATGCCTGACTCAGTTTGCAGGCAGCAGCCATTGCTCACATGCTATCTTGAATGTCCCAGGAAGGCTCCTCAGATGTTGATTGGTGTCTCCCAAGGTCCTTTTTCAGTGAAGTGATTCTTGATTGGGCTCTTACTCAGAATAATCCTTTCTTAAGAAGCTGACCAAATGCTTCACTGATGCTACTTAGAATCAAACACATTGAGATACAAGTACATAGCTGTAGCGAGATGGTCACCCCGCTCTGGCCCTGAAGAGGTTAAATCAGCCCTGGAGTGGGCTGCAGCTGGGAAAAGCTGGGCTGATGGGGAAAGCAGCAACAGCTGTGGCCAGCTTAATCAGGGCCCAGCTGACCCTTATACGAGGGTTGTGGGCCAGAAGCCAACATACACACTCTCTCGCTGGCTTCTTGAGAGAGAGAAGGACCTGGCTGGCTGGGAGCTGAGGAGGATACCTGAGGTGGAGCAGGGCTGGGGAAGGGCAGAGGGAGCTGGGGAGCTCTAGCCAGGAAAAGCCCCAGGCTGCAGGCCTTGCTAGAAGAGCCAAATAGGTACTGGGCTGCAGAGGGGCAGCCCAGAGATAGGCAAAGGCAGCAGGTCCTAACCCCCTTGCCAGTGATGAATGGTTTACAGACTGCAGTCTGCCCCAGTGAGCGGGGGCTAGGAGATGACTGGCAGTAGCCACTGAGACAACGTGGGTTTAGAGGGTTGGGGTTCCCCTGGGAGGGAAGACCCAGAGCAAGGGGGTATTGTGATGGACAGAACCCCTGGGAAAAGGTCACCAGGGTCTGGGAGGGACACGGGGCCAGCAGCAGGCGAGACACTGGACTGCAGGCGGCGCTCTGAGCTGGAAAGAGCTCCTTCCCGAGATGACCAGAAGGAGGCGCCGTGTCGGTGAGTTGTCGCCCAGCCACAATAGCTCATATTCATAACTTCAAATACAAAAAGATACACACATACAGACAACATAATCATAACCAGAAAATTACAACCTTTTCATAGACATCTTACTTAACTGCATTTTTACAAGATTTTTTGCAACTATTGAACCTTCTTTGCAACAATGATCTGTACAGTCACAGTTCATGTCATTAATGTCCTAACATATAAGAGACCTTCTGCACAAAGCATATTCCAGTTACATCATATTCACATTCATGAGCATATTTCCATAAAGCATATCGACTGCAACATCACACCCCTCTTGTCAAGCAGGTTTAAAGTAAGTTGCCCCAGGCGAGCACATTCTGTAGGTATATTTGACCACTTTGTCACGAAGTTCTTTGGTTTTGACACCATAAATGATAGGGTTGAGCATGGGGGGAATAACAAAATAGACATTGGCCAATATGATGTGAACCTGGGGAGCAAAGTCATGGCCAAACCGGTGTACCAGAGTGGAGAAGAATCCGACAGGATAAGCCATCATCATCACACAGAGGTGGGCTGTGCAGGTGTTGAGGGCTTTCTGGTGGGCTTCCTTGGAGTTGATTCTGAGGATGGCCCTGATGATCAGACTGTAAGACAGGGCAATGATTGTCAGGTCGAACCCCATGACTACAAATGCCATGGCCAAACCATACATCCTGTTGATTGTGATGTCCCCACATGATAGCTTTGCCACAGCCATGTGGTCACAGTATGTATGGGGGATAATGCGGTTGGCACAGTATGGAAGCCTGATTAGGAGCAGGGGCAGGGGCAGAATGAAGAGAACAGCTCTTATCAAACCCACGAGCCCTAGCTTAGCAATGCGTGTGTTGGTGAGGATGGTGGTGTATCTCAAAGGGTTACATATGGCAACATAGCGATCAATGGCCATTGTCACAAGGATAGCTGAGTGCATAATAGAAACTGCTTGAAGGAAGAACATCTGGGTGAGGCAGCTACCCACAGAAATATCTTTCAAATTAAACCAAAATATCAACAGTGCTTTTGGAACAACAAAGGTAGATGTGGTGATGTCTGTGAGTGCCAGCATGCAGAGCAACAGGTACATCGGCTTGTGCAGGCTCTGCTCTTTCCCTACAATAAAGAGAAGTGTGAAATTTCCCACCAGGCAGATAATGTAGAACATAGAGAAAGGGATGGACATCCAGATGTGAGCAGCTTCCATACCAGGGATGCCCACTAGGATAAATGTTGAACGGTCAGAGGGGGTGAGGTTGAAATCTGCCATGCGGTGGTGGAAGCGTTGATCTGTCTCAGTAAAGCTCAAGGTGCCTGTGAAGGGAGAGAAGGACAGCAAGGACGGTTACACACTTTATAAAAAATAATGCATTGAATATTTTATAGTGATTACCAATCTAGAAAGAGGGGTGAGCAATGATGTGGCAATATTTACAGATGGCATCAGATTAGTTAGGTGATAGTCAATTCCAGAGGAGACCTCAGATGGAGCTAACCAAGCCAGGAGAATGGGCAGCATGATGGCAAGTGAATGCCAATGTCATTAGCTGGAGGGAAAAGCTTGAACTCCTCAAAAACCTTACAAGGTACTAATTTAAATGTATGAACTCGGTACAGGGAAATGGACACAGGAGCGGCTCTATGTATTTTGCTGCCCCAAGCATGGCAGGCAGGCACTTTTGGCAGCCGGCCTACTGGTGGTCTGCTTTTCACGTGGATTCGGTGGTGTGCCTGTGGGTGGTCCGCTGGTCACACGGATTTGGTGGCATGCCTGTGGGAGGTCCGCCGGTGCCGCACCATAGGCGTACCCGCTGCTGAATTGCCACCAAAGCTGCAGGACCAGCGGACCTCCCGCAGGCACTCCACCAAAAGCCGCCTGCCTGCTGACCTCACAGCAACCAGCAGGCCGCCCCCCACGGCTTGCCGCCCCAGGCACACGCTTGCTGCGCAGGAGCCTGGAGCCGCCCCTGAATGGACGTCATGGTACACAGCTCTGTGAAACCTTGCTCACAGTGCAAGCATGGACAGAAACTAAGCAAACATTGGAATCCAGAAGGAGTGGGGTGGGAAACCATACAGGAAATACAATGCCGTGAGATCAATCAGTCAATGTTTCACCCTC